>NW_026294447.1:75824507-76564507 GCF_007827085.1 Peromyscus californicus insignis
GGAGCCACTGGAAACTTCCATCTGTTGCTGCAGAATCTCAGCGAGGAGGAACCTACAGTACAACCTCTCACCTAGTGTGAGACTCCGATCTGCTTGAAAACGCATTTCTTTCGTCTACCTGGAGTGTCTTAGGCCATTTTCTCTTAGTACACTCAATGGCAGCAGAAGACAGCTGGCCATCTTCTTCTTTATAAGAACTCTTTCTGCACCTACATATCATTTGGTTTCTTTCCATTAATAGCCCACTTTCATAGCTCTTCAGAGACCTGAATCTTCCATGCTTTTCATCACTTCAGTTGCTTTCCACATCCTCTGAAATCCCAGAAGCCCAAGCCGGGGAACAATGAGAACTCGGGTAGCACCCTGCTAACGCTGAAAATGGCAGGCCTGCTTTTCAGGCCAGTCTTCTATGAACATAGCCTAACATGAAGTTCGATTTTAAAGTGTTGTTTTTAAAAGGTGCAATTGATCCTTTACTTCAAGTTTCGGTCATAAAAACATTTTTAACATTAGCTGATTTAAAATTGAAAAGTATTCAGCTTCTTTCGAATGGTTTGAAGAAAGTCAGATCTGGACACCCAGGGTTTTACTTCCAGTTGGTTCTCTGTATCAGCTGGTTCTACATCATGGATTTGGCTAACTGTGTACTAAATATACTGGGGGAAATACATCTGTACTGAATGCATACAGACCTTTTTCTTGTCATTCGTCCCTAATCAATACAGTAGAACAACCATGTGCATATCATTTGCATCCTATTAGGTATTTATGAGTAAGCTAGCGATGATTTAAAATGTACAAGAGGAAGTGCCTAGGTTATATGCAAATACTGCATCATTTTTTGAAAAAGGTCTAAGCACCCATGAGTTTGGTACTGGTAGGGGTCGGGTGGGTCCTCTTTACTGCCCTCATACCATGGGAGACTGCATTTAATTACAGATGCTCCACACAGCCGGAGATATATTGTGTTACTAGTCCCAAGCTTGCTCCTAGAATTCCTGCATTCCATGTGTGTATCATTGTGCTTTCTGAAATCAAAGAAAAAGAATACTACTCTCAGCAGCTCTCTGGAATTCCTAGCTCAAACTGATCGTTATGGTCTGGGTCTGATGTACCTTCATTCCCACTCACAAAGCTCATGATTTAAAAGCTTGGTTCCCGGTTGGTGGTGTCTCTAGGATGTTTCTAGAATTTTAGGAGATAAAGCCTAAGCTGAGGAAGCAGGTTGCCAGGGGTGTGTCCTCAGAGGCCGGATCTTGTTCTAGGTGCCTCTCTGTCAGCCATGAGCTCAGCAGCCTCAGAGCTCCCACTGTCACCATGTTCTACCTCACCATGGGCCCAGAGTCAACAGAGCCAAAGACTACGGACCAAACCCCTAAAACCAGTCAAGAGAAAGAATCCTCCTCTTCCATTGTTTTGCTCAGGTATTTTGTCAAAGCCATCAACAAGTACCACAATGGTCTTGGTATAGGGGCTTATGGCGGTGGTGGGGCCGTGGATTCAGAAAGTGTTGAATTCTCAGATAGGAATCTGGCTTATAAGCGACAGTGCACAGACTTAGGTTGATTTGGTAAGCAAAGTAACAGGAGGGCTGAGGGATAGACATAAGGGGCCTTACGGCTAAGCACCTGAGTGAGAACAGAAAAATATGGGGCCTTTCTCCACCTTCCACCTCTGCTCTGCAGTGTGCTAATGTTCTCAGGCAGGCTCCTCCAAAGCATGGCTACACTGGTAGACAGGGGCTCCTTATTCCTGGTGGTTCTGACTAAACTCCATAAATTCATTCCAAAGCCAATCCCTGAAACCCTTGCTTGGTTGGATCTAGGTTCAGAGCCAGCCGAGAGCGTTGGAGGCTGATGTCAGCTGCATGTGAACCACATGGGTGGAGAGTAGGGTGGGAAAACTCCCTGAAGGAATACTGAGTTGCTGTTTCTAAAAGCTAGGGAGCGGAGCAGAAGATAACAGAGCACCCCTCTATCCACACCCTTAGTGTCTCACGGCTTTCTAGGAGTCTATGGTAGAGAATCAGCAAAGGTTTGAAGGATGTGTCCGACGCTAGCTTTGTGACCACAAAGACCTCTAACACTTAAGGCCACCAGTAGCGCTATCCAGAAGTGCACAGGAGAAAATGTCGGGCTGGGCTGGAGGGTGGAGAGCAGGGAATGATTTGAAAAGACAAAGTCCTCTCTGAATCAGGGAGGGAAACGTAAGACTGAAGAGAGATTGATTTCCATAGCCTTAAGAAGGGGATACACTCAGAGCTCGTGATGAACATTTCTTTGTCGCCTGAGTCAGTAACATTCTGATCAAAATTCTGCAGTGACTCAGAGCAGTACTGTAAAACAGACAGGGCAGCCACGGAACAAGACTGGACTAGTGTACACGGTGTCCATGGGAAGTGAGGAAATACACACTCCACAGAAGTAAGTGCCTATGAGGAGGCTCTAGGCAGAGTTAGCGGATACATTACATGTCTAGATGGAAGGCAGGAAAACACTACCTTTTGCGAGTGTTTTAGGTGATTTCTTGTCAAATATTGATAATAAAAGAAATGTGGGCAAGGAAATAATTAGAATAAAAATCCTGTCATAAAGCTAATAAAAATAACATGTCAAATGGGCTATAATCATGTTTACTAAGGCACATTGACTGGCTTTTAAATTTTACTTTATTGTGCCTTTTATGATATATATATATATATATATATATTCTTTTGCTATTATAAGCTGATATTTAATTTGTGATTATTCTACCTTGTTTTAATAACAATTCAAGATTCATATTCACTTGTAGTTCTTAGACATTGAAATAATGGCAGTCTGATTACCTTTGGTTCCATGTAGAGTCTTAGATTGATTATAAAAATATTTGTAAATAATAAAAAATAACCTTACTGGGGAATACAACCTTCAGTATTGAAAACTAAAGAGAAGCAGGGACTTTAGTAGGATCCCTACAGGACATTGGCTGAGAAGGGCTAGGGAAGCACCATGCTGGATGTCTCCAAAGGTGATATATTCTTAGCCTAAACACCGAAGGGGAAAGCAGAGGAGAGAAACCCATAGGGAAACGGGACGATTCCCTTTGCAAAAAGCAACATTTCCAAAGAAAAGCTGTTTTATTCACTGTTTGCTTTGGAGGAAAAGAGGTTAATTTACATACAAGTTTCTCTGGAAAAAAATCAAAACCAAACTGATCAGACAGTGAGCAAAATAATATTTGAGCTCATCAAATTGATAATGTAATAACTATGGCAGAAGCTAATAAAATTTTAGCTTGCCCAAACAGGTAAAATGGAAGCATATAGTTTACTTTTAAAATCAAGAATAAAAGCAAACTGGCCAGACTGAGTGTCTCTCCAGAACCACTCTTGTTCCCTTGCCACCTTGCCTTTGCCTTTGGAACCTGGGCTCTATGGACCACCTTAATAGGATTCTCCTGCACACAGTCCCTGGGAAACATCAGCAGGAGTCAGGGAGGTTGCCCTCAGTCAGGGATGCTGATGGGGCTCACTTGTAAGTACCCCTAAAGTACTGTGCAGTCCTATAAGTTTCTTCTTACCTACCCCTTCCTTGAACACACTCCCTCGATTGTGCAAGTCTTCTGAACCACCCTAATTAGATTATGCCATCTCTTTCCTGAAGACATCCTAACTGATACAATATGGAAGGCATTAAGTTGAAGAAGGAGACATTATGTTATAGAAAATGTTCTAATGGCAACCTGCACCTCTTTTTATGTCTAGTCCTGACATCTGTCATTCTTTTTATTAGAACTGAATGCAGGCCAAGCCCAGGCACAAGGAAGTCTCTGATCAAGAAAGCCTTCTTCTCCCCATGACCCCACATGGGTACAAACTCCTGTAACCTGGACAGCTTGGCTTTCGTCACAGTGGTCCAGGTTGGCTTCCCCCTCAAATCCCCACCTGTCCTCACAGCTTGCCACCCATTCTTTTCACTGATGGTAGAGAAAGCAGCACTTGCTAATGCTGTTCAGGACAGTACTGAGAACTTAGTAAGATCAGTTAACTAATGACTAAAGCAATTACCCAGTTAGTATTGAACAAAGGTGGGAAAGAGCAATACCTCATTGAGTACCTGCACGAGAATAATGCCTTGTTCACCTAGTCCTCAGAATGAGCAAAACGCCCAGCACTTAGTGAGTCTGTGAAAACACTTGCTGACATGAATTATGGTATTGAAGTCTGTGGGCCATGGGATGGTAAAGGTGCCGTGGGGAGCTGTAGGCATGTTCCAGCTGTGCATGTCTACTGTCTGCCCGGTTTTTCTCTCACCCTTGTCTTTTATTATTTTGTTTGTTTATTTATTTGGAGATTAAGTCTCCCTACATAGCCCAGGCTGGCCTCAAACTTGCTATACATCTCTGGCTGACCTCAATCTTCCTGCCATTGTCTTTTGAGTACTGGGATAATGAGGGTGCACTATCGTGCCCAGCTTCGCTCTTCTCAATAGGACGCCAGTGATGTCTCTGCGGTGGGTTTTGACCTATTTTTGGAACGTGGACTTCCCCTTTGACGTTCTGATGAAAGCTATGTACCTTCTCCACACCAAAAGTTAAATATAGCTCAAGGACTACAGGTTAGAAAAATAACTGAGATGTTCTGTGTCATCTAGAGCGGCCAGTTCTGATGTGGAAAAGGACAGAACACAAAGTACTCTAAAGGAAATCTGAAGATTAATGCCAGCCCAGACTTCATAGGAATGGGAAGGGTGATCGACTAAGCATGGAACTCACTGGTGCTTTATGTACAGTTTATACACAGAGCCTGAAGACTTTGTACGTAACTATTTTTAGTGGGCCTATATTTTGACTATGAGGCCAAGAGTAGAATTATCTGGTATCATGCTGACATCCAAATGTTACAGATTTTGGAGCATTTCAGAGTTTGAATTAGGAGTGCTCCACTTGGGTCACCTTCCATCGGAAGAAGCCGGAAGCTTTAGCAGCCTTGATTAGGAGCTTCACAGCACCACTCGAGAGCTCGATCTTGTAACTGCCCTTCTACCACCACTAAACACCCATTTCTTGAGTGGACGTTATCAGCAGGCACTTGATGAGCAGTGGCAGATCAGGTCCTGTGCTAGCTGCCCCGAGAGACCCCTAGACATCACAGTTTTCCCTAAAACAGTCATGGGAGCAGAATCTCTCAAAAGGTGAGGAACAACTTGGTGGGCCATAAAGTCCACTGAGACTAAGTATGAATAGACAGGCCAAAGGCAGCTGAGGGATTGATCATCTATAAGAAAAGGAAACTTGAGTATAAATACAGAGATGAAAAATTAATGGGGAGAAATGAAAAAGTGAAGCAATTAATAAAAAGAGATATAGTCATCATTAATGTATAATATGAAAAAGTTTCCCTTTTAAATTTTTATTGCATGATATGAAGGCATAAGTTATATTCTTTCATATCATCAGAAAATGCTGCTTGACAACCAGAGCAAGTATCATCTCAGCCCAGGGTCAGCATTCGTCTATAGGTGGCTTTTCCATCCAAAATGTACCAGTCTCCATTCTGGACCTATCTGTGTGCTGGACTCTATGGCAGGTATTAGAGAGAAAGGGATGAGCAGGAAAAGAAGCATAGGGTTTGGAGAAAGACAAGCTACTGTGAAATTGACTGTAAGACTCTGTGGTTTCCATGATAACAGGGATAAACAGAATTTGTAAGAGGACAACTGGCAGGTTCATTAAGTGACATCCCAGATGTGTATGAGTTGGGAACACAGGATTTGCTAAGTCTTCCTGGGCTTGGATGACCGACCCATCCTCACACCATCTCAGTGGACTTTACAGTAGAAAACCAGATGTTATTTGAGAACTGCCAAAACTGTACTAGAAGCATATCATGCACAATTTACTGACATGTGGGGCACTTGTCAAATCACAATAAGCATGCTATTTTTTTCATTCTCTGGAGCTCAGAGAACTTCAGGAGTCACTGGTGACTGGACGTACCTGTGCTAGCTTTTTCTCGGCTTCCTCCCTGATGCGTGAGGCTGCCTGTGTAGCTTATAAGGGCTCACAGTGGTTTCCTCTGGTCAACAGAGCTTCTGGGCTCTTTCTGAATGTCCTCTTAGCAGTGGAGCTCATGGCTAGAGGTCAAGCTTAAATACTCAGATGTCGTCTCTGTTCCTGCTTCCCTCGGAGGATGTTGAGCATCTGCGCATCACTTTCTCTGATGCAGGCTAGGTTTCCCAGACACCTTTTTTGTTTGTTCTGTGCCTCATGTCTGACAGGCCCAGATCTTGGACTCGATGGCCAGTATCTGGTACACAGTGAACATTCTGCATCTCTAAGGGAGTCTGTCATCAGTGGCACCAACAGTAACGGTCATCTGCCTCAGGCTGCCCAGCTGACACTAGCACCAGTCCCACCTGTATAGGACATCCCTCCAGTCCGCTCCCTTTCCCAAACCTCATGGGTTCCCTGGGAATCCCTACCTTCGAGTCAAGAATGTCTGTTTATCTCATCACCATGCTCTGCCTGGGGGAAAGCAGCTTCTGCCTGTGAGCTGCTAAAGGCTCATCTATAAAATCAGGAGATGTTTTCTTCACCTAGTGCCTTCCTTCTGAAATCCTCACGTACCAATCTACTGGTGAAGGTTATTAAAACCGTGTATCTAACAAACAGCAAAAGTACTCCAAAGTCCAGGGCATGAGCACAGTCCTTTTTAATTCTCCCAATTGTGTTTTCCAACTTTATCTTCATCATGTGAGGGTACATGGCTACATGGGTTTGCATAAGTACATTTATGACAGTGAGGATGTATGTGTCATGCTATATCAGGGGCAGAATTTGCTTTGAGAAAAGCAGTTTCTCCTACATAATTTATTTATTCAGAAGAATCTGCAGAGGCTATAAAAGAGCACACTCCCGGCTGTCTGTAGAAAGTCACCAGTGCACACAATGCTCTCCCCATTTGGCTCCACTGTGCGCCTTTGCAAAGTGGTTACCTGGGTTCCTCCAGCTCCGTGTTTACTTACTTTCCCCTCAGGCTGCAGAGCTGCAGCTTTTCAGAGGCAGCCCTTCACAGCATTATACATTTTAGCCAGCCTTTCATGGTACTGTGATCCTGGTAATTATGCAAAGTTAACATCTTACACTGTCTGCTTGCAGACAACTCTCCATCCCCTCATACTCAAATCCCAGTGCATTCCCTCACACCGCTAACCTCAAAGTGGCTCTTTCTGCCGAGACCTATCCTGGTGGTTTTAGCTATCACAGCACAAAGCAGGAGGGGCTGCCTTTCTACTGAGTATATCTGTGAAACCTGGAGGCAAGGTGCTAGCTATTAGGTGCCCCTCAGATCTACACCACACTTTCCCACTCTGCTCAAGCTCAAATCAGACAATCAAAACATATGGCTAGAATCCACCACTTGTGAGTTCTATCACTTCATGTATAAAACTCACAGAATGACATGATGATCAGAGGTGTAGGCCTCAAATCTCAATAGGACGTAAGACTTCAGGGGGAGAAAGCTTCGTGTTTAAGTAGAAGCCTGGGAGCACAGGGCCACTCCTGCGGACAGGCCACATGAGGAAAGGGAGAGCAACGGATGTACGTGGAGGGGAAGGAAGGAAGGTTGAAATGGGAATGATGCTCAAATGTACTGAGGAGTGCACCAAGGCTGGACTGACTATCAAAATCCTTGAGCAAAATTATGGAATGTGTGATTCTAATCCTTGCAAATCTACTTTGGACCTATAAGCTATCAGGCAGATGTTCAAGGCTGGTTTGTTTTTAGGCATGGATTGAAGGGAGAATGTTACCATTAATTTTTGCTTATATTACACACTTCATATAGTGTTTACCGTGTACAAACTATGTTCTTGGGGGATTGTTAACTCGTCGGCTCCTCACAGTGTCACGCTGGAGCCAGAATGATCACGTTAAAGGTCTACACTGCTGCCGCCTCTCCTGCTGACTATGGATCAAATCCTGCTGTTTGCTGAGCCCCTTAAGAGGCCACAGAATGCCAAGGGCAAAACCTAATCAATAGCGTCTTCCCAGAGCGCGTTTGAAATCTTCTAAGACTCCCACTTACTAAATTGCTCCCCAAAGCCCCCATGGCACTCGCCACATTCCAGCACTCAAACGGAGGAAACAGAGTCTATAAAGTGACCGAATTAGACCTGCACTGGGAGAGGGGTAGGAAAAGACAGAGGGGTGTGTGGAGCAGGGCCAGAGGGGAGGGGCAGCCAAGGCTGCAGTAGGCTTTGAGAAGAGAGAAGACTGCTTCCTTTCAGCTGTGGAGGGCTAAGGCCGAGGAGATTGCAATGTTAGACCTCACCACCCCTACCTCCAGTTCCCATGCTTTGACTTTAGGTTTCCTTTTAGAATTGGACGGCCTTGATTTGAAGCCCAGAGATAACAGGAGACAGGGAAGGCGGGGCTTGCTGCAGGGTGGGGTGCAGAGGGGGGTGAACAAGGAAGGCGGGGCTTGCCGCATCACTGCATGGGGAGCCAGATGAGAGAAGGGCTGTGAGTCCGGGAAGGGCTGGGAAAACTTGCAATGTTCCCTCGTGACCCGAAGAGAGAAATTCCTCCAGACCCTTGGGTCCGTAACCCACAAGCTTCAGAAATGTCACTGGGATACATGGTAGACCACACCCAGGGAGGTATTTGACACTTAACGACTTGTGGCTACAGCAGATGATGGGATGGAATGGCTAATTGCATCAACTTTTCCAGCTGGAGCAAGTAAAACATTTTACACAATAAGACCAAAATGCTGACTAGTCATTTTACGTACGGAGGAGAGAGGCGTTCAAAGAAGAAAACAGTGTTTGGTGGGTATGGGTTTTTTTTTTTTTTGTTTGTTTGGTTTTTTGTTTTTGTTTTTGGTACTCTTAACCAAGAAGAAGGGTGAGAGGGCAGAGTGGCAGGGGCAGCAAAGAGGGGCCCTTTGTCTTGGCTGCGAGCTATAGCCACGCTGTCATTAGAGCAGCAGCCATGTTTGGTCCGTCATTTATCTGTGTCAGTGCATCTTGGAGCTGGTAGCTCTTTACAGTACGCTGCTCCATGGAGTCTTCAGCTCCTCTAAGGATGGTGTCTTAACTATTGTTCTATTTCTGTGAAGAGTCATCATGACTGTAGCAACTCTTATAAAGGAAATCATTTAATTGGGGCTGATTTACAGTCACAGCAGGGCCTGAAGCATAATGGCACACAGGCAGACATGGTGCTGGAGAGGAGCTGAGAATTCTACATCTGGATCCGCAGGTAGCAGGGAGAGACACTGGGCCCAGCTTGAGCATTTGAAACCCCAAAGCCCACCTCCAGTGACACACTTCTTCCAACAAGGCCACACCTACTCCACTCCAGCAAGGCCACACCCCCTAATCCCTGTCAAGTAGTGCCACTCCCAATGACCAAGCATTCATATATATAAGCCTATGGGGTCATTTCTATTCAAACCACCCCAGATGGCAAAATGAAAACGCATTAACCAAAATTCTAATCAAGAATTTAGGGCTTTGTGTTTCTCATGGTTTAAACAATTTCATATACAACAGGAAGCATTCAGGGTTAACATTCTGAAGTGCTCAGATTTCTGGTGTATTAATTGTAGAAGTAACATAAAGGTGCCAGATGTATAAAAAAAAAAGTCAATATGTAAGGCTCAATTAAATTTACATTTCAGAAAATGCTAGGCTTGGTAGCCCATGCCTATAATCCCAGCACTTGGGAGGTAGGGACAGGAGGTCTCTGAGTTTAAGACCTGACTACATAGCAAGTTTGAGGCTGGCTTGGGTTACATGAGACCTTGGTTAAAATAAATAAATGAACAAAACTCAGGCAATGAGTGACTTTTTAATATAGGTACATCCCAGTGTAATAGCTTGGATGTATTTATACTAATTACATGTGGTTTCTCTAAAATTATAATTTCACTGAGCATCCTGGATTTTATTTGACAAATCTTAACAGTGTCCAAAAGCTTGCCCTTTTTAACATGCAAAGTGGCAAAGCCAAGCTACCCTCACCATCCATAATTAGTACTACACTAGAAAATAAAGCACAAAAACAAAATAAAACCCCCCACAATTTCCAGGTCTGTTGTTTCTCAGTAATGCAGCTCTAAATTCATAGACTTTTCTTGTGTCTGGTTTAAAAAGAAATCATTTACCCAAACTGGAATCTTTTTAATTTAAAAAATTTTTAAATTTTATCTCAGTCTAGATAAAAAATAACAATGGGAGGGGATTTCCCCTCTGATGGCATCTAAATAATTATTGGTAGGCTGACATTTAAGACATGACATTTTTAAGATTTACTTAAAATTTTTGGTTGTCTAGAAAGGCCAATAGGCTAAGACATGTTCTTCTAAAAATCTCTCTTCCTTATTCTTTATTTAAAAAAACTATACACAAATTACATTCCCCTAAATGAAGCAGTACTTTCTCTGGAAGGTTCAGTGTCACTAAATACTATGTTATTAACCTTTGGTTAATAAAGGTTAATAAAGGGCTGTTCATTGGTATCGGCCATTGTCTCCAGCTCCAACTGAGGTATGGCCATTCACGATAATCCCAGAGAGAGGTTGGCCATGTCATGAACAAGGCCACACAGTAGGAGGACCAGCAAACAAACAAATACATCAAAATTATGTTTGGTAACATCAAACATCAAAACTAACTGAGTTCATCCCCTTTCTGACCAGGAGCCAAGGATATTCCCTACTTTCCAAATATCTCCAAACAACTTACCATCTTAATTTAGGAATGCTCACCCTGGTCCTTTAAGCAAACATTTTCTGCAGTTCTATGTTTGTCTTCCCAGATCTTTTTCCTAAAGCTACTCAAGTATGAGATCACACTCTAGAAGGTAAGCAGGAGACACTGCTGTCTTTTCATGTTGAACTTCCAGGGCACAAAGGTTCACAGCCAGGCTGAACTGGACAAACAGAACTGGCCTAGCTTGCCAACCTGGCATAAATCATGTCCCACTCAAAGAAAAGCCTTTTATCTTACTTTTTAATTCATTAAATAATTATATTTCTTAAATATGTGTAAGTGGTTCGCCTGTAGCACACTATATACATGCAGTTCCAAAAGAGGCCAGAAAAGGGTGTTGGATTCTTTGGAACTAGAGTTACAGAGAGTTGTGGGCTACGGCATGGGTGCTGGGAATCGAACCCAGTTGCCCTGTAAGAGCACCCAGTGCTCTTAACCACCAAGCCATCTTTTCTTCTGGTAACATCTCCTCTAAGAAGTCTTTACAGATGACCTTTCAATTCCATACAGTCTACACAGAACTCACAATGTTATATGGAAATGAGCAGCGCTTGATGGTAGGTGCCTTGTCTCATTGAGTGCCCACAGTGCCTGAGATGAGAGGTACCTGAACAGGTGGGCACATGCATAAATGTTTGGTCAGATGTCTAGAGTGACCTACAAGCTTACTGAGGAGAGCTTCCATTCTCATTTTCTGTACGTCCTTTTTATAACCAGGCACCATGAACTGAGGCTGACATGTGAGGGAGGTTCTGCAGCAAACAATTGCTCAGTATTTTTAATGAGGTCCTGTCATTTGGAAAGCAAAATTATGGAAAGATCTTCCTATACGCAAATGCTAATCTCAGGACTTTGTGTACTCTGGGTTTGAGACTAGATGTCTCAAGTGACTTCCTGGGTGGCCCTCCCTAGATAGCCTTTCTTCTGCACTTGAGCTCCGCTTGCACTCCAATTACGATCATTGCTATTTCTGAAACCAATCCAACTAAAGTTCTAAAATTGGATAAATTTACTAAAAATCACTGAATTGTATACTTACAGGGGATGAATTTTGTGGCATATGCATTAGACCTCAATAAATCTGTAAAAACTTGTCTGAACAACAGAGGATCCTCTTAATTTTCATTTGGACCCCGCGGCCTACCACAGCAAGAGATATCTCCTTGTTAGCCGGGAGGGGAGTCCACTCTAGTGGGAGTGTGCAGGCAGGTCACCAAATGTAAACAGCTCTACAAAGGTCACCACAAAGGCACTGTTGTTCTTCTGTCTCATAGCAAAGAGGGAAAGGAGCGTCCCCACAGAATATCTACGCTTTCTTGCATCCCCTAATTAGAAACATGTGGAGAAAGGCCCACCCACAGCCAAATCAGCCAGAAAGGCCCTATTTCTTCTGCCTAATGTTGCATGTTGGCTGAAGGAAGAAGACCTTTCTCTGGGCCTGCCATGGGAATGGTTTCAAATTATGAAAGCATCTCCAAAGGCCACCATCAAAGCTCCAGTGGATTTTCACTAGTGGCTCCCCATGATTTGAAAAACATTCCCTGGACCAGCACATAATCTGGGCCAGCTTGGTAAACTGCAACCAGTTCCATTTGTTTGTCCAGCTCAGCCTGGCTGTGGACCTCCTGTACCCTGTCCAGATGCCCTTGGGTAGGCAGCAGAAGGCAGAACCTAGAAAATGTGAAATGTCTGTGGCAGCTCGGCTCAGACAATGCCTGCATTCTTTGTGACATCCATCTAAGCTGAGGATGATGCTTTAGTTTTTCCATTTTACAGATGGAGAATATAGAGTCGATACCCAAACAGTCTCAATGAGATTCAAGGAAACGATGGATAGGCTTATAAACGCTACAAAAAAATGCCCTTTATGTTTAAGATACACTACCCAAAGAGCAGTGTGACTGTTCTCATTCAGAAATACCCCACAGTATCGATTATTCACCAACTCTGGAAGACAGTGACTTATTCTAATAGTAGAAGACCAATAATAAAGTCAATGTGAATAAAGCGAAAGCTTTCCTGTGAGTAAAGAACTACAAACGCTGGCAATCCAAATTACTTATACTCACACAGGAAGGCCTCTTTTATAACAGAGGGAGCAACATGTGCAAAGACCGCCATGCTGGCCCAACATGGGGCCTTTTGGCCCATGAGCTAGTACAAGAGGTCAGCTTTGATCTGACCCAAAGCAGGCATTTAATCTATGTGGAAGAAAGCTATAGTTCTTAAGATTAACTAGTCAGCCACAGATCTGCTGCCAAGCTGCTCCAAACCTTTCCTAACGGGAAATAGAATGGCCTTTTACTTCAAACCATGTGGTAGAACCAGCTTATGCCAGAGAATATGCATTCCTTCTTCACTTACAGATACATAGAAGTCAATGCATCGTCTCTAGACTTTGGGAGCAATAATTCTGTATTCTGAACACGTTTGCTTGTTCAATACAATACCAGGGAAGAACAATATCTGATACTTGGAAAGAGATCAGTTTTACATATGGGGAGCTGACCCTCACTTGATGACTAAGATATACAAGTAAAACAAGATGAAGGCCAGAAGCTGTCTGGGAACCCACATCAAGTGTCATTAGCTGGCTTTCTATAAAATACTGACTGGGTTTTGACAATTACTGATGGCAGAGTGGGTGGAGAATAGAAGCCAAATTTAGAACCTGTGATTCTGGCTAAATTGGGCACATGTTTTAGAGGAAAGGGACCATCAATGCCCGTCACGAGACCAGAGGATCGAAACTTGGACTCAGGACAATCATGAACGAATCCTTGGCCTTCCCTTTGTCTCTGAAGTCTCAACCAGTATCAAGACAAATAAGGCCCACCAATTTGGTATGGGATGAGGTGGCGTTGCCTTTTGTCCCCAAACCAAGGTAACAGTGTAATACCACACTGCTCTGAAGTACCAAATATGTGGAAGTTGGGTTTCTGCAAAGCATAAATGCTAGGAACTACATGATCAACCACTGACATGAAATCAGACTCTCTGAATGACACAAGCACTCTAAGAGTACCTTGCAAAGGAGTTTCCCACCTCCCCAGCTGCCGAGGAATCCTGAGAAAGAGTCTAAGATTGTTTTGTTAACCTCTCCTCCAAGAGATATTTGGGCAGAGTGAAGGATCAGAATGAATGCGCGGGAGCCAGAGGCTGGGGTGGGGGCGGGAGTGGGACAGAATGGTCTTTGTGTCAAATGCTTATTTTTCTCTACTTAAGACAATTATAGTGAACTTGCCATTAGTATGCTTGAACTAATTTTTCCAGATGCTTCTCTGAAGAGTGACTCTGATCCAATCCTTCCCAAACCAGCAGTTGAAGAGGAAGAAAGAGGAGCTTTAAAAGCTAGTCCTGCCCATGGAATGGTGTTGGGGCTCAAACCCAGGGCTTTGTGCATGCTAGGCAAGCGCTCTACCACTGGCTTCCTTCCTTCCTTCCCTCCCTCCCTCCCTCCCTCCCTCTCTCTCTCTCTTTCTTTCTTTCAATAAATAAATAAGAGGAGAGAGAATGGAGTCCACCACTACCACAAATCATGAAATCAAGTTTCCCACAATTGGGGAAATCACACCCCTTGAAAGCAATGGAGGAGACTTACCTTGAGAAAATCACCTTCTGGATAATGTCATCTCCCCACCAAGTCCCCAGAATTCTTAGTAGAAAGCTATATTGACTTGTCTGACACACCCAGTCCTAAGCTTAGTCTTCTAGGTCTGACTAGGCTGTGGAAATCAGAGGCCATCAGGGTCTTTGTCTTTCTCCTAGATTTCAAATTAGCCAAAGGGGGGGAAAAAAGAAGGAAGCTAGGCACTAAAAACCCTGGTACTGAACAATCATAGCTATTGTCACCCACTCTGTATGCTTTCTATCAGCAGAAGCATTTACATCACTGTAGATCTATGCAGCTCTCACAATCTTCCCGACTGTCACTCAGCCTATGATGGCTCCAGGGGAACTGTAAGCCAGAGGTGAAGGATTCCTTTGTTTCCATCTCTATGGTAGGATGACATGTGGTCCTGAGTGCCAAGGTACTAAGATAAGAGGGGTGCTCAAAATGCCCAGATGGCTGGAGAATGAAAACCGGAATACAGAGCCAAATTTTGCACAGCAGAAAAGGGCCACTGTGGCCAGGCTGGAAGTGGGGTCCTTGTAGTCCACAGGCAGCGGAACTAAAGGGAAGTCATCCCCCAACTCAGCTGGTGGGAGCTGGGCAGTTTCCCAGCTGGAACTGGGAACTCTCAAACACATCCCTGTAAGCTACCCACGAGAGACAGAGATGCTGTTAAGAATAACACACAAAAGGAGCTGCTCATCAAGAGGACCTTCAGCCTTAAGAATGGGATCCAGTCATCCTTCCAAAGAGATGTGTGCCTGGGCCAAGGCCCAAGAGAATGACATTCAGCTGCTGGGTCCCTCTCTGGGGCCCACGTTGGAGGCACTGAAAGGCGAGGGAGGGATTCACAAAGGAGGCAGATGGGAAGGCCCCATGGCCATGCAGCGTGGTTCCCATGCAGAACACCAGCATCAACAGGTATTTGGGATCAGCTGCTTGGAAGAGAAAACAGTGTTTTGAAGAAAAAAAAACAAGACAAAACAGCAAAAGGTTTGGCAAGATGGCTCAGGGCAAAGGGAGCATACAAGCCTGACAACCTGAGTTTGATCCTTGGGTGTAAGGGAAGAACCACCGCCATAGTCAGCTTCTGACATCTACACATGCATCATGACACATGTACCTGTAAAGGGGCACGCGCGCGCACACACACACACATACACACACACACACACACACACACACACACACACACACACACACACACACACGAAATGAGCAAAGCTTTCAAACTCACATCCTACCCTTTCCCCATTAAACTCTGACAGGGATCAGCAAGCATTTGGTAACTGGTGTGCAAGGCCAGAAATCAGCAGCCTCTGATTCTGCCATCCCAGGTTCTGACTGTTCAACTATCCCAACCATGAGACCTTTTCTGTGTTTTTAAAACACAGGCATTGTAGATAGCCCACTGGCCTTAACTGTCGTTTTTCATGCTTAGTTATAGCCAGGCTGTTTGCTAACAATGCCTGCTCCATTTCTTTCCTAATACTTTCAATACCATCCAAGTTGCTCTTAGCAACAGTTTATCTTCCGCTAATTCTAAAAATAGAAAAACTATGACATCATTACATAAATCAAATAGAACAAGATGCAGAAAAGAAAAACACTAAAAGCTGGAGGATATGCTGGCAACATCTATAACTTGTAGAAAGGAACTGCTATCAAGATATTCTCAAGTAATTGAGGCCAGGACTACTTGACTAATGGCCAGAGTTGTGCTATCTTTTCTTTTTGCCCCCTTCTCCTCCCCACTCCCTCCTTTCTTCTTCCTTGAAAGTCTGACTGTCTTGTTCACTGTGCCTGATACCAGCTACTCAGACTCCCACAGGTTTACAATGGAAGGAGTATGGGGTAGGGTGGGGTGTATCTGCATGCTTCATAAAGACAGATCTTTCCTTCCTACCTTGCCTTCATGGCTGGGTAGGACAAAGATACAGCAACAGAGCTTTTCCATCTGGACTTTGGTTTGCAATGTGTTTTCAGTGGGAAGACAGCAGGAAGAAGAACAGTAGATCAGTTCTCTACTCTGCTTTGAACACACAGGGACTCAGGCAGCTGGAAGGCTCCAGGAGCTCCTCCACGGTCTTCTTACTAACTTGGCATGCTATTCTGAGTAATAGTGCAGATACTCTGAGTAATCTTACCACCAGTGTTTGTAACTTACTCTTGAGTAGAATTCCATTCATTAGCTAAAATGCAAAACAAAACTATATTGATCCTCCACTGTACTCCTGTCCCATATGGATTTGGGCCTTTTTTAGATGGAGAATAGTTACCTCCACAAATGAAGGTGTGATATGTTCAACATGAATGGAAATAACAGTGTCAAGTTTCAGTGGGTTCACTTGCTGAACTATAATGTTTGATGCCAGTATCTGCTTATTTTTCTCTTTAACTTCTACCCTCTCTTAAATGACAACATCTGTGGGGAACACACCGAAACTGTAGTGATGCCCAAGCAGTGGGAGATGCTACTCTTGAGGTGGCACAGCACGAGGACTGCAGAAGAACCAGCTGCACGTGAAAACAGAATGCGAGTTCCTCAGAAGAGCAAGAATTCACACATTCTAGGTCATGACTGCTGGCATTTCCATTTACCATGGGCAACAGAAACACTGTAGTTGAAATTTTTTTCTGGTCCTGCCTGGCCCTACAGTCCTGCAGCCACTTATAAAATAATCAGTCAGAGGCTTAATATTATTTACAAACTGTATGGCCTATGGCAGGCCTTTTGCTAGCTAGCTCTTATATCTTCAATTAACCCGTTTCTATGAATCTATGTTTTGCCACGTGTTCTGTGGCTTTACTAGTCTGCTGGCATGTTGCTCCTTGGGTGCCAGGCTGGCGTCTCTCCAGACTCCACCTTTCTCTTTCCCGTCTCTCTCCTTGGATTTCCCGCCTGCCTCTAAGCTGCCTTGTCATAGGCCAAAGCAGCTTATTTATTAACCAATGGGAACAACATATATTTACAGCATACAGAAAGACATCCCCCAGCAAAACACTGTGGCCAGAGTTCCTTGAGAGAAAGAGGGCAGTGTTCCTGAACATTCTCCTGATGTAAATCATTGTCTATTTGTAAGAGATGAGAGAAAACAGTATATACAGCTGTTCAAGCATCAAGTTTTTGGGACAGCCATTGCCTACTTCCCAACTGGCCTTATTAGGTCTCATTAAGGCATTTGGGGGTAGTTTATTAGGATGATTTTATTGCTTTTTTCCTAAACAAAACCAAACAATAAAAGACTTTTTTAGGTTGTCATTAGCAAGATTTCTATGGCATCAACAATCTACTTTGCATCTCTCCACTCCAAGAAAGTTGCTGGGGAGACTAGGTCTCACCCTGTAAAGACGAGGTGTACAAGGCTGGAAGGATGGGCAGGGAAGGGCGATGGCTGGAAGGCTTATCGGGTTTCTCTCCAATAAACCATCCAATGACTGACATGAGCTCTGGGCTAGGAGAACAACATGGTTCAAACTCTGCACGAGGAGAGGCCGTCCACCAGCCTGTGTCTTGGGAAGATCTGTGAAGAGGAAGTGAAACTGCTCACAAAAGAGCTTGTGAGCAGGGCCAGAATAGTCTAGTGCAAGTCCACAGAAACAAGGCCGCCTTCCACCCTGTGCAGTTTCATATTCTCTCAGATTAAACTCTCTCTCCTTAAAGAGAAAGAGATCTGTTCTGTTTGCTTATTTGTTTTTTTTTTAAAGACTGTTCTATGTCCTCATCATATACAGTCGGATTTGTCCGACCTCAAGTACTCAACCTTCCAATGGCCGACAGTAGCGTGGAACACTTAGTACTGTTGCTGGCCATATCTGTCCCGTGGCTTGTAGGGTTCATTGATTCACAAACAATATAAGCAAAAAGGGTGGAAAGAGAGTAGTTGAAAAATCCTCAGGTGGCATGAGGAAGCTGAGTTTGGAAACCTAAGGGGAAAATAGTTTACAGAGCTTTGGTGTGGTTCCTTCCATCCTCAGGGGCACAGGGTGTCGCATCTTAATTATAGCTGTTCTTCCTGAGGCTGCAGATGCCAGCGGAAGAGGAATTTCAGCCAGAGAGATGTGGGCATCCTCATAAGGCTTTACAAAGCCAGGAGCCATCTGTTAGGCAATTAATTGGATGCTGGTTGAAACTTCACTTTTTCATTAGTTTGTTTTGGAACAGAGTCTCATAGAGCCCAAGCTGGCCTCAGACTGCCCTTGAACTCCTGATCCTCCTGCCTCAGCCTCCTAAAGGCTGGGATTACCTGCATGTGCTACCACACTCAGGCAAAACCCACTTACTTTAAATCACAGAAAACAGGAATATAAATGAAAAAATTTCCTTGCCCGATGACAGCTCCAAACTACCATAATATTCTAGCATCAAATATCACCTTAAAGACAGTCTTAGGTTTTTGTCAAATTATGTTTCCCCATGATAGCCAGTCAAGTTAGCTTACATACAGTCTCCTATACGTTTAAAATTCCTCTGTCTTTAGCATCGCCAGATTCTACTAGGCGCCGCAGCTGGAATCTCCCCGTCATCATCTGTGTCTTTTGGCAGAGGAACTAATTTTATCAGTGTCTAATACCACTGTGTTAGTTCATGCCCACATCTTTGACGGACATCTGAGCGCCATGACCTGGGACCTTCTACAGCAACAGCAATGCACTTGAAAAAGCTCCTTTGAAGCTGGTGAGACGGCCCGTGGGCTAAAGTGGGGGGGCTTTGCAAGTCTGCTGACTTGAGCTCAATCTCCACAAGCCATGAGAAGATGGGCGGAGAGAAACCACTCCACAAAGCTGTCTACTGACCTCCATAAACATGCACGCAGGCACACAAGTACGCATGCATGCACGCACACTTAAAAAAATAAAAATAAATAAATTTTAAAAAATGCTGCTTTGCTGGGTATGGTGACACAAGCCTGTAATCTCAGCTAGTCAGGAGGCTGAGGCAGGGGGACTTTGAATTTAGGGCCTGCCTGGGTTATATAAGAACTTCAAGCTCAGCCTGGGAACTCAGTGAGATACTGTTTCAAAAGAGGGAGGGGGCTGGAGAGACGGTTCAGTGGTTAATAACACTTGTTATTCTTACAAAGGACCTAGGGCCTGTTCCCAGCACCCACATGGAGATGTCATCTGTAATTCCAGTGCCAGGGGATCCAACGCCTTCTTCTGGCTTCTGTGGGCATCAGGCATGCTCAGAGTGCACAGACACACATGCAGGCAAAATACTCATAAAGCAAATAAATAAATAAAAGAGGGGAGAGGTATGTGGGATATAGCTCAGTGCTATCAGTATTGGTACTTGAGGTGGGATACATCAGGCTGGACAGAGTGCACCTTTAGTGTACCAAGGCCATGGCTTTAATTCCATTCTTTCAATAAGAAGGAAGGAAGGAAGGAAGGAAAGAAGGAAGGAAGGAAGGAAGGAAGGGAAGAAGGAAGGAAGGAAGGGTAGGATGGGAGGGAGGGAGCGAGAAAGAGAACAAGAAAAAGGAAGAAAAAACTTCAGGGAGACTTAATAAAAGTGTTTATTATTATTATTATTATTATTATTACTATTACTATTATTATTATTATCAGTAGTAGTATTAAAATTATGTGGATGATTCTAAGTATAGACGGAGAACACTCTGCCCTTCACCCAGCCTGTAATTTTCATCTCTGAAAACACTGAAGCTATCTAGCAGGAACTACTTGGCCTCGTGATCTTGAAAGACGCAGCGTTGCTTAGAGTCCATTTGGTCCCCCCAAGCCCTTCACCTGTCTCCACACTTCATCTGTCTTCTCTTCCTACTTGATAACAAACATTCTTTACCTTTGGCTCTCCCATTTTATGACCTAGTGCTCTACACTGTGACGCGAATAAGTAAGGACCTCCCTGTGGCTCATTTCACGGCCAGGGCCAGTGTCACACCATTGAGGTGGCTCAACAGTAGACAGCAGACACCCCCACTTGACGAAGCTGTCCATCAGACCTGGACACGGGGCCACCCCGAGTTCACAAGAGGTTTGCTCTAAGAACGGCTTCCCTGGTCCACAAGCAAGACGACTCAGGGAAGAATCTGCTGACCTGTCTAAGAACACCCATCTTCCAGGGGTTCAGGAACATCCGAAAAAGGAGTGCTGGTGCAGCTAAGACCTGTCGGGAGACTGGAGAGTGAGAAGCCGGGTGCCGAGATACTGCAGCAGGATCTCGTTTCCTAAGAACCTTCCCTCCGAGGATGGCCTGTGAGTGGGCATCAGCGACGACTTTTCCAATAACAGTGCATTTGGTTTCAATTCGTTTTTATAACAGAGACTAACCCTCAGCACGATGAGCAATGTTAAGCTCCATTGTTCAGGCTGAGGATGGCTGACTTGGGTGGCAGGAAGCTGAGCAGTCTCAACTCTGGAGAAGAAAATGCCTGTGGGTAGCAAGCCTCATTCCCAAGCCTTGAAACAAAACAAACAATGCAGTTATAAGCGCCAGTGAAAGAGAACCAAAGGATCATCTCAAATCATAGTACTGGGAAGGGCCCACAAGAAATCTTCATTTGACTAAGTCAGAAGGCTTGTTTCTTAAATAATTATATAACCCCTAAGGCATTGTTATGTAATATGGACTAAGGGCAGAGCAAAATATTTGGAAATATCTCTTGTAGAGCCTTTGTATTATCTTCAATAACGAAAAAAATGAATGAGTTTTTTTTTTTTTTTTTAAGATTTGGCAGCCTTAAGCTTTGAAGGTTTGTTAAGTGGAAAAGGTAGAATGGGGCCCAATCTGAGTTTTGGCAAAGAGACTCCCCACAACACTGGTTTATGTCTCAAACCAGACACGAACCCTCTATCACTGCAGTTCTTCAAATGCTGTGCCAGGCACATTTCCTTCTCCCCCGGACAGAAAGGAAGGCACACTGGATAAGCTAATCCAGTGGAAGAATTCTGACGCACAAAATGTCCTAATGAAGTGTCCTTCGGGGTAACAAACAAACAACCCTGAGCTGGGAATTATGTAACGCTATCTTTGATATTATTTAGAAAACAACAGGGGGGAAATGCCATCTGCCTTACGTTCCTCGAGAACATCCAATCAAGGGCTCAGGCATGCTTCCTGGCTTCAGACTGGCTATAAATAAATTTAATAAGGATGAAAAAAGTCACGGCACCATTTACAGTTCTCTCTCGACTCCAGCTGACAAAAATCCAGTCCAGATGTTTGTCCTATGAGAGATCAACAGTAACTGGGTGAAACTCCCTCTGGAGTAAGAAAGCTCTAGAAGGAAGGGATTGGTTTGAAAAGAAAGGGAAAAGAGGTTGGGCGGGGTGGGTGTGGACAAACCCTGTTTGATACTCATTTAACAGAGACACAGTGCTTAACTTACTTTGTGTTTAAGTATCTTCGTTTATTAGTCCCCCTTTCTCATCCCTCATTTCAAAGCCACAGGGACTTGGCTGGTGAAGCCAGCAATGGTTGTTCCATAACCTTTGCTTTTAAATTAAATAAATGACCTCAGGTTTTGGAGCAGTTGTTGACTTGGGAGGGAAAGTATGCCATTGAAAGTGTGCCAGAAACAGATTTAATTGGTACACGTCCCAAAAAGTGCTCCAAAGAGCACAGGCTTCCCGCATATAGATTTCAGGGAGCTTACTCAAAGGCCGTGCAGCTTTGTCAAAATTTGAGATGTGAAACAAGGCAGCTGAGAGAGGCCGTATCGAAAGGGTAAATTCAATTCAGGAGATATTAATCTGATTACCTAAGTATGGCCGCGAATCGGATATGGTCCATTGTGTGCTCTTGTTCAACCTGGACAGCTGGAGGAGCCAATGGCTTCCTTTCCCCTGACATATAATTAAGTTTTAAGAGCTGATCAAGTTACGGATACAAAGTTTTAAGAAATATTTCATTCAGGAGTGGCATTTACAGTGCTTGCCTGTTGCAAGAGTCATTGTTCATTTTACTTCCTTGAGCCATGCTGGAGAGTGTGTGTGTGTGTGTGTGTGTGTGGATCAGGGTGGAGGGACTTGGTGTTTGTGTTTCAGGCTACAATAACCGCCCTCTATGCACCTGCCTGAAGGAAAAACCAGTCCAACCGCCTCCCAAGACAAAAGAGCCCTGTTTTAAGTGCTGAAAACCCAGACATGAACTGACCCTGTCAAATTCCAGCTAGAAAAAAAAAATTCAATATTTTCATCCAATCCAGGAGGCGCTGGGTTCCTTTCCCAGCCACACTTAGTTTGAGCAAGGGTGACTGGTCAACAGAACTGTACTCTTCAAATGAGTCTCCCCACCCTTCTAGATTATTCCCTTACTGAAGGCAGAACTCACAACCTGGTACACCATCACCCAGACCCCTGTCCCTCGGGGGTCCATACACATTTTCTACCTCTTTCTCTCCCAGAGCACTCGCAGTGCAATCTGACTTCAGCCCTGGAAGCACTTCTTCCCAAAGCGACGTGTTACCAACTACATGTGACAAAGACGTCCCCAAGACACACTTGTCAGAAACTGCAGGTATGCTTGCCATTGAAAGAATGCTAGCCACTAGGCCAAAGGGTCAAGACCATACTCCCTCTATTCCTATTATGGCTCTTCATGTCAGCTGAACAAAGGCCATGACTAATTTTAGATGACTTTTCCTGATTGTGCAGCTTCGACTCATACTAATTCATATCTAGAATAAATCACACCAAACTCAACTGATAACTACATCACCATAGAGGAAATGGTTTCTCGAAAAATCTGAAACAAAGTGAGGTTTCACTCTGGCATTTTATCAGAGGCATTAGCCTAGGTAACAGATGAGCAACTCAAGAAGAGAGGTGGGAAGGGGGGGGTGACTAACCTAATTTGAGACCACAAGTTGGTTACAACACCAGAAATGACCTGTGAATTGCAGTTTCCTATTTCTCTGAGTGGAGGGGGGAAATAAATTACATTATGATTCTGAAAATTACCTTAAGCTGCCATTGGTAGTGAGGCCCTGGCTGAAAATCATTTTTGAATATACGTGTTGAAAAACAAGTACACTTTCAAGGGTTCACAGCTTTTTCAAGACTGCTTCAATAGTGACTCGAAACTCCAGCCCCAAGGGGCAGGAGAACCAGATCAGCAGAGGAAAGCCAGTCTCTGACATAGCCATGGCACCAGCAGTTGCTTACTTGACTGTGTCTGGAGCTCGCCTAGGAACCAAGCAGTAGTTTATCGGATTTGGTGCTCAGTGAAAAGCTAGCCAAGAAAAAGAGTTGCCCACCTCAGGTACAGACTACACTGAGCTATGCCGGCCAGTCTGATGAATTCCCAGTGAAGCATGAAGTTGAATCACAGCCTGCCGCTTCACCGGTAGCTGTGACCAGTGCCAAAGGCTGTCTATCAGATGATATCCAGGGTGCTACGCACACTGTGACTCAAGATGAGTCAAGGAGTCTACTCTAGTTTTGTTCTGCTATCCTGTGATGGCAGTCCATGCCATCACCACAGAGGCCATGTCATCACAAAGACTTAAGGTCTCCTTCCACTCCTCTCTTCATAACACCTACTTATTTACTTATTGGCGGGCACTGTGTACCAAGACAAGCACTCGGAGATCATAGAACCATCTGGTTCTTGTCTTTTATCATGGGGGTTCTGGGAATCAACCCCAGGTAGTCGGGCTTGGCAGCAAGTGCATTTACCTGCTGAGCCATCATCCTACTGGACTTGACCTTACTCCCTCATTCTTGGCAAGGCATCAAGTGCTGCAGAACATTGAGACCTAAATTGTTGTATGTATTTGAACCTCATTATCAGAACTTTCTGTATTTGTTTATCCTTCTTCGTCTAATCAACTGAAGCACACCACCTGGTCAGCTCAGATGTAAGGTTTAGCTCATGGTATGCAGAAATTCTAAGGCTCCAATCAGACAAGTTGACCATTAGAACTGGCCGTTATGTTCTAGACAGTAGGGCCAAAGCTAAAACTGCCCTTGTTATCCTCTGAACAGCCAGCAAGAATTTTATATTATCAGTGCTCTACTCCAAGTGAACGGATGGATTAATCAACAAACAATTGCATGGTTGGAGCCAATGCTCAGATTCAGGGTTTAGAGCCAGTAAGATGACTCTGTGGATAAAGGTGTCTGTTACCAAGCCTGATGATCTGTGTCTGACCCCTGCAATCCATATGGTGGAAGGATATGACTAACTCCTGCAAATTGTCCTCTGATCTCCATACATATGCTGTGGCATGCACACCTCAAAATAACTAACTAAGTAAGTAAATAAATTTGGGGGCACAGTCTTATTCTTCATGAGACAGTAACAAAAACACGGGAGACTTTTGAACTAGACCCAATGCCAGACACACATATCCCACTCAGTGGGATGTGGGAAGCAAATACTAGAATCTTTCTCATTTGAAAACTTCCTATTCCTAATGTGTTTTATAGAACTTAACTGCACAGTTGTTTGCACTAGGCTTTACAGATAATATGCTAAATACTGATGGATTATAGATCTGAAATGCAAAGACTGCTGCTTCAGATAACCAGCATAAAACCCGACAAGGAAGGTAGCAAATGCCCGTAGAGGGTTGCTCCTGCCCGGGGTTTACTCTGCTCATCATTACAGGATAGAGAGAAAAGCCTGCCTGAGGCTCAGAGGAGGATACAACACTTGCTTTGTAAAGATGGAATGCAACTCTACAAACACTCTGAAAAAGGCCAACAGGCGCCCCTTAGTGTGACCAAGGGAAAGGAGGGCCAGAGAAGTTTAAGTGACTGGCTTAAACAGCAGTTGGTGGCAGAGGTAATCCTTGGATCCAAGTCCCCTTGCTTGAAATGCAATGCTTTGTCACTGTCAAGATACACCTCTTCTGGAATATCTGCCAATGGAGAGATTCCAGGGGTGCAGTGGGGTGATACTAGGAAGTAGCCTCCAGTCCACCCAGCTCTGGCAACAACAGACACGTGACTCGGAAGTGTCCCTGTAGTAGATCCTTGGGAGCTGAGCAAGGTGTGCTGATGCACAGCTTCGGATGCCAGACTCCAGGTTTGACTCCCGACTAATGATTGTGATCATCAGCCAGCTCAGTAAGCGCTCCATGCTTCAGTTCCTTTGCTTCCCAAATGAGGGGAATAAGTGACCCTCAAAAGGTCTTGTAAGAGTCTCCGTTCAATAATGGAGAGACAGCCAACTGAATAGGGGGAAAAATCTACCAGCTGCCCATCTGACAGAGGGCTAGTAAATATGCAAATAACTAAAAAAAAACCCAAACAAACCTAAACACCAAAAACAAACAAACAACACAATGAAAATTTGGGGCATGGAATGAAAGAGTTCTTAGTAGAAGAAATACAAATGTCTGATAATTATTAGTTTTAAATCTCCTTAGCAATTTTAAACATCAGGGATATGCAATTAAAACTACATTTTACCTCAGTCAGAATGGCTAAGATTAAAAAAAAAAAAGACAAAACCTTCTGGTATGGATGTGGGGAAAGGAAGACACTCACTGTGGGTGGAAGTGCAAGGCAGGGCAGTCAGTCACTTAGAAATCAGTTGGGAGGCTCCACAGGAAACTAGAAATAGACCTACCATATGCTCAAGCTATACCACTCGGGCATATTCCTACTACAGAAATAGCTGACTCATCCATGTTCATTGCTGCTCTGTTCACAATATCCAGGAAACAGACTAGATGTCTACCAACTGATGACCGGATGGTGAAAATGTGGTATAGTGATACAATGGAATATTACTCGGCTGTAAGAAAAAATTAAATTGTGAAATTTGCAGGTAAATGAATGGAGCTAGAAATAATCATTCTGAGTGAGGTAACCTTTCCACCCTGAAAGACAAATGTCACATGCTCTCTATCATACATGGATGCTAGCTTTAAATCTTTAGATATGTGCATATAAATTGTGGTACCCATAGAAGGCAGGAAACTAATGAGCCATAAGTGGGGAATTTTCAGGTGTCGGGGGGATAGAACATAGGTAGTATAAAGGGGGAAGGGAGAATAAAGGAACAGGAAGGGTTAAATGGGGTGGTGGGGGAGGGACAGGCAGAGTAGAGGAGTGAGTATCTGAGGGATAACTAATGCTGAAGATCTTTAAAAGTGTCACATGGAAATGTACTATGTCAGAAGCTTAAATTTTATACTGCTGCATATACATATATAAAGGAGTTTCAGTGGAGTTACTCTAAAATGACCCATGACAGGGGCAGGGGGATGACAGTGTGTCTCCCAGACATCATAGGATATCAAACAATAAGCCCAGTGCCAGATACAGGTTATCTCCTTTCTAGTTGTTGGTCAGTGGAACTTAGTAGAACACGCCCCCACACACACCTCTGGAAAAAGGCTATTGCCATTGCTCTTGGTATGGTAAGACCCTGCTGCTGAAGATACCACATACCTGAGTCATAGGACATAGCGAAATCAAACTAGTACCAACCTGGAAGTCAACCCCCTCCTCCCAATAGCTAGCTTTCTTAGTGCTGAAAGGTCCTATTAATACAGCTACCAGGGGAGAAGAGTTAGTCCTCCACAGCTGTGAACCCTGTGAGCTACACTAATGATGACCCTGTCAAGATGGTGGCATGAATGTCATGGGAATAACCAACCACTTTCTGATTAGATTGAAAGCCTGCACTACAAGATGAAACTCATGCCTGGTACCAATAACTGGGTGTCTTAGGTGACTATTGCTGTGATGAAACACCATGACCAAAAGCAGCTTGGGGAGGAAAGGGTTTATTTGGTTTACACTTCCACATCACCATTCATCATTGAAGGAAGTCAGGACAGGAACTCAAATCTGGAGGCAGGAGCTGAGGCAGAGGTCGTGGAGGGGTGCTGCTTACTGACTTTCTCCTCATGGCTTAGTCAGCCTGCTTTCTTATAGAACCCAGGACCACCAGTCTAGGGATGGCACCACCCACAATGGGCTGGGCCCGCCCTCATTAATCACTAATTAAGAAAATGCCATATAAGCTTGCCTACAGCCCAATCTTATGGAGGCATTTTCTCAGGGGAGGCTTCCTCCTTTCGGATGACTCTAGTCAAAACCCTGTGGCTAGCTAGGTCATAGGGTGGAACCTAAGACCATCCATTAATCTGCTAAATGGACAGAGAATACACTGCCCCAAGTTCTTATCTTTTTACCAATGGATTAGTGGACCTCTCAACCCTCATCAAAGAAGCTTCTTTTTGTAGTAGATAGTGACTAATACAGAACCCCAAAACTGGTAAACTATGCAGTGGACTGTGGAATATTCAACCCTAAGTGAGGCTTCAATATCACACCTCCTCCCTCCAAAGCTCAGGGATCACTGAGAAAAAGGGGGTGGGGATTATAAGAACCAGGGGTGGCGGACATCTGCAGTGAAACAGTGTTTGCTGGACACCACAGCACCGTTGCACACTTGAATTCACAGTGGCCGTGACTTGCAGGAGCTCAGGCCAAAGTTCCGGGTATAGATGAGAGGAGGGACTCACAAAGACACGTTCCCAGCTGAGGCGCCACTGGCAATGGATGGTTCCAGGGATATAAACCTGGAGAGAACACCTATCCTAAACCCATGCACACACAGGCAGCACCAAGGAGACCCAGTGTGTTGAAGAAAAAGCGGGCACGTGGAGTTGAGAGGGGAAAATGGTAGGTAGGACAGGGAAGGAACTGGAGGGAAGGTAATGGGGGTGGATTTGATCAAAACACTCTGATTATAAGTGTGTGTGAATTTCTCAAACAATAAACAAGGAGAAAAAAGACCCTCAATATAAAAGAGTGCAAACAACAACATAAAGATTCTAGGCTTGGTCACAGTACCGGGAAAACCAAACCCAAAACTGACCCTCATAAACTTACCGAGCTTTCATGGTGACTGGTAATGGTGTCTGGTATACGCCAGTCACTGGACATTTCTGTTGCAACCATTAGCCGAAGGAATGTGAGGCAAGCACGTATTTATCTCCACGGTGTCATTCAGAACTTTAAATCACTTGCTCTTTTTCTCTTACCTTCTAACAGTGACTTACAGGTAACCTGGTATTACTTCTAACCATAAGCTGCTTTGATAAATGGATGGAGAGCTGACCTGTTGTTTTGAGACAGGGACTGCTATAGCCCAGGCTGGCCCCAAACTCACTCTGTAGCTCAGGATGACCTTGAATTCCTGATCTTCCTCCCTCCCAGCTCCCAAGTGTTAGGATAACAAGCATGAGCTTCCAAGCCAGGCTCATATATCTTTTCAGAAGTCTAATATACCAAATAAGTC
This sequence comes from Peromyscus californicus insignis, assembly GCF_007827085.1. Lineage (NCBI taxonomy): Eukaryota > Metazoa > Chordata > Mammalia > Rodentia > Cricetidae > Peromyscus > Peromyscus californicus. The sequence goes on from NW_026294447.1 coordinate 75,853,114, forward strand.
TCTCCTAGGCCATCGAGATGGGAAGTCAAAAGTAGACCTGGCCACTCAGGACCTAAGAAAAGCTAAAGTATACTGAAGTTCTTATTGTCAGAAGGTTAGGGTTATCCCTGCCCCAAAGAGATCAAGGTCGGAGTTCCCCGTTTCATTCCTAGTGCTTCTGGTGTGTAAATCACTACTTGAGAAGTATCTTCCAACTACAAAATGGCTCTATTACTTCTCTCTCTCTCTCTCTCTCTCTCTCTCTCTCTCTCTCTCTCTCTCTCTCTCTCTCTTTTTTTTTTTTTTTTTTTTTTTTGATGGCTGGGTAACTAGCCTCATGAAAAAAAATCAAACTGATGAGCATGATGGTGACCTTTCACAGTTGGGCCTCCACCTCTATCTATAACTCCCTTTATTCCATCATAGTTCCCCCCTCCCTCCCTCCCTCCCTCCTCTTTCCCTCCTTCCTCTCTCCCTCCCTCTCTTCCTTTAAGCCTCTGCTTGAAGCATTACCCTTTTCTTCTTAGGAACTGCCAAGGATCCTTCAAGGTCCAACTGAAGTTCCCTCTTATTGTACAATCTTCCTACAGAGCCCAATCCCCAAGCCAGGAGTTTCATGTGTTCAGAGTCTCCTGAAAACCTGTGCCATTGTGGTACCAAATACACTTTGTTACTAGTCTGTCCATTACACACATCACTACCTGTGAGCTTCCTGTCTCAGATCCCTCAGCACCCATCTGACACAGGAACTAATAGATCATAGGTGTCTAATAAACGTCCTTAGAGTATCAGAGTAAAGTTCCACAGTCACCACCCTTGTGTGAGTGAGGGAGTCCTCCTTCAAAAGCTGAGTCACTGGACTTCTGTGCTTTCTGGTCTGATACTGTCTCTGTATTCTCATTGTCACTCAACTTACAATTAGTGCTGATAATACGCTGAAGGATTTTGGGGGCACTCACGATGTGTGATGTCATTAAAAATTACAATGGTCGTCTCATGCCTTAGGCCTAAAGCTCTAAGCAAGACTTCCCCTTCTTCTGGAGGTGCCTCATTCACCCACCAGACACTTGCTGAGTAACTTATCTTTCCTGTCAATGTTCTTGTCTGTGGGGACCCGAGAGTGCACAAAGTCCTATCTCATGGAACTTATATGTTTAATGACTCAAAGACAAGATTTTCTTGCTGGTTTACTGTAATTTGGTGCTAGCAGCTCAGAGAGAAAGCTATTTTCTCAGGGTTCAGTTTGATCCCCGAAGAAACAAGCAACTTCTCCCTTTGGATCCAGGCTTTGTATCTGTCTTTGGTTATCCAAGCCACTCGGGCATTGACAGTTGTTTCCTGAGCTCTACTTCTGAAGATTTCAAGTGTATCTCTGTTAGAAATATCTTTGGGGAACACCTTCTCCTGGTAAATTTATTTGTTATTATTGGAATATATTATCTGTACAAAATAATTTTATCTTTTACACTTGCTTACTTGAGAGTCTTGGTGGGTGGCCCAGGAGGGCCTTGAACTTTTGTCCCTCCTGCCTCAGCCTCCTCATGTTGGAATTACAGGCATGCATCCTGACACTCAGCTTATTTTGACATTTTTTCAGTTTCATTCATCTATATATCATATTTAAAAACAAAACAGTCAGCCAGGTGGTGGTGGCGCACACCTTTAATCCCAGCACTCGGGAGGCAGAGGCAGGTGGATCTGTGAGTTTGAGGCCAGCCTGGTCTACATAGTGAGTTCCAGGGCAGCCAGGACTGTTACACAGAGAAACCCTGTCTCAAAAAATCCAAATAAAACAAAACAGTCTGCCCCATTAATTTCCTGACTACCTTGTTATTATCCATCTTTTATAGCTAGAAGTAATATTGCTAGGAAACATGGATTCTCTTATCTGTTTTCTTATGGGCCTAATAGATGGAAATATAATAAAGAAAATCAACAACTGATCAACACACACAAACATTGTGCATGTGTATATGCCATGCATACATGCATGCACGCGCGCGCACGCGCGCGCGCAGCGCACACACACACACACACACACACACACACACACACAAATCGCACTTAACTCGTTACTCAAGAGTCTCTCCTGCAGATAGTAATTTTGCTCCAGCTTATTTCAGATCACACACAGCAAGGGATAGAGCTTGTGGCTGTAGACTAAGGCATTGACAGATGATGGCTGATTAAGGACTATAGTTTGTGCTAGTGTGCTTCTGTCACAGAGGCAAAGTAATCAGAGTTAGGGTTAGGCCCCATATCTAAACTAACAATTAATAAGTCAGAGTAAATAGTGAATTCTAGGTAAACAAAAGAGGTCTTTCTTCCCCATGAAGACAAACTTTAGACAGGGTTTTTCTTTATAGCCCTGGCTGTCCTGGAACTCGTTCTATAGACCAGGCTGGCCTGGAACTCAGAGATCCGCCTGCCTCTGCCTCCCAAGTGCTGGGATTAAAGGTGTGCGCCACCACTGCCCAGCTTTTTTTTTAATCACAATACATTGGGTTGAAGATATGGGCTTGTGATAGGTAACTAATACTAAAATCTCAAAGAAGAGGACCCTGAGAACAGACAGGACTGAAATAATGAGAATAGTCCTGTTATCAAACTTACCCTAACACTTGCTCAACTGGGCAAAGTCCCTTCAGTAGATGTTATGCTGTGCCTGTATAAAAGGAGCCTGCCCCACTTCGTGGGCCCTCACGAAAGGAGAAGGGCACTGGACATTTCATTTGTCATAAGACTTCTTGATTCCAACAGACTGGGTGAAAGTGTAAGCAATGCATAGCATTACCAGGTCAGCTGGACCAATTAGTTCCTAAAATCAAGACAGAGCACAATGGAAAGCCAAGAGAGATGAGAGAAGAATGAATGGAATGATTCAGATTTCAGTATGTCTGACTCCCATATGACTTGGCTATATTTTGGCTCCTACTTTCATAGAGATAAGAGACTCTCAATGAAATCTTCACAGAAGAACTTGGTTAGATTGAAACGTAAATTTGGAACCAGCCTCTGTGGGTTAGAATCCTGGCTCTACCACTAACTCTGCTGCCATACACGCCCTCGGCCCTAGGTCTAGGCCCTTTGTCGGTGAGACGGGGTGACGGATACTGTCTTTTTACAGAGTTGCTGTAAGGATTCTATATGATGATGGCAGAACAATGCCAGGCACACAGTATATGGTCCATAAATAACATAACACGTTTTCATGGGCTGACCTTTTAAAAGTGAACTTCAGCGGCCTTCTGTTTTTGCTTTCAAAAGAGCCATGAAACCTTCTAGTATCCTCTCTACCGCAGCCTACAGGAAATGCCACTGGCGATGTAGTGAGAATTCAGATGAAAACACATCTGTCTTGGTACCCGTGATGCTTCCCATAGAGACTCACTGACCAAGCAGTGGTCCTCACACTGGGATCTCTGGACCGGCACTACCCTGTCCTCAACGGCTCAAAACTTGGGAGACTAATCCAATCTTTGTTCAACAGAAACTCTAGGAGTAGAAGCCTGGGAATGTGGGTATTAATAAGCCCTCTAGCGAAAGTTCAAGAGCCACCAGAAGAAAGGCTCTGGTGGAGAAATGTAAGTGCTCCGTACTTTTTACTGAAGGGCAGATCTACTCAGAGAAATCCTCCATCTTCTTTGGGCCCATGGTTCTGGAACGAGTTGACACAAACCCTAGGTCAGAGCTTGGCTGGGCTATTCTTAGGATGGACTACCTGGCAGGACCTTGTGACACTCTACCTGCTAATCCCAGTCAATCCTACAAATGCATTCTGAAAGCACTTCACGTCACGTGACAATATGAAATAAACAAATCAGCTACTTCCCCCTTCTCATGATCAATCTGACCTACTGGCCCCCCATGCCTGGTATAGAATTCTCTGTGGTGATGATCAGTAAGGATATCTTCTCAGAGATTCCTCCCAACTGGAAAGCCTCCAAGATCATATCATACTCTTTGGCCGTTACCCCCCCGCAGCTGAGGCAATCGACACCGCCAGGTTTTGAGGGCTGCATCCCTTTGATTTTATTGACCCTTAGACCTTAACAGAAACATGTGCAGATCTGGGAAATCAGACAGTAAATTCTAGATGGCAAAGAGGTCTGAGAATAAAGGGAACTGCTTTCAGATCATCTATCCCAGGGCAGGACACTGAGATGGATGACGGTAATCCTAATATCTGGGAGGTAGAGACAGGAGGATCACACATGTAAGGCCAACCTGGGCTACAGAGTGAAACCCTGTCTCAAAACAAAGTCCATAAGATGGCTTAGTGAGTAAAGCAGCTCACTAAGCCTGATGATGAATTTTGTTGTAGGATATTTTGGTCACACTCTGGCACTCCAGAGACTGACAATAAAGTTTACTTTGAATCAGAGGGCAAAGCTAGCTACTAGCTGACCAAAATTAGTCATAGAGGTTTTGGAGGACTGAGGACATATAGAGAGACACAGGAAGTAGTAGGATGGGGCTTAGAAAGATTCTTGGCCTTTTAGGGTCAAGGAAGGAGAGAGAGAGGAGGTCACTGGTCGCTTCTCCCCCACTTCTCTGATCATTCAGGCTCTTACCCTGATATCTGACTCCTGAGTTTTTATTGATAAAGAATAATTAGATAAATGCCTCAGAATTTTATCTCTGGGACCTACATGGCAGAAGGAAAGACCCAATTCTCACAAGTTCTTCTCTGACCTGCCCACATGTGTGTGTCACTGTGTCACACACATACACATGAGTGCTCACATACACAAAGAAATAGAATCGTAAAAATTCAAACGAGACCAAACCCAAACCATCTCTCCAGGTCTCACAGAACTACCGCAAACACCGTTCTTCCTCTCGGCCTGCGCTCCACCTGCATCTCCCTTCCCCGATTAAAAGTACTTCCTGGTGTTTGACTTTACTGTTTCCTCTCTCTTTGGATCCCTCAGCCATGCTTAGATTGCCTCCTTGGCCTCCTTGCTGAAAACCCTCAACTAGTTCCCTCCCTCTTGAGATTTACAGCTTTTCTGACGTTTCTAGGCTGTGCCCATCTCCTCTCAACTCCATTTCTCCTGCCTCACATAATATTTAGACATTCTTTAGCCAAACACCACACATTTCTTATGCTTTTAATCTCTTTTTTTTTCTATAAATTAGACTTTCCATGGCATCAAACAGTTGCTGGCAGTAATATAGGCACAGTCAGGTACCACAGTTCTAGAATGCAGGGGATGGGAAATGTGGGCAGATGTGTGTGCCCTTAGGAAGAGAAACCCGTGAAACGCCCTGTGTATTGACATATGTAATGCCCTGTGTGTTGACATATGTCTGTGGCTTTGGAATAAAAAACTGAAAGATCACTGGGTCCTTTAAATATCTTTATCCAAAACTCAACCCCAAGGCGCTGCAGTCTCCAAATCTAAGGTTTTGTGGGAAGCATGGTGACTTCTGTCCCTGGCACTATCCCTTCCACTCACTGTGTGGCCTTTGAGTAATTCCTGTTTCTCTTTCATGCTTCAGTTGCTCGAGGTAAACTAAGAGATTTATCATTTTAAGACATTTTATAGTACTATGGAAATGCTAATACAAATGCTGTTAATAGCAGTTGTTACTATTAACCTCAAAATCACATGGTGATACCTGATGCCAATTATACCATAAGCACCAACTGGAGCCTTCCACCATACCTCTGAAGAGTGGGTATGAACCTGTTCCACCCATGTCCTTGTCTATGTGATCCACACAAACCTATGAACTTCAGGGTGAGCTTGAACTCTGAAAGGCCTTGGAGTTAACTTGTGGAGAGTTGGCAAACTTGACCAACCCACCCAAAAGTTTGTGGTTAATGGATTACAAATTTGGGTAATGCAGAACAATAAATCACAACGAAAATAATAAAGCTGAAAGTACACACAATTTAAGCAGAAACACCAGTGTTTTTTATCGGAAATGAAAGAAACCATTGATCATAGCAACTGTCTGAGATTAGCAGGGAGCCACATTTTCAAACATCCTGCAGTAAATCCAGAGCAGATCCAGCTGGAAAGCAAGAGTGGAAATAAAACTAGAAAATTCATACCACGCTTTGAAGTCTGCTTCTTTCACAACCACGAGTCCCTGATTCGCCCCAACCATTCCGAGCTGCCTTTGCTTGCTAAATTTATTTTAAAAGACACACAAGCCACACACACTTGCATATAATCTTTCAAATGGACTCCAGCTTTTTGCAAGGGTGGTTTGTTGGGGAATTTGAATCCCAAAAATACTTTCTCTTGCAAATGAAATCAGCCATCAATTCCCCTGACTGCAACAGGAATAGAAAGGCGTTCCAGCACTAAAGCTAAAAAACATTTTGGGTTCTAGAAGAAGTGCAGTTTAGTCTTCTTTTGTTCTATCCTTGACCCTGCAGTGCACTTTTAAGTGTTAGTTTCCATGTGCTATAATCTACCCGAGACTACTAATGGAGATACAAAGACACCAACATGCCCGATGCCAGAATGCGGGACAGAAGCCTAGTAATGCCTTCCATCCCGTGGAGCCACCTGGGACTCCCCAAGTGGGCCAAGTCACTGTTGGAAAGTAACTGCTGCCCTCCTAACCCATCAGAAGGAAGCAAGAGAAAGGGTGGGGTGAGCAGAGTGTCAGTCTTGATACGACACATCAGTGTCATTTACCAACTATGTCCCAGGTCGGAATAGGATATGCATGTGTGGGCAGCTGGATCACTAGATCCTTTCCCTAATGATCAATGTGGAGAAAGAGAGACCCTGTAACTGAGACCCAGCACTGAAGGGACCCAGGTCCTTCAGTGGCACAAGGAAGAAGCAAGAGCGGAGAAACAGGAAAGTTGTAAAAACCAATGATTGAGCTCCGACAACTTATGTGTCAGGGTTTCTGCCAACGGAACAAAAACGGAAAAAGACACTTTGAATGACTTTACCCACTCAGGCCTAGGATTATGGAAAGTGTAAAACAATAAAAATCATTATTTTTACCCAGTCTCTTTTGTGAGACTGCAGGTTGGACAAATAGAACATTGCTGACGTCTTTTCCAGCCCTGCTGTTATTGTAAGGGGGTCTACAGTTCAACCCCCTGGTGGGATTTTAATTCTAGCATACAGAGTGAGGCAAATGACCTCATTGCTGAGGCTGCTCTAGTTCGTAGGGACACTTTGGTATACTTGTCACACCCCCGTATGGCTTTTTTCCTCATTCTATATATGTTTCTGGGCTTGTCTGTCTCTTATTCTCTTTGTGTCTCTTCCATACAAACATATGGAAGAGTGTGAACCCAGGGAGACCGAGAGGCACACCGGGATGGGATGACTTTGCAACCCCGCTAAGTTGGCATGAGTCCCGAAAGTTCTATTTTCTCCAATTCACGAGTTTGTGAAAGGCAGATTGCAAAATGCCGAATTCATTGAACGTGTCCTCGTAAGAATTCCTTCTCAAGGCCCAAGCTGCAGGGCAAGAGTAGGCTGAGAAAGGCCTTGGCCTATGGGGTCCACTTCTCCCTTCTTCGGCCTTCCCACCCAGGAGCCGGGTAACTCAGCACTGGAAGGAAACCTCAATGCAGGCACTCATGCCGTGGACCCAAACTGCGAGCACTGGGTGTGCTTGGTCCAGACAACAAGCCAGGCACAAAGTGAGTAAGGCAGAGGCAGCACCACACAAACAAAGACCTCTCAACTCTACAGACATTGGGAGGGCACCAGCTGGTCAGCTGAGATGAAAGGAGGAGGGGGAGGAGGAGAGCGCCTCCCATCTCCTGCCTTCTCCTCCCCCATAGCCATGCTTGTAGGCAGCCAGGACTTACTTTTATAGCCCTGTGCAGATGACCTTGTTCCAGCTAAGATAGGGGCTCCTTTGATCTCAGCAGGGGATGCTCTGGGCCTGCAGCTGGCCGATATTAATAGCACAGGATCAGCTTGGGCAGAAGAGATGGCTTGGTTGGACCGGGTCACTTGTATTCCCTTTTCTGCATCAGAGCAGAAGGGACTTCATTTCCCGGATCAGCTCCTGCTGGGTGCTCCTCTTAGGTCAACCCAGATCATTTTATTGCTGGCTGCTCTTGGCTGCCTGCTCTCCAAACTGTTTTCGAGCGAGCACTGTTTAAGCAAGGGCCTCTGCTCTGCAGCTGAAATCCATTACAGGACTCTGTAAAGCAGAAGAACCACCCGTGGCTGGGTGCTTCCCAGCTGCAGACCCTCCTCACCATGTCAGCACTGAAAACGACTCGAGCAATCTTTTACTCCTTCAAAATAACACCAGACAGAAGAAACTGAGGCCCCAAAGATCTGCCCATGGTCATAGTTACCACATATTCAAAGGTCAACAAATAAAAGCCTAAACCCCACAAGTAGTTTATTCTATTTTATGTTATGTATTTCACATCTCTTTCATAGAAACTTAGGGATCACTGCAATATATCTGAGCAGGAATGCATGTTCTAAGAAATGCTCCCCCCCATCAGTGTGCTTTTGTTTTTGTTTTTTGTTTTGTTTTTTGTCTGAAGTTCTGGGGATAGAATATCGCTGTCTCATGAGTATTAGGCAAGTGCTTTCCCCTGGCCAAAATCTGTTTATTTTAACTCACTGGTAAGTAACTCCATTATAAACTTCGGGAAAAATATTTCCATGCCCTATTTACATGTTCCCTCAATACAAGAAAAATACCTTAAAAAAACAAACCAAAACAAAACAAAAAAACCAACTGCTTCAATTCCCTCTCGGGTTTCATCACTAGGAATAGTTACCTAAGGATGAGCTAGGAACGCCCTTTCCTATGAACAGCTCATCATTTTCCTGTTGCCATTACACTAGAGTTCAAAGGCATTTCTTTTGTTTGTTTGTTTGTTTGTTTGTTTTTCGAGACAGGGTTTCTCTGTGTAGCTTTGCACCTTTCCTGGATCTCACTCTGTAGCCCAGGCTGGCCTCGAACTCAGAGATCCGCCTGCCTCTGCCTCCTGAGTGCTGGGATTAAAGGTGTGTGCCACTACTGCCCGGCTCAAAGCCATTCCTTTCCCTCCATTTTGTTCCACTTCTTTGCTTAATATAAAGCAGGGAGACAAGAAAAAGAAATCCACTTATTTTCAAATAAAGAAGCAAGATACTCTCTTCTGGTTTCCTCAGAGCTGAGCAAATTTGTGTGTGGTGTGTATGTGTGCATGTAAGGTTTGTGAGCGTGTTTGTGTGTAGTGTGTTTATGGTGTGCATGCGTGTGTGTGTGTGTGTGTGTGTGTGTTGTGTGTATAATTATAGAGATTTTTAATGGCATTCCTAGGCAGAGTGCTGGTCACTCTTCTGTGGTACTCACCTAATGTCCCCTTACTGCTTATAGCATGTCTACACCTTTTGGTTGGTCCCTGTGATAAAAACACGCACACAAAAAGAATACAGCATAGGGCTGGTTCTATATTCAGTAGTAAAGCACTTGCTATTACAATCTGCAGGAGACCCTAAGTTCCATCTCTCGCACCAGAGAGACAGATCTACCGATTTAGTTTTAAAATATATGAAAAGTTAACCTTCTTAGAGCATTTCTTTACAAATCCAAGCAGGCAGAGAGGACACAGAGGAGGGGGAGCGCAAGGCCGACCGTGCAGGCCAGGAGGCTCTATGCAAGAGGCAGTCTTGGAGCCTGGAGGCCTGGCCTTGGGAAGAGGGGTGAGAGGACAGAAGAGAAAGCCTTCTAGAGACAGGACGAAGGGCAGCAGAAGGCGGCACACTTGACCAGACGTTTGATTCAAGGACTTAGTGGGTTGACCAGCAAGGGGAGGGCTGACTGGGAAGGGTTAAGAAGGATTAACCTTGTTTAGTGGGGTTCTAGAAACTAGACCACTCAAAAGAAAAATACTGGAGTTTCTGCATTTGCTGACCCCCACGTTGTATTACACGGTTGTTACAATAAACCCCAAGTCTTTGAACATTTTCAAATTGGCACACTTATTTTAGCACATCCTCCGAAAAGACAATCTTCAGCATTTTGAGTAGGAGGGAGACACCCTGGAAGAAGGCCAAACAGCAGAATGGAAACAGAAGGTCTTACAGGGTTTATTAAAATGAGCCAATTATGAGTTTTAATAAATCACTTGATCATAACACAAATCACAAAGGAAACGAAGGGACACATGAAAGATATATTTGCAAAGAAAGCTAAAGTCAATCTTGATGAGAGGGGTTGAAGGAGAGGTGGAGTCCAGCTAGTTCAGGCTCTCAGCTGAGGCGGCAGGAGGATCAGAGAGCACTGAACGGAGAGAGAAGGGGCAGACAGAACACCTCACAGCTTTCTTAAACACGTCAGTAGTTTTCACTATGAAAAACACCACCAGGAAGCAGACATGTGGGGCTTCCAGTCTGAGACTACAGCGGTGCTGGTGCATGAAGACGACCTGGTCAGGCAGTCAGGAGCCTGTCTAGGCCTGAAAGTCCCCTGTATTCCATCATGACCAGTTCTCAGAAAGCAGAAAGGGAAGGTGGGCCTGGAAAAACTCTGTGGGTCTGCTCCGGCCCCTCGCACTGTGCCCCAAATTCAACTGCAACTAGAAAAGCTCCGAAATGTCAAGGGAGGACTTTCAACAAAACTAGAAACCACCTTCTGGCTGCTGCTGTGGTTCCCCCAACGACTCAAAGTTCACTGCCTTCAAAATCCCAGCCAGTCTGACCTTTGCTAGTAGGAGGCGGTAGAGAAAACGGGCAGATTTACAACTGTGGAGACTTTGTCTTGCTTCTTCTGTAAAGCTGAGCTGGAATGTCAGATCTCTTGCCCAGGGAACCACTGCACACTCACAGGCAGTCCAGGGGTGCTCAGGACAAATAAAAGACAAGATCGCGACGGGACCACTAGTAAAAGCAATGCTGGCCCATCAGTCTCAGAAACAGAACTGGTTAGCAAGGCACCACAGCGGGCTGACAAGACTCCCTCCAGGGGGAAGGGATGGATGTGTGTGAAGATGATTCAAAGGGAACTCACTCGGAGACCGCAAAAGACAAGAACAGATCAGGTGCCCAGCCAGATGTCCAAGCCTAAATCACCAGGCTCCAGCAGGCTGCACTGACCAGCGTCCAGTAGCCATGTCTCCCAGCTCTCAGCAGGAGGCAGGAGGCTGCATGTCAGTGTCAAGTTTCAGTCTCTCCAGGACAGATCCTTTACCTTCAGACAGGGACAAATCATCAGCCGGAGACACCAGGTCTGCTTGAGAAGGGAGGGCTCCACTCAGATGGGTCGTAATTTGATTCGTCAAGATAACCTGTGAACAGACAGGGAGAACAGGGCGGGAGGGAGAAGAAAGAGAGAAGACCAAATTAATTATTAGAGCTATCAGAAGGCAGACTGTGGTTTAGGAGGAGAGTGATAAAGCCAGGCAGGAAAACCCCAGCTCTAACTTTAACAGGCTTATCTTCAGGCAGGGCCTATCCGTATTCAAGACCCAGAAAACAAGCAGGTGGGCTTTTTTCAGAGCCAACATGGCTGAGCAGGCTGAGAAGTGTTACAATATTACCAAAGGCAGAAGAAAAACCAGAACTAAGATGCACATGCACATTTTATAAAGTTTATCGAATTTTTGAAAACTACGGTCCCAAAGCTAAGATATTGCTGGTACTGATTCTAAAGTAATCATTTAAAGTTTGGGGGCCAGTGGGTTCTTACCGTTATCCCCAAAGCCAGTTTTATTTTCAAATGTATGAAACAGAAATAAGATTCACCCCTAAAAGAACAGCAGAGGTGTCTTTTAAATTAGTTGATGAAAGCAAAGAAGTGTAGTGTCACTACGCACTTAAGGCCTAAGTTAACACAACTTTATTAAAGTCCACGGCCGGGCGGTGGTGGCGCACGCCTTTAATCCCAGCACTCGGGAGGCAGAGCCAGGCGGATCTCTGTGAGTTCGAGGCCAGCCTGGTCTACAGAGTGAGTTCCAGGAAAGGCGCAAAGCTACACAGAGAAACCCTGTCTCGAAAAACAAAAACAAAAATAATAAAGTCCACGGCACTTAAAATCCCTGGGAAGGACTCTAAACCGCTTACTTCACATGACCCAATGCTATACTACGCTTTTATATTGGTGAGTCAAGAAATTTTCTTTCCCTTCAAAAATTCCATTAGTAAAGTGTATTCTATTGTTTAACAATCTACAGAGAGAATAAAATGCAGACTCTGTTACCAAATTCCAAGAACACACTCATTTTCAAAAGTTCTGGGTGAGGTTCCCATCACGAGTAGGAACCATTGGGCCTCTTGGTCACTTGAAGGAAATGTCTCCTTGTGTACAGGCCAGTGTTTGGAACGTGTACCTAAAAGAATAGAACTGTCTTGGTCTGTTGAGAGGGTTAGCTAATGGGTTTGCCATCCTGATATGAACAGCATCGTCTCTTTTTAAAAATTTCTCATGGTGCTGGGGATTGAACCCAGGGCTTTGTGAATGCTAGTCAAGTACTGTAGCTAGAGTTTTCCGGCCTGGCCCACAGTCAGGACAAATCTCTGTCACTCTCCAGTCGCACAGTTGCTCAGACCCAACCAAGTAAACACAGAGACTTATATTGCTTACAAACTGTATGGCCGTGCCAGGCTTCTAGCTATCTAGTTCTTACATCTTAAATGAATCCATTTTTATAAATCTATACCTTGCCACGTGGCTCGTGGCTTACCGGCGTCTTCACATGCTGCTTGTCACGGTGGCGGCTAGCAGTGTGTCCCTTCCGCCTTCCTGTTCTCTCCTTTCTGTTAATCCCGCCTATACTTCCTGTCTGGCCACTGGCCAATCAGTGTTTTATTTATTGACCAATGAGAGCATTTGACATACAGACCATCCCACAGCAAAGTACTCTACCTCCAGCTCCACTGTAAGGCATTCACATTAACCAGCTTTTCTACCACACCTCTGTGACTGTCTCTTCAATGGGCCAGTGGTACATATAAATCCTGAACCAATGGCAGCTTCATCGAGGGGTCAGAGGGGACAGAGTGACAAGGTCAGGTTCAGTGATGAGGGGCTCTATATTAGCAGAGACAAGCTCTGAGAGGCACCAGTATCAGGGGCGCTGGCAGGCTCCAGCTACTCTGCAGTGCTGGTCAGGCTTTCTAGGCCCACACGGTACTGGCCACTCTCAGAGCTCATACCCCTCCTTCTCTGTGCTACTTCTCATCTAGACTGGTAAGAGTCACACCGGCTGTCTTCAATGAACACACCTAAAAATAACAACTGTTCATGTGAAAGAGTGTGAGTGAAAAATTATGTTGCCCTCTCACTTCATGATATATACTGCAAACTTCAGAGTTTAATATAGCTGGATTCAAATTGTGATCTTTGTTTTTTTCTTTTTTTAATTGTGACTTCTGAGAAGTCTAGCTATATAAGCCTTGATTTTGTTTATTAAAAATTTTTAGTAGCATATATTCTTTGTACGAAGTGATAAGTTTCAAAATGACATTTTCTTTGTTCTTTTTAAAATTTATTTATTTCTTTTGAGAGAGAGAGAGAGTCTTATTATGTAGTCCAAGTTGTCCTGGAATTCATTATGGTGATCAGGCTGGCCTTCTGAGAGCCAGGATTAAAGTGTGTGACACAGGACCAGCCCAATAACAGTCTGTTCACTCACGAATATCATTGACTACACTCCATACCCCTCTGCTACGTTATGCTTATTGGATGAGTTATCTGTGGACGTGAAGGTTGTTTCCTCTGAATTATTTCACAGTTATTTTTAGTTGGTTAGGTTTGGAATGAGGAATATGATAATAAAAAGTGAGCTTTCATTTTTGTGGGATTCTTCCAGATGATGGCTTGGTGAGAATGACTAGACTCTAACAATGTGGTAGCAGTACACACACACACACACACACACACACACACACACACACACACACACACACACACCACATACATATATACAAATATTTCACCAAATATAGTACCTATCATGGAAAGCCTGTCACCACATACACTGGGGACATTAAGAGGAAAGGGAGCAGCATGGCTTCTTCAGAATGCTATAAGTAAATGAGACAGCATCAGCTAAAATATTTCCATCTCTCTTTTTCAACGTTGGTTTTTTAACGGAAACACGTACTGAGGTGATGCTTTTACTGTATGGAAACGGGTAACAGTCTGCAAATCTCCAGTGAGCCACAGATGCTTCAAAAATAGCTCAGTGGCAGAGCACTTGCCTAGCAGCTGAGGGGATCTGGGTTGGATTCCCAGCATAAGAATGAAAGGATGGGGAGGGGAAAGGAAGAGTAGTGGAGGGAAGAAAGGAAAAATACACATTTCCACTGAAGCAGATGGAGAAGAAAACCTTGCCTCTCTCTTCAGTGGCTCTGCTGATTATCTTTCCCTTGTTATCATGTGTCTTCAAGCCAAGGCGCTGAAGGCATCCACTGCCCGGAAACTTGGGGGCTTGCTAATCACATCATCTGATGGAATTGTGTGGTTTTCTAAATCTGTGTTTAGCAAAATGATGGAACAGAAACACTTCCAAAAGCATCAATTACAAATAATCACAACTTGGACAGAAGCCTACAGATGTGTTTTTCTCTGAGGCAATCTGGAGACGTGAAAACTATGCTCTTAAAATAACTTATAAAATACTACTGCAGAGTTATAAACAGCGTCTTAACACTGTCTGGTTTCTGAAAATGAGTTCCGACTGCATTTCAGAGGGCTTTGCATAGACTCTGCTCAACTGGAGCAATCGGGGCTTCTGATATCGGACATAAATCTGTGTGAGAGCAGTTTGCACAGAGGTTGAGGGCACTGGCTTCAGAATTAGGCAGACTGGAGTTCAGAGCTAGGCTCTACTGTTGCTGGCCTACAAGACACTGGCCAGTGTAACTTCTCTTGATGTGATAATAACCCCCAGGAGCTTGAGGATTAGACTTGACAATTAAAGTCTTTAGCACAGTACCCAACCTATGACAAATGGTACCTCGTCACTGTCCCTAGCCATCCTTTGCTGGTTGGGCTTTGCTTGTTCAGAAGTCTCACGCCCAACTTTACATAGTAGCCTGTTAGTATGCACATGTATGGGTGGTTTTTTTGTATCTGTTAAAAATTGTAAAAATAGTTTCTCATCTCTAACAAAAAAAAAAAATCACAAACAAAAGTCAGGGGTGTCTTTGTACAGCATATTGTTCGCTGTTGACAAAGAACATACATTTGCTATTTATATCTTTAAAAGCAATAAAACTTCAATTGAAAGTGCATCTGTTATTTTCACCATTTCCTTAAAAGCATGGCTAATTGAAAACACAACGTAAGTACATCGGCATCAACTATAACTACAAAGCCAGAGGGGGACTCTTGGACAAAAGGGAAGATAAGAGTTTTAATGATCATAGTTTCATCTGAAATCAGGAGGAGACTGAATCTGGTTCATTGTTTACTAGGAGAACACCAGCCTCCTACTGAGAAGGGGGACAAAAAGACCTGCAAGTTATAGAGTAACTACTGTCTTGACTCAAATTTTTTTATGAAGAGATAAATGACTTGTTTTCTAGCACTGCCTTGGATGCATAAAAGCACGTTTGTATACAAAAGGCATCCGCATAGAATGGAGCATAGACCATGAGTCCCACTGCTAATACTCTCCTCACACAAAGAGGGGGACATTTCTTCCTTCAAAGGTAAGTCCCCATGCCAAGTCCACCATGGCTCTGGCAATGAACCTGACTAGAGTAGTGAGAAAATGAATAAAAGACAGACAGATGGGCACATGGACAGAAAACTGGGATAGGGCAGTTTGGGCTTCAGCTGGAGAAACCATAGCACCCCGGAATCTCATCGTGTTTATTATACACAGATGAACAAGGATGTGGGGTTATTACATACAGATAAACAAGGAGGCAGAGTTTATGGAGTAGAGCTGGATTAAGGGGACGGATTTAGCTAATCTCCAAAGGAGCAGTCTCTGGATGGGACCAGTCTCAGACTGTAAAGATCTGCGGAAAGAAAGCTTCCAGGAGTAGCCATCAAGGGTACCATAGCATACCATGAGTATCAGCATCCACTGGAGAGAACAGAATGGAGGGGTACCAGGCCCAAAGGCAGAGCCTTTGACAGACAGGAGTGCCTTCTACTAGACTCTTAGAAGACAAGCAAGAAGACAAAGCTTGTACTCAGCAAGGGTAGAAGAGGTAGAATGTAGTATCTGGTCTTGTTTAGCAGCAGAAGAAATAGTAATGGTCAGCAAACTAGTAACTCAATATTTGTAAGTCAATGAACTAGTTCTTAATTCTTTGAGAATTTCATACAATGTATTTTGATCACATTCATCTCCCAACACATTCCTCCCTGACCCAGCTCCACCTCTCTACTCCCCCAACTTTGTGTCCTCTTTAAAAACAAATTTTTTTAATAACTGATTCCAATTGTGCTGCTCATATACTCCTGGGTATGGGTCATCCATTGGAGTAAGCTGACTACCAGTAACCAGCTACCCCCTTAAAGAAAAAGGACTCTCTTTTTCCCATAAGTCATCAATTGTCCATAGCGCCTCAGGTTGGGGATGGGGACTTGTGACTCCCTTCTCCCTCCATGCTACAATGTTGACTGGCATGGAATTGTACAAGTCTTGCACAGACAACTCTAGCTGCTGTGAGTTCACGAGCATGACCATTCTATCATGTCTAGGAGACACCATTTCACTTTGGTCTTCCCTGACCTCTGGTTCTTACAAACTATCTCCTCTTCTGCAATGGTCCCTGAACCTTGACGAGGGAGTGTGATCTAGACAGACTTCTAACTTGTGGGGGAGTACTCCATTGATACTTACTCTCTACACTTTGATCAGCTGTGAATTTCTGTCTTAACCACCATTGAATGCCCAAGGAACTAACCTACAGGTAGAGAGACATGAGTTTAGAAAACAGTTTGATACTAGGTCTGTTTAGTGAGAAAATAGTAGTAGGCTCACCTTTGGGGTCTGTGAGTACCCCACCATGGGTTCTTAGCCAGATTTACAGTACCACGCATGTGTTTCCTTCTATGGTGTGGGCTTTAAATCCATTAGAAATTGTTGGTTACTCTATAACATTCATGCCACTATCACACCCATGGGCACATCTTACCATGAGGGTCATTAGTTGTCATTCCCAGGGTTCCCAGCTAATTAAGACTGTTGATGATGTTTTCTCCCTCAGTGGCCTGCGTAGCACCTGACAGTACTATGAAAGCTACCCAGGAGAGGAAGCTTCCTGGTCTGACGGAATTTCTCTACATCCTATGAACAGTGTGTGTAGCGTCTTCAGCAACAGGGTCTGATCATCAAGTTCTAGTGGACAGCTAAGAGCAATGCAAACAGCTTGTATTCTTCTGGGCGTCTCTAGGATACCTCTGATCAACAACTTGGGGGGGAGGGATCCTCTGGGCTTTTTATTTGGCTTCTGAGATGAGCATAATCCCTTGCATACATTAACTCCAATCTCTCTCCCTCACCCCACATACACACACAGATTATAAAATAGTAGGTTTCCACATGGCTTTTTCAAACAAATCAGACCTTTTTTCTTTAAAAAAAAAAATCACAAATATGACCAATGCTATTATTAGCTTCGTGTGTGGGCATGTTAGAGACAGATTTTATCATCTCCATTTTCCACTGAGTGAAGTAGTCACCTTGCTGAGTTCAACAGTCCAGACGACAAGAGGAGCTTGTAGATTTACTTGACTCCTTCCTAAACTAACAGTAGGAAGAGGAGAGGGTGTCTCTGAGCCCAGGCCTACTTAACAGGTGGCTTCTCCATGCCTTGATGTGCTGGCTTAGAGAATTCAATCTATATAGTTAGTCATGGATCTCACTAAGGGATCTCACGTCCAGACATGCACTAAAGAACTGTCCACAACCAGTTGATAACAAGCTACTAGTCATACTAATAAATAACTCTGAGCCACATAGGCAAATAGCTTCAGTTTCCAGAGAGTCAAGCATGCAAGAGAGTCTACATAAATTATGTCAATCTTTCTGATATGTGCGATCGGTCATTTCTGAGGCCACAGGTATCTTGGAAACTAAACTCTTCATGGGACTCATGTCTATACGCAGCAGAGTTCCAAGTGTAGCCTGGCAAGAGAAACCAAGAGTGACCTCAGGAATCTTGGGGAGTTCTATGCCCAGAACACTACTTCCTCCTCCGCCCACTCCTGGCGGAAAATGACCAAAGCCTGCTACACAGAATCAGTGAAGTTTCAAAATCACCTGCCTGGGCCAGGAGGACTTGGTGCAGTGGTTGTAAATAGGCAGCCCAGTGAAGAAAGGGCCAGCGGGAGAACGAGCAGCTTGACGGGGCATCATCAGCCGGGCACAAGCACAGAGCTTTCAAAACGAAGGGCCACTGCCTTCTACGGGCTCCGAAGGCATAATCTTTCTTTTTGTGCTGAAAACGGTCTATCTGCTCCAGGCAACATTATTGAAATATTACTTTTTGTACCTTAAACCATCCCAATTGTAGACACGACAGTGACCTGGCTTTTCTATCCAAACAAAGCCTTGGGTGAGTCAGACATTCTGAATTTTGATCCCAGCTCTGTTAAAACTTACAGAATGCCTTGCTCTTAAGAAGACAGAGGCCGGAACTCTCCTGTGAGAAACTGTTCGGGTTCATTGAGTCCTTCCATCACACCAGGGCTTGAGAAAGGCCCTGGAGTGGTTTCAGCACACTCTCCTCTTGGTTCCCAACCATGACAGTGTCTGTCCCAACTCTCCTGTTCCCAGAGAGCCCTGCGAGAGGGAGACAGGAAAGAGAGAGAGAGAGAGAGCAAAGAGGGAAAGCTCTGTCTGTCTGTCTGTCTGTCTGTCTTTCTCTCTCTCTCTCTAGGTGTGTGTGCGTGCGTGCGTGCGTATGCACACGCAAGAGCAGGGGAAATAAATGGATTAAGAACAGAGTAGGCCCACCATGCAGGTCCAAAGGCTACGTTCCCAGACACAGGCTCCTACCCCTCCCACTCTCTTCCTACCCACCTCCATCTTTGGAAAGAGATAACCAGCGTTTGTTGTGAGGAAAAGTCAGACTAAATATTCTGGAATTTGAGCATCACAAAAACAAATCTGGTTTTACTATTCACTGGCTTAGTTTTGCCAAGCTCTGGAAAATTATAAATCATTCCATGATGAAAAAAAAAAAAAGATCACTTTCCCTCTTCAGCTCAGTGAGTATCAACTGTCTGTTCTAGAATAAAGAACTGATAAGGCTTTAGGATATTGGTCTGCTATTCCCATCATGAAGGACTGACTGTAAGACAATAGTTATCTGGGAAAATGTGAATGCTGTCAGGGCCTTTCTTTTTGAAATATTTGTCATAAAACATCCAGCTTCAATCTGGCCTGAAGAAAACACGACTGTGGGATTCCAGCAGCCTGCCTATATTTAGTTTTGGCTCTGACATTAATCTGCTGTGCAGTTCTGGGAAATGTGCCTAACTGCTCTGTACTTTAAAGTGTTGAGTCCACAAAAGCTACGAAGAGAATTAATATATTCTGATGACTGTTGGTGGGGGAGACTGCACAGAAAAATGCTGACCATGTTTCAGTTCGAATCAATTCTGGTGTTGGACTCAAAATTCCATGACCGTTCCTGAGTCTCACCATCTTCCACCTTAAGACAGCCACCCTGCCCAGAGATACTTGGCAGTGGCTGAGGAGAAGGGGAGGGAGACCCAGCGAGGGAGACCCAGTGAGGGAGACAGCTTGGGCATGTTTGTATTTATGGTGAGAATTCTTTCACTCCAGAAAATTCACACTCTTCACACTGACCTGGGAGTGAAAATCTCTCTAGTGGACTGGCCTCCTCAACTGTTGCCCTCCTGGAGTCCCAGAACAAGAGGTGCTAATGTCAACCCCTTGAGACTAGGGAGCAACACACAAGCAACTGGAGCTCACCATATCTATGGTCACAGCACCACAGCGGCTAGCCGCAGGCTTCCCCTGGAGTGTACACCCCGGGGGAAGTAGGCCACAGCAATCCACAGCCGAACTGGAGAAGTGAGCTGCTGATCACCAGAGTCCTCGGAGGAAAGACAAGCTCCGTGACAGGCAGGTACAGGGAGGGAGGCTGACTCTCCTCAGCTTTTCACGCACACCTGTCCAGTCACAGAGGGCACCGCGAAGAGGCCCACTCCCACCATCTTGGGTCCATCGCCTCCACCACTGTGTTCGGAGGAGATGGACTGAGGAAGGACAGCGTCTGCCGTTTGTTCAAACCCAGCACACGGTACTGCACAATGGTGAGGCTTTCTCTTTGGCCTACTTTCCCCAGAATGTACGTTCCAGGGGAACCTGCGGCCAGCAACTGTGGTGCTGTGGCCATTGGCATGGCAATCTCTAGCTGCATATCAACATGTTGTTCCCTGGCCCCAGTAGGCTGACCTTAGTACCCAGGTTCTAGGACTGGTGTTGGGGGTGGGGTGGCAAGAGCGAGGAAGCCACAAGTAGCAGGCCAGTGTGCTGTTTCCACCACTAGCCCAATCCGGCGGCGGTGTTGTATCTGTGATCTTGGGCCCCACTGCAGGAAATGACACACTCTCTTGGTTAGTTGTGACAGGGTAGCCACTGCGACTTCCAATGGTGCATTTGCCAACTATAAGCAATACTGCAGTGAGCACGGGGCCAGGACGGGCTGGCCACCTCGGTGTGGAAAAGAAGCAGGCCGACGGGCAGATGACTCTGAGCTTCACACGATCTGAAAGAAACTTTCCTACCAGCTGCGCTGCGCATTTTCTGCGGCAGACTCACTTCTGCATGAAGCGTGTTTGGTTGTCTTTGCCCACTTCCTTGTCCCAGCCTACTGAGCTCTTCAGAAAGGCGGGGAGGTGAATTTCCAGAGGCCCCCCAAGTTTCTGATGACCTTTTTAGGTGTTTCTGTGACTTGCGGTGCTTTCTATTCACGTGTATGCCTTGGTGCTGGGGATTCCCCTGCCTTAGGTTTGCAAGGAGGGCTAGAAAGACACAGCCCTGTGATAAGTACCATCGCAGGCAGACGGCTGGTACTAACTCACTTCCCCTCCTTACACTCATTTGGGACCAAGAAAAGAGTTCTATTGAGTCATTTGCTCCCCCAGGAGACTGAAAATATAGTTCTTGGGGGGAGTCCAACTTTATCAACACCAACTTTGATCCTCCAGCCTCATCTATACTTATTGTAGTCAGGAGCTGAGCTTGGAGGAGCCTCAGACACCTCCTGTGGGGAACAGGCCAGTGCTCACCTCCTCATTTGTGTCTCTATGCTACCAACATGAATGGTGTGACATCCTAGCCAGCACAGGCTCACCAAAGCCACTGACTGGACAGATGCAATTATCTCTGTCTCCAGAGTGAATCTGTCGCACGAAATAAGCTCTATTCACCATCTGTTCACAGGTTGGTTAAAGGTCTGCCTAGAAATGCCCAAGTCAGCAGCTCTGTCAGATGCTCTCACACAAAACTAACTGTATGTCCTCAAAGATGGACAACTGTATAAGCTATTACTTTTTAAGGAGGAATGACATCATACTTCTATGTCCATATTTAAATGATATCAATATAGACAAACAATAACAACTCATAATTAAACAGAGTCAACAAAGGAAAGACACAAGAGAACAGGTCTAGAACAACTATATTAAGTGGCCAAATGTTTACCTAGTGGCCCTTGGTATGGCACACTCCATTATGGCCACTCGAGAGCCAGTCATATGTTACAGGCCCACTGAAGCAGGTATCCTGGCAAGGGCACATGTCACTTGAGGTACAAACCTCGGTGCCAAATAACAGACCAGTTTCTTTTCTCTGATACTCACTCTGGTGACTTGGAAATGGCCATCTGGAGCAATGTCTGAGAGGAAATGTAAGGTTCTTTCAGATCTCAGAGCTGCCAGAGAGTAAAGCTAGGTACGTGTAATGACCACTGGCTCAGTTTATCAATACTACATATTGGAGCCAATGTCTTGTACCTTCCCCTCCCTCATTTTCAGACAGCTATTGTCACCTCTCATATGACGTCATTAACATGAGTAATGGCACCGTGGTATTTTATACTTGGCACGGTTCATTCACAGACCGGTCTCAATTAAGGGAAGCTGGGAACTAAGTCAAGCAGCCATTGTGGGTGACGGGGTAGGTGGGCTCTGGACTCCAACATCCTGGCTTCCTTCTCTGAACAGTAGTGGAGTATCAGGTCTACACTTCCTCAAGTAGATTATTCGCTCTCTCCATTCCTCATTTTCCTCAACTGCATAATTGGGTTTGCAATCATCCCCATGGTGAAGACAGCTGACAGCATGTGAAGTCCCTTTCAAAAAGGCTTGACACTTACTAGTGCCTAATGAATATCACCTTTGTTGTGGTATTCTTTTTCTAACCTGTTGATGTCTCATGGTTCACTTCCTCTGGTTCTCACTCATCCCATCCCAAAAGCCCAGTCTGAAAAACACCTTCTTCTCTTCTTTAAGTTTTTGTATGTCAGGGTCCAGGTAAACTCTTGACTCTTTCACGAAAAATTTCCCAAGTATTTTAGCCTCAACTAACCTCTCAGTTCTTAACATATCCACTTCAGCATTAGTATTAAGTAACTTACTACAAGAATTTTTCTCAATGTTACATGTGTTATTTCTCTTTTAACAAGACTTAACAGAAATATTTCTCAGTCTCAGATAAGTCCAAGGAAGGGAAGTCAGTTAATACCAACCATCTATGATGGTACTCATCATAAAGCTTTGTTTTTCTAATCCTTGCCTACAGTGTAAACTTGAAGAGATTTGATGCCTTCCTGGGTCCCTGAGCCTATTCTAAATGAGGGAAGGGAGAACAGAAACTAGCTTTAATTCAGTACTTCCCACCTACAGACTCCACGCTGAACGCGTGTCTGACATTTATTTAGCTCATTTCATCCTCTGAACTCAGTGAAGTCAACATTATTAGCCTGGTTTTAGAGATGAAGAAACTGAGGTTCAGAGCAGTCAAGCAGTTTTCTGAAATCAAACAGCACCATGGGTCAGATTCAAATCAGTTCTCTATGGCTCTACTGGTTCCTAGTCTATACTGGTTCTGCCAAATAAAAGTTCTTTGCTTGAAAACTCATGGCTTCATGGACATTTGCAGATTCAGCTCCTCAATGCAAGGCATGCTAACATTAGATTAAACAAGTTCCATGTTGCTCAATGCAAAATCACATAAAGAACCCTGGGAAGATGGCTCAGGGGGTAAAGTGCCTGCTGTCCTAGTCTGACAACCTAGATTCTATGTAAAAAAACAGTTATGGAGGCTTGAGGCTGTAACCCCAGTGCTGGGAGGCTGAGACAGAAGAGACCCAGAGGCCTTGCTCTCCAGCCAGTCTTGCTAATCAGTGAGCTCCAGGTTCAGGGAGAGACCCTGTCTCAAAAAATGAGGCGGAAGCACCGCATGAACCATAGCCATGAACCACAATGATCAGTAATGGCATGATATACCTAAAGGTGCAACATTGGCACTCATATCTTAGTGGTAACCAACAGATATGTAATTGGACTGAAGTCCTGCTCAACAGGAGGGAAATCATGTCTGGTATAGGAAGTCTAGTTAACTACCTGGGGCTAGTGAAGTCATGGATCTTAGAGGAGAACCTACTCTTACCCTTTACTAGACTAGAATAATTCCAAACTGCATTCTAAATCCTTACCCTTTACCCACAGATGAGTGTAGCTCTCATCAAAGAAGCTCCTCTTTGCAGCAAACAGAAACCATCCCAGAAAATCACAACTGCTGTAAGACCATGTCTCTTGGAAATGACAGGGATGCTACACCCAGGACACCGAAATAACATGCTACCTAATCAAGACCCTAACAATGGCAATATAGACATGTTAACAAAGAAAGGGGAAATATCAAGAAGCCTCACCCCCTAGACAAAGAACTACAGGCAACTAATTGCTGCTGTGAGAGGGAGAATTAGTCTTCCCCAGGGATAAACTCCCTAACTAATTATGCAATACCAAGTGATCAGCCTTGAAATCATATACCTACAAGCAACACTAAATACACTCAGCAGCTGAATACCTCCCCCCTCACACACACACACACACAATGATAAAGAAAGGGAGGACATGAATTTGAGAGGGAGCAAAATGCAGGAAGGCGTAAGAGGGGTTGGAGAGAGGAAAGGGAAAGGGGAAATGATTTAATTACATTTTATTTATAATTGAAAAGGCAAGGTGGAAAGTGAGAGAGGAAGACACTGACATCAACCTCTGGCTTCCACACATGCACATACACACACAACATGCATGCACATGTTTACTTTTAAACAAGATGTTTAAGAATATAACAAGTTTTCAGTAGGAAGGAAGAGAGTCAGTCAGCTCCTGTCAGTAGTCTACGCAGTAGACCTGGAAACGTTGAATTTGCAGGCTAGGGAGGAAGCATGCACTCATAGGCGTGGCAAGGGAAAGGACACAGATTCCAGGATTCTATTTCTGTCTCAGCCACTAACCACTCTGCTAATATTTTCACTTCTGCTAAAATGTGATGACGGGAGTTTCGGAAGGAAGAGCTGCTACATCAGAGCAGCCAGGCAGGCAGGCAGTTAGCTGGTTACGTGCGGTACAACCTCACACAATCCTGGGGTCTGCAGCGGGGGTTCACGGCTGGGGGGGTTCACAGCTGGGGCAGATTCCATGTGGGCATTTGTCTTTCCAGTTTCACCCTGACCGGTAGAGGGTAGCTCACTTAGGATCTACGTGAGACTCTTGGATTTCTTCTTGTTTCCTTGCTTGAAGCGGTGTTTGTACTTTTCAGACTGGTTACTATATACAGTAACAATGCAAAATAATAATAAAAAAAAAAAGACGGATTCTTAGCATGTTTAAAAATCAAGTCATGAGGGGCTGGAGAGATGGCTCAGAGGGTAAGAGCACTGGCTGCTCTTCCAGAGGTCCTGAGGTCAATTCTCAGCAACCACGTGGTGGCTCACAACCATGTGTAATGAGATCTGGCGCCCTCTTCTGATGCTCAGGCATACATGCAGGCAGAACACTGACTACATAATAAATAAATAAATCTTAAAAAAATGTAAAAAAAAAAAAACAAATCATGAAATATTGTATTAGCACCGCTGCATCCTGATGGGCACTGAGCCTCATGGTGCAAATTCAGCTCGGATGGGGTGGCAAGGCAGAGGTTTGCCCTTGGCTTTTTAATTCACTCATATCAAGATGCCAGTGGTGGAGTATAGCTGTTTTCTTTTATGGCATATCATGATTCCTTAAAAAAAAAAAAAAAGTGGCAGGAAACCCATGGAGAGTGACTGTCCATTTCTACTTAGCTGATGTCTCATGGAATTCTGAATCCTAGTGTTGGGAATAAGTCCTATAGATGATTTCCTGGAAGGGATCACTGCTGAGGACAGATGTCCTACTGCTTTGGACTTGGGCGACAAGCAAGCTCTTTTCTTCCTGGTTATTGACAAAACAGCGCTCCTTCTTGTGGACTCCTGCCCTCCGCAGGACCACAGGGAAATGACTAAATTGACCTGTTGCTCCAGTGAATCCGGATACGTGAATAAGTCAATTCTCTTTAACTCTGTGGTCTCAACTTCTTGTTGGCTTATTGCAAAATTAAAGGGCGCATGGAGCAGACCCATCAATCAGTAACCAGGAGAGGAATGAGCTCTTTGTGGAATGCACTCAGAGCAGGAAAGATGAAGGGAAAAAAATGAAAAGAAACCTCATGAAATGGTCATTTGTTAGAAGATCGGAGGGGAAAAGTCCCCGTTCTCATGCAACATTATTTAGGAAAAGTCTTATTAAAGGTTTCCTATCTCACTAGGGGAGCAAGCCCTGGAATGCAAACAAAGTCCCTCAAATCAGCTGCCCTTTATTGGTGCTGGTTTTGTTTTGTTTTTTGTTTTGTTTTGTTTTAGTTTTGTTGTTTGTTTTTTGTTTTGTTTTGTTTTGTTTTTGTGTGTGTTTTTGCTGTGTTCCACAAGGCATAGCAGATATCATGGGCCAACGGCTAGAACTGTGAGTGACTCAGCAGGCCCAAGACCAGGGGAAGAGAAGCCACTATTGTTTATTAACCAAAGAATGAACGAATGAACAAACCAGCAAATATCCCTGACTCCACAGCCTCTGCTCAAAGCTGAACTTCCCCAGCACGTCTCAATTCAGAGTTAAAGTTCCCGAGCCCATGCCTTCTTTAGAATACCCGACAAATGCTATTTGACGAGCCCCAAACCCGAAAGTGCTGAAGGAAGAAAACCAATATTTACAGAGTGCCAATCACCGTGCCCAGTGTCTGTTTAAACAACCTTCTTCAGAGGCCTTGGGGTGGAGCCCAGAGATAAAGTGCTTGCCTGGCACACGCAAGGCCCTGGTGTAAACCACGGCACTGCAATAAACACACAAGCGACTGTAAGACCCATCGCAGCCCTGAGGTAGATGACATTCTCTCTCTAGTTTATGGATAAAAAATAAGGAGCAACTGGGTTGGAGAACTCAGTTGTAAAGTAAGACTTAATTCAACCCCCACATCCACATAAATGCCAAGTGTGGCGATGCCCACTTGTAACCCCAGCCCCGGGGACGTGGAGACTGGCAGACTCCTAAGGCTTGCTGGCCAGCCAGTTTAGCCTAATTGACAAGCCGGAGGTCCCAGGAAGAGACTCTGTCTCAAAACACGATTGGGCATCTCCTAAGGAACGACACCCAAGGTACACACACACACACACACACACACACACACACACACACACACAGAGCGCAAATTGCTGAGTTTGTAGCAAGCAGCAACATCATGTGACTATAAAACAACCTTTCCTAACTTAGATGATCCCATTCAGGAAATCTACTGCTGCACCCTAAATCCTAACGGAAGAAATGAACTACAGGCGGTGATGGATATGACATGCTGGTGACTCATCAGCATATACTTTCCATGCTTCCTTTCTCCAGATCAATCATTTCAGAGGGTAGAAAGGCAAGGCACTAAGGGGTGTAGGGGGCCGACTGCACTGGTAGGCCGAAGAATTAGAACACAACATGGCCATCTTCTTACCTGTGAGATGCAGCTTTGGAAACAATGTGGCCACGGGGAAGAATTCTTTAGGTTATTTTAGAATATTTTAAATGTATAACACATGTGGATGAATATACACTCTTATCTGAACCTCACTGTCAGCAATAAAGTAGACATTACAACCAGAGAGAAAGAGAGAGAGAGAGCAACTTGTCTAGAGTCTACAACATTTAAACAGAACCAAACCCGGGTCCAGCTGACACTGTATCCCACTCTTCTCGATACTCCTTGATCCCAAAGGGGAGCTCACCTCCCAGAGACAGAAAAATGCCACGAGAACGGGATCTCATTGCCTTGGATGTCAGGATGGGCTACCTGGGACCTGTATCCTCCAAGAGAACTAGGTTACTGTTGCCCTGTTTTCTCTAATGGTTACTCATTATGAACAGCTTTAGAGTACACATT
Organism: Peromyscus californicus insignis; assembly: GCF_007827085.1. Lineage (NCBI taxonomy): Eukaryota > Metazoa > Chordata > Mammalia > Rodentia > Cricetidae > Peromyscus > Peromyscus californicus. The sequence continues at coordinate 75,880,493 of NW_026294447.1, forward strand.
GTTCCTGAGGTGGTCCTTCATCGCCAATATGAGGCTTGATAGTCATAAATTACCGCAAGCTGTCCCCGCAATTGACTTAGCCACAGAGTTCCCAAGACAGGGAAGTAGAGGCAAGAGGAGAGAGACAAGGAAGACTGAGCAAAGGAAGACTCAGTCTAAGCTTGCATGGGAGTTAAGAGTAGATCTTGTGTGTTTAAGTTATCCAGTCTTGTCCCGGCCCATTGTCCTCCCCTACATCCCCCCAAGCTCACTGTGCTCTCTGCCCTGAGCATCTCATGGATGTCATAACCCATCCTTCTCAGAGCATCTAAAGTGGCACCTCTGCAGATCTCCTCTCCTTGCAAAGTAAGCTTGGACCAGCCCGTGATCTTCAGCCATGAGCCATCCACCACTACTCAGAAGCCTACAGTCTTTTCTCCTTTTCCCTCTTTCCGATGAACCCCATCTTAAGCGTTTTACAGGTGACTCTGCTTATAGGACTTTATGCCACTGAGGCCCTAGGAACAAGCAGGTGCTCTCTACAGCAGTAACGCTGAAGGGCTGGCCCTGGGTCTGGAAGCCAGTGCTTCTGACTGCAACCATATCAGCTCCCTGCGTGTTCTTTTCTTCCTCTTTGTGAAACTGAGCATTTGACTCTACATTGGCTGACAGACTCCCTCTAAACATGTCTGAAGCACAGCTGTAATATAAAATGAATATCAGATTAAAAACAAAATTACTCAAGTAATTTATTTCATTTCATTATTACAATTAAAAATCTTTTATTTACTTAAAATGGAGCAGAGAGGTATCTTCTGGGAAGGAACTATAATGAAAGGGAACAAATAACCCTTGCTAGAAGGGAGGTGTGCCGAGATGTATGAGAGCATAGAGGCTGGGAAAGAATGAGTCCCTGCTGGAGACTCAGGGAAAAGTGTCATTGGACCTGGACCTTGAAAGGAGAGCATTTAATTGTGTGGAAGGTAATTCCAAATGGCAGAACACCTCATGTTATAAGAATTTGGAGCTGGGCGGTGGTGGCACACACCTTTAATTCCAGCACTTGGAAGGCCCAGGCAAGTAGAACTCTGAGTTTGAGGCCAGTCTGGTCTACTGTTTCGGAATATTTGTTTACACTGAAAAGATCTGTCTCTGCCTAAGGCACCTTCTGATTGGTTTAAAAGAGCTGAATGGCCAATAGCTAGACAGGAGAGATAGGTGAGATTTCTGGGCAGAGAGAGAAAGAGGAGGAGGAACCTAGGTACATGAATTATGCCAGAGGAACTCCAATGAGACTCTGAAGAAGTTGGACATACAATATAGAGCGAAGGTAACCAAGCCATGTGGAAGAATGTAGATGAATAGAAACAGGTTAATTTGAGTTATAAGAGCTGGTTGGGGACAAGTCTAAGCTAAAGGCTAAACTTTCATAATAATAATAAGTCTCTGGGTCATTATTTGGAGGATGGCAATCCAAAGATAGTCCCACAAGAAACCTTGCTATAGTCTACAAAGCAAGTTCTAGCATAGACAAGGCTACACAGAGAAATCCTGTCTCAAAAATAAAAAAAAGAATTTGGATTTGCAGAGTATTTTAGATGTGGTCCTTAAACTCACAAGTACTAGAAGTCATTGATAAAGTGACTGTCCCATCTCTTTGTACAGTTACAGAACAGACATGTTTACAGGAGTAGATCTGTATCTAAAAAGAACTCAAAACTGAGCAGCACAGTAACAAGACCTCAACTGAGAGGCACCAGGATGGACTTTCTCCTCCACTAGATACTTGTATCTGATGTCCCAGCCTTTCAGGAAGAGAAGACTCCATCACCTCCTGCCTGCCATGGAAGAGAAGGTTCCATCATCTCCTGCCTGCCATGGAAGAGAAGGCTCCATCATCTCCTGCCTGCCATGGAAGGTTGTTCTCACAGGACAGGTTCTTTTTTTCTTTACTGTTTTTTTTAATTAACATTTTTTCCTTTATTTTACATACTGACCACAGTTTCCTCTCTCTCTTCTCCTCTTGTTCTCTCCTCCCGACTCCCATCTATCCCCCTTCCCATCCACTCCTCCTCTGTCTCCATTCAGGCCTTCCATGGGCTTGAACATAGCAAGTTGAGGCAGGACCGAGCTCCTCCCCCTGTATAAAGGCTGGGCAAGGTAATCCAGCATGGGGAATAGGTTCCCAAAACCCAGCTAAGCACCAGGGATAATCCTAATCTCACTGCTAGGAGCCTTATAAACAGACCACGCTACACAACTGTCACACACATGCAGAGGGCCTAGGTCGGTCCCATGCAGGCTCCCTAACTGTTGGTCCAGAGTCCATGTGCTCCCATGAGCTCAGGTCAGCTGTCTCTGTGGGTTTCTCCATCATAGGACAGGTTCTTACAGAAAGAAAAAAAAAGTCAGCTATGAGTCCTCTTTCTCTCTCTCTCTCTCTCTCTCTCTCTCTCTCTCTCTCTCTCTCTCTCTTTCTGTGTGTGTGTGTGTGTGTGTGTGTGTGTGTATGGGGCAGGGAGGGGAGTACTCCAAGTTTCAAACTGTATTTAGAAGTCAAATTCTGCTAAAATTGAAGCAATAAAACCAAACCAACCACCAAAACATCCTCAAAGACTGTGTGTCATTGCCGCCCATCCTGGCAGCTTCCCTTCAATTTCCCCACTCAGGAAGGACTCCATCAGACCTCAGAGTTTCTCTGTCCAGGTGCAAGGGGGTGTGACAAGGCAGAGTCCCTTTACTCACTCTGGCAGCTTAAAAGCCTGTCTGCTCAGCTAGTTATTCCTCAACATGACAGGCAAGAACACTTTCCACTGTTCTGTTTATATGTTCAAGGCCAAGAGCAAAATTCAACTAGAGAGTCAAATACAAAGTGGAATCCTCGCAACTCTAAAGGTGTTACTTTCATATAAATATAGTGGTGATGTATAAATATAGGATATGAGGGTCACACAGAAACTCCCTGACTTTAATACAGATTTATAATTAGTAACATAAGTGGGCACTGATGGGGTCAGGCAGAACTGCACAAGGACCAAATATGAGTGCCACAAAATAGTGAATCTGGAGCACGATCACTAACAGATACTAAAACCATTAGGCAAACAGCTGGTGTGCACATCAGCTTATTTTTGTGGCTGAATACGATAAGCTCTCAGTCAAAACTTGATCAACAGGTAGAGCCCTGTCAGACTTCCTGACCAGCAGGCAGCTTCCTTCTCTGGAGCTTCCCTCACCCCGTCCCACATTACCTCAGGCACCATATCAATGGTCAGTTTGCCTCTGTCATTTCCTTATTATGTAATGAGGAGATAGATCACTGCTCGGTCACTTTCAGTGATCATATCGGCATTATCACATCCATTTGACAGGAAGAAAAGTGCGCCAAAGAGTTTATAAAGACAGGCAACAAGAGAGTCGGAACTGGAACTCAGTACCTGCATCCAGACCGACTGAAATAGGAAGTTCTCTCTCTTAACCAGTGTTACAGTGCCTCTATTGTGGTTGATCTCCACAATACATCTTCACTTTATAAATAAGAAAAGCAAAATTTCAGAGAGGCTAAATCACTCTCTACAGACACATAGGCAGGCAGTGGTACCCCTGGGATCAAATCCAGAGTGGTTGCTCTCCAAAGCACAAGCTTTCCCTCACTACACCACAAGACCTCTTTCACCGCGGCGGTTCATCTGCCCAGCTCCTCTCAAGAGCCCCTCTGCACCAAGCGCTGACCCAGACACTTAAGACACACTGGAATCAAGCACACAAGCCCTTCCCAAGAGGAGTCTATAGTGGAGCTGTGGGCGGAGCCAATAAGAACATCAAATGAAGAGTGATAACGCACGCTGGAAAAGTCTAACAGTCATGGGCAACCGATGAAGGGAAGTGGGTTTAGTATGGTATGGGAATGGGATGCATTTTTAGAAAGAGTTTGGAGGAAAACAATCTGGAGAGGTTGGGGGTACACATCTGGTCAGATCTATAACCACCTTCCTGAAATCTTTCCAGAGAAATCCCTGGGATATCTTATGTATTAACCATGGAAGCAGAAAAGTATAAAAGCTAAGGGCATTGGTTTTGTTCCCTCACTTGCCAAGAATATACACTGCAAGGGAAGAAAAATATATGTACATACAGCTCATCTGTCATTACAGATGGAAAGAGTGAGGAAGATGTCCCTGGAAGCAAGAAAGAAAAAGAGACCCGCCAAGAATTATCTCCCAATGTCACTGGCCTTCCCCAGGCATTGTGTGCAATGTCCCCATCAAGTCCTCAGAGAAGATATGAACATTAGAAAATGTCCCCATAAAACTGCACTCCAGTACAGTGAGTGACTGGCTGCAACCAAATTGATACCTGCAGCAAGCCCAGAGCCAGGTCTGTCACACCCTCCATACACAAGCCTAGATCATCCTGGAGCAAGTGCTCAGTGCCCTGGGAGGAGCAGCAGGGACTTCCACCAAGGACTGAGAGGGGCTGCAGAGATAACTCCTCATCCACACAGGAAGAGAATGGTTCTTCAGGAAAGATCCCGAGGACCCAGCCTTCTGTTCCAGACTTTCTAATAAGGAAGACTTAGGAGCTGACACTGGGTTTTGGTGCCTAGCTTCCCCTACAAACGGCCCTTGATTCGGCCATCTTTCCCTTCTGGATCATAAGCACCTTTGAGGTCCAACAATGCACCTACAGGGCCTCTCTTGTCCTGGCACCACAAAGTATGGACCCTGAAGAAGCAGAGGCATCTAGTTGGTGACTGAAATACAGGGTGAAAAGTTATTGGCAGGGATGTTAACACAGTATCACTAGGTCATTTGATATGTTTCTACTCTTGGCTGACCTGTCAAACCCTGGGAAAAGGTGAATGATACAATAGCTGTTTCCAATCTGTAGCTGAGCAGGACCAGAAGCTTCATATTAAGGGAACAAGTGAACCAAGGACCTCAATCCAAGGCCATGTGCTTCAGTCCTAGATCACAGATTTTCTTGATGCAGGCCCCACAACATGTGAAGGGGAGGGGGAAGGACTGGCGGGCGAGGAGGGCAAGGTAAATACCTTCAGTCCTAAGCCCCCAGTGAGTCCACACATGGGTGCTGAGCATCTACTGGGGATGAGATAACAAAAGAGAAGAGGTCAAAGAACAGCCTGGCCTTGTGGAGTGAGTGCCCTAATCAGGGCCTAACAATAAATAAGGAAACCAGGAGGTGGGCAAGAGCATTTCACATAGGATGAGAGAGAGGAAAAAAGAGGATGCTAGGTGTGGAAAATGATGGGTGGCTCTTGCCAAAAGAAGCCATTTAGGCTGAAATATGAGGGGCAGTCCTGAGTTTGCCCAGGGTTCATGGCAGAGTTCCAGAGAGAAGAGATGAGTATAAGGGTCCTAGGAGAAACAAGCTTGAGATGATCCGGGGACCGAAAGACCAGTGTGGTTGCAGGTTTGTGATTGAGGATCAGGGTGAAAGAAATGGGCGGGAGCTGAGTCAGCATCGTGAACCCCACAACGATGACTTGGAATTCGGTCTGAGGGTGGTAAAAAGCCATGGGTGGGTTTGAAAGAAAAGACTGGCATTATCTGACTTATGTTTTAAAATATGTTTGATATGAAAAGTTATAGCTCCAACATTTAGTCCCTCCCACAAAGGTACAGCTTTTGTGTCCTGTGTAACCTGCTTAAAATATTCATGAGTGCCCAATCCTTGGTATGGGAAAAATAAGAGGAAACATGTAATAGATTTCTTCTTTTTTAACAGATTTAATAGACTGCAGGCTCCTAAGAGCTGAGAGGAATACAGAGAGTGGGGTGCTGGACAACAAAGTCAGAGCAGCATAGTAAAGAATGGCCCATAAAAGGTCTCTTCGAGTTAGGGTTCCCCCACAGCTGATACCAAGGAGTATGTCTGATTATACCACCTCTGCTCCAGATGAGTCCTAACAGTATGGGCAACACAGACAGAATCCTTCCATCTGGAAACACCCAAATAGAATCCAGCTCATCTTAGACAGGGTATGATCTGACTCTTTCTTTCTTTCTTTTCTTTCTTTCTTTCTTTCTTTCTTTCTTTCTTTCTTTCTTTCTTTCTTTCTTTCTTTCTTTCTTTCTTTCTCTGTCTCTCTCTGTCTCTCTGTCTCTGTCTCTCTGTCTCTCTGTCTCTCTCTCTCTCTCTCTCTCTCTCTCTCTTTCTGTCTGTTTTGAGACAGAGTTTCTCTGTGTAGCTTTGGTGCCTGTCCTGCATCTCACTCTGTAGACCAGGCTGGCCTTGAACTCACAGAGATCCACCTGGCTCTGCCTCCTGAGTGCTGGGATTAAAGGTGTGCGCCACCACTGCCCGGCCTGGTCTCACTCTTTCAATGAGCAAGTACTTATTTCATCTCTACAAAACGAAGATGAAAAAGTGAATACTGCAAAAAGCAAAGACACAATGAGCCTTTGAGGATTTGAAAGTTCTGCACAGAAGATAAGTCATATGAGGGAAAATGTCAACAGCGACACAACGCTACCTGCACATATATGCAGCTGTTTAGAGACAGCCCAACCAGGATCTCCTGATTCCTGGTTCATCACCATCTGAAGTGAACATGCGTACAAAGTCAGTGCTTCATGATTCTGATAGTGATGGGCTGTTTTAGATGCTTGCTGGAATTGTGCAGATCCTGGTATTACCCTATGACAAAGGTCATCTACAAACAGCCACTTGGCAGAATCTACTTCAACACAGTCAATCTCTTCAAACCACCGGCCAGTTTCACTTCTCTATGGGGAAGCTACAAAATGTACACAGGGGGAAGTGAGAGTGACGTGCTGACGGCCAGTTGTCTGTTTTGAAAGTGCACACTCTACACAGTGATATATATGGGTACACAGAGGCAGCAAGGTGCACGCGCGCGCGCGCGCGCGCGTGTGTGTGTGTGTGTGTGTGTGTGTCCATGTATATTCTAATACCTCAGTTTTAAAAAGTGAGATCTGAACACACTAGTTTTGCTTACAGAACATCAGAGAAATAACCCCAGACAAAGAGGACTAAGATGACCTGGATTCTTTAAGTGGCAGGAAATGCAATTCTTTTCTTTTGCTCAAGGAAAACTAGTAGAACTCTACCAGAAGCTTGGTTAGTCCCTCTGCTCAGTTTCCAATAAAAACGACAGGGAAGTCAATTGTTCACACAGCAGTGATTTACCGCAGCAGCTGACATACTACGGAGAAACCTCTGGCATATTACTTGAAAACTTCAGATTGATCGGAGGAAAATGGAAACATAAAACTGACAAGCTCAGAATTGGGCAGTAGGTGCTTAGGCATGGCAAAAATCACGTAGTTATGACATTATAAAGTCAGCAACCACTGAGGATATTTTATATTATACTAATATCCAAAGTAAAATAAACAATCTGATGTCAACTGAGATGTACCAGGCAAGTGAACTGCTCACCTCTATTGTCAGCTAGAGACAGAAGACTGAATTATGGACCCTTAGGCCAAATATTTCAAAATATAATTTCCTCTCCATATTTGAGCACCATCCTTCAGTGGTTTGTATGGACACCAAGAAAGTTCTGACATTTTTACTCTACATGGCTAATATCTGAAAGTATCACTCTTATAAGTGAAATTAATATTTTCCAAATAGTCAGTTGAGCTGTACATAACTATTTTTCATCCACAACTTCTCTGGATTCTTCACAATGGATTCATGAGATAGAAAAATATATACCATCTCCACTTCAGTATGAAAACACCAAGGCTCAGAAGTTTCTCCATTTGTTCTCTCTACCAGATGTAAGATCTGAATCCTACATTTTGATGATGTTCAACTATCATAATTTTGATGAACAAGAAGAATATAAATTAAAATTAAACCTCAGCAAAACTATATCATCAAAAGAAAAGCAAATCCATGTTTGTCAGAGGCTAAGGAGAGAGAGAATTGGCTACTAAGGCATAAAGGGACATTTCTGGGCGATAGAAACTCTATTAGGTATACATACATGTCAAAACTCACTAAGCTATGTACTTTACTAGATGTACATAGAATTTTAGAAGACTTGATGTTAACCTAATCTTCCCGGTTCTCCTCTCATCAGTAAGAGAAATCACTCATCTGCATTTCCTTCTACTGCCTTGGTGTAAGAAACGAATTCTTTCATTTGAATTTCCCAATGCTCATCATGTTCTCTTGGTCATCACCCTTTTGATGCTAAATGTAACAACATTAAATTACATTCCTGGCCGGGCGGTGGTGGCGCACGCCTTTAATCCCAGCACTCGGGAGGCAGAGCCAGGCGGATCTCTATGAGTTCGAGGCCAGCCTGGGCTACCAAGTGAGTTCCAGGAAAGGCGCAAAGCTACATGGAGAAACTCTGTCTTGAAAAACCAAAAAAAAAAAAAATACATTCCTGGACTTGCATAGGTGATTTTTCCCCATCTAATACTGTATGTGTTTGTCTTACACAAGGTGCCCGAGTAGAAGTATATCCCCACCTTTGTATAATACTGTATGTGTTTGTCTTACACAAGGTGCCCAAATAGAGGTATGTCTCCAGTCTTTGTAGTTGTCACGGTGTTTCTATTATTAGGGATACTTTGGGGAGCTGGGTCAACTGGATTGTTCACCTCCAGAATCAAGATCTTGGCTGAAAGCACAATATTCTCCCCCTTTCAAATTTATTTTCATCCCCTGTATTTAAATACAACGGACTGAGAAGATGAAGGGTTCAGTGTATCTGTAGTGACTTACAGAATGCACAGAATTACACAATATGCTGTGCTGATGGTTCTGATAAAATAACTTTTACAGATCTTCAAAGCACTTTACAAAATATTCTCACATTTATTTCTGCCCTGGAGGCATGGCATTATGGGGATGGTAGCATATCAGTCCTATAGCACAAAGATCCCGGAGTCAGCAGAATGTCTAACTTAGCCAAAGTTATTCGGCTCTTAGATGGTACAGCCCACTGGTCATATCATCTGTCCTTTATTCATTGATAACACATTGCTGTATTAGCTACACTTAGAGCAAAAAACAATTTCTTTTCTAAAGAAATGTTGGGGTTCAGAACATGAGTCCATGAAACATGGCACCTTGTCAGAGTGAGTATTTTAAGCTAAAGAAACCAAAACATAAATAATATTTCCCCTAAAGCAGGAAGAACACTTTGTGACCTGATTCTGCCTGTCTCCTCTGACATAAGCCATTGAATTTTTTTGTTTTGTTTTGTTTTCTGACCTACCTCTTCAAGAAGCAGGCCATAAGTTTCCCATTCTAGAGAAGTTCTATCCATGTCTTAGAGACTAAACAGAACTGGAACAAACAGGCTTTGCTAGGCTGCCTGAGTTAGTACCATCGTCACGCCCTTTGACCCCTCATCAGATTCTGCCCAACAGTCCATAAAAACAGCTTCCATGAGTCTTTGGGCTTATGTGTCTGAAGTCTCCTGTGTCACATAAACCTTGGTTAAATATATTTGTTATGCTTTTTCTCTTGTTAATCTGTCTCTGTGACAGGGGTGTCACCCATGAACCTTGTAATGAGTAAGGAAAGAATATTATCTTTCCTCTCTGTTGGCTTCTGGTACTGAACAAGGGACCTAAAGCCTATTACCAACAGTACAAATACTGATTACTTTGCCAGATAAGAACTTACTCGTGAGTAAGGAAACACATGATGGGACCGTCTACCTATAAATTTAATCTGATTTGATGCCCTTCCGTCCAGAGTCATGTGTTCCCTACACTACTGTATTTACAGTTCACTTTTTTTTTTTAAACTGAGCATGCTTATGTTCACCTTTCTAAATGTGAGCCATCTATTTCCTCCTCTATGAGTTCTTTTCTGATTTTTCTGGGGTGAACTGTTTTCTTCCTCTGTGCTTCTTAATTTGTACAAACAGAATAACACTTACTATCTTCCTTAGTATAGTTATTTTCTCATGCATTTGTCCTGCTGATCCAGGAGCATTTTTGAACAATAGTCACGTCTCATTCACTGCCATTGGTATAGAATAACACAGTAGGCACCCAGGAACTGATGGCTGAAGACTCATTATGGTACCTAATACCTGCGATATGCTAGTTTGTAAACTAGTGATAAGCCTCGAGGATTAACTTTACTAAGGCCAAGTCATTTTCCCAGACATACAATAATGGCCATTTATAATCCTACATCTGCACCCGGCTTAAGAACTCTATTTTGGCCACTGATAACTGTCATTATAGGTTCATAAAAGCATATTCACTCCAGACATCAGTAACAGGAATTCCTCACAGTAAAATGAACTAGACACAGGAGTGGAAGCTGAAGTGCAAGACTATCCTAGGCATCCCAAGATGCCTGCCTGGCCACTTGCCAATATTCTACCCAATCTGCTTGCTGCAGATTATCCCTTTTATTTCACATCGAACCTTGTGATGAGGTGTATATGGTACTTAGAGGCACAAACCTAAGAGCGGAAGGTTTTCAGAGAGATAGGCCATGTTTCTCCATTTCCTCGCTTCCAGACCTATCCTTTACAATTGAATGGGTGATGTTCAGGAGGAAAGATGGGAAATGGCAAAGGAGGTTTACTGCATGCAGCACTGACACTTGTCTCTTACTGTCCTTCCATTGACTTCCTTAGACCCTGAACACTTCTGATATACCATTCAGCACTTTCCAACTCCTTCTCACTTCTCTGAAATGATCCCCGCTTCAGCATGCTTACCTTATAAATACCTCTAGGCTCATAAAGCCCTAGTGACAAGCTTGTATACACTCTACCCTTCTTTACCTCTAACACAAGGAACACCCTAACTGCTGTCATTGAGTCTCCTGAGGGGCCAGGGGTGAAGGGTGTGTTTGTTTGCTGAGCCATTCCACGGGTCTGACAGGGTAGACAATCATACACCTTTGTGTTTTGAGGTCCTTGGTTGCTTCCAAAAGAGAGACAGTAAGGCAGTTGAAAGCAAAACATTTGAATGGGTGGAATTTATCCACAAACTCGAAACACTGCTGACTTTCTCTGCATGTTGCTTCTTGGTGTTTCCTGTACTGAGTATACACTGTGATTTCTGCATTTTGGTTTCTGATGATCAAGGCTGACACTGGTGCTTATTTAAACCAGATGTTTTCCACAAGAAAATGTCAAATAAAGGGGGAAGGGCTGGATGCATTACTAAGGAACATAGGCCTTACAATGCTCTTCCTCCTAGAGACTGCTGACTTGCCTCAGGTTTCTGAACTGAAAGCTTGGCGTGTTTGGGTTTTTTGTTTGTTGGTTGGTTGGTTTGTTTTTGCTTAAAGTGTAATTCTGTGTGTTCAAATAAGAATTGGTGTCAGGAAGCAAGAAGGCACCATGAAATATGCTTTGTTGTACGTTTAGTTAGCGTAACTATGTAAGTCTAAAAATGGAATAAGTGCTCATGAGGAATCTGTATTCTTATTAACTTAACATTTACGTTAAGAAGCCATACTGAAACTGTTGAAAGTGAGTTCCCATCACTGGGACCGGCTGTCCCATGTGTCCTCGTGGCCATATGGCTTCTCCTTGCTGACTCCACCGTTGCTTCCTTTTCATTCCATGGCTGTCCCCTGGCTCCTGTCACACTGGTGAGGTTTGAGCTTCTGCGATCTGTATGATGCATCAGGATGTATGCTGCATTAGGATGATCTGTGTTCAAACTTTCTTTCCAGGGCAGTTTCTGTTAGGCTATCTATAGATCGCAAGGAAGTACGTACAGACATTCGCTTTCTCTCAACCCCACAGTGCGCTAGGGAGGGAGGGACCATCCCTATGCTCTAGGTGAGCAAACTGAGGCTCAGAGTCTTGCTTGAAAATTAGTGGCTACTACAAAGGAGGGGAAGGCTTAATTTTCAATTAAAATTAATTTAATTTTTAAATCAATGGTCAAGTGTTAATATTTTGACCTGCCCCTTGGGACCCGCCCCTTGGGGCCACCCTATGTCATGACCTAAAAGCCTCATTTTAAGGAAACCCCCCCCCCCTTCCTCTCTCTCTTCAGCTCTTCCCTTCCTCCCTGACATGAGGTGCGCACACCTTCTCTTTCCCTTTCTTCTCTCTCTCCTTTCTGTCTCTTTATCTTCCTATTATAATAAACTCTTTCCTCACGGATGCAGCGTCTGGGTTGTGAATGAATGTCCGCCACCACCACCACTGCCATGTGTCTCTCTGGCTGCTGCATCTGCCCACCATGTCTCCCTGTACGTGTGGGGTACCCTCGGGGTCTCCCGCACAATATATCATAACATATTAAGTATCTCTGACAACAGATTAACAAGAGACAAGCATATACATATTTATTGATTATAAGTTGTTGTTTTTTTAATGTGTATCGGTGTTTTCTTGCATGCATGCATATGTGCTACGTGCATGCCTGGTGTCTGAGGAGGCCAGTTGTGAGTTGTCATGTGGTTGCTGAGAACTGACTCCAGACGTTTTGCAAGAGTAGTGAGTGCTTTGAACTACTGAACCATCTCTCCAGCCCCTGGAGTAGAAGTTTTATGTACATGAAAGCCTTCAGAACTGAGGATCTGGGAAATCAGCTGTATTTTTCTGCTTAGGTTTAACTAAGAAGTGGACATTTGGAGAACTATGATTGGACAAGGGGAAACAGAAGTTAAATGGGGTGGCGAGAGGGCTTAACAAGGCCTCTTCTCTGTCCCAAGATCTTCAGATAAAAGATGTTCCTTTCCTCTGGGTCAGGGGAAGGCTGCTGCCTAGTAAGGTCTTATGACTACTTCAGAGGAAAGGGGTGAAGGAAGATAATGATCTTTCTACTTCTACAGGGTCCTGCAAATATCAGGGTACCATTTTTCTTTCCTTTTCTTTTTTTTTGAGCAGGATGTCTTTAACTCTAGCACCACTAAGTTATGGGAAGGATTCCAACTCAGGAAGATGTGACTCAGAGAGCTATTAGCCTCCTAAAGGGTTTGTGAGGGGCCGGGGGTGGGGTGGGTGGAGGGGGCAGGTGAAAATCCCACAGCAAGGGGCCATGGATACAAATTTCAATGGCACTGAAATGGAGATATGAGCTGTTGACCAGTTCTCCCAATCTCAGAGCGTTTTTGCATCTGATTAAACCACCTCTTCCTTGGGAGGGTGGGGAGGTGGGAAGAGAGTAAGGGAACAACCCGTGCTGGCTGGAAGGTTTAACCTTCACTTTCCTAACTACTCCACTATCTAGCTTCTTTGCACACCACCCCAGTCACAGGAGGGCAGAAGGTAGAACTTCATCTAAACCTCAGCTTCTTTCCCTGTGTCGTCTCCTTCTAGCCGTGCTGTTCTCTGTGTCTGCCTGTAACACTGCAAACTCAGGTGATGCACAAACCACAGCAACGTTCACATGAAAAACGCACAAACGAGTCTTCCTAGAAGGTGCCACAGGCTCAGGGGAAGGGGCTTGAAACCCATCTAGAACGGCCTACTCTCACTTCTAAATAATAGCAAGCCCAAGTTATTGTGGCTTTGAGCCCTGCGTTCATTGGAGGGAAAAGTGTGCTCCTGACCTAGCAGCCTCTCTCAGGGAGTCTCCCATCGCTGGTCTCTATCCCTGCTCTTTACCAGAATTCCTTCCACCTTGCCTGTTTTCTTCTTACAACGTCCTTTGCCAATTCACACCTGCTACTGTTTTAGGTGTAGGGTGTGACTATGACCCCCAGACCTGTTAATTCCTGCACTAGTGAATAAGCAGGGATTCTAAAGTTGGCAACAGAAGGCAAAATTAACACTGTCAATACTACCCTGGAAAAGCCCTTAAACCTCACAGTACAAGATACTTGGTTTTGCAGTTATAATGCTGCACAGTAATATGTGTATACAGTAATATGCATAGCACGTCATTTACAACGGACAAGTGTCAAATACAGTCCTGAAGGAGATTTAATTATGTAGAAGAAAGAGCACCCAGTTGAACTTGAATAAACTAAATGAGATGCTGATGCTACAGCCCTGTATCCTTCACCTCAGCTCCCACAGGCTTTTTACACACTTCTAAATAGGCTTACGGGCTCCATTTACATGAAAAGGCAGACACAGCTCCGGGAACCTTTGAGGCCTTCTCATAAGATACACAATCACCACAAAAGGAAAAGAGAGAGCATTCTTTCACACACATCTCTTTCCTGTTTTTGCCTTGTGGCAGGAACAAAAAAAAAAAATTCTGAAAGAGAAAACCAGCAAAAACTGCAGGCAGTAACTTCTGCACCAGGCTGTGGGACATGCCAAGTTTAAAATGCTTCCTTAAACTGTGACATTCACAGCACAAAGCCCAGAGATGGAGGGTCTTCGTGACAGGGTGGCCTAAAATCTGTGAAGGATGGGAAGTTTTCTCAACATAAAGTGGAGAAGCAGTCTAGCTGACATGGAGTTAAACAATGGTTAGCTAAAACCCTTAACAATTAGTGGAAGATTAATAAGCTTTGTGAATGTGCTTATTGTTTTTAAGAATTCGTGTTAGGACATCCTTCAATTTTTTTATTTGAATCTTTTCATACAATATATTTTATCATATTCTTTCCTCTCCTACACCTTCTCCCAGATCTTCCCCACCTCCCTACCCATCCAACTCTATGTTCTTTCTCTCTGTCTCTTAGAAAAAGAAAAGAAATGAAAAGATGAAACAAAACTAAAAACAAATAGAAATAAGAACATCTTTAAATGGGGTATAAGGCCAGGAATGTGGACACACACCTGTAGTTCCACCACTTAGGAGGCGGAGGCAGGAGGATCTGAATTTGAGAACAGTTTGGGCTACATGCAAGGCCCTGTTCCTCCTCTTCTCTCCTCCCCTCCCCTCCCTTCTCCCCTCTCCTCCTCTCCTCTCCCACCCATCTTATCTATTGTATTAGGTAGTTGTTTACATTGCCCACTGAACACCATCCTAAATGTAAGAATATGGCTTTATGATATGATGGCATGCAAGCAATGCCAGTTAAGGATATGGCACATTGGCATACTGAGTGAGCACTTTGAACAGAAAGAACTGAATAAACTAGGAAAGTAAGAAAGTCTCACGACCTTCCATCCTGAAGACACTGACGTGACAGCTATCTTCTCTACCTGGAAGGAAGGAAAGATACACCCACATGGCAGGAAGAATCTGAACAAACTGGCCTTTCTAAGTTCCCCTCAAGTTACTCCCAGTGGGCCATACCCTCTTTTTATCCAACCATAAATCTATACAGGTGCCTATACTTGATCAAAGCTAGCCACAAAAATCGTTTTCCTTGGATCTGGGTCTTCATGCTAGGGCAGCTAAGACTTTGGTTAAATTTGTCATGTTTTTAGATATAGGAGCCAATCAGTGGGTGAAGGAATCGCATTACTTTTCTCCCCTACGCTCCTTCTGCTCGTCCACTTATACACATACACAGGACAGCCCAGGCAAACTTCCCTTCATTCCAGCTTTTCTTCCTGTCTGAATGTTTTCCTCAGTTCTCCCCACGACTAGAGGACTCTCACATGATGTAAGTCACAGACCAACTCCTTTAGGCTTCCCCGACCATCCACTGTGCAGCAGACAGCCTCCTGCCGCTGTCACCCACTCACTACCTAGCAATACCTTGTGTTGCTTGTCATTTGAACTCTTCTACTGAGATGCAAGCTCCTTGAAGATA
This sequence comes from Peromyscus californicus insignis, assembly GCF_007827085.1. Taxonomy (NCBI): domain Eukaryota; kingdom Metazoa; phylum Chordata; class Mammalia; order Rodentia; family Cricetidae; genus Peromyscus; species Peromyscus californicus. The sequence continues at coordinate 75,896,078 of NW_026294447.1, forward strand.
GGACCTCTGCCTTTATTATCACTCTCTCTTCAATGGCTAGCATATGCAGCCCAAAGAAGGTGGCCAATAACTATCTAATAAGAGAAGAAATTATTCTGAGACAAAACATGTCTATAGACATAGCCATTTAGCCATATCTCTCTGGTTTGGACTTCAGTATTCTGGCCAAGATACCATACTTAACTCCTCCAAATACTAAGAAAGGGGCCATGAGGAAAAACAGGAGCCCAGTGTATAGACCCTAAAGTTACAGAAAGCCAAGCACCACCAGGGAACTGACTGGGTTAAGGTTTCTCTGTATAACATTTCCCCTTTCTTCTTACTGAAAAGTGAAAAAGATTAGAGATGCAGAGCCATAACCTGACAGGAATATCAGGGTGTATTCTTCTCTGAGTCCTCCAAAAGAACCAATCCCCCCCGCATGCCATTATTTAAAATCTAAGGTCCTTGCACCTGTCTGGCCTAGTCAACCTCACCAAGACCACAGGGCTTTCCAGAAGCAGCAGCAAGCATGGCCACAGCTTAATCATTAGATTGATGCCTAATTCCCTGCAAGAGCATATCCATTACCTCCCCTAGATGCTGCAAAATTCAGTTCAAAAGTCCTTTGTTAAGCATGCATCACAAACCACACGCTGCAGAATGCTGTGGGAGGCACCAGGATGAGAATTAGTGAGCTCCACACAAACACCCTAATGATGGAGGCTTAATGCAAACAGAGAAACAAGCATGACTGACAGGAAATGGCAGGTGAGGCTCAAAGAGTACTGACTTCAAGATTCATTTATTACCATGACTAACAATCCATTCAAAAGATAATACACAGTCATGGGAACCGATCCTAATGAGTTTCTGTTTCCCTATACACGAAGCTATGAAAGACATTGATAGCTAGCAAGGAATAGTGTTGGGGCAAAAAGAGGTGATATCCTCCCTCAGCCATCCTAAGGGTCACAACAGAGTCTCCTGTAACAAAAGAGAGCTTAACAGGAGAAATGCATAACCCATGTACATAGTCAAAGTTCTACGTAACATGGGGCCTTCTGATGATAAAGATCCAAAGGGATACAGGAGGGCAGGAGAGCAAAGGGATGCTTGACTACCTTTGAGATTCTCTCTCATTCTCTCTCTCTCTTTCCTTCTCCCTTCCTTCCTTCCTTCCTTCCTTCCTTCCTTCCTTCCTTCCTTCCTTCCTTCCTTCCTTTCCCTCCTTCCTTTCCTTCTTTCTTTGAGACAGGGTCTTTCTACACAGCCCTGGTGGTCCTGGACTCACTATGTAGCCCAGGCTGGCCTCGAACTCATAGAGATCCACCTGTCTCTGCCTCCTGAGTGCTGGGATTAAAGGAGTGCACCACCACACCTGGCTCCTTTGAGACCTTTCAATCTTCGTTAGCTCAAAATACTTAGCACGCCAAAATGCTATACTTTGCAGTGACATTTTCTTATATTCAACAGTAACACATGATTGTAACAAACTATGATGAACGGATAAATACTATTTTTCTAGAATACATTCTAATGTATCAGATATTAATATTAATGTGTCTTAGTTATTCTAGTTGCTTTTACATGAGATATTTAATTCTTGCAATGAGGTAATTCCATTTTTATTCTTGCTTTCACACAGGAGAAAACTGGATCTCAGATGTGATAAAGGGCCAGTCTTAGAATGTGAATTTTGAGACTGGGCATTTTATTTTCCCACAGTTAGTCCTTTGATCAAGATACAGTAGAACTGGGGCTGGGGAGATGGCTCGGCAGCTAAGAGCATTTTTGGTGATGCAACATTTGAGCAGACACACGAATTTAAGTGAGTGAGATCACAAGTGGTTTGAGAAATAAACAGGAGAAGCAGAGAGAATAACCCACGGGGCAAAGGCTTTGAGGTGGGAATATGCCTGGCATACAGATGAGAGGAGTTGACAAGACAAACAGTCATGAGTGACCTACAAAAATAGTTAGAGAGAAACCCTGGAAACAAAAGCCTGAGGGGTGGGTGGGAGGGAGGAGGTCAATGAGAAAGAACAGTCTTTGGAGTTGGCTTGGGTATCTAGAGGGGAAATCTGAGATACAGGGTTCACTTCGAAGATGGAAGTTATCCCAGCATGTTTAATGAAAATCAGTAAGGAAAGGATGGGAATGACTATCATTGTGAAGTGTTTGAGGAAGGGAAAGTGGGTGGGAACTACTGTTCAAGTGAGAACCCGAGATGAGGAAGGACCTGCGCATGCACGGATTTGAAAGATTTGTTAGTCACCAATGGGAATTACCTCCAAGTCCTCAGAGAAATCAGAGGGCTGGCTGTGAGACAGTAAAGGAGAAGCATTGGAGTTGATAAAAGGAAAAGGCGTTGGATGTGTGCTTTGGAGAGAAAAGCTAGAGTGGATTCTAGGAAGGGCTGAAGGTATTCGAGTAAGAGCTTAAGGGCAGATTTTGACTGGATGTATTTCTCCAGTGAAGCCACAAAGTGGTATTACTAGGTTTAATAGTATGGAGAACTTCCTCACTGACTATAACTAAGGGAAAGACGTTGAGGGTCTATACACTCTAGTGATTATAGCAATGGGCTACTGACTGTTTTGGTTAAGGAAACAAACAAATATATAATCATGAGTTTGCCGAGATTTTAACGTAGTTGACATGTTGCTAGGCTTGAGATACAGAGTAGATGAGTTGATGGACAAAGAAAAAGGACACTTAAAACTATGACTTTAGAGAGGAGAAGGTGTAACTGGTAATATCAGGATGCAAGGTATGACCGTGAGAATTTCTGAAGTAGGATGGGGGAAAGACATACGAAGGAGACTTCCTGAGAAGTTAGCATGTTGGATGGATCATCTGTAATGGGCAATGGGGTTCTAAAGGATGATTACAGGCATGAGTTAGGGAGTCAAGAACCTAGCAGAGACCAGAAAGTTGATCTACAACTGGTTTTGAGTTCAATAAAACAAGAAGATGCATCTATCATGGGAAGACCTGAAAATTCAACTTTTTTTTTTTTAAATGATTCTTAAAGTTCAGAATCATATTCATGAAATCACACAGAACACTGAACCAACTTTTGGGTAACTTTTTTGGACGTGACTACACACACACCTGGCAAGCTAAAGAAAAGCATCTTAATTCTTTCCAAACAGACTGCTCAGCAAACATCAGATGGAGAGGGGCATGATGGGAATAGCCAGCCAGGTGGCCACCAACACGAGCCCTGCACTGCTGACAAGACTTTCCAAGGGTTAGGACCGGAGATCAGTCATCAAATTCAACACCAGGAAATCTGCATCCATCTGTCCAATTTGCCTCTCCACCCCCATCCTTGACAGGGTCTAGCCAGAGGTAAGGTGCAGCATATATTTCTTTAACTGACCACAGCCTGGATTCAGATGAACCCTGCTTTTTTTTTTTTTTTACAGTATTTATTATTATAATAAAGCAAATGGAATGTTTAGTGATGATGGGGGCAATCTGATTGGCACACACACAGGGCATTAATTCTTCCAAGGTGACTGGTGCATAAAAAGTGAAACTATACCACTCATGTAAACAATCTGTGGGTCTCATTTCCCTCCCCCAGGCACCTCGAATTTTCAGCTTATATTAACTGTAAGACGAGCTAATGTTTTTGGTGTAGAAAAATGGCATTATCCCAGACACAGAAATTACTCTCAGAAAGAAAAAATTCTATAGCCACCCAGATTATATAAATGGCATCTGCAGCCAGTGACTATTCTGCTGCAGCAGACAGGGGAGACCACAGTGCAAACACCTTAGTAACTAAACACCAACTCATTACAGGCATCAGACGTGCCACTTGGGGTGAGAAAATTTTATAACTTTTGTCCATAAAAGATAGGCACTGTTGAAACAATCCCACAGAAATGACGGCACCTCAACAATATGGCCTCATTGTCTCATTCTCTCAAAATAGGACCGCCTTGTGAGTATTTTGAAAGTCAGGGTGAGTAATTATCTTAGGAAGGAAAACTTGGAAAGGCAACTGGAAAGGCCTGTGACAAACGCAGCCTCTGACATCAGAGGACCAGAATGAAGGTCCCTTGCTTTCCTGGGGCCAGAGAAACCAATGATCTACAGGTAACTAGTGTATGCTTATCTTTAGCAAATTTTGCTCTCAAATTCTTGTTAGGATTTACTCTAGCAACCTTGTCGGTTTTTCCCTGTCTTTGAATTCATTCACCAGAAAGAGAAAAGGTTTCTTTAAAAAGAACATGTGGAACTCCTTAAAATACTAATGTTTTCAAGTGAAAAAAAGAAGGCGAGGAGGAAGAGCAGACTGAGGAAGACAGCGAGAGAAGAGAGACAGACAGACAGAGACCAAGACCCCTAAGAGAGAAGCGATGGAGAGGGCTGACGTGGAGATGGGAAAGGAGAGAAGAAACGGTTCAACTAAGGATGATGAGGGATGGGTGGTTTGTCTTCTAGCTTCTTCCCGCTTGGTCCCTCAGCCCCCGTGGGTACGCAGCCCACTGGCATGCCCAGCATTCCGGGGTGGAGGGGCCGTTTCCACGCCAATGCCACCCATTCCTTCAGTGCTCTGGGTATACCAACCCCATCTCAGAAATAGGTTTTTAAGTGCATAGAACACAACACATAGGAATATAATGGGATCAGTGTCATGGGGATAGTTTCAAAATTATTTAAAATATAGAAAATATTAAGGGATGTGTTTCTTTTTTTTTTTTTTGGTTTTTCGAGACAGGGTTTCTCTGTGTAGCTTTGCGCCTTTCCTGGAACTCACTTGGTAGTCCAGGCTGGCCTCGAACTCGCAGAGATCCGCCTGGCTCTGCCTCCCGAGTGCTGGGATTAAAGGCGTGCGCCACCACCGCCCGGCAAGGGATGTGTTTCTTAAGCACTAGAAGTATTATATATTTATAATATTAAGTATCTGTGGCTTAAAGTTCAGGTTCTGCTAATTTAAGTTTATTATGTATTTTAAGTGAAGAAAATGCTCAGTTTTAGCTGTTTATTGAAAATGGAGACATAACTCTTTATCTTTCAAGTTCATATATCACCTACATTTTTGGGGATGAAGAAGGTTAAGTGAAGCTTAAGAACTTCTTCTTATACTTTAGACTGGGTTTAACTACATAGCTGAGGCTAGCCCTTTGGAAACTTTATAGCCCAAGCTGGCCTGACCTAGCCTCCCAAGTAATAAGACTTTAGGCATATGTGTATGTATATGTATATATGTATATGCATAATAATATAAATTAACTTAAAGAGCTAGTCCTTAGTTTAGTTTATGAACTTTTAAAACTAAGAATAACATGAGATCCTACAAAATCATGCAGACTAAAGTAGGTAAGGAAATCAAACCAAGAACTCTGAGGAAATAAATAACTAAGAAACAATTGGCAGCATTGATTATGCACTTTTGAAGATGGTAAGTTGTTTCTAAGTTCCTAAAGAAGTACCAATATATGTAGGACACTGAATAACTGAATTACACGTGAGCCCACTTCCCAGGACACAGTGAGGCAAAATCCAGACTAACAACAATGAAATATAAAACTATTAAATTAGAAGAAGTGATGAATGGTTTTCTAATGATTGTTGAGACAGAGTAGGATTGTTATTGAGCCTGCAGGACACACAGCAACATAACATAATAGGCATATATATAATCACAGTCATGCTGTCTGAATTTGACTCTTTATCTCTGGCACTAATGGGCTTTGAACTTAGGACCTCATACACAGTAGGCAAGCATACTATCACTGAGCTATAGGCCCAGACCTGAATCTTATTATGCTACTTCTATGAATATGATTCCCTGTACCTTAATATCCTCATTAGTAAAATACTATAGAAAAAAAAGCAAAACATAAAAATTGTCCAGACAAAGACTGAAGGATGTGAGAATAATGTCAAGTGGAAAATGTTATCAATAGCAGGATATCCATGTTGTTGACACACACACAAAAAAAGTTTTAAAGTCTAGAAGGAAATATACCACCATGCTAAATACTCTTAGAAAGAAGATAATGAGTATAAAAAAAGTTTTTTGTTTGTTTGTTTGTTTGTTTTACATATGTTTCTGCCTTTTTTAGTGGAGAATTTGACCACATTTATACAGAATATTTCTCTCTTATAAAAAAATGAGTATGAGAGTATAGTATTACCTAAAAGAGTGGGAAACTTCAAACCACCTGTTAAGGTTAATCTTGTCAACTTGATTGGTCTTTGTGTTTCTATGAGGGTGTTTCCAGAGACAGTTTTGAGGGCTCTGATGCAATCAATGGTTTTATCTGTTGGTGAGTGTGGAAGCTGGAATCCAGCTGGAGGAAGTGGGTTGCTGATCGTGTGCTTTTGGATGCTGCAACTTGGCCTTGGCCTGTTCCTGTTCCTCCTTTTTTGCTTCCCGGCTGCATGAGGCTTTCCCCTGCCATGCTCTTTCTCCATGACATTTCTGCTTGACCATAGCCCTACGTGCACAAATACCATGGATCAAAACCTCGAACTCTGGGCCAAAACGAGCAATTTGTCCTTTTACATTGCTCCTCCCAAGCATCAGTGATGTCCTAAAAACATACATACAAGTAACAATGTACAGACTGAGCAGGTTATACTTATATACTTAGGAACACACACACACACACACACACACACACACACACACACACACACACTATCAATGAAAAAAAAGAGGCCATGAATTTGAAAAAGAACAAGGAAGGGTATGTGGAAGGGTTTGAAGAATGCAAAGGGAAATGATGTAATTATATTATAATCTCAAAAAATAAAATAAATCTCCTCCCCCCCCCTTGACCCCTGAGACAGGGTTTCTCTGTGTAACTCTGGCTGTCCTGGAACTTACTCTGTAGACCAGGCTGGCCTCGAACTCAGAGATCCTGCTGCCTCTGTTGTACCAGGCAAATCACAACACAGAGACTTATTATTAGTTTTAAATGCTGGGCCTAGCTGTTTATCCTTTCTCCTGCCTAGCTATTGGCCCTTCAGCTTTTCATTAGACCAATCAGGTGCCTTATGCAGGCAAGGTGAGACTGATGCAACACATCTTTACATAATTAGGCACATTTTTGGCTAGCTCTTTTAACTTAAAGTAGCCTGTTTCTCTTCTATCTTTTGCCTCCAGGCTTATTACCCTTCTTACTTTTGTATATCTTACTTTCACTGCTTCTCTATGTCTGTCTGTCTGGCATCTGCCTGGCTTCCTGCCCTGGGTATGTCCCTTGTACTCTCCTCCTTCTTCTCTGGAGCCTAGATTTCTCCTCCTGTTTTTTTTCTCTCTGTCTGCCAGTCCTGTTTATCCTTTCTCCTGCCTAGCTATTGGCCCTTCAGCTTTTCATTAGACCAATCAGGTGCCTTATGCAGGCAAGGTGAGACTGATGCAACACATCTTTACATAATTAAATAAATGCAGCAGAAACAAAAGTCACACATCTTTATATAGCTAAATATTGTGCAGCATGAACAAATGTAACACAATATTAAAATAATATTCCACAACACTCTACCTCCTGAGTGCTGGGATTAAAGGCATGTGCCAATACTCCAGGCAAAAAAATAAATCATTTAAAAAGACTAGCACACCACCTAAATGTCTATCAATAACAAACGAGTAAATAACATACATAATAAGTATATATTTAATGCAACAATAGGAGTTGTTAAAAAAGAATGACGTTTGTAGTTTTCCCAATAGTGCTACAAAAAGGGAAATTGTAAAATAGTTCTGTTAAAAACATTGAGCCAGATAGGGTGATGCACACCTTTAATCTCAGGGCTTGGGAAGCAAAGATAGGCAATCTCTGTGAGTTCAAGGCCAGCATGATCTAGGGGAGTTCCAGGACAGAGGGATACACAGTGAAACCCTGTCTCAAAAAAAAAAGAGGAAAGAAAAAAAATCTAGCAGTTTTCCATTGTTTGTCAAAGCCTCTTCTGTGTGTGTGTGTGTGTGTGTGTGTGTGTGTGTGTGTGTGTGTGTGTAGAAGAACTTGGAAAATAGATTAAGGCTGAAATGAGTGTATTAAATTTTCAGAATATAGCTACAGAAATATTTAAATGTAAACCCCCAAACACATACCCATGCCACATCTACATTATTTCTTCTATTTCCTCCTCTTCCAGTCACATCAATTCTCAAGCAATTGGGGTAAATAATAGAAAAGACCTACATCTGAGTTCCACTAGAGACTTCCAAGAAAATCAGGACCAAGCTGCTCTCAAAGTTACCAGAGCCAAAATGCAGTGGCATACCGTCCAGTCCTCGCTGTTTTGAACTTCCACTGCCTGCCGCAGGTACACTCAGTCCTGGAGCTGTGGGCCTGTAGAAGGGGATTTGAACTTCTTCCCTTCTGTAGAAGCTACAGAGACCCTTTAGAAACAAGAGCTTCAGAAATAAAGAAGGGACTCTGGGCCATAGAACCAAACACGATTATGTCACATAATGATGCCTAACAATGTTCTGCTAGACTCATAGATTGGTGCCTAGCCCAATTGTCATCAGAGAGGCATCATCCAGCAACTGATGGAAACAGATGCAGCCAAATATTAATCTGAGTTGAAGGAATCCTCCTGAAGAGCGGGAGGAAGGACTGTATGAGCCAGAGGGGTCAAGGACATCACAAGAAAACCCACAGACTCAACTAACCTGGGCTTATAGGAACTCAGAGCCTGAACTGATAACCAGGGAGCCTGCATGGGTCCAACCTAGACCCTTTACATATATGTGACAGTTGTGTAGCTTTGTCTACTTGTGGGACTCCTAACAGCAGGACCAGGGGCTGTTCCCAATGCTTTGGCTGGCTTTTGGGAACCTACTCCTCATACTGGGTCGCCTTGGCCAGCCGTAGTACAAGGGGAGGTGCTTAGCCCTATTGCATCTTGATATGCCATGTTTTGTCGATACTCATGGGAGGCCTGCCCCTTTCTGAACAGAGGTGGAAGAGTGGATGGGGGGGGGGATAGTCAGAGGAGAGTAAATGGGAGGAGAAGGGGAGGGTATGCAAAATAAATAAATTTAACTGATAAAAAAGTAAAGAAGGGAGAGGCTATAACAGGCATTCCTTTAAATCTTAATAAGCCCAGTTAGTTCCCTTTGCACCTTGCTGGCTAGGAAGGTTTTTCTTAATTTGCATGACTAATAAAATGGTGAGCTGAGAAGGGCACCCAGTGCCAACAGACATTAGTGTTTACAAAATGGAGACTTTTTACATACACAGATCAGTACGCCTGCCCTAAACAACACTAGTCTCTCTCAAAAAACATATTTCATACTTTTCTAATGGGCTAGACAAGGATAGCATAAAAATCTGAAAAAAAAATGCAGTTGGGGAATGGACAAGGATGTTGAACCAGTTAGGACATGGAGGCAAAGCCAGCGGTGGTGGCGGCGGCGGCGGCGGCGGCGGCGGCGGCGCACGCCTTTAATCCCAGCATTTGAGAGGCAGAGGCAGGCAGATCTTTGTGGTTTGAGGGCAGCCTGGTCTACAGAACAAGTTCCAGGACAGTCAGGGCTACACAGGGAAACTGTGTCTCAAAAAACAAAAATCAAAACCAAAAAAAAAAAAAAAAAACCACGGAGGAAGTGAATCCCTGTACTATAGGCACACATGTGACATTTGCAAGATATTGCAAAGAATAGAGTCCATCAAAGATTGACTTTTCTTTTTTTAAAAAAAGATTTATTTATTTATTATGTATACAGTGTTTTGTTTGCATGTATCCCGCAGGCCAGAAGAGGGCGCCAGATCTCATTACAGATGGTTGTGAGCCACCATGAGGTTGCTGGGAATTGAACTCAGGACCTCTGGAAGAACAAGCAGTGCTCTTAACCTCTGAGCCATCTCTCCAGCCCAAGATTGACTTTTCTTAAAATTGTCCCCTTTATTTGCTTTCTGGAACACTAGAGTCAAAGCGACACCCCCACCCCCACCCCCACCCCCCACCCCCGCCTTCCTTTAAAAGCTTTAACAGGTTTCAAGTTATTTACCAGCATCTAAAATAGCAAAGGACTGGGCCCTGTCCCTTCTAAAGCTACACTCCCCTCTAGGAAAATACCACATTTGACGCTTTTACCTTATGCTTTTAAGAAGGAATTTTAACAAGTCTCCTTGAGGTTGCTCAGACTTCGGGAAAGGGGCGATAGTAAATTAGACCTTACAGAGACGGTAAGTCCATAAACAAAACATGTTTTGGAGAAAAAAAAAAAGTAGTTCCTTCTTAAACAGTGCAACAAGGATGCACTTCCCCCCTGGGTCTGTCATGTAAGAATCAGGGACTTGTTGATGATGACTCCAGGCAGCAGGGCCTTGACAACTGTCACAGACAAAGTTGTTTGCCCAGCATTTCTCTTTGCTCTGGACACATTTTTCCTCCCAATTAATGTAAGTTATGAGGCTGTGCTGGAGAGCTCAATAAACTGACACTCAAGAGTAGTCGCTGGCTTTTTTATGCTGAAAATTGAGGCAAGCTGATGCACACCAGCTTGTGCCTGCTCCGGTGGAGGTGGGGGCTCCTGGCTGCAGCCTTGTGCTGGGGCAGTCATTGTGTTTTTCCCATAGTATCTCCCCCTGCAAAAAAACGCCTCCTGACCCCCGGCTCCACTCTGTTAGACCCCAGGCTCTCAAGTCCCTGTTCTGAGCTGTCATTCAGAAGTAGGTATGAGGCCTTCAGTGAATTAGTGCTGGTGTCCTAAGGCTATGAACAGGCCTGGACAACACTCAGAAGGCCTGACCCGGAGGACTTGTGGGGTGGGGCTGGGGGATGCCTATTTTGAGTATGTTTTTTCTTCCTGTGGAGAAAAAGTACTAAAGTCACCATCACTGTGCTGCTCAGTGCGGAAAAACAAATGCAAAGAACTCTGGAGTGTTTGAAAACACTCAATTAAAGGAAATGACGGAATTTTGGTTTATTTCCTTGAAAAAGTAAGCTACGGAGTTCTTCATCTCAGGCATTGTAGTAAGAAAATTGTGCTGCTTGACACAGAAACAAATATAGAAACAAGCTGTGACTCATTTTCACCGTCCCTCTATTCCCAAAACTTTAAAGCATGATCCACACCGTGAAGATCCACAGAAAGTTTCACAGGCAGTCTTAGGAGCAGAAGAAATCAATTGATTGGAAAAAGTGTGAAAATAAAGACAGGGCATCCTGTGGGGAGGGAAGTGGGGGGGGAGTCCAAGGAGTGACCAACAAAATCAAAACTATCATCAATTAGTAATTCAGAATGGATGCAGACTACAGGGGTGGGGCGAACTCAGGCTGCCGTCGAGAGTCTGGGCCCAGGAGTCTTCTGTGTGGCACACTCTGGTGCATGAAGAGCAGCCATCAGAGGAAACAATAAAGAGACCCCTCCCCTGGAAATCTGATCTCTGCTTTGGAATTTTTATGACATTTCTTTCTTAGGGAAGGAAAAGGTCTCACCACCGTCTCCCAGCTTCAAAGCATCACTGTGGTGGTGGCCTGCAATTAATACCCTTGGCCTGCACCATGTATGCTGTTTGAGGTATTCTCCAAAGTCATAGAGCTGATTTTAATGTAAGAGTCACAATCCTGTTAGGCAACCAAATAAAAAGAGCATGTGGAGCTTCCATCTACAGGATTACCCTAGAGTTGGGGTCACCTTGGTCACGTGCACAAGGTCTTTCAAGTCATCAGTGTTGTATGTGCAAGATTAGGATATTATCAGGACCCCCAGCTGAGAACCCAAAAATGCCATGGGTTCCCCAGTTGGGAAGTGGTATAGGGCATGATGTCAGCATTTGTACGAAGTAACAAGCCACTTGGTTTTTGGTATTAGGCAACAAGTGAGTTCCTGAAAAGTTGGGATTTAAACAGTCTTTTTTTTTTCTTTTTCATTTTTATAGATGGAATCATTTACAATTCACATCAGGAACTCACTACTCACTGTTCAATGAAATCTGATTGTGGTTTCAGCTGTGAGTAAAGAATGCTTTGTAATTAAAATGAAGATGTTTCTGTTTGGTTCATTTCCTACATTCAGACTTGGTTTTACTGGGGTCTCAAGGTGGGTACTCTCAGAGTGCTATCATCAGCTGGGATGTAATGTTCTGTGTGAAATGCTGTTCCTTCCTTCTTAGAAACAAAAACAAAAGTCCAAAGATCCAGAGAAGTATTTCTGTAACCCAAGTTCATGCTCTTTACAACATGAAAGTATACAACTTGTATTGGAGCTTTCTTTAGCTTATTGTGGCCTGTGGTGTGTGAGGCATCCAGGGTAGCAGACCCTAGTAAGTTATTAGGGGGAAAAAAAACCTGGAGGCCATGTCTCACCCTCATCCAGTAGCATTCCTAGAAGAGCTACAGCAGAATCAAGATGTTGTTGTGCAGCAAAACAAAAACCTATTCTTATATCCGAGTTAGTGGGGACAGTGATCTTAGGTGTATGTGAGTTAGTGGAGACAGTGATCTTAGGTGTATGTGAGTTAGTGGGGACAGTGATCTCTAGTGTACACTGAGTTAGTGGGGACAGTGATCTCTAGTGTACACTGAGTTAGTGGGGACAGTGATCTCTAGTGTATACTGAGTTAGTGGGGACAGTGATCTCTAGTGTACACTGAGTTAGTGGAGACAGTGATCTCTAGTGTACACTGAGTTAGTAGAGACAGTGATCTCTAGTGTACACTGAGTTAGTGGGGACAGTGATCTTTAGTGTACACTGAGTTAGTGGGGACAGTGATCTTAGGTGTATGTGAGTTAGTGGAGACAGTGATCTCTAGTGTACACTGAGTTAGTGGGGACAGTGATCTCTAGTGCACACTGAGTTAGTGGGGACAGTGATCTCTAGTGTACACTGAGTTAATGGATACAGTGATCTTTAGTGTACACTGAGTTAGTGGGGACAGTGATCTCTAGTGTACACTGAGTTAGTTGGGACAGTGATCTCTAGTGTACACTGAGTTAGTGGGGACAGTGATCTCTAGTGTACACTGAGTTAGTGGGGACAGTGATCTTTAGTGTACACTGAGTTAGTGGGGACAGTGATCTTAGGTGTATGTGAGTTAGTGGAGACAGTGATCTCTAGTGTACACTGAGTTAGTGGGGACAGTGATCTCTAGTGTACACTGAGTTAATGGATACAGTGATCTTTAGTGTACACTGAGTTAGTGGGGACAGTGATCTCTAGTGTACACTGAGTTAGTTGGGACAGTGATCTCTAGTGTACACCTGAGTTAGTGGGGACAATGATCTTTAGTGTACACTGAGTTAGTGGGGACAGTGATCTTTAGTGTACACTGAGTTAGTGGGGACAGTGATCTTTAGGCTCAGCCTGCTGTTCCTCGGAGAAGTATTCAGTTAACTCAGAGAAAGGTCTTGGGTACCTTACCATCAGACCCTCTTTGACATGCCAAGGCAAGAGTGCCAGCACCACTGGGTGCATCCATCCCAATCTGCCTTTCAAAGCAGCTGCCTGCAGGCAGTGTCTGCCCTCTGCTACCAGAATGCAATGGGGCAGAAACATTAAAATGCAAGTGAGCCAAGGGAATAAAGGAAGAAGGAAATTTAAAGACAGTATCTTGGAAGCATATGTTTTAGAATCACTGCAGCCAGTTCCCTGTCAAGAAAATATCAGCCAGGTTGGTTAGTCTAATCTCCCAGAGCCACAGATGGTCTATGCTTCATCCCTGCAGTCCCTGTGCCCCCAACTAGTGGGCAACAAAGGCAATGGGGCCTTGTGGTGTGGCTATTCTGCCCCCTAGTGTTCACATGCAAACAAGCAGCAGCTCTCCAAAACGCACTCAGTGTTTCAGAACAGCAAAAAGGGAGCCATGACTGTGCTAAGATCTCCCTTTCTTTCCAAAAATGAAGGTCTTTCAACACTGGCAGCCTGATGAGGTATTGCCAATAATTACAACAGCCCCTCAACTGGAGAGGAAACAGAGAGCATTGGGTCTGAAGTTAGGACACTGAGGAGAAAGGAAAATAACCTTAAAACTCTACTTCGGTGATCGGAAAGTCCTGTTCCCTCCACACAAGGTCAACAGCATGGATACAGCAGAACTATCTGGAACTAGGCAGAAAAAGCATAGTCACTGCAGTGTCTGGGAAAAGGAACTGCTTTAAAAAAAATTATCACTTTAGCAACTAATGCATCGTGGGGTAATGAGATAAGCTGTGGGCTTGGGCTTCAAGCCTGGGTGTGAGCCCCATCCAGCAGCTTTCTAGAAGTGTGGTTAGGTCACACATAGCTTCCAGTTTCAGTTCTGTTTTCTGGAAAACAGCTGTACTTAGATGCATTTTTCCTACTTCCTCAAAACTGCCTTGAGGATCTGTTAGAAATGTATGTGGGGGCACTTTGTACAAAAATTCTATGCAATCAGAATTACCATTGTAGTTCAAAGTTAGAGTGCTCCAAATATGACTCTTCAAAATTATGACTCATTGAGGATGCTCAGCCCACCCCTGCAAGCTGCTTCTATGACTGGTACAATCACAATATCTCTTAAAGCAACAGGAGTCTGGATTGCATTCCCTTCTTATAAACAGATCTCTCACTGTGATGGCAATCCAGACCCAAGGAGACAGGTCTTTCCTTGTTCCCAGGCTAACTTTCTGGGTGACTTCAGGAAAAGCCACATAACTGCCCTCAGTTTTAGTTTCCAAACGCACAGAACAGTCAGAGGCAGACTAAACCAGCACCTCTTTCCAGTTCTGAGATAAAAAGATGGTTCGCTCCTGAGATCCACTCTTTTTCCTTCCACAAAACAGTCGGAGGATCCACGGGAATTTCTCTGAAAGCTTAAGCTCACCACAAATCAGGCATAATGTAATTCTTCAGAAAAATCCTAAAAGCTGTACGATAGAAAAGACAGCCTTAGGGAGACAGAGGTGGTCACTGCAGTATGGATGTGTTAGTATGCATATTAGAACGCCTCAGAGCTGCTCACAAATGGCTGTGGCCTGAAACAGCTCACCAAGCTACCCACCTGGGCTTCCACATTGGCAATGAATTCCTTTACTTCCACTTAGATCTGAAAATACCCTCTGTTCTTTTTCATAATGCTTTTTTAAAAATGTCGAGAAAATTATTTCATTTATCCAGATTTCTCCCCTCCCTACAAATGTCAACACTACTTGGGAATAGGATAAAAAGAGCCTTGCTGACATGGACTGCAGACCAAAGTCACATCAAAAAGTGACCGAGCCTGGAACACGAGTGCCGGGACAGGACACAACTCACATCTATAAAAAGCCCAGTCCTGGACTTCTGTTACGACTCACAGCCACCTCAGGCTCATGGGCTCTTTCTGCCGGGCAGGTGACTTATTTTGAAGGTCCAGCTTTTCCATCCTTTGGGAGGATGCCAAGGCTTCAGCTCACAAAACACTGCTCAGCTTTGCCCAGGCTCCCTGCGTGTCATGTACATGACCCAAGCACACTGGTCTCAGAAAGTTTAGCTCTTTGCTTTTTCCCTCCTCGGCGAGGCTAGCCACCCTCTCTGACAAATGGATTCTTCTCAAGCCTTTCCAACAATCTGCCAGAGGCCGAGAAGACAGGTCTAGCCAAGGGTTGTACCGATTTTTCTCCACCAGCCAAACAGAGCCAGAAGCCTCAGTGGGGTGCTACGTTGCTTTATCTTCCCCAAGACACAATGTCCAGGGAGTCAGGGCCCATTGGATGTTCCTGTGAGCAACCATTTTTCTGGAGAAAGTTCAGGGGTTCATTTTTGCTCCAGACCAAATATACATGAAACTTTAAACTCCACAGAGCTTTTTAAAATGAGGGGCCCTGCCTCTCTGTGGCTTACAATAACTCTGAAGGCTTGTTGTGTCTCATTCCTTTTGGCTGTTTTCCAGAGCAGCTGAGAAACTGAAAATAAGCACACCGCTGTCCAGCCTCTTCCCTTCTTACACAGCCCCTGCCCAAGCTCCAACACCCAGGACTCTTCGCACACAGACAGGACAGTCAGGTATGCTCTGTGAACAGTATGGAGGTGAAAACCACCTTGGTCTCAGTGTTCAATGTTGATCTTGTGCAGTCATCCTTGGCCCAAGTGAGACTGAGACTAGAACCTTAGTCAATATTTGAGCCAGGAATTTGCCTTTTAGAGATACGCATCTAAGTCTTCTTGGAGACATCTCTACCTCCAATTCTAAATTCCCAAGCATCTCTGTCTTTTTTTTTTTTTAAATCACAACAGAAAGTAAGATTTGTGTAAGCATTGTTGCACAATTTGAACCTCTGTACTTGGGGACCTTTGGTAGAAAACTGATTTGGGAGCAGAGTACATAATATCATGCACTAGTTAAAAATAAGATTGACAGGCTCCAAGCGGAACTCCAGGGTCTCCATGCAAGGCAGTATTGCTGTGTATTAATTAAAAATCTGATCAATCAGAGCTGCGGGTCGACTGGACTTGGCATCCACTGTCAGCTCCAGGTTCCCGCATGGGTGAGGAGAAACAGACGTTCAGTGTTAAGAACTACTATCTGTCTTGTTTTGTTCTGTGTTCAGTGCGGTGGATTAAACACATGCTAAGCAACTGCTCTATGTCTAAGCTACAGCCCTCGCTCCAAGAATGACTGTCCCTGAATTACTAAGTTTATAGCTACTTTAGTTCACTGGACTAGATGATGACTCTAAGATTGCACCCAACTGGCCTGGAGGGGGTGGAAAGGATGAGAACACCAAGGTCAGGGTTTACCTAGGTGTTTCTGCCTTTGCCTCAATAGACACATCCAGCCCTTTGCATCAGGACATTCTCCAACTCTTTCAACCCCAGAAAGGATCATGAGTCTTTCATAAGATGCCCATTCATTTACCCAAATGTCAAGAGACTACTTTCTTTGTGAAGTATGCTGATTAATTGCCAAGGCAACACCTGTGCATCCCCTTTTCCTATGGGAAGCATTCTAGGAAACCCATGTACAGAGATCACCCACCCAGTGGCTTGGAATGCAGTGTGACCAAAGGCATTTCCAGAGACCTCACAGGGTACAATGGCCATGCATGGGTGGATTTACTGGATGGATTAGACAAACCAACCGCAACCTTTCCATCCTTTGTTTAGAATCCTTCCAGTAGATTGGCCTTGTTACTAATATTGATGCCAAGACTAGCAATTGCTTACAACAAAGACTTGTTGTTAACCCCTACTCCCTGCTCCATTCATCCTAATTATTCCCTAACAATACAATGGCTTCAAAAAGCTTCCAACTGCCCAGCAGACACTCTGGGCTGGAGGAATCACTGAACACAGCAGCCTATCAATAAGAGACAATCCTGGGCAGCTTCTGTTTGCATATTTGCTTCATCTTCTCAGAGATAATGGGAGAAAAAGCTCAGCAGGGAGAAAGGAAGTCTTGCTCTACAGATCTTCTGTTAGTCTGCCAATTCTGTATCTGTTCCAAGTTCTTGGGCGTGTTCTTCACCACTCCCAAATCCAGGAAAGCCGAGATTTCCGAGGAAATGCAGTTTCTACACATTTGATGAATTCTCATTGTACCCAAATCAGACTTCACTGAGGATTCTGGTTGAGATGTTTTTGTTTCCTAAGGTCAGGCATTGTATTGTAGAGCAGAGAGATGCGGGGCCCTGAACTAACACATGACAATGACTGTGCTTTCCCTAATCCTTCAAAATCTAAAGTTTAGGTGGACACATGGAACCCACCAACATATCACTGTGCTTTAGTTGTTTGTTTTTAAATAGACAACAGATACCTGTAGGTTGACAGAGTAACTGAACAGAGAAGTAATAGATTAAAAGCAGGCCATCATGAAAGGGAACCTGTTTAATGAAACTGAAGTTGAGACAATAATTCTGGAGGTTTCCAAATGGTGTGTGTGTGTGTGTGTGTGTGTGTGTGTGTGTGTGTGTGTGTGTGGGTGTGTGTGTGTAGGGACCTGAGGGATATACAGTCAGCATGGAATCAAATGAGAGGAAGCTTCTGTTGATTACAAATCAACATAGAATTAGATTGAGAGGCACCCATGGTGATGAAATGCCAGCAGAAATAAACACTGCCTGTTTACACCAGGCATTGTGGTTGGCTCTGTGTTTAGGAAGAACAGACCAACGCAGTAACCCAGAATCTCAGATACCCCAGGAGAAAGGCAATTCATTATAGCCTGTCTGAGTCACGGAATAGTGTGTCCATATGTAAAGGGGGCAGGAACCTGGACTGTGTATAGTATGTCAATTACTACAGAGCAGTTGAAGCAATAAAATCCAAGACTCCAAACCATACCCAGAGCAGAGCTATAAATAAGTGAACAAAGGGAGACTCAACTCCCCCAGGAAGAAGAGGGCCAGATCAAAAAAAATCCACAAGCTTTAGACCCCACAAAACACAAAGCAACACCAGCCATGACGATTTAATAGTGATGCTGGGCTATGAGCTTTACAAGCTGGATGACCTAAGGAAAAAAAATGAACATAGAAAACAAAACAATGCAGAAAGCCGCTATATGTGGAAAAGCCTGCAGAATGCAAGGACGCTTACAGTGGTCAAAAGTATGAGCAATGATTCGTGGAAGGAAAGACAAAGAAAAAGAAAACAGCTCCTCAAAACTTTCCGAAGTTAAAAGCTTTAATCACCTTGAAGACACAACTCTAGGCAAGAAACAGGAATGAAAACTCTGGGCATGTTTTTGAAACAGATTATCATACCAAAAATAAGATTATTAAAATGTATAATGCTAAGAAAGTGGGCTACATCAAAAAAGAAAGGAACGTCATTATCATCTATTACTTAAAGCACTGAATGACTAGAAGGTAACCAGTACCAATTTGTCTGGTGTAGTCTCAGCTTTAAGATTGCAAGCAATTCTGAAGAATACATCTTATAGGCACGGAAGTGCACTTGGGAGGTGGAGGCAGGAAGACTGTCTGTTTGAAGCTAACCAAGGCTATTTAGTAAGTTCCAGACCAGCAAATGCTATATAGTGAGAGTCTGTCTGAAAATTTAGAACATTTTCATAATGCCTGGCCATACCCCTTTAAGGAAGGATTTTATGTCAAGTATGGGGAATAGTTAGCATCAGGGTTAACCTTAGCTTTGGAGAGCCATCTTGCCCAAAGTCAGGGCCTTCAAGGGTAGATAGACACTATAACTAAGAGGTTCTATTATTGTCTATCTGGGTGGCTTTAAACAATTTATTAACTTCTTTGACCTACCACATATATAATAATGCTTTGATAATAAAATAATAACCTCAGGTGGTTGCCATGAGACTTACTTGTGATGATATAAAAAACCCACTAACTTAGCACCTAGGAATCAGTAAATTGGACCATAATTATTTTTAACCCCAGCAATTACCACAGTTTCTAATACCTATCAGGTACTCAAAAATGTGTGTAGCTACAGCCAGATGGAGTGGTACATGTGTACAGTACCAGGAAATTGGGGCAAGAGGGCTGCTTAAGTCCAAGAGTTAGAGACTAGCCTGGGCAGTGTAGTGAGATCCCCATTTCAAAGACAGAAAGCGAGAGAGCAAGCAAGAGGGAGCAAAGGGATGCAGTGCTAAACCTAGGTGATTACATCACCTACCTTCCTTGGTTTGGATGTTAGAGGAAGCTGTGGGATTCAAACCGAGGGAACAAAGGAACTTTATTCATTTATTCAAAAATATTTATTGGGCACACATATAAGAGAAAGTGTACTTCCTGCCTTCAAGAGGTTTACAATCTAGAAGAGGAAACAAAGTGTGCTATTATCCTCTATTTTCAGAGAATCCATGACAAGTACCATCTCAGGAAGGACAATCTAGGTGTTTAGATGTGACTAATAGCATCAAGGGATCCTTGGTTAGGATGGCTAAGGTGGGTACCTTGGGCGCTGGGATTTTGATGGGCAAAGGAGAGAGGTAATTATGTGCAAGCAGATGGGCTGAGCCGAGCGAAGAAAGTAAATGCCTTGGTAGGAATGCTGACTAGTCCAGGCTGGCTGGAGGACAGGGGTTGGTGTTGGGGTGTGGTGAGTGACAGGTCTAGAAAGAACAGTGTAGACTTGCCTGGAAGGGCCTCAAATGTCAAGGCACAAGTGGTACAAACCAGAGAAGCTGGAGGGATGAGGAGGAGACAGACTGAACTGACAGCTGTGTTCTAGTGGACCTACACAGAGGAGCGGAGACAGGGAGGGTGGTGTCAGACCTTAAACCTCGTAACAACTCACAAGTGCCCTCAGATGGGGAAACTAAGGCAGAGCATGCCCAAGGTTACATTATTCCCAAAAGCTAGGGCGGGGTATGAACTTGTGTGGATGGACATGATTGAGCAGGAGTTATGTGATGGTCTTTGAAATGGAAGGACAAAAACATACTGGCCAGCTTGTCTGTTGTAGAGGTAGGGAACTGAAACAGAAATTCAACATTAAAAATAAAATCTGGGTTGGTGAATTGCTCGGCGAGTAAAGCTGCTTGCCACCCAGCCTGAGGATCTGAGTTCGACCCCAGGATCTACACGGTAGTAAGAGAGAATGGACTCCTGCAAATTGTTCTCTGATCCCCACACATGTGCACACAAATAAATGTAATTTAAAAATAAAATAAAATAAAACCTAAGGACATGCAAGATGGCTCAGTCAGTAACGGTGCTTGCTATGGAAGCCTGGAAGCCCAAATAAAAGAGGGAGGAGAAATCTTACTTCACAAATCTGTCCTATGACCTCTATACACACATCAGGCACAAATACATAAATACACACTTTAAAAGTAAAGTAAAACCTGAGAACTAGAAGAACTTAAATATAAATGGTGCCTACATTCATTAGATTGAACCAAAGGATAAAACCAAACTTCTTCTCTTGACGCCACAGCCGACACTGTGAACAGATTATCACGAATTTTTGTCTCAACAGAGAGGGAACCAAGAGGAAGGAGGAAAAGCAGGCTGTGTAGCAGCTTCGGAGTGGGAAGAACAGACGTGTTTTGGGTTTCTTAGGGTACCAGGGCAACATTTAAAATGAAAGGCAAAAAGAGTCTCAGGTCAGGCGCTGGCTGGTAACCAGGTCTAAAGCCCAGACAGCACAGGCCGAGTTCATGGATAACTGAACACGCATGCGCAGATGACAAGCCGCTCCCTCTAGCGTCTTTGAAGATGAATCCGTATGAATTTAGTTTCCTCTTAATTTAATCTGCTGCACAATGCCTGAGAGATAACAAGTACTGGTTCCTTTTCATTCCCTACTTGGAATGAACAAAGGATGGGAGGACTTTTTCTTTCTCTGACAGTTTAATCTGGAAAGATATTAAACAATACTATAACTCTTGAGAAAGAAAACCCTCGCGTTAGTTCCATGGGCTAAAGCTGTTGAGTCTGAAATTCCCTGTTAGTTGAGATGGGTGACAAAAGAGTCTGTTTCCCTGAGAAAACAGTCAGGGTCTCAAGTAGCCCAGGGTGTCCTTGAACTTCTGATCCTCCCTATCTCCATCTCCTGAATGTTGAGAGAACAGGCATGAACCACCTCACCCAGTTTCTGTGACACTGGGGATTGAACCTGGGGTACCACATATACTAGTCAAGCACTCTGCCAAATGACCTACACACTTAGCTCAACTTTATCCTGAACTGGTGATCCACCCAAAAGAACAAGGTCCTGTGTCAGTTGAAACCTTGGTCTGTCCTTGAGTTTTTTAGAGAAATAATTGCCCTTTATTACCACTTGACCTCCGAGCAGCTGATGAATACGCACTCACAATGACATGAGAGGTGAGCAAAAAGCACTAATTACGTGTATGCTGCAGTACTCTGGTCACTCACGTGGGCTTTGAGTCACACTTGCCTAAGGAGAAAAGCTCAGGCTGCTCATGAATGCTCCCTTCTTTTTCTCTCATACTCCCTGGGCAGACAATGACCAGATGTTCCTGTTTATTGTCTGCCCCTTCCCCAGCGGTCATCTGTGGAACTGGAGCCATTAAAGGTTTCCAGATCCCGGAGTGAAAAGTGTCTTCTAAGTCACACACTTATCACAGATGCAACAGCCTCAGGATGTGGCCCCAAATATACACAACGAGGTCTGTTCTCCGAGGTCATCTTCATCATTTTATGATAAGGTGCCTGCAATAATAAGGGGGCCCTAAAAACCACTGCTGCTGACAAAGACAGACAGGACTACAGGAAAAGGTCAGCGTCACTCTTAGGAAAAGGTCTTTCTGCTTCCAGATGCCTTTGTGGATGATCTCATGGCCAGACCGTGGCCTTTCAGGTATCGGGTAGTTGGTTACAGACTCAACACCACCAAGTAGCTGTGGCGCTGTCTGTGGCATCCTGAGAAAGAAAACCACAGGAAAAAAATCAAGGAAGAAGAGACTGGATGGGACAAGTCATAGGAAGAGTTCAAATTCACCCACACCTGCCAGGTGCTCCCAAGGGATGTGGCAGAGGAGTTACAGGCATTTTCTTCAGCTGAGAATTCTATCTTACATGGACAATCAAGTCTTCCTCAGGAGACCGGATTCCACAAGGGCAGGGATGCAGCTTAGTCATCTATGTGGCCAGCTCCGTCAGCATGATACCTCACATGTCACGACTACTCAATAAGTGTTCATTTAGTTGTTCAAGTGCCAAAGCTCCTCCAGAAGCAATGTTTTCTGACAAAAGTTATAACTTCTGTTTGGTTACAAAACGCTACAACTTCATTACAGCTGAAAAGGCCCATAGGTGTCTACATGCCCAATTCTCCCATCCCACTGTGCAGAAACAGTATGGCCATTTTAAAGATTTTGACCCCCTGCACCCTTAAATAGACTTTACTCACAAAGGACTTGGCTTTTCACGAAGACATTATAGCCACTTTGGTGTAGTTCATCATGTAAATAGGAAGATGAAAAGTCACAGGCTTATTATTTGGGTCTACATATGTTGCTTAGTTTTACAAAGCTATGTAACTTCCTACAGATCACATTTTACCCCCAGATAGTGTGAATCCTTGAGTGACCAGGAATGTGAATTTGTAACAAGCATCCTATCAAGCTGATGGAATTCACTGCAGGTGCAAAACATATCACGACCTAGGGACATACTACATTTCATGGCATTATGTTATCTGGCGTTAGGGTTGGAGATGAGGCTGTCACCACAATCTATCAGTAACATTTCCTCAAGACACTTACAAAGTTCTATTCTGCATAGGAAGAGAAAAAAATGAATGTTTGGACTGAACCTACAATGAAACACCAACTTACAATAACAAAACAGATTAGCTATAAAGTTAACAGTAAAACTTGTTGAGAAGGATGTGGAGAAACTGGAACCCTCATATATTGTTGGTGTGGTTGAAATGGTGTGGTCACTTTGAAAAACAATGTGGTGTGGTCACTTTGAAAAACAATGTGGCAGAGTTGTTCAACATGTCAGGATACAAAGTTAATAACATATGATCCAGTAATTCCACCCCAGCTATATTCCCAAGAGGAGTGGAAATAGGTATCTATGCAAAAATTTGTATACGGATGTTCACAGTAGTGATATTCTTTTACTAGCTAGAAGTATAGAGAAATAATTCACAACCCTAGAGACAAAAGATTGGAAGTCTGAGGCTGGAGGATGGCATGGGAATGAAGGGAGGGAATACAGAGTCACTGCTAACAGAATGAAGGTTTCTTAGGGGGTAAAAATATCCTAGCCGGGCGGTGGTGGCGCACGCCTTTAATCGTAGCACTTGGGAGGCAGAGCCAGGCGGATCTCTGTGAGTTCGAGGCCAGCCTGGTCTCCAAAGCGAGTTCCAGGAAAGGCGCAAAGCTACACAGAGAAACCCTGTCTCGAAAAACCAAAAAAAAAAAAAAAAAAAAAAAAACCAAAAGAAAAATATCCTAAAATTCAACAAGGCATAAAATTTTATGTGAGTGGGGTGGGTCAAATGTCAGAAAGACAGGGAGTGATAGGGACTTTGCAAATTGTGAGTGACATGCTCATCCTAAAGGAGGCAGTGACTACTCAGCCCTTTGAACTGTCACCCTGCAGGAATGTGACATAAGGCTGTCAGTTCTTACAGTTTGGAAACAAAGCCGGAAGCCTGGATTTTATGAAGTTTCTTAATATTCAAATGCTGATGCTGAATTCACTTTTTAAAGACATTATTGATATACACAAGTAAAATATATTTATAGGCTACTGGACCTCATGGCTGCCAGCATGTGACCCTCAATTCCTCGTACATCTTTCCTATGCAGTGGAAAGTGGACTGCTTGAATTCAAGAGGCTCAGAAACCTTTGTTAACCAACCTCCACAACTTAGAGAATCTAGCCAGTTAAAAGATATTCACCATCAAACTCTTAGATGAAAGGTACTGGAAGCGAGGGTCAGCATGAAATACAAGAAGTCGAGATTCATCTTAAAAGGCAAGCGATACACCGGGGAAGGAACCAGCTCCAGCAGCCTGCACAAGGCAATTGTGCACATGGTACTAAAACCAAAGCACATGCATCCCTGCACACGGTAAGGCCCCAGCTTGGGATGCTGCAAACTGGCCCCGGACCTTCTGAATTCATTTACTTTTCATTGCTTCAGCGAACAGCAGGAGGAAACAGACTCATCGTTTCTCAATGTGCTTATGAGCTTCAATTTAAGGTACAGCTCATTCTTCAGAGTCAGAGGGGAATAGACACTTAAGTCCAGGTGCTTTGCCGGCTGGAAGATATTTAAAGCCACAAGTTAGCTCCACAGCCAAAATACTGTTTCCAATCATCCTCTTGTGAAGATATTTCCCAGGACAGGGACTTTTGAGGCTGATCTATTACTGCTCTCATAATCGAAATAGCAGGTGAGCACAAGGTGAAGGGGCAGTTGATTTGCCGGAGGGACATACAGGTGTCCTTGGATATGGACACTGCTGGGGAATCAATTTGTGTGCTTTCTCAGAGAGGTACAGAACAGATTGCTGCAATTAGTTAAGGGGTACAGATGTCTGCAAATCTATATGGCACAGGAGTTGGGAACACAGACCAATGAGAAAGCTGAGGAGAAGCATCAATACATGTTTGAGGGAACGGCTCCCCACCAGTTCCCTAAAGAAGATTTTAAAGATAACAGCCCAGAAGAGTTCAGTGTCCTGCCAGCCTCTGACAGGGACTTTTAAACCTCTTCAAAAAGTTAGTCACGTGAAGGGAAAGAACAGGATCCCAAGTGCAAAACAGATGTAAGGTAAGCACATCCCCATTTGTACCTCCCCAAACTCTGCCTCGTCACGAAGACTCCTTGACAGCAATCTTAACAGACTACGCTCTGCTTTGTCCTCTGCTTGACAGACCAAGTTGTCCTGGCTTCAAGTGTGTTAGGTATTTCTCTTTCTTGATCATACTATGGTTACCAAGGGGACCTCAACGTCCTCTCTCTAATGTGCCATCATTAAACGTAACAGAGCAATCTCAACACCCCCTTTGACTGTTTCCTTCAGGGTTTCTTGTTGAAAGGCATTAAGATTCACCTGGGCACCCAAGCCTTTAGCCGAGGGGTTATCCAAACATCATCTTCTGTTCTCAACTCCTCACTCCAGTCTGCCCACCTGACTTCTGAAGTCTGTCTGGGATCTTGTCCTTCGCCTCCCACTGATGCCACCACTTGCAGGACACACAGAAGCTTTTCATCCGCCCCCCTTGTCACCCTGTGGTCTCACTGCACAGAATCTTCAGAATTCTCTTCCTGAAACAGAATCAAATGGAGTTGCTCTTTCTTTGAAACTCCCAAATGCCCTTCTAGAACTCACAGTATTCTAGCCAAGGCCCATCACAATCTCACTTCAATTTTTACCCATGCAGGCTCCCCTTACCAGAACATCTCACCACCACACATCTCAGCACCAGTTCATACTGTTCCTTATGGTGATTCTGTGCCTTCCAACCTTACCACTCTAAAAAGTTTCTATTTGTTCTTGAATTCCCAATTCAAGGGTTTCTTCCTCCTTTCCTTTGCAGAAATAATTGCTTTGTGCTCTGTGTTTCTCCATGTACTTTGCTCACTCAGTTAAAAAGCACTAATGCAGTATATGACTTCAGGTCTGGGGTGGTAGCTCAGGTTTTACAATTGTATCTCTGATGACTAGTACACTTAGGTGCTTAATAAATGTCTGTGAACTCAAGGAATAAGTCCAGAGATTAATATGTCACAAAAGCAAAGAAGCAGACTTTCCAGTATGACTCAATATAATCATAAACTAAAATAATTTATTTTTTAAAATATAAACTTCATGGTGAGGAATATTAGCTAGACCTAATAATACAATCATTATGTATGGCCTTGGCGAAGACAATCAAAATCGACTTTTGAGTGCTGTAAACACATCTCTCGATAAAACAGAACACAGTACCTGATAAATAATCAACATTGTATACATGCTTGTCATTATCAGTGTTAGAGGGTTATACATGGGTCCACAGTCCATCTATATAGATACAAAGATAAGCTGTGATAATGGAATCCTAATGTCTAAGTTACTAGCCTATAATAATTTGCCTTACATTACGAAATGAATCCTTGTGTACACAAGTTTCCTAATGCACATGGAAATATCCTGCTTTAAACACATGAAGCGAGCCAATGGCCTTTGGCCCCAGACCATACATAGCATCTGAGGACAGTATGCTTGCTTAAAGGCTTTTGGCAATTTCTTCTAGGTTTTTCTATAGAATAACATCAAGCCAATTTATCTGACCTCCTTGATCCACCCAGCCCATCTAGTACCTTTAGCTATTTTTCTAGAAGAAGCCTGAATGAGTCAGAACAAGAAAATGATTAATCAACTTGGAGAGATTTGAAAGCTGGAACAGAGCCATCCTGTGAGTAAAGCCTCGGAGCCGTGGGGCTGCAGCAGTTGGAAAGTTAGGGGATTTCCATGGTTGGAAACATTTGGCCGGCTTGCTATGCTCCTCTGACCCTGCAATAAGACAGAACAGACCTCGCTGGGTGATTTACCTCTGACAATATCCTATGTCTGCTGCCTTTGGCTGTTCACTCTGACTTGACAAAATCAAAGTAATTCCCCCTGAGCCTTATGATTTTGGAACTGGCTCAGAAAATCCCCCTCTGCCTTTTCCTCCCAGTGGATAGCAATCTCAGTCCTTGGCTTCACTTTTAACAGCGAGGATGAAATTAGAAGTGTACACAAAGCATCCAGCACAGTGCTTGGCAATGTCAGGGGGGTCTGCTCTTCTGTCAGGCCAGGTGGGTCTCCCAACTCAGGAAATACAGCACCATCTTGCTTTTCTCTCTTTTCTTTTCTTTCTTTCTTTTTTAACCAGCTGTTAGACTGCAGGCACAACTTAAAATCACTTTTCCAGTGGAAGATTTGTATTGTTTTCTGGTGTTCCCTGTTTCATCTAGTCACATTCTCCCAACTGTTTTAGTGGGGCCATGATCTCTGTTCGTCTGTTTTGTTGTTTAAAGATGCTACTCTGGTAACACGTAACTCTTAGATCCCTAAAGTGCTGCAGACAGTGTATCTGTGTTTTCCTCCTACGTCCTATCACTGGTAATGCTCCACTGATGCAGGGGGGCTCTCGGCAGCATTCTGATGTGTTTGTCTTTACTCTTAAGTCTCTGCCTCCATTGTCTTGCCCCTTCGCATCATCTAGACTCGCCTCTCTTTCATTTAGACTAACAAATCACTTGGGTTTTCTATCCAGGTCGTTTTTGTTGCTTCTGCTCTCTGTCCTATCGCTACATCTATAATGCATCGAGTCTGCTATCAATAATGTGTCAGCAGGATAGTCTAGTCCTTGATTATTTATCAGTCCCCCGTGTCTGTTTCTCTCTTTAATGCCATTAATTTTTTATACAGCTTCTTAGGATCTCATCCACTAACTTAATAATAATAATAATTAAAAGAAGAACCCTAAAGATTTAGGCAAAACTTTCTGCTTAATGCTCTTAATTATCAGGAAAGATCCAAGTACTTCCCCATGCAGCAAACACTGCCATGAATCTCACATATTCATACAAACATACCCATGCCCATGTTCACTGCAAGAGCTCTTATCCATTGATTTATGGGCCACAAGGACCTTGTTGAGCAACAGCAGCTGCTGATTTTCACTGCATTGGCATGGAGGTGGCCTGGGAATTTTCCTTTTGGCATACAGGTCAGTAAATACACTGGAGATTTGCAGCAAAAAAAAAAAAAAAAAAAGTGAGGTTTTTTTTTTTGTTGTTGTTGGGACTTTGGGAAAAGGATCAGAAGTTACAGAATAAGCAACAAACAAGAGGAAAAAGTCATATGAGATGAAGATAGAGAAATGATTTACTAGACAGAAAATACAAGTCAGGGAAAAGAAAGCAGAGTGGTTAAGGAAAAGAAAAATCAGAAGCAGAGGTAAAGAGAGGAAAAAAAGGCAGCACACAGCTGGCCCTCTGCTTGGAAAGGAAGCACGAGAGAGACCATTCAGTCACAAGCAAACACAGATGAGAAAGCATTCCAAGTCAGTGTGTCACCTCTGTACCTGCTTTATTATTAGAACCGGCTATCCACAGCGGCTTCTGCTGGCAAATCCTTCAGCCTATGGAAGCAGAGAGCTCCTCGCTTGGTTCTTCTGAGGTTAGTCACTGAGGGAAAGCCCTCAGACTGTCAATCTACACAGCTCCAAGGTGAGAACTACAAGGCTGGGCTTCTGATACTTTCCCTCTAATGACTGGCCTTGATTTGGGCCCTCTATATATGATAATGACTTTTAATCATAGTCAGAGAATTTAAGACATCCATTCTATTCCAGGAAAATAGTAATGACCAAAGAGATATCTGGTTAATCATTGATCTATATTGTCAAGTTACACTGGAGGCAAAAAGACATTAAATCATAGCCAAGAACTCCTACGCTGATGAGGTTTGAGGCAACTGCTAAGGAGACAGAAGCCTCCGCATAACCAAGTCAGCCAAGGTCAGTTTCTTACCACCACCCACTTCATTCACTGAAAGGCTGGATTTGTTCCCCACTGTAAGACTCCAAGTAGGCATCAGGTGTCTTTGAGTCTTCCTTCATGTGAGAAGATTCTAGTGTAGGCTTTGAAACCTAGATTCACTGTGGCCATTGCTGGTAATACTGTCTTGGAAGGTATGAGGCCTTTTCCTGTCTAAGGTCTAAGTTTTTATCCAAGTCAACCACTGAAATGCTTTCTTGGGAATCTGAATGACTCAGGTAGAAAACATCTGCAGTGGATTCATCCCAATAACTGCTCCAGAGCCATCCAGAATTGTTCTTTCCCCCAAGTCAGCCAAGGTCAGTTTCTTACTTTCAATCAAAAAGCCTGAATGAACACAACCCATGTTATAGTAAATGAGAGAACCTGTACAAGATTGCCCTAGAGTTGGATACAGCTGACCATAGGCCAGGTCTCCTTTGTGCCTTCTCATCCTGGTTTATTCAACTGAAAAATTAGGAGAGGTCAAATGTGCTGGCATGCTACAAATGATATAAATTTCTTTCATTTAGTCAAAGTTAAAATCTTAGCAAGGGATGAGGAAGATGGCCTGGTCCATGATGGCACCAGAATCTAGTCATGAATGCCTTTTCAAATCCTAAGTCATTAGTCATTAGATGTGGCAGTCTTGAGAGTTGAATAGGGTATTAAGATAACATCTATGCTATAACTCTGATCCTGTGCCCAGATTTAAGAATTGCCTAACCAAAAGGTTACAGGGAGCTCCATACTGGAGCTATGCACAGTATGACCTGTCTGGAGACAAGGGAACTGACTGACCAGCTGAAATAGGAGCACTGTTCAGTATATGACAAAGGAATTCAGCTGAATCTAGAACTGGAGACCAAGCTTTGTTCTTCCCAGCACCCTGGATACAGCACTACTCTGAAAACAGCTGTGCACAGACAAGGTCTGCTCCCTAGAGTTATTTCTTCCCCATCCTGCAACACATGGACACTGAAATGACAATCAGAATGAAGATGTGTATGCTACAGACATCAATTAATGTCACAGTTTCAATTGCACTGGGAATTGTCCAAAACTCTCAAAACTTATTTCATCATCTTGGTTCTTATCACATACTACCCTAAAGTACAATGTTCCCTCTAGGGAACAAGGCACTGTTAGGAAAGTTTTATAAGAAACTCTAGCTGCCAAGAATTCTATAGGAAGGCCAATAGAACA
The DNA here is from genome assembly GCF_007827085.1 of Peromyscus californicus insignis. NCBI lineage: Eukaryota > Metazoa > Chordata > Mammalia > Rodentia > Cricetidae > Peromyscus > Peromyscus californicus. The sequence goes on from NW_026294447.1 coordinate 75,926,118, forward strand.
ATTAGGCCAGTAGTGACTTAGCTCTCTAGTTCCTGGACAAAAAATCATGTTAGCTCGACCAGTGAGATAACCACAAGTCAATACAGAAGATTCAGATTTATACAATGGGACACACGAGAAAATAACTACTCAGTTATTTATAAGCTTATTATCAAGTGAATTTTCAACTTATGTAATAGCACAAATATAACAAACACCATATCTAAATATGCCTGCCCACTCTGTCCACCAACAAAGGGTGGTATCAGCTAGTCTGTAATTAAGGTCTTTAGGGGCTTACAAACAAGAAGACTTTGAGATTCTCTCTGTAAATTTGGAACTACTACAGTATTTTTAGAGAATATTGGATCTCCTTCCTAAATCTGCTAGTTCCTAGGTTTCTAGATCAAGGACCAGAGAAATCATACTTTATTCCCATGTTCACTGTGTGCAGAAAGCTATGGAAGCAGAGGGTAGAGGGGACCTTGGCAAGTACTTGCATTAAATTCTCTCATTTTGCAAAGCACATTTTGTGTGCAACCCAGTCACAAAGCAGTGATAACCTAAACCCACATCTGATCCCTGACCCGATTGCCTACACTACTGTGTCCAGAGCCATCTCATCATATTGAATGCTCTAAAATAAAACTGTTTATAAGTGTGTTAAGTTTTCTTCCATTCATCTCATTCCACATGAGATTGTCAAGCAAGTTTGTTTACGGCCAGAGCTACTAAGGTATGGACACAACAGTTTCACGCTGTGGTGAAGGCAGGAGCACAAGTTCAGTCTCAGTAACAGTAACGTTTTAGAGTCAATTAAGCAATACACTGAATAGTTAGCAGAACTATTGAACATTCCCATTATGTTAATACTTACTAGTAAGTCCAGTAAACTATTCTGGACTCAGGTCTCCAGGTTAGAGACAAGATGCCCAGTCTTACCTGGAAGGGGGAAAAGAAACTTGTACTGCAAAAGGCATTGGGCACTGGAGTTAAGGCACCTGGACTGAAGTTTACATTCTGACTCTGCTATTTACTAGTTTGTGACTCAGATCTGACTGAACCTCAACCTTTTTCATGTATAAAATGGAGATGAAATTATTATATAGGGTTACTGTAAAAATTAGGTATAATGTATGTAAAGCATTTAGCTCAGTGCTGGCACAGACTAGGCCCTTCATAAAGGCAAGTAGTAATTATTGCTGTCACTTACAGTGAGACTGGCATGAAACTATAATGCACTGTCTCCTCATTTGATTAGTGTGCATGGCTACCCATAAAGAAAGTTTCTCAAAATACTAATGCAGACCTAGGGGTATAACTGTGGCAGAGGGTCTGCTTATCAAGAACATGGACAGGGTCCCAGGTTCAGTTTCCACTGTCACATCATCACCATCACACAACAGACGGGAGTCCATGAAGCCATCAATTATCTGCCATCATCTCTAAGCAAGATCCATCTTTTCCTCCAAGACAAGGACTTTCTCCCTGCTGTGAATTAGGTTGGCCTTGGACTGAGATTCTTCCCCTTCCCCTTTCCCATCTCAAAAAAGTGCTGAGATTGTCATGTACCAGCATGCCCAGCAAGACTCATCTTAAAACAACTGAGATAGGGATGGATGGATGGATGGATGGATGGATGGATGGATGGATGGATGGATAGCATGAGACGGAAATGCAATCATTTTTCTCAAGAGTTCACTCCAAGTTTGTTTGTCAGTAGACACTGCCCTATGTCTATGCTCAATCCACACTATAGTATAAGCCTCTTGTGATTTCCTCGGGTGAGATGTAAGACACTGGTCACTATGTTCTACTAAGTGGCTTTGTATACATAAAGACTGATATTAAATTGCCCTTTATCCTCCTTTCTTGCCATGCTGACTAATCCGGTTTCTTTAAATTCCCTCATAGTTCTTTCCCAATCCTTTAATCACCTTTATGGCTGAACTCTCAGCCACCTCTAGACCGAACTCTTCCACATTAATTACAAACTGCAGACCTGGGCAAAATTTCCAATTACGGCTCTGAATGTTAACTGGCAAGATGATTTTGTCATGATTCCTGCAGAATAGTACTCTAAATTCACACCCTGGGATCATGCTTGGGTTTGCATTCTTGCAGAAGCCACCTTAGTCTAGCCAGAAAGGAGGCTCTTTGTAGCACAGAAATATAAACTGGCTGCCTCTTAACTCTCAGCACACTTCTAATTACTTCTGCAAGAATCAGTAACTTTAATAAGAGTCTGGATAAGAAATAAAGAAGAAGTAAGCAGATCAGAAACCCTAAAACATGTATTCCATATAAACATGAGGGTCAGAAGACTGGCTCAGTGGATATGTGTGCTTGCTGCCAAGTCTAATGATCTGAGTTCAATACCTGGGATCGACCTGATGGAAGGAGAAAACCAACTCCTGCAAGTTGTCTCCTGACCTCCACACATGGGCCGTGGCATAAGCATGTACATGTGCGTGCTCACACACACATATACATGTACACACACACATGAGTAGGTTTGGGTTGTGTTCACCATTATTCAGTGGTATCTAAGACACACTTACTTTACTGTCCCTACACACAGTGCTTTCTGGGTTTGGCACATTTTCTCTCTAAATTTACAATGTCCGCAGAAATGTTTCTGCAGGCTTCACAATAGCATACCTATCTTTTTAAACCAGCATACATCTCTCCTGTGTCTTCTATATGTGCTGCTGACATTTAAAAAAACATAACTTTTACAGATCCTCTTGTTGCTTCTATTGAAAAAAAAAATACGAGCATGAACAATGTTCTGAACCTGATATTAGCATTAGCTTAAAAATACTGAGCATGTGCTGTGCACACTAGGTGCTCAGAGAGCTGGACAAGCTATGAACCTGAGAGGCTTTTCAGAAGGGCTAACATGAAAGCCAGACCTCTAGGGATGAGTGGGATTGTGATTGGTGCCCAAGTTAAGGGGAGACACAGCAGGCAGAGGAACCTGAGCAGAGGCAGGCAGGGTGGCATCACTTGAGCCAGCCACCATGACGTTGACAAAGAGGTGACTAGGAGGGAGTGAAGCCAGATCCGGAGGAGATGTTGTTCTTATGATAATTTTTCCAACCATGTTCTTGAGAATCTCCCAAGTCCTGCGAGAGTCAGGCCATTTCAGTGCAACCTCTGGATGAGCAAACAGCTAATGATCGAACGTTTATGAGCAGGGTGGCACTGCATTGAGGGAGTGGTTTAAAACCCAAGGAAACAGTCGCTCGGATTTTCCCTACTTTAAATAAGTTTACTCTCTGTGGATTCACAACTGTTTTCTTCATTCTGCATCAGGATTTGTTTGGCCCTGCTTGGCAAACATGAATGTCTTGGTCTGTGCATGGGTGTTTCTCAATAAGAAGAATAACAAAAATGTGGCTGAGGTTAATTTGTCATTTTTCAGTGTGGTTTTGAATCATGGGTGATATCAGCAAAGCTATAGAAATCGGCTTTGTCAGTTAAGCCTCCTCCCAGCCAGGAAGCAGCAGAGCATGAAACAGAAACCATGGGAACAATGAAGGCTCAGGGGCTTGTTCTCCAGATGCAATGACAGTATGGAAAATGGCCAACTGGGAATCCAAAGTGTATTCTCACCAAGGCCAAGACAAGGACATAGGTTAGGCTTTCTTTTCCTTTCCTGATTTCTTTTTCCATTAAAAAACAATAATAACAAAGGAGAAAGTGGTTGAGAATTGCCTGAGAAGAGTATGGTGGAATTGGGTATGCGGCTTAACTAGCTGAAAAGAACTATACATTACAGCAGAGTCTTCATTCTATACCCCCTAAACAATGACACATGCCTGCTGGCTTAGACCACGTAACAATCTCACTAGTGAGCCAAAAGTTGAAGAACTGGACAAGAGGTGGTGAACTCAAAAGGTTGTGTGAGCACGACACACATGTGCTCACAGGCACACACGTTTGTGAGTGTATGCATGTTCTTTTCATAAAAAATGAAGAAGTATAGAAAACATTCCCAAGTATCAGACATTTATTGAAAACATGTATTTTAAATCAGGCCTTGGGATAGGCAGAGATAATAAACAGTAAGTTAGGATCTCCGTATAGGAGGGGATCCCAAAGCAGATTTTAAAAGAGAAATAAACATATGACTATGAGAGATATAAGAAAGGAGTGTGTCCCGACATTGTGGCCTAGGGAACTGTATAAACACTTTTTTTTAACCAGTCAAGATGGGAGATGTGTGAGAGATCATCATTCCGAATAAAAGAGAGTTCAGATTTGAACATCTAGGAGACTCTTGGAACACATGACTTTGGAGCTCAGGAGAATAGTCTAGGCTAGTGGTAGAGATCTGGGATTGGCCATGTCTGGGCAAGAGGTAGAGAATCTGGGATTGGTCAGAGGATGGGCAGACATCACTGGACAGCCAAGAATGCTGGAACCGACAATTAAGACCTGTGTCTTGGGTGACCACTTTATGTAGTCACTCTATGAAGCATAGAGGGGCAAAGAAAATGGAATTCCAGCCCTCCCAGAGATTTCTACTCCAATGTGTATATGAGAAAGAAAAATACTTGTTTCTCGATGTCAACAGTACTTCACCTATAGCTACTCTACAAAACTTGCTACAGTAAGAAAATTAGTACTGCATACTTTGTGTACCTGTTCAGTACATTTTCCAAAGTTTGAAATTTGTAAATTGTTTTCAGATTTATTAATTTTTATTTTGTGTATGCTGTCTTGCTGGCATTTATGTCTGTGTACTTCACACATTCAGTGTCTACAAAGGCCAGGAGAGTGCTGGATCCCTGGAACTGGGGCTATAGATGGTTGTGAACTGCCCTGTGGGTGCCGGGAACCAAACATGGATCCTCTGCAAGAGCAGCCAATGCTCTTAACTGCTGAGCCATCTCTCCAACCCCATAGATTTTTGTCCTTAAGTTTAGCCTTCTAACTATCAATTTTGCCTCTACTATTAGGTATTAAGCTCTTTGATATCAGGAGCCACTATAGCATTTATATATGTTTTTAAAAATGTATAGGCTTTACATAAGACTGATAACTACCACTTACTGAACACATAACGTGTATCAGATATTATTGTTAACTGTTTTGTAGAGGTTATTTTATTTAAATAGCGCGATAAGCCAACACAGTTGATATTATTACCTCACTTTATAGACACGACAGTTTTGGATATAACTGTAAGCAATGACATAACCAAGTCACAAGCTGACATCTACTTCCTGTTCTAAAAGTGACCCCATGCACATACAAGTCCTCCGAGTGTTTCTGCATGCCTCCTCCTCAGCAAACATCTCGCCCTCACCAGAGATGGTGGGGAAACTTTATAACAACTTGGCCTCTTTCATCAAGCACTGCCTGCCCCCAGACCACCTTAGGAAACCAGTTATAAAGTTGTGAGAAGTTCTCTCCCTTAAGACAAAGGAGTGTCTGCCTTAACTTTTGAGAATGAAAACCTTCAACTGAAAAGGAGTTGCTATATACACAACCTAATGGCTGCACCAGCTACAAATGAAGTAAGTAGCAATTCTGCGCAGGTTTCCGGGCTAGTTTACTCAGTTTGTGAGCAGTACCTTGAGCAATGAGATTAGAGATTACATGATAAGTATGAATGTTTTGCCTGTATGCATGTGTTTGCACCACATGCATATATTATTATATATATATTAAAAAGGATCTTATTGGATTGCAGAATAAAAAATTAAAGAGCTAAATAAACAAGACTTCAAAACTCAAAATTAATAGAGTATTCCTGCGGGGATCATGGAGATTATTTGACAAATGAAACAAATAAGCAAGAATAAACAAAATGAGGGATGGCCGTAAGGTAGAATAGCATCCAGTGACAAAAGGAACGGAATCCTAATTCAGGATAACAAAAACCAACCTTAACATTGCACTAAAGGAACAAAGCCAAACACAAAGAGTGCTGCATTGTATATGGCCCCATTTACAGGAAATGTCCTAAATTTACAAATGCCAAAACTGGATGAGTGGTTTCCAGGAAGCGGAGGAGAAGAAATTGAAAGTGACTGTTAATGGGCACTGGATTCCTTTTTCACAGTGACGAAATGATGTGGAATTAGATGCTGGGGAGGGTTATTCATGCTAGTCACTATACTAAAAAACAGAGTTCATGTTGTAGTCTGTGAATTGGATGTCAGTTAAAAAAATACAGTCTAATAATTCAAACAGGATGATGGGATTCATAAAGAGGATCACTTAGGAAACAAATAATCTTTTTTTTATTATTATTAAAAAACAGTTCTGACCCTATGGATTGTAGCCCTACATCTTGGAATCCAGATGGTTTAAAGGAGAGCTGTAAGGCTGATTAGACTAGGAAAGTAGGATTTATACGGAAGACTAAAGTACTGGAAATGATTCTATCTGAAAATTCCAAGTCAAAGGGGGTGATTTTAAAAATTTCTTCAAGTATACAAGGATTGTTAAGCAGAAAATAGCAAGCAGCTGCTTTCCATCTTTTCCAAAGGCAGCGCAGAGAGAAGAGGCTCCAAAGATAATATAGTGGATTTAGGACAGACACAGGAAGGGTGTCCTCATGCCTAGAGTGTAACAAATGCAATGTTACCAAAGGTCTTCAAAACCAGGACACGGACACTGAAGGACTTCAAGAACATACTCAAGGGCTAGACAGGTGGCTTGGCAGTTAAGAGCACTTGTTGCTCTCGCAAAGAACCTGGGTTCGATTCCCAGCACCTATATGGTGGCTCACAAACACCCATAACCCTACTTCCAGGGGGTCCAAAATATATGCATGTGGTGCAAACACATGCATACAGGCAAAACATTCATACTTATCATGTAAAAAAAAAACCTTAAAAGAAACTTAAAAAGGATTTTTCAAAGCTGTATTTGTGAACTTGTCATTGATCATTCTCAAGGATACTTTTTTATTTTAAAACTCATGTGCCTCCATGGGATAAACAGGAAGACACGCTATGGACTAGGTGAAGTCCAATCAGATTAATGTTCAATTAAAAAAAAAAAAAAAACCTCCAAACCAAAAAAAACACATTTGCTAATTTTCTTGCCTCAAAAGAACTGAGAGGCCCTCACATCCAGCACGTAGGAGCTGAGTCAACTACACACACACACATGCTGGGAGTTTCTGCTAGAAAGACGTTCCCTTTTCTTATAAGTAGTTTTCATATCTTGTAGTTTCCACTAAGTCTGAAGTGTCCCTGAAGGCAGACTTTCCTCTGCCTATCCAGTCCATCACACTGTAGAGATGGTCCCACTGCCTTGTCACCACACTTTACTGCTCCTCTGTCACGATCCATTTCAGTGTCCATTTCTGATTGCATCATCCATCATGCATAATCATGCCAGGTTACATTGATGTATCTAAACATGCCACATCTAAACATCCTATTGAAAATCCCACAGATTCAAACTTTGATGTTACATGCAAACTAGGTTAGTTGTCTACTCTTTCAAATGAATGGATTTTTTAGAAATACAATTATGGATATTTTTTGTAACTCTCAACTGTGTATTCCATCACTGAAGAAAGACAAGTTAGGTGTTTGGCTCATGCCTGTACCTACTACTTAGAGGAGAATTAAGCTGGAGGATTGCTGTAATTTAAGGTTAACCTGGGCTATAAACAAATATACTGATGTCTTAGTTGCACATTTGAAACTCTGATTTTTTTTGTCACTTGATTAAATAGATATTAACTGATATAATACAGCATCAATTATACACACATTCAGACAACAATGAAATTATCACTCAAAGCATCAGGCTTTCCAATAAGCACAAACTTCTCTAGTATCTATCCTCAGAGGATCACAAATATCATTGGCAGTTACATAAACTGTCTTGAAACAGACTTCCAACTGCCTATGATATTTCACCAAAAGTGAACAATTCTCCTTGCTGAGGCAGGTACCAAGTTAGACCAGAAACTAACTGAGCAATATTACAACCTTTTCCATAACCTCTGGTGCTCACTTGGAAGTGGGTGGGGGTGGGGGCCACATCAAATAATCTTGACAGTTCAGAAGAGAACAAGTTTTAAAATTATTCTTTGCCCCATTGCCTGAGTCAGGGGCTCACATCAATTTTTCCTTCTGCTGTTCCTTTGTAGCAGCAGACTTTCCACGTGCTCCAATTTCCTTTCAGGGTTGTATGACATGTCTTGTAAATAGCGTGAAGTTGGTTTAATTACATAGCACTAAAGTTATAGCCCCATTAGGTCTATAATCTAAAGACCTGTTACAGATAAGGAATAGCTCCGAGCTGGCAACTACCGTGAGTTACTGAGAAACCCATTGAGGCCTTTTTGTTTTAAGACCACCTTTAAACAAGAAGGCCTCACTAAAGTATACAAAGCTGTCCTTTCAATATCCAGTAGACAAACCCTTCAGACCCTAAAACCCTAGACCTTGAGTCTTCCATGACTTCATTTTTAGAATAATACTGTTTTCCATGAATGCCCAGCTCCGCCCTACAGTCTTGTCTCATTCCTTCACAAAGACTCTGAGGCATATACGATTTCATTTGTCATGGCCACACTGTGAATACACACTAGGCCAGGGTCTGTGTTTCCACAGCAATCCCTAACTCTGAGCAGGTTAAGGGCCCAGCTCTCAATCAGACAGATGGAATCAGAACCCACTTCCTGCTAGCACAAACTCTCATCACATGGCACCAAAGAACATATGTCCTCCAGAGAGGACCACAGTCCACTTTCTTCAAGAGAGTTAGAAGAAAAAAAAAAAAAAAGAGTTAGGAGCTCCATATTAACCAGCTGTCCTTATGCTGAAATTCACTAAGCTCCTGAGATCTACACAGAACTAACAACCCAAGATCCCAGTGTAGGACTTTTTTTTTTTTTTTCAAAGCAGAGAGGGATAAAGAATGGTTGAAAAGCAGCAATGAGGAGCAAGGACATGTATATGAACGCATATACAACTGCACACACACACACACACACACACACACACACACACACACACACACACACACAAAGGAACCACTGGGATGACAGGAAGACATGGCATCCTTACCTGGGAAAACTTAAGGGTACTTCATAACATTTAGAAAATGTATTTTAGACTCCAAGGTGTAGTTCACTTGAGGGAAGCCATCAAATTTCTTTGAGACCGTTCCCTTAATCGTCAATACACCTATAATCTAGAGTTGCCTTGAGGCTGAGGCAAACGCATCACCGCATCACCGCATCCACAACACAGTTCATTCCCAACAAACACACAACTACCTCTGCAATGTGCTCCTTCTAGCCAGTCTGTGGGTCAAGTGACAGCTTCACCTTAGGCAGAAATAAGTTGTCAGTGGGTTGCATAATGCATTTAAGGTCCCTCTTCTAGAAAGAGGCCAAGCTCTTCTTTCCACTCAACCTCACTGACACTCTTACTTCTTTATCTACTACAGTTAAGATGGGAACTAATTTTCCCAAGTACATTGAGAAACATACTGTTTCTGCCAATGCCAAAAAAGTAGTAAAGTAGAGGTAACTAGCTCAAACTCATATGTGTATCTATTATACAAGAACCATGTACACTCTGAGGATGGGAGATAGTGAAGAACCATAATATAAGGAGAACACAGGCACTTGAAGACCCCATGAGAACTTAGAGTCTCTGTGGTTCTGAAAAGGTTATAAGGAAATATTTCTCTATGTTATGAGAAAAACCTTGGCTCATCTTTCTTTTGCTGCTTCTGTGTTTTGAAGAAAAAAAAAAAAAACAGTTAATGAAGACCAGGGAAGCAGCCCCACGCTGTGGAGGCATGCTAAGCACATCATAAAGACACAGGCGCTGGAATGCCAAGGCCAGGAGGCAGCCAGGGGCCTTGGAAAGGCTCATGACCTTTCTAGTGGCAATCATCCAGCAACTGAGACTGGAGAACTCAGCATCAGAAAGCTCTGGGCCTGATTCTGGTTTTTCTAGTTACCACTGTACAATGTTGGGTAAAGTTACTTCTTGAGGGACAGTCTCCCTGTACCAAATGGGGCTAACAGTGCCTACCTGAAGGAACAAGTACAAGGGGTTCAGTGTCCTACTGCAGGTGGTGGGCAACTGCTGCCCCAGCATTCTCTGTGACCTGTGCTCCCTGCTTCTCAAATGGGGACAATTACCCTGGTCTTGCCTCTCCTGCTTTACTTTCCAAACAGCACCACTTCTAACAAGTGATGTGCAGAAAACAGCACCTTATAAAATGCAAAGAACACGTAAGAACATATAATTACCACAGTGACAACTTGGAAGCGAATCAAATGTTCCTATCTGTCACTAGAAGTAACAGTGATGCACTAATCTTCTTGAAAAAATATTAAATAACAATCAAATCCTAAAGGTCTTCGTGTCCAGTTGAAAACAAACTGTTCTATATGTTCTCAGAACTCTGAGTTCTTTTTTCCATCACATAATTGGAACCCCTAAGGATTCATTTAATTCATGGTATAAAGAGAACAACAACAAAGCTCAACCAAAGGGAAGGCTGGTTTCATGGACTGTCCACAAGACTGGGAAGCCAGCCCTGCAGCACAATGTAATAAAGAGCCTTCCAAATTGAGTCCTCGGGGAAGGATGCAGCTATATTTGTTGCATGTGGGTACCAGAGCCCAGAAGTTGGCCTCCTCTGTTCTTTGAGTGCCATATGCATAAATTTGTAGACTGTCATTCCCTTTAACTCAAAACACTGGTGAACAAACAGTTGGAGCCAAGCCACTTGAGAACATGACAAGCCACAACACTCGGAACATTGACCATCTCCCATTGCTCAAACAAAGTCCTTTACTATTGACTTAACTGAGTTTTTGTTGTTTACCAATGCCTGTCTTAACGGATCTCAAGAGAATTGTGTGTATGTGTGTTGTGTGGGGGAGTTGTAGAGATCATTTAGATGCTTCCATCCCACATGCTGGAGGTCTTTTTCACCCCATTATGTACAGAGGACTAACATTTCAAAGACAAAATTACCCTGGGCTTGGTGACAAATGCCAGAGGTAGCACATTCCTCTGCTCTAAGGTTTCCACGAAGGCCCTCCTCCTGGAGTAGCACCCAGTCTTTTCAGAGGTCTTTTCTAATGAGTTCAAGAAGGATTTTTTACATTTATTTTATGTGTTTTGTTTTTAGAATTTCATATATGAATACTGTATTTATATTATCTTCACCCCATCCCCTCCTCTCCAACACCTCCCATGTCCTCCCTCCCAGTCTCTCTCAAATGACTCTCATGACTCTTTAGTTATTACTGTTACATTTTTGTGGGGCTGAGGACTTGGCTTCCTTCTCTCTTATACAGAGTAGAGTCATCGGCTGACTCCTGGCTTCAGGATGCATAATTCTCCTCCTCTGGTCTGTCTTCACAAGACAAGGCTTATTGGGACCCAGATGCCTGCCCAACTCCAGGGACATTTAACCAGAGAAGAGAAGGAAAAGAGAATGAAGGGCCATGTCCTCAAAATGGTTTTCCTGGGCTAATGCTGGCATCGTGTTCTTACTCACTCTGGTGTCTGAGTCTCTTTCTTCACAGCAAGAGTAGGGAGAAAATAAGACTTTTGGCATGCTTAAACACCAATAATCTCCACTCAATCTCCTCTCTCCCCACTCTCTCTCTCTCCCCACCTGAACCATAGCACTGCATCATAATAATGCACCGAAGACTCACACTAGTTCTTACTCTTCACAAAATACATACATGGACAGTACTGTTTCATGCTCAGTTGCCTATGAACTTGCATTCCCAGAGCTTCCTCCATTTCTTATCATCAAGCAAAGCTCTCTCCTAGTCACCCTAGTTCTAACTCTAATCAGCTATGGGACTGAGTAAATGACTAACATCTCCTTGTCTCTTTATTTTCTTCTACAATCTAATATTTAGTGATATGTATCTGAGAAAGTCATTGTGAGGACCGAATGAGAGAACCTATATAGCACACACATATAGTAGAATGTTGATTCTACTCAGCACACAGCAAGTGTTCAACAAATGTCAATGACACATGTTAGTAGCCGATCTGTCCAACAACCGACACAGATTGAAAAACTCCAGTCTCACTGGATTTATTAGTCGCCTCTTCTAACCTTGAGTCAACCATATGTTGTGAAAGTACATCTTCTGAGCAGCCATCAAAAATTTAAATGAGAAAACTGGTCAGTAAGCAAATTCCTGAGGTTTACCATGATGTCTTTTCAGTAGGACATCAACCCATCACTTGGCTCAAAATCACCAAGACACATTTGTTCAACCAGCTCTGAACCTATTTAATCAACCTCAATAACACAAGAGTATTAGTCAAATTGCTCCCAGAAATAAGAATTCATGTTTTTGCCCCATAGTCAAGCTGTGAAGGAACAAAATAGGAATGCTTTGCTTTTAGAAAGCTTGGATTGTCCCCAAATATTTTTCTCAAGAGCAATCATTTAATGATCCTAAATTTTTCTAAAGTTCTGCAAGTTCTAGAACATGCCTTCTACTCCCCTACTCTTTGAAAATTGGAATGATGCCTGTCCTTCTTCAACATTCTGGACCATATCTTATTGCTATAGTTTCTCATCAATGTGTGGTTGCTTTTCATATATCTATACAACATATCCTCTGGTACTTTTATGTATTACTTTATTTTCCATGCAAATTCTCAAATAACTCTCATGTCTAGTCTATGCTCCGCAATATAACTAACTCTGGCCTAAAAATGTCTTTGATGCATCTAACACAGCCTACTAACATTTTAAATTTCTTTTTCTTTTTTTTTTTTAAACTTTCATCAACATTCAACTGGTAGTACCTACCAAAATAGGTAATATAGCCATAAAAGTAGAACAAACATAAAGTTCTTTTTCTCATTGTTATGCCTTCTCCACACATTGGTTTCAATGGGTGGGAAAGGGTCTTGTGACCAGAGAGATCTCCACGTAGAGAGAAGGGCCTTGTGACCAGAGAGCTCTCTATGTAGAGGGACTCCGGTACTTGAACTAGAGGTGGAAAGAGTCTATCCTCAAACAAATCAGTGACCAGGCCCTGGGGAGGAAGGCAGCGGAGAAGGAGATCACAGAGAATGTTCTGAGGTAGGCCACTCAAGCTTACATATGTCTACCTAGAAATTTGCCATGGCTAGTCCACTCCTCTGGCTCTAGCATGAACTTAGAGAAATCAAGCCAGGCAATGCAAATATCTAAGCGTGGGAAAGCTGCTGAAAGAAAACAACCCTGAGAATTTGAAAGTGAAAGGGATGAGAGACAAAGGGAAACTGCTTTGTTGGTAAAGCATGGAATGTGAGAATGAAATCAGTGTTTTAGACAGGGATATTTCTCAGGACCCTCAGCTTTTGGCAACTCAAGTCGGGGAATTTTGTGACCATGTCCTCTCTACTCATTCTGGACCATCTCATGAGCTTCTGGCAAAGGGCTTCCTCCAAACAATCACAAAACTGTGTCTTTGCTTTTGCAGGTTGCTAAGGCAATTTCAAGGACTCTCTCAAGAACTTCCTCTCCATCACAAGGAGAGCTTAGCAAAGTTCTCCACAAGTTCCATTCAGGTCAATGAAGAGTTGGCTTTCATATTGTGCAAAGAGTTAGCTGTTGTGTGCAGGCTACTGAGCTGTTGCTGAGTATAGTACACCTCTCTTAGGGAGCAGTTTGTTTTTAGCTTATTATCAGCACCACACAGGTCTGATGGTCAGCATCTAGGATGGAATGTATCATCCTAGAGAGCTTTTGCAGTTGAACAGAGATACTGTAGTATATGAGCCAGCTGCAGCCCTGGGTGGAGGGTCAGATGGCCTAAGATGGGGCTCTACCATTTCCAGCTACGGAGCTACAGACATGATTCTACTCTCATGAACCTTTGGTGTTTTCCTCTGCAGAGTGAGAGGTTTCAAGCAGATAACATCAAAGATATTTTCTGTCTTCTCACATTCCATGAGTATGACAAGAAGCAACTAAAATCGAAGTTGTCATTGCTTAAACAGTGCACATTAAACAGGTTAAAACAGCAGGTCCCACAGGCATGGATCCTATGAGCAAAAGCTTAGCTTTTCCTGTGGCTGAAAGGAATTAGAAGAGTATTTTGGCTTTCAAAGTGGGCAAAAATTTGGTTTGGATTTCTCTCCAAAAAGACAGCATGTCTCAGCAGTGGAAAGGATGCCAGTAGCCACAGGCTGGGTCACTGCTTTCAGTGAGGTCCAGCAGGCACAACATAAATGTCTTAATTGCCATTACTATAACCTTTACCACATCTTGTTTTTCTTGGGGGATCTCCTGCTCAGGTAATCTGGGTTAGATCCAACCCAATTTATAAAACTTGAGGTTTTTCCCAATGTAGGTAAGATTACATGCTATTTTAGGAAACCTCTTGGGGGATGAGGAAATGTGTTGTTTTCCTTTTAAATATTATACTGCGTATCGATTCCAAATGCTAACCAAGCTTTTAAAGAAAAACATGAGTTCCCTAAAAATAGCCTGTCTACAATGCCTCACAGACTTGGGTGCTTTCTGCAGAGTATAACTTGCTTAGCATGCAATTAGAAACAAAATAATATTTGTGGACCGTATCTACAAGGTTAAGAAAAACTGTATGTAAATATCCTCCAAAGACTAAAGACATGGTAATTAATGTAAGCTGGTTTATTACTTTAAAGTTGTACTCTCAAAAGTGGCTCAAATGACTTTCTGATGTCAGATTTAAAAAAGTTGGATAATCAAATATAAAATCTAAAGATACAACCTTGGCATTCACTTCTCTCTGAGCATTCTTGAGTTCTAACTTCGTCATCACCATCATTATCTCCTCCTCCTCCTTTTTTTTTTCCCCTGGGTTTTTATTTGTTTATTTGCTTTTTAGTCAGGGTTTCTCTTTGTAGTCCTGGCTGTCCTGGAACTTGCTCTGTAAACCAGGTTGGCCTTGGACTCAAGAGCTCTGCTCCTCTGCCTCCTGAGTGCTGGGATTAAAGGTATGCACCACCACCATCCAGCTGAGTTTTTTACTTCTTAAATCTACTCCAGTCTTGACCATTATGACACTACAGAGGATTGGCTCAGTCTCCTTTTTTTTTTTTTGAGGTGGTCTCACTCTGCTGCCCAGGATGACCCAGAACTCTCTATGTAATCCAGGATCGCTTCAAACTCAAGGCAGTCCTCCTGAGTGTTAGGGTTACAGGCATGAGGCACACTGATGAGGTGCTTTTTAGTGTGCTTATTATCTTTATGTGTGTATGTGTGTTCATGTGTGTAAGTATGGCTGTATGAATACTAAAACATCCGTGAGGAGGTCAGAGACAAGTTCATATGTCTGTCCTTGCTTTCTACCTTCTCTTTACTTACTTGATTTTATTTTTTGAGACAGGATCTCACTATGTAGCTCTGGCCAGCCTGTAACTCACTATAGACTCACAAAGATCAGCCTGCCCCTGGCTCTCAAGTGCAAAGATTAAAGTAGTGAATCCCTACTCCACAGTTCTACCTTGTTCGAGACAGTCTCTTATCCACAGCTACACATAGTTATCCACAGCTAGTTGGCCTGCAAGATTCTGGGCATTCTCCTCCCTCTATTTCCCACCTGACTACAGAACTGAGATTATCGATGCATGCTGCTGTGTCTGTCTTTGCACAGTTCTGGGGTCTACGCTCAGGGCGTTCACGCTTGTACAGCAAGCGCCTTACCCTGAACCACCTCCCTAGCTCTAGCTACTTTCTGAACTTAAGTTTTACATTTCTTTCCCAGGCTATTCTTTTTAATTTCCTTCATCTCCTATAGTAGGTTTCAAATATATCTTAGAATTCAATGGATACCCTCAGCTATTTTCTCTTTCAGTATTTTTCTTAGATTCCTGTCTTTGGATTTGGCAGACTCCAAACTCTGTGTGGCTGATTTCCTAGTCTTGACCACTAACCTTAATCATCTCATGTAAGTTTCAATTTTCTGTTTCCCTCTACTGTCTGCCTTATTATCTGAAGCTGAAAACTGTATAAAACTGAATCAAGCAGTAAGAAATCTGTAAATAGGTTGAAACTGGAAGTTTCAGTGTATGATTAATGATTTCTAAAATACATATATATGTATGTTCTGTGTATATATTTATGTGTTTGTGCATACATGTTTTCCAGTTCTGTCTGTACATTGAAAGGCCCAAGAAGCACAGATACCACATAATAATGAGCACAAGTATGTCTAGAACCTGGTAGCTAATACTATTTCCACTGAAAGAGAAGTCTGGATTGTTAGAAAAATGGATTACTAGAATGCTGGAGCAAGACAAGTACAGGATATGCCTAGGATAACTTATCATGTCCAAAAGTAAAACAACACTGAAACATGATAGGGATATTATGACACAAGAACATGCCAGCTACAAAAGGGGTAATATGAACATTAAAATAACTTAATATAGTACTAACCACTGAAAAGAATAGAAATCCATGAGTCTAAGCTGGTAAGAGATAGATGGATGGGTGGATGGATGGATGGATGGATGGATGGATGGATGGACGGACGGATGGATGAACGGGTGGATGGATGGATGGATGGATGGATGGATGGACAAATAGGGTGATGGATAGATAGATAAATGAATGGTGGATAGCTGAGATAAGAAAGAACTCTTTTGCTTATAAGGAAAAAATACAGTACTGACTGGCAAATATGAAGAGAAAGTTGAAGTTGGAAACCACAATTTAACAGTCATCTCATTGAGCCTAGAGCACAGAATATTAGATCCATGTGTGTGATGAGAAGCGGGATGGTTGCTTTGTGCTTGCAAGGGAAAACCAGCAACTATATAGAGGGAGAATCAAACATGCCTTGACTCAGTGGCCAAATTTTATATAACCAACAAATGGCAGATGAACATTGTGTACCTCCAGAAATAATAACTTGAAAACAAAACACCACCTGGCTGGCAATATATAACCTAAACCAAATAATAAGGAAACATCAAATGTACTTTTAAAGAGTCTAGGGATTGGGAAAAGGCTGGCCCTAAATATTCTTCTTCTTCTTCTTCTTCAAAAAAAAAACACCCCAATTTATAAAGGTCAAAGAAGGGCTATTGGAAAGTTCTAGATTTAAGGAAACTAAATGGACATGACAACAAATTATACCAACTAACTATAAGATGTAATCCTAAAGTGAATCTATCTTGGAAGGAAGAAATGTTATGGAGGGCACTATTGTGTTACTGGGTTAGTTAATAAAACTAGAATACAAATGGTTGATAAAAAATTTTTATCAAATTTACTGACACAGATAACTCTACAATGGCTATATAAGAGAATATCTTCTTTCTTGGAATTAGATACCGAAACATTTGGGGGCTAAAAGAAAATCAAAATGCAGGTAATTTATCCTCAAACAGCTCAGAATAATTGCATGCATGTGCGTGCGTGCGTGTGTGTGTGCGTGCGTGTGTGTGTGTGTGTGTATGTGTGTGTGTGCGCGCACGCATAAAGATACATGATAGAAGGACTAAGTTATAAAACAAGTGAGTAATGGAATGCATGGTTTGTGCATCACTATTTTTATATATTTTATACTTCCAAATAAAATAAAAAAGAAGCCAAATAAAAGCCGACGACACACACACAAAAACCAGCTGAAGACAACAGCCTGGAATGAATCTTTTTCCTAGCCCTTGCTGTTTCTACCTTTTATTGCATTTATTCTCTCAACAAAATAAGTAAAATAAAATAACAAGTAAATAGATAAGAATGAATGTAAACAAGTATGTAAGTGGAAACAACAACAACAAACTTGTTCTAGAGGTTTGTGTCTCATCTCTCAGGGCTATTCACTATAGACTTCTTTCTCATACTTCCTATCTGTCCCTTCGGAATCCCACCACTCCCCTAGTTGAAACACTTAGCATTTCATGATATATTATTGTGACAACCTAGAGTCACCACTTCTGAACTTGCCTTTCTCTACAGCATCTCATATACATGTACTAAGTGTTTCCCAGCAATATGAATTCTGTTACTCATCCCTCGTTCAGAAAGGACTCTAAAATAAATAAACTCCAGAAAAATAAAGAAATGATTAAATCAACCAATAGATAACTGCGAACTTTTAAAACAGAACTTTTTAAAAAGTTGATTCAAAATACAGCATTTTCTTGGTAAAAATAAAAATATCTCAGCCTCAAATAAATGTGAGGCACTATCCTTGTTTCCATGAATCAATGCTTTTCATTGATTTCCGGTAGATATATTCACTGAACACTCTCTCTTCTCAATGTCACAGATATAAATACATTTTGCTAAATGGGCTCACAGTACAGTTAGTTTTACAACCTACCTTTTCCACTCCCATCTATATCATATTTCTCCATGTGAATAGATACTTTTACTCAATATCATTTTTATTAACTATACAGTATATTTAGTAACTATACAGCATAAAGGAATCAAATTCTTTTAGTCAACTCCTTGATGTTTATTTTTCCGTTTTTCCCTTTAACAAGCAGCACAAATGAAACACTTCAGAGGTGACACTTTAAATATTTGTGACTCCCTAAAGACTTCCTTAGGACCAAAATGACTAATTTAAAAAAAAAAAAAAAGTTTAACTGAGTGGCATCTCCCATTATTTGCTGTACACAGCACGCACTGCAAGTTTCTTTGCTTTTTAAGCTGTTCAGTCCCTTTCTCACACTGTCTCATGTCAATCCAGATCAGAAGTAGACAAACTATCTCCAATGCTTTTCTAGCAGAGATCCTCACAACATGGTCCTAGCCTATATATTCGTTCCGGCCTTGTTCTTATCACTCCTTGCTGATCACTGACACAGAAAGCCTGATTGTTTTCTGTCATTGACAAGCAGGTGGCATGTGCCTGTGTCTCCCCGATTTGAAGGGAATTTGAAGCACACCAAGGACAAGGTGATGAAATAGACTAATTCTGAATCTCTAGGGTGAACTGTGAAAACGTAGTCCCTGGGCCATGTTTTATAAGTCTAGATCTGTCTCTGTGAGGCTCTCTGAATGTGTGGTGAAAACAAAAGGTGGATGGACCTGTCTGAAGTTAGAACCAAATGGCTTTAAAATCAATTATATGCAGGAGTCCTTCTGGCTTTGAGTTCTTTCTCAAGAAACAGCACTAATATTGAAATGCTTTTCATTGTTTTCTGATGGGTATATTTATTCATACAATTATCCTTTTCTACATTATCAATATGTATTACTCTCATTGGTTAATAAAAAACTGACAGGTCGGTAGCTGGGCAGGAAAGCCAAACTGAGAATGATGGGAAGAAGGAGGAGGGAGTCAGGAGAGATACCAGCTGCTCAGGAAGCAAGACATGCTAGAGGGCAGGGAAAACCATGAGCCACATAGTAATGCATAGATTAATAGAAATGGGTTAATTTAAATATAAGAGTTAGCTAGTAACAAGCCTGAGCTATTGACTGAGCATTTATAATTTATATTCAGCCTCTGAGTCGGTTATTTGGGACCGAGCAGTCGGGATAGGAAACGTCTGGATACAGAACTGGCTAAAAAGATCATGATTAATCAGTGGTCTTATAGAACTTGATTTTAAAAATCTACACAAATGATTTATTTATAAGATCAGTAGATTATATATGAATATGAACTTTTAAGGCATATAAAGGTACTTGTGAAAAGATTTTTTTCAATAATTTCAATACAAAACCTCCTAGTGTGACTAAGTTTTAAAGAATCATGAAAAATTAGAATAGCGAAACACGAAACACAGGGACAACTTTGGACTCTGAGAACAAAATTATTATCTATTATCTATTAGCCAACAGCAATAGCATCTGGAGGCCCAGCTGATGCCTTTATAGTTACAGAGGAAATAATTGCTTCACTTCACTGAGGTCCTTCAAATAAATTTTTATGTATACCTTAAGTCACGGCAAGTTATCATAAAGTGCCTCTGAGGACCATGAAAGGGTGGCCTCCATTGACACTAAGTTAGGTGAGAATGCATTCACAAAATTTTGTTCTTCCTCACTTTACATAGTAAAATTTTGTGTACAATGTTACATTTGTAAAACAAATTTTTGATGGGCAACACTTTAAGTAAAAGTAGTGACCGATCCCTGTCCGGACAAGTCCCATCCCATCGGAGACGGGTTAAAGGGACCTGTTAGATGTCACTGCAGTAATCCCCGAATCCAAACCATCATTTGGCGGTTGTGTTCTCAGGCTCCTCCATGCTGAACGCTGAGATTGGTTTCCTGGACAAGGAAGGTCCCACAAAAGAAATGATTAAAAACAACTAGAAGACGATTATTCTTTTGTGACTCTTGCCTGAGAGGCTGAAATCTGAGCGGACTGCATCTCAGTTTCCCTAATGAATTCCTCTGCTGCTGTCATGCGGTTAATTCTCCACATTTCCTACTACCCTGATTATTAAAAAAAAAAAAAAAAAAAAAAGGAAAAGAAGCCAGCCAATATAAACATCAAAGGGCACTCCTACTTCTGTAGCCTTCAGATATTCTCCAGAGATGGATTGTGGGGACAAAGGATTTGGGGACTTTGTGGGGAGGATGTTTTCCTCTGGGTGACAACAGGCCAAGTCTACCAGACAATACTATTGCTGCATTCAGTGGTATATGGCTATGCAGCAAAGGTTTGCTCAGAGAGACTCAAGATGCCCCTTGGCTTAAGCAAGACATATCACAGCTTTTACTGAGTGGCAATGTGGAGGATGGGAGTGGCACCCTCCCGAAAGGGAGTCTTGTTGCAGACATCCTCCATGGGGCCTCAGACCAAAGAGCTGAAGAGGGAGGGCTGGGTGAGAGGAGGGAGGCCATTTGAGACACTTAAAACCAGCAGAGCTTTTCATTTCCTGAACCGAAAGCAAATAGCTGTTTGTGGTATTCACTGGAGTGTGGGTTATTTTTTTTTTTCTTCTTCTTCTTCTGCCAAGCTTGTGGACCCCACAAAAGATTGACTATAAGATTGCTCTGAAGTTAATAAGATGAGACTGAATAAGAATAAATGGAGATGCATATGTTTGGGATGGGAGGACGAACAGGCTGAACCAGAGTTCATGGGAAACAGGCGAGGGGTTGGACTTGATGGCGAACATTATATATGCCAATACTGTCGCTCGGCTGCTGGAAGCCCCATGGTGATTTAAGGTCAGACTAGCCAAAACATAGTGTTCAGAGTAAGGAAAGTACACAGTCGCACTGTGCTGGGCACTGTCTGACACAGCTAGAGGCTTGCCAAGTTTCAAAGCATATACAGAAAAACTGGAGCTTATCAAAAGAGTCACGGGAAGAGAAATGGTGTGGGAAATGATGACATGTGAAGAATAAATGCAGAAATTAGGACTGCTTCAACTAGAAAGAAAGAACTTATTAGACACTATAGTTATTTATAAACAAGAATGAGTTATTCCGTGGAAGAAAACAAAAAACAAACTTATCGCCATAAGAATTACGTAAGAACATTTTTTTCCTAGTAATTCAAACTGTCCCCAGATGGAATAGACTGTTTTGTATAATGGTTACTTCTCCATCATGGGAAGTGCTCAGGTCTAATGAACACAGCTCAGTAATGTTACAGCTGAATACTCCAGCAGTATATAGAAGCTGGTCTCAGCAGCTATCAGATTCTCTTATTTATTTTTTTAACCTTCCCCTTTTTATTTAAAATAGATTTTTTTCTTATGTACTATATCCTGATTATGGTTTTCCCTCCCTCTAGTCCTCCCAGTCCCTCCCCACTTATCCTTCCTTTCAGGATCCACACCATTTCTGTCTCTTGTTAGAAAACGAACAGGCTTCTAAGGGATAATAATAAAAAAAATGTATACGAGAAAACAAAAACTAACACACTGGACAAAACAAATGGGAGGAAAAGAGGCCAAGAGAAGGCACAGGAAACAGAGCCCCACTCATTCACACACTCAGGAATCTCATAAAAACACTAAACTGGAAGCCATAATAGATACAAAAGGACCTGGTGCAGATGGGGGCGGGCCCCACACATGCTGCCTCAGTCTCTGTGAATGCATATGTGCTTTGATCAGGCTGATTTAGGGAATCTTATTTTCCTGGTGTCCACCATCCCCTCTGGCTCTTATACTCTTTCTACCACCTCTTCCTCAGGGTTCCCTGAACCCTAAAGGGGAAGGATTTGATGGAGACATCCCATTCAGGGCTGAGTGCTCCAAGGCCTCTCACTCTCTGCATACTGTCTGGCTGTGGGTCTCTGTATTTGTTCCCATATACTGCAGGAAGAAGCTTCTCTGATGATGGCTGAGCAAGGCATTAATCTATGAGTATAGCAAAATGTCATTAGAAGTCATTTTATAGCTAGTTTTTTTTTTTTGAGGGGAGAGTTACCCTAGATCCCTTGATTATCTAGTTTCAGGTTCTTGGTCAACCAAGCAGTGTTGGGTATGGATTCCTTCCTGTGGGGTGGGCCTTAAGTCAAATCAGATATTGGTTGGTTATTCCCAAACGCTATATGCTATCATTGTACTAGTATCTTGCAAGCATGACACCATTGCAGATCAAAGGGTTTGTGGCTGGGTTGGTGTTTACTTTCTCTTTTGGTAGCTTGTAGAGTACCTTCCTGTACCAAAGACACTGGAATGTAGTGGTGAAGATTCTATGTAAGCACCAGCTCATCTTCTCCATATTCAGTGAGTGGTGTAGGTGTTATCTTCAGCCATGGAGTCTTGCTGTCAGTTTTTGGGAGAGCAAACTAGTCTTTGCAACAGCCTGGGTTGTTTGAGGATTCCCATAGGACCCCTTTGATCAACAACTCAATTAGATATAACCCAATCCTGGTCCTTGAAGCTTCACTTGGTGACAAGAGATGGCCAGCTGGAGCTCTGTCTTCCCCATTACTTGGTGATTTCATTTAGATCGCCTTCATATGTGTATGTGTTTTAGGAAGATTCTGCTGTACTGGGTTCCCATACTACTCATCAAATGCAACTTAATTTTAGCTGCCTCTCCCCATATTCCTTCCATAAACCTCCTCTCCCCTTCCCCTGTTAGTTAGGGTTACTACTGCTATGATGAACACCATGACCAAAGAAACTTGTGGAGGAAAGGGTTTATACTGCTTATGCTTCCACATCACAGTTCATTGTCAAAGGAAGTCAGGACAGGAACTCAAGCAGGACCTGGAGGCAGGAGCTGATGCAGAAGTCAAGGAAGAATGCTGCTTACTGGCTTGCTCCTTATGGCTTGCTCAGCCTGCTTTCTTATAGAACCCAGGAACACCAGTCCAAGGATGGAACCACCTACAATGGGCTGGGCCCTCCCTCATCAACACCAATTAAGAAAATGTCCTACAGGCTTGCCAACAGCTGGATCTTTCTGAGGCATTTTCTCAAATGAGGTTCCCCCATCTCTGATGACTCTAGCTTGTGTGAAGTTGACACAAAACTAATCAATACACACTCCCAACTTGATCATCCCATTCTAGCTGCCCCCACATCCAACCATAATTATCTATTCTATTTCCCTTTCCTAATGAGATCTATCTGTACCCTCTAGTCTCTTACTGTGGTTCTCTGGGTTGTAGTTTGGTTATCTTTGACTTAACAGCTAATAGCCACATATAAGTGAATAATACTATATTTGTCTTTCTGGGTCTGGGTACCTCACTCAGGATGTTTTTTCCTAGTTCCATCCATTTGCCTGCAAATTTCTTGATGTCATTTTTTTAACAGTCGAATAATACTTTGTAGCATAAATCTTAAAGAGTCTTATTAATAAAATCAAACCTGGAGCCAGGTATTGGGGTGAATGCTGGAAGATCAGAGAAGCAGAACAAGCCACAGCTACCTCACCTCGCCAGTTCCTCAGCTGGTCCTGTTTCTTCAGACTGGAAGCCTCTGAGTCCTCATCCAGAATGAATCTCAGCTGAACTGCTGCTCAAAAGCCTGAAAGCTTAACCAGCCAAATGCTTCTAGTTTCTGGTCTTCTTATATATCTTTCTGCTTTCTGTCATCACTCCCTGGGATTAAGGGCGTGAGTCACCATGCCTGGCTGTTTCCAATGTGGCCTTGAACTCACAGAGATCCAGAAGGATTTCTGCCTCTGGAACGCTAGGATTAAAGGCGTGTGCTACCACTGCCTATCCTCTATGTTTAATATTGTGACTGTTCTCTTCTCTGACCCCAGATAAGTTTATTAGCATGCACAATATTTTGGGGAACACAATACCACCACAATACTTCAGTGTGTCAATGTACCACGTTTTCTTTATCTATGCTTCTGTTAAGGGACCTCTAGGTTGTTTCCAATTTCTGGCAATTATAAATAGAGCAGCAACAAAGATGGTGGAGCAGGTGTCTCTAGTATACTGTACAGTCTTTTGGGTGTATGCCCAAGAGTGGTACAGCTGGGTCTTGAGGTAGATCAATTCCCATCTTCCTAAGGAACTGCCACACTGATTTCCATAGTGGCTGTACAAGTTTGCACTCCAGCCAGCAATAGATGGATGTTTCCCTTACTCCACATCCTTGCCAGCATGAGCTGTCACTTGTTTTATTGATCTTAGCCATTCTGACAGGTGTGAGATGCAGAATGTAAGAAGTCATTTTGACTTCTTCCCTGGTGGCTAAGGATGTTGAACATTTAAGTGCTTCTCAGCCATTTGAGTTTCTTCTTTTTAAAAATTCTGTTGAAATCTGTACCCCATTTTTAAGTTGGGTTATTTGTTTTCTTGATATCTAGGTATTAGTCCTCTATGCTTGTTGTTGTTTTTCCTTATTTTGGCTCTTTTGGGGCCACTACACAGCTCCTAAATAAATCACACACAAAAGCTTAGTCTTAATTATAAATGCCTAGCCTTAGCTTGGCTTATTTCCAGCCAGCTTTTCTTAATTTAAATTATCCTGTTTATCTTTAGCCTCTGGGCTTTTTCCTTTTCTTGCTTCTGTATATCTTACTTTGACTCTTACTCCATGGCTGGCTGTATGGCTGGGTGGCTGGCTCCTAGCATCCTCCTCTCCTTGTTCTCTTGCTCATTCTTCTTGCTCCTCCCAAAATTCTCCTTCTATTTATTCTCTCTGCCTGCCAGCCCTGCCTATCGTTTCTTCTGCCTCGCTTGCTCCCTCGCTATTGGCCGTTCAGCTCTTTATTAGACCATCAGGTGTTATAGACAGGCACAGTAACACAGCTTCACAGAGTTAAACAAATGCAACACATCTTTGCATCATTAAACAAATGTTCCACAGCACAAACAAATGTAACACATCTTAAAATAATATTCTACAACACTATCAGTTGTGTAGCTGGTAAAAGTCTTTTCCTATTTTGTAGACTGCCACTTTGTCCAAATGATGGTGTCTTTTGCTGTGCAGAAGCTTTTCAGTTCCATGAGGTCCCATTTGTTAATTGTTGATCATAGTGTCTGTACTAATGGTGCTCTAATCAGAAAGTCTTTTCCTGTGTAATGAGTTCAAGGCTATTCCCCACTTTCTCTTCTATCAGGTTTAGTGTATATGGTTTTATGTTGAGGTCTTTGATCCATTTGGAGTTGAGTTTTACACAGGGTGATAAGTATGGATCTATTTGGATTCTTCTGTATGCGGACATCAAGTTTTACCAGCACCATTTACCAGAACCAGTGGGAATTTCTGGCTTCTTTATAAAAAAAAAAAAATCAGGTGCCCATAAGTGTGTGGATTTATGTCTTGGTCTTTAATTTGATTCTATTGATCAATGTGTCTGTTTTTGTGCCAATACCATGCTGTTTTTATTACTATAGCTCTGTAGTACAATTTGAAATCAGGAATGGTGATACCTCTTACAGTTCTTTTATTATTCAGGATTGTTTTAGCTATCCTGGGTTTTTTGCTTCCATATAAAGCTGAAAATTATTCTTTCAAGATCTGTTAAGAATTGTATTGAATCTGCAGATTGCTTTTGGAAGATGGCCATTTTTTACTATATTAATCCTACAAATCCATAAGTATGGGAGATCTTTCCATCTTCTGTTGTCTCCACAAATTACTTTTTTCAATGTCTTAAAACTTTTATCATGTAAGTCTTTCACATGCTTGGTTAGAGTTACTCCAAGACATTCTATATGATCTGAGGTTACTGTGAATGGTGTTGTTTCCCTGATTTCTTTCTCAATCCATTTCTCATATGAATATAGGAGGGCTACTGATTTTTGTGAGTGAATTTTGTAACCAGCTACTTTGCTGTAAGTGTTTATCAGCTGTAGGGATTTCTTTCTTTCTTTTCTTTTTTTTTTTTTTTTTTTTTTTTTTTTTTTTTTTTTTTTCCGAGACAGGGTTTCTCTGTGTAGCTTTGGAGCCTGTCCTGGATCTCGCTCTGTAGACCAGGCTGGCCTCAAACACACAGAGATTCACCTGCCTCTGCCTCCCGAGTGCTGGGATTAAAGGCTGTGCGTGACCACCACCTGGCTTCAGCTGTAGGAATTTCCCAGTGAAATTTTTAGGCTCACTTACATATACTATTATATTATCTGTAAATCAAGATATTTTGACTTCTTCCTTCCCAAGTATCTCCTTGATCTCCTTCAGTTGTCTTATGGCTTTAGCTAAGACTTCAAGTACTATATTGAATAGGTATGAAGATAGTGGACAGCCTTGTCTTGTTCCTGATTTTAGTGGAATTGCTTTTAGTTTCTCTCCATTTAAGTTGGTGTTGGCTATAGGTTTGCTGTAAACTGTCTTTATGTTTATGTTGAGGATGTCCCTTGTATCCCTAATCTCTCCGGGACTTTTATCATGAAGGGATCTTGGACTTTGTCCAAGGCCTTTTCTGCATCTAATGAGATGATTATGTGTTTTTTCTTTCAGTTTGTTTATATGGTAGATTACATTAATTGATTTTTGTATATTGAACCATCTCTCCATCTCTGGGACAAAGCCTATTTGACTACAGTGAATGATTTTTATGTGTTTTTGGATTTGGTATTTTATTGAGAATTTTTACACATATCATAAGGAAAACTGTTCTGTAATTCTCTTTGTTGGATCTTTATATGGTTTGGGTATCAGGGTAAGTGTGTCCTTGCAAAATGACTAGGCAATGTTCCTTTTTTTTTATTTTGGGGAATAATTTGCAGAGTATTGGCATTAACTCTTCTTTGGAAGTCTGGTAGAATTCTGCACTAAAACCATCTGGCCCTGGCTTTTTTTTTTTTTTTTTTTTTTTGGTTGGGAGACTTTTAATGATTGCTTCTATTTCACGAGGAGTTACAATTCTGTTTAAATTGCTTATCTGCTTTTGATTAAACTTTGGTAATGGTATGTATCAAGAAAATTACCCATTTCTTTTAAAATTTCCAATTTGGTGGAGTACAAGTTTTTAAAGTATGTCCTTATGATTCTCTGAATTTCCTCAGTATCTGTTGTTATGTATTCCTTTTCATTTCTAATTTTGTTAATTTGCATATTCTTTCTCTCTCTGCCTTTTAGCTAATTGGATAATGGTTTGTCAATTTTACTGATTTTCTCAAAGAACCAACTCTTTACTTCATTGGTTCATTGTATTGTTAGGTTTTTTGTTTGTTTGTTTGTTTCTATTTGATTGATTTTACCCATGAGTTTGATTACTTCTTGTCATCTACTCCTTTTGGGTGTGATCTCTTCTTTTTTTGTTGTAGAGCTTTCAGGTGTGCTGTTAAGTTACTGGTATGAGATCCCTCTAATTTTTTTAAATTTTTTTTATTTAAGCACTTAGTGCTATGAACTTGCCTGATAGAACTGCCTTCATTGTGCTCCACAGGTTTGGGCATGTTGTGTATTCATTTTTATTCAACACTAAGAAGTCTTTAATTTTTCTTGACTCATCTTTCATTCAGTAGTGAGTTGTTCAGTTTCCATGAGTTTGTAAGCTTTTTGTTGTTTCTGTTGTTGCTATCCAGTTTTAATCCATGGTGGTCAGACAGGACGCAGGGTATTATTTCAATATTCTTGTATCTGTTGAGACTTGATGTGTATTCAAGTATGTGTCCAATTTTGGGGAAAGTTCCATGAGGTGCCGAGAAGAAGGTGTATTCTTATGTGTTTGGGTGAAATGTCTGTATATATCTGTTAGGTCCTTTTGGTTCATAAGTTAGCATCAGCATTTCTGTTTAGTTTTTGTCTGGATGACCTATGTATTGGTGAAAGTCAGGTACTGAAGTCTCCTACTATCAGTGTGTAAGGGTCAATATATGATTTAAATGAGAGTCGTGGTTTTTTGTTTTGTTTTGTTTTTAAACGAAATTGGGAGCCCTTGTGTTTGGTGCACAGATGTTAAGAACTACAATGTCCTCTTGGTGGGTTTTTCCTTTGATGAGTATGTAGTGCCCTTTCCTAACTCTTCTGATTAGTTTTGGTTTGAAGTCTATTTCATTAGACTGAAAAATGGCTACACAAGTTTGCTTCTTAGATCCATTTGCTTAGAATATCTTTTTCTATCCTTTTACCCAGTAGTGATGTTTATCCTTGATGTTAAGGTGTGTTTCTTAAATGCACCAGAAGGTTTGATCCTATTTTCACATCCATTCTGTTAGTCTGTGCCTTTTTATTGGGGAATTGAGAACACTGATGTTGAAATATATAAATGAGCAGTGTTTGTTGATTCCTATTTTGTTGATGTTGTTGTTGTTGTTGTTGTTGGTGGTGGTGGTGGTGTGTGTGTGTATATGTATGTATGTTGTGTGTTTCCCTTATTTTGATCTGCTGGTCTGGGATTATTTATTCCCTATGTTTTGTTGGGTGTGGTTAACCTCTTTAGGTTGGAGTTTTCCTTCTAGCACCTTTTGTAGGGCTGGGTTTGTAGTTGGATATTGCTTAAATTTAGTTTTATTATGGAATGTCTTGAGATTCTGAGCATGTGAACAACATAATGATAGAGAAATAACATTAAGAAGTACAAATTAGTGTCTTAAATCTTTTTCTAATCAGTAGAGATTTTATTCACACTGTAGAGCCTTGGGCACATATTTTGAGTAAATAAGGAAAACCTTCCCAAGTTAGAATCTTCAACTCAAGAATGCATTGTTTCTAGGATATACAACATTCTAATGACCTTTTGAATATGACTATGACCCATTTTGCCTTTTAGATATCTTGTCTAAAGATATCTAAATCACATCACATAATCGAGCCATTTTTGTATCCCCCAAACCTGCATTCTGGCAGAAGACACAGATATTCCACAAAACTCAAAAAGGCATACAGAGAAACAAAACACAGGCCTGTAATATCAGCCACTCCAGAGGACCAGAAGCTCAAGGCCTGCTGGGACTGTAAGTTCAAAGCCAGCCTTGGCAACTTAGAAAAATCCCACAAACACTGAAATAAAAGAAATACTTAATCATCAACCCTCAGTGAATAAAAAGTAGAGAAGAGAAACAAAAATTATGAGTGGTAATCTAATTTTTTTAAGAGAGTAATCTCTATCCAAAAATCTACAAGGGGTAATAGGAGTTGAGGAGGTGAAAACTAGAGGGAAAATGATTACTCCATGAAAAGGAAGGAACCTGGGTAGAGGTGCTGTGATGAAGGAAAGAGC
Source organism: Peromyscus californicus insignis (assembly GCF_007827085.1). NCBI lineage: Eukaryota > Metazoa > Chordata > Mammalia > Rodentia > Cricetidae > Peromyscus > Peromyscus californicus. The sequence continues at coordinate 75,955,581 of NW_026294447.1, forward strand.
AAAGGAGAGGCAGTGTTAGGGCCATGCAGGGCCTCATAGATGATGTGGTAGTTTCTACGCTGAACCCTCGGAGAGCAACTGGAAGTCAATGAAAGACTCCAGACAAGGACATGATATAAAGCCACCAGGTATACTATGATGAAAAGGGGACTGAACAGTTCACCCCAAGCCATTAGTGTTCATGAAATGAACTTGGATGACCATGTCAAGCATGAAAAAGAAAATGTAACTTGAAACAATACAACAATGAATCATATAGAGTAAAGACATATACTATTTCATGAATGTTTTGCTTTAGACTTACAGATCCACAGTAGCACATGACTACCACCAGTGACTATCTGAATGTGGTTCTTACAGTGACTCCCAGTGAACAAGTTTGAAACTTACTGAAAGAGGGAAGCAAACAGAAATTGCGAGACCAGTTAGGTGGTGTTGAAAATAGAGTCAGAACATTCTGGAGAGAGACATTTGAAAGAACTTGATGAGAAGGGGATGTCAGTGATGACTCAAAGTTAAATTTCTAGTGATTATTAACTTGAAAAAATTAATGAATGAGCACATGAACAAAAAAGTAATGAACAGGACATGGTAAATCTAGCTAAAGTTAGTATTTTCTTCAAAATTAACTACAGAAAGCACACATAGTCTAACAAGTTAAAATTGCAGGCATGTGCTTCACCCCTTTACTTCCCTAGCTTTGTCCGGACAGGGCCCAGGTCCCTGTCCTTATACACATAGAGCAAAAGGAATAGAAGCCTGCCAAGAGTAATTATGTGCTGGATAAACCAATAAGTGGAGCAAATTAAAATGAAAACAGACTTAGGGGGAAATTAAATTCTCTATTTTTTAAATTAAGGAAAGTAAACCAACCTAGAATAGTTTTTTTTTCTTTGAAGTTGGAACCAAAAGTCACATTTTCCAAAGCTAAGAAAGGACAGCACCTCCATGACAGTCACAGCAGTAAGCACCCTGAGTCCTTTTGCAGCAGAGTATCTGGTGCTCCAAAGCCCTCTTCTGTCACACCAGTGGATGTCATCTGTACTCTGTTTACAGTTCTGAAAGAGACTCGAAGTTCCAAGTTCACAGTTGAAAATACTGTCCTTGGTAAAGGGCACACACACACAATCTTGTTTAGAAGAAAAGGTATGGTTTGTGAGGATATCCAAGACACTTACAGCTACGTAGCAGGAGAGTCCACAGCAATCCATTCATGACTTTCTGGTCTGTAGTTTGTCTGGGGCTCTTTGATTACACCTGACTTGCACCATTTTGGTGCTGGTCTCAATCTCTATCAGTTACCTATTCAATGTTCATCCCTCAAGGGCAGTAACTGTGTCCTCTACTATTACTGTAATGTTCGTGACGTTTAACAGTTCTCAGCACAGTGGACACTGGCTAGTTCTTGGCCAATCTGACAATAAGAAGAAAACAGAGATCTCCTAACTTCAAGGACTAACAAGAACTTTGCTCCCTTCATCAATCCGCATCAATCTTGAACACATTTGCTCCCTAGTCATCCTTGTCTTTCGTTACAGAATCGCAATAGCCTCCTTCCAAACTCAAAAACATTTTCCATTGCAAGTTAGACTTGCAGCTGGGATGTTGAAATGTTCCTCCAGCAAAGATTTCTATCCTTGTTGCAAAGGGGGAAAGTGCAGTGCATAAGTTTAATTCTTTAAACAAATCCAGAAACTCTGTTCCTTGGGCCTAGACAGCCCTCTTAGCTGACTTATTTGTTCAATGTCCCAAGCCCTTTTCCCTTGAGCTCCTGCTGGTGAGCAGTCCCATGAATGTGAGCACACTGGGACAGACCATTGCTGGTATGACGGGCGTGATCCCTATTATTCTAACAGCTACCTTGCCATCCTACACAAAAAGAGCATTGAAAAGGTGAACACCGTGGAGAGGAAGCGGAGGTTAAGAAGCTAGAAGCAGCCTAAGCAAATACGTTACTCAGAAAAGCTCACTTCCCGACACTCTTGCTTCATCTTGGCTTGGTTAAACAGACTAGAGGCAAAGGGTAAGTGTATCACCTTTTACTGTGGTTGATTGTCCATTTTTATTTCTAGATACCGTAGAAAAGTCAGGCTGCTGTGTCACACAGCTGTCACTGAGCACTTGTGGTAATCCTTTTGGAAGAAATACTAACTACTTTTAAGAGAATTCCGAGTTCACTGTCAGTTTCTCTGACCTTCCTCAGAGCAGTTCTGAGAAACCAGATGCTAATGTTTCCCATCTATGGATGAGAAAACAAGAGAAATATGTAATTTTGTGCCAAGCCAGCCATTTGGATGCTGCTTGGAAACTATGGCCTTGGTCCTCAGTATGGATGCCCCTTGTTGCTTGCTGTTTGTTCGAGGAAACACGAACCCAAAAGAAGATTAAGCCATTAGGTAGAATGGAGGACTTCAGGAACAGGGCGAACGAAGTGGTACATGGAGCAGCACTGACTTTCAAGTACAGAGCAAAGGGGAAGTGGAAGGATGGAAGTAGTACTGAAGTGTTGTCTGGAAGTCGATGAGGCAAGAGGGGAAGGCTGGGGTAACAGCATCATATAACACAGAGAGAGGGGTAAAAGCATGTTGTGTTCAGGTAACCACATGGAGCCTTTGTGGCTGGAGTGGAGGATTCACATGGGATCACTGAGTGAGGAGTGAAAGTCCACAGAATGAAATCCACAAAAATGTTAGCTCTAAAAGGTAAGCATGAATTTAAAGTTTAGAAACATTCTGAGTGCCTCAAAAAGAGGAACTGTACATAATTTTTGTGCTATAAACCTGAGAATAAAGCTGATTAATATAGAAATATGAAAATATAAACTATCACTAAATTATCTGACTACAAATTCTATTCTGGTATTTATTCATAAAATGATCCTATCTAAACTCCTGGACCTCTTTGAACAAAGACAAAACTTCTGTTTCGAATTCTTACAAAACTATGTATCTACAAAACAGAGATGGGGAGAAATGGCTTAGTGATTTTTGTTCGTTTGTTTTGTAACAGCAGCAACATAAAGGTTACAGATTGATCACTCAATCCCAGCACAGAAAATGTTGCTTTCAGAAAGGCCAATACATACCACTCAACATTTTTTTGCAAGTTAACCTCAAGTCCTCTTCTCTTCACGGATACAGAGGAAGGAGTGTCCAAAAGGCCCCATGAAAGGCTCCTCGTGAACAGTGATTCTTGCTGTGTCCTCCTGATTAAGGGCTCATAAATAAAAGGACACAGCAGCTGACACTTATGATTAACCATGGTATAGTATTTCAAGCTATGAACAACAGGAGAGTTACTGGAACAAACAGAACTCTTATATTAGTTCAACATATGACCTTGGCTTTGTCTGGCCTGTAGGTGACCTGAATTGAAGAGACATGTCTGGCTTAAAATTTAACTGGGCGTCTGAAATCCTGTGTCACATGGCTGGAAGTCAGTAATGTTGCAGTTTCTGGAACCTCCAATCCTGTCAATGTGATTGGAAGGTATAAAGGTGAATTTGAAGAGAACAGTGAAAAAAAACAGTTAAGTGGTCAGTCTCAGACAGCTCCTGAATAATTCCCAAACATTTGGGGCCAGTCTAAGCAAACCATGCTTACACAACCAAGGTAATTTTATTGCCTGCCATGGGCAAGTGCCCTCTAGATTATAGTGGTAAACAGTTCTCTCTAATTAATGACATAGACTCTTTCCCTGCCCTCTAGTAAGGGCAAAACTCTCTAAAGGAGAACACATGAAAAAGTGTCAACTATTGATTTACAGGCAAAGACCAAAGTGATCCAAATTTTTTTTTCTGAGTTTGAGAAGTTACTTCTGAGTAAGACTTAGGCTTTAAAAAGAGACCACAGAAGACAAGAGGAAAGGGTCTTCCATGATTATGGAAGTTCTATGGCCTCTCCAAAACCACGATCCAAGCACATACTTAATTTTTGTCCTTAGAAAGCATTCTCTGAAAGCCATCGGAGTTCTCCAAGTTTTAGGCAGGTAGAGGGAGCTAATTCTAATTATTATCATTCCCAAGTCCTTCTGGGATGGAAACTAAAGGCAGAGCCTTACTTTTCTCATTCCAGGTGATAAGTAAATACCACTTAGTACATACTTTCTTATCACAGGTCCTTGTTATCTTTTATTGGATTGTCCATTAAACACGTTGATCACACAGTGGTTCCAAATGCAACTACATAGAAGCTCAAGCTTCCATACAGCAGATCTATGGCCTCTCCAAAACCAGGATCCAAGTACAGACACTTAATTTTGGCCTGCTTAGCCCTAGTTCAGATATTGACATTATAGTAGGTGGGTTTCTAAGTATGAGTACTCAATTTAAGATCTGAACAATTGCATTTTTCTCACAAACCTGTCAACAATCCTCTGGATTTTTCTACAAAAGAACATAATGTGTTCTTAACGTAAATAAGTCTTTCTGTATTTACAATATCCTTTTAAAACAAGGGTATTGCCTTTTAAAAGACCTGCAGCAGGCTGGAGAGATGGCTCAATGGATAAATTACTTGCTGCTCAAGTACAAGGACCAGAGTTCCAATCTCCAGAAGCCATGTAAGGCTAGGGAGTGCGGTACCCACCTCTAATACTATCACTCAGGTGTCCCCTGGCTAGACTAGCTGGAATTATCGGTCTCTGGGTTCAGCAAGTGACCCTGCCTCAATTAACAAAGTAGACAGCAGTCAAGGAAGACACCTGACATCAACTTTGGGCATACAAGTATGAGCATGTATACAAACATGTGTACATACCACACACACACACACACACACACACACACACACACACACACACACACACACACACAAATGCTTGAAGCAATACGGCATTAACTAGTGATAAGTATTTAGATAATTAATTCTAAGAACTAATGAGATATATTGTTCCAAGGGGGGGAAGCTTGTTTGAATCTTCCATTTCATAATTACCAATGAAATCTATAAAACCAACCACACAAAGAACTTAAAACTCATCAGCTATTATTTAAATCAATGGGATAACATGCTACCGCCTAGAGAGATTGTAGTTTATGATCTTGAACAGAACTGAGCACAGGGAAGATTCTAAATGAATACTTGTTTAATTAAGTCAGTTATTTAAAAGGAATAAAACTGCTTTTGTAAAAATGGTCGACAAAATTTAATACAATATCCAAGAACAAAGAACACACTGGAAATAAAAGGCACTGATAATGACAGGTTATGTGAAGGAATGAGCTCATTAATCAACTAATTAATGCAGAAAGACAATTGTATAAAACACAGTAGGACAAGCTGAGAAGAGATCAGCTATCTAGGTCCATTGGTGGTGTTTTCATATACAGCTCTCAACGAAGAGCTGAGAGCCTCAGGCAGTGCCAAGTGATTCTGTCTCCGCCTGTAGGCACAAGTAGGCCAGCCTTCTGAACTGGGAACTGTGTTTACCTCCTTTGAGCCTAATGTAAACGAAAGGGATTGATCTCAGGATCATCTTTCCAGGAAGACCACTAAGCCCTTCTGTTGAATCAAATTACTCTGAGCAAATGTTCTGTTTTCTGGCTTTAAAAAAATGCATAAGTACTTTTCATAAAAATGTATCATCGGTTCTTCATGGGAGAATTAAACCTGAAATAGAACATCATTCTATTTTTTAAAAAATCTAGATTTAGGGATATAAAAGAAGAATTGATTTTTTTTTCTGTAAGGAATAAACAATAAACCACATCTTTCTGCTTAATATCTCATCTTGAGATTAACATCTCCTAATAAAACATCAAATAGATATCAAACTTTATCAATGAATAGAAAAATGGAACCTGTGTTTTATTCATAAGTAACTCATAACTGCCACTGGAGAAATCAGTAATTTAGTTTGTTTCTCTTAAGAACTGAAATGAATGGCAATAAATGTTTAGTTTGATAAAAGAAAAAAAAAACCCGTTATAAGAAATCCACACTGGATGGAATGAGCAAAATTACCAGTCATCAGTCTGTGGTGGTATTGTGTTCCCTGAAATATTGTGTACCCTAATAAACTTATCTGGGGTCAGAGACAGAACAGCCACAATATTAAACATAGAGGATAGGCAGTGGTAGCACACGCCTTTAATCCCAGTACTTGGGAGGCAGAGCTAGGCAGAAATCCATGTGTTCAAGGATACAGCCAAGCATGGTGACTCACGCCTTTAATCCCAGGGAGTGATGGTAGAAGGCAGAAAGATATATAAGGCGTGAGGACCAGGAACAAGAAGCATTTGGCCTGGTTAAGCATTTGGCCTGGTTAAGCATTTGGCCTGGTGAAGCATTCAGGCTTTTGAGCAACAGTTCAGCTGAGACCCATTCTGGATGAGGACTCAGAGGCCTCCAGTCTGAGGAAACAAGACCAGCTGAGGATCCGGCGAGGTGAGGTAGCTGTGGCTTGTTCTGGTTCTCTGATCTTCCAGTTCACTCCAATACCTGGCTCAGGTTTGATCTTATTAATAAGAACTTTTTAAGATTCATGCTACATCAGTCATATTCATTTGAGAACTTATTGAGCTACCTCTGGAAACAGAAGAATGGGAAAACATATTTCTATGTTCTGATGGCTGAAGTTCAGGTGTAAATTCTGAGCTGATAAATCAGTCAACTGATCAGGCTTTGTGAAATTTACGGTGTGTGTATTACACTATAATACAACTAACTGAGAGCTGGGGATATAGCTCAGTAGTATACCCCTAGTACCTCATAAACAAAAATTAATTATTAATTAATTAAGACAGGTAAGGTAAAATATGACGTAACATCAGAGCCACACAAAACAAGTAGAGAACAAGGATAAAGAGTCCTCCTGGGAGTCTAGTGATGTTTCATCACAGAGCTGTGAGCATGCAAGCTTCACCAAACAGAAGGAACAAAAGGCATCCATCCTAAGAGAGGGAGAGTCAGTCAGAACATGGAGGCGACAAACAGTAAGAAACAACACGTCTAACGCACAGGCACATGGAATGGGGTGTTGGAAGTTGATATCATAGAATTAGGCCAAGAAAACCACGCAAAGCCATCTAATGAACTGGGATTGTATCCTTCACAGGGCTCGATGTTTCTCTAGATAGACAACTCATCTCATCTTTCTAGAAGACAGCAACGCCACCTCTACATTATATTAGCTTCTACAAGCCTATTGCTGGGAAGAATGTCAGAGTGGGAACTCTGTTTTTCTGAAGTCATCGATTCATGCATCACACTATCAATACAACAACCAGAAGTAATAACTGTCCAATAGGAAAGTAGATCCATGGACAAACCTAATACTGTTGCCTTTAGAAGTGTTTTCGAGTGACCTTTCTTTAAAAAACTCTTACAGAAGAGGAGGAAGGGGAGGGAGGGGGAAATAATTACCATCCAGAGCTCTTCTTTTTAATTTTCTAGACTATATACCACCCAATGGGACCATGGGATCCTGAATAAATGAGAAAGGAAAACTGTCTTAGAAAATCCTGCTATAATCTATGATGTAATAATAGGGAAAATATGAGAAACTATATAGACCACACAAGCCCATCCATTATTAAGAAAATGAATAGTAAAATGTTAACATATCCATTGAAATTACTTGAAGGACCATATACAAAAGCATGCTAACAGCAAGTGTGTTGAAAATTATGGGCGACTTTTCCCTTTCTCCATAATATATTTCTTAAAGGATGGAATTTTATGATTATGTGTTACTTTACAAACAGGAAAACATACGAAAGGTCACCTTAATTTAAATAAGATCTCTTGATGGTGGCCTGTAATCACAAAGGCTGTGGGAAGCCAGATAAATTAACTAAACGGTTCCATGTGACAGTCACCACTAACAAGCGGGTTCTGCGAATTTCCATGTGGTCGATACGACATCCTCGAGCAGGAGTTTAGGTTTAGCAGGCAAGGCTCACCTACTGTGCCTTCTACCATCCCGATAGCTTACCCCAGAACACAATGTGTGAGCTTGTGAAGATGTTCTCTCTTTGCAGCTTAAGCAGGATCATTTAATGCCGATGAATTCGCACTGGCAGCCAACCTTAAATTACTGCCTTTGAGAGAGATAAATCTGCATATGGGGCCCTCAAGACTGCAGTCTCTTGGAGGAGCACCAAGCTACAAATGCAAGAGCTTCAGGTACTCCGTGGGCCAGCTGTTCTATTTGCCTCACAGAAACTCTGAATTTCAGGTGAAGCCTAACCTGCTGGTAATGCTCCATCCTGGACTGAGTCTACACCCCTCGAGGTGTGCTCTTCCACATTGTTTCAGACATTCTAAACAGAGCACTGGCTCATGAGGTAGCCTAGGCTAAACACCACCCTTACACTTTCTGTTCTTGGTTTTCACATTTGAGCAAAGATTGGGGGAAAGGCAAGAAAATACAAAGAGAATGTATCCCAAGTCAGAAATGAGAGGGGAAATAAACAGTTATAAACAAAAAGGGAACCAAACAAGGAAGTATTCACAGTTCTACTACCATATGGAACATTCTTACTTACTTGGATATGTAGACTGCCAATATTTCCAATTATTCTCTGTAGTCTATTAGAACTGTTTCAAGATGAGTCACTTACTTACATGGCTCATCAGGGCTAAAAGCCAAGAATATTGTTTCACTGTACCTGGAAATCCCTCCTCTGACTCACCTGTCTTTCAAAATGCCCAGGTATTATAAAGAAGAAAACTTCAAATACAGCTTTTAAAATGTTCTATTTTATTTCTACTCATAAGCAAAGCTAACAATAATCTTTAGGGAGAAGCAACCGCACTATGAAAATGACTGTCAAAACTCAAATGTCTCTAAGATTTTCTTTAACTCAGAAATAATTCTAATTTTCTCTGAATAGAACTATGACCAAGAAGTCAAGAATTTGGATCAGTAGGCTATCAGATGAGGGTAAGTCAGCAAACATCCCTCTCCCAATTAGGAGTTAACCAAACTAAATTTAAAAAATAGATGTATGTAATTTATTTTATCTGTAGGAGTGTTCTGTCTGCATGGATGACTGCACACCACACGCATGCCTGGTGCTTGCAGAGGTCAGAAGAGGCATCAGATACCTGGAACTGGAGTTACAAGCAGTTGTAAGCTACCATGTGGGAGCTGGGAACCAAAGCCAGGTCTTCTGCAAGAACAGCAAGTGATCTCAATCACTGAGCCATCTCTCCAGCCCCAGAACCAAACTAAACTTGAAATCATAAACTAACATTATAAACTGGAATGAGAATCAGTGAAAGATGGAAAAGGAATCTGGATTCAGAAGAGGGAGGCTGAGCCAATAGCCATTGGTCAGAGGTTGCTAGTTGCTCACAAACCCTGTTTCCTCCCCTTCCTAGACACAAAGACAGGCCACAATTTCTAGCTCCCGTAGTTTGGTTAGGTAACTCCCAAGCAATGCAATGTGGACAGGAAGGGTGTGAGACAGCTCCCCTCCAAACTTCCAATCTGCTCTTTCTTCAGGATCTTTCTTCACACGCTCTCTTCTTCCAGTGCAACTATGGAGGTCATTTTTTTAAAAGCAGAAGAGTCACAATTTGAGAAGCCCACTCTGAGAATTACTGCTTAGAGAGGAGTCTCCTACCAATCATGATCGTTGGCATTTGATTAAACTTCACCTGAGGAAGAAATAACTTTGTAAGTACTAAGTCACTGAGATTTAGGGGAATGTATTACAAGGACAAGTGTTGTAGGTTCCCTCATGGGTGACAAATGGCTCAGCCATGTGGGCAAGGCCATATTCTATACAGTCTTGGATCAGCCTGTCTTCATGAGTCCAGGGCTGTGCCTGCTGGTCAAGCTTTGCTAGACAAATGCCAAGCCATGCTATATTATCTTGTCAGCAAACTCATACTGGACGTGAATTTCACCAGGTTAAGACTATCAACTGACATACAGAAGTGTGTTTATGTTAGAAAATAACTCGTGAAAAGGTTCACCACCCCCCAAATGCCCATTCAAGTTTGGAGAAGATTTTGATAATATCGGTGGGCCAGAATTAAAACAAATCATGGCATATAATTCTGCATGAAGAAAGGGAGTGAGGGAAGGAGGGAGGGAGGGAGGGAGGGAGGGAGGGATGGAGGGAGGGAAGGAGGGAGGGAGGGAGGAAGAAGGAAAGGGGAGATGGGGGACAAAAAGAGAGAACAAGGGAGGGAGGGAGAGAAGACAAAACTAACATATACCAAGTCTTAACTGTCCCCGAAGCTTTTACATACGTGTTTCTACTTAATCTTCCCAACAAGCCTATGTGGTTATTACCATCCTAGTTTTTGTAAAAGAGGTGGCGAAAGTTCACAGCAATTAAATGATCAACTCAGAGTTATTCATCTGCAAAGTGGCAGGGCAGCATTCAACCCTAATCTAGCCAGCTCCGAATTGATACTTGCTGCCCCTTTGCTATTTAGGTATTTGCACACATCCCAAGAGAGCTGAGAAAGTTCCCTGACCCCAACATACTTCCTGAATGTTCCCAGTACTGACCGCCCTGTCTTACTTCTCTGGATGTGCTCACTAAGTCCATGGTTAAGAAACAAAGCATGGTTGCCCCAGGAGCTGACCTCTTCCAGTTCACTTGGGGGAGGTGCCTGAGTACTCATTTCTGAGAACCGCCCTTCCATCTCCCAGCAAATGGGGAGGAGATTGAAGATTTCAATGGCTATCTTTTGCCATACACACACACACACACACACACACACACACACACACACACACACACACACACACACAGTGCATACACACACACACAGTGCACACACACACACAGTGCACACACACAGTGCACACACGTTTTAGTCATCTTCATTTTGGGTCACCTGGTCTTCAAAGCAGTCACCTATTTTCAAAGACTGGCATGTGTCCAGGGGCACACAAAAAAATCCATTTAAATGGAATATTCAAACATTTACAGTACTTATATATTATCTGTACAAGCAAATCTTGTCACTTTTAACTGCAAACATCTTTGTCTATCATATGTTAAACCATTCACTACCTTTTGAGATTGAGTTGGTATAAATTAGTAGGCAACACATGGAAAGACATACAGCAAAGTAGTAGCAGGTCAGTTGCTTACACACTCTATCACTGTCAATTTAGCTTTGGAAATATTCTCTCTTAAAGGAGAACCTCTAAATTGAATCCATGAGATGGCTGGGCTAGCGGTTGTACAGAAGGTCACAGTCCCCTGGGAACACAGGGACCACACATCAGATGTGTGGCTTCTCATTACCTTTCCACCTCAGCCACCATGTTATCATGGCAAAATACTTCACAGTGCTCTAGGGCTTGGCAATCTACAATGTACACATAATTATATTCCTTAGGATGGGATTGGGTCTAAGTGAAAAAAAAAAAAATACAGGTACTACTTAAAAGCCAATTGCACTTAGTAGCCATGACTAGAGACCAGGATGCCTGACTTGTACTCAGTTTTTCCAGTGACTCACTGTGTAATTCAGAGGACCCAGCCCTTTGATCTTTAGTTCTTAGTCTATAACCAGAGCATTCTAAATTGTGTGCCCACTCCTTTTGTGGGTCCCCCTCCAGCTTCCCCTGCCCTCAAATGAAAGCGTCTATAGACATGGAACATTGTTGTTGGGTGATTTCCTATAACCCCCTTTCTAGTGTTTCAGCTGTTCTCCTCTTACATCGGAGGGACATTGCTGCGAGATCACCACTGCACAGCAGCACAATTGAAGCCACAGGCTTAGGATTTCACCGTTGAAGGGACAGGCTCAGAAGGAACAAGTCTGGTTTTAACACCACGCATATCTCCAGTTACCAAATGTGGGTTGAAAGAATAGGAAACACCAGGAGAGAGAGAAAGGTCCCTGGTGCTCTTCAAAGCCTCCCTGTGGGGCTGTGAGTTCTTCTTTGAGCTTCCAAAACAGAGAGTCTGAGCAGCCTGCACACCTGGCGTGCATTAGTAGGCCTTAGACTCAAGGTGAAACCGGGTACATTTCACCTAGATGATTCCCACAATCCACTCTCGTAAAAGCTCACAGTAATTTCTCAGTTTAGGAACATGGCATGCTATTCATGGAGTGTTGAACCCAGGGATTACCTCCCAAAATCCTGGCTAAATCCCACTGTTCGTCTGTATAAACACACTTTCATGTTGATTATCTTGGCTCCAGGAGATGTTCATTTTGCTTGCTGTGGCACAGGGTCAAGTCCAAGACCCACCCTTAAATTCAATCATCCTCACAGCTCTCCGGAGAGGCCCTGGCGTCCCCCTTTCAGCAGCAGCATGCTCACAGCAGTGTCTCTGCTGTCTGCTCTCATTCCTCACGTGCCATGCTGAGAGATGCTAGTGCTTCTTACCCTGCCACTTACCCTACTTCATGCCAGGACTACTCCAGAAAAGTCTTACTGTGGTCACCAGCAAGCGCCAACTTCCCATGATGGCCAGAATGGCTGCCCCAGCCCAGGACAATCCTTCACCTTCCCGCATTCTTTATCTGTGCCCTGTGCCCCAGACCCACCCAGCCACTGTGATGGCTGTTACTACACACCTGCTCACAAAGCTGGCACTCCCCATGGCTACCTAGAGAAGAAGTAGAGCATAAGGGCCACAGCCTTCAGAGCCAGACTTTCTGGTTTGCACTCTGGCTCTGAAGTCCACTGCCTAGCGATGCCGTGCAAATGGTAAATAGCTACTCTGCCTCAGTTTGTTGTAAGGATGGAGTAGATGATGGGGGGTGGAGGTTAGTTTCTGTCAACTTGGTACAAACAGAATCATCTGAGAAGAAGGGTCCTCTAAAACTGGCCTGTAAGCAAGCCTATAGAGCATTAATGATTGATGTGGGCCCAAGGCAGGTGGATGGATGATATAAGAAAACAGGCTGAGCAAGGCATGCGGAGCAAGCCAGTAAGCTGCATCTCTCCACAGTTTCTGCTCATGTCCTGATTCTAGGCATCTGCCTTTAGTTCCTGCCCTGACTTCCCACAGTGATGAGCTACAAATGTAAGCTGAAATAAACCCTTTCCTCTCCAAGTTGCTTTTCGTTATGGTTTTTATCAGAGTGATAGAAACTCTAAGACAATGACCTTATCGTCTTATGAGTTAACTGAAATGTAAACGTCTCAGGAGCGACAGGTGTGGTGGTAAAAGCCAGAGACAGAGGCAGAGGCAGGTGGATGTCTGTGAGTTTGAGGTCAGTCTGGTCGACACAGTGAGTTCCAGGATAGCCAGAGACGCAAAATAGAAAGACCATGTGAAAACAGAACAAAATAAAAGGTCAGAGGAACACGGTGAGGGTTGTGGCAACACCTTCATGATCAAATTCAACTTCCCTTAGTGAGGGTGCTCCTCTACCTTTGTCTATTTTACAACCTCTCATTTAACAGAAGGCAAGATGATCTCCTATTCCCAAACCACAATTACCTAGGGGAAAATGAGTCATTAGTGAGTAAGCTGTAGGAGAAACAGATTTGGGCAAAACATTGCACTAGATCGAAGTGAAAACGAACGAGATGGTGCTCCCTACACCACGTGAATTCCATCAAACAAAACACTCTCCAACAGAGCTATGGCTCAGAGTCTGCTGAGAGTCGGAGTATTTAAGATGGTTAATATTCTGTGTCTTGACATCTTCCCTCCAAGTAAGAGGTAAAATCAATTAATTTGCCTCAGATGAATGACCTCGGCTCCAAGTGCTTTGAATGTTTTTGATAAAAAAGAGAAAGAGAATTTAAAATATTTCTTTTTAATTTGGTGCATAAAATTTATCCTATCAGGGGAAAGTCTTGCCATAAAGGGGAACACTAACAGAGTTTCATCCTAAAAACAAGCCTGAAGTCTACAGCTAGATTAAAAACAAACAAACAAACAAACATTTACCACATAGCACTTACAGGGAGAAAAATCACACACCAATAAACAATAATGTAGTTGGAAAAGGAATGTGTAACATATAGGCCAAGCGGCCCCTGTATCTTTAAAGGACTAGTAGAAGGAGGCATCTTAGAGTGCTTTGCATGAAGGTGGCACTGATTTTGCCTATTCTTTGTCAAAATGCCAAGAGGCACACACCCTCCCACAACCCTTGTACAATCAAATCCTGGGCATTCCCTGTGACTCAGACCAGAGCAGTGGTTTCTACACCTCTCCATCAAAGTGTTTCAGCTTCTTCAACATCATTGAATGCTCTGTGCTAATTCCAGCCTCAAAAAATTCTGCTTCGCCAAGTGGGATGAGCTGGTTGTAGTTTTTTAACAACCTCAAATAATATCAGGCAAGAGCCATATGAAAACAGGCAATGGAACTGATGTAGTAATTTTACCTTACCTTCTGCCAATCTGCAATATGCTAGCTATCAGCCAACACCAGGAAGTCAGACCCTCCAAATCAGTCTTCAAATTCCTTTGTTAATTTAATTGCAACAAGGGAAAACTTAAAAGATCCCTACCACCAAACTTTGAAACCAGAAAAATTTGAAAGGAATACAGTTCAACCAACTAATCATAGTCCAATTACTTGAACAACCAAAGACTTTATCCAATTTCCAAAATGGCAGCTACTCACGTGGCTATTCACAGATAGCCAACCCCCTTGTTTGTTCATGAAACTGGCTAGTAAAACAAGCCCAGAAAGGAAAGAAAGCATGCCCAGAATACTGCAAAAGCTAGAAGGGGTAAACTAACAATAACTTTCTGAAGCATATTAGTCTTCTCTTATGTATAGCAAGGTATGTGTAATTAGTGCATAGTGCACAGTCTTCAAAATGGCTGGGTGAGACTTAGGCTGCGTTAGGCTTCAAGACACAATTATGATTAACTGAGTTACTAAGAAGCAATCATTTAAAACTAGCATTGTGATAAATGGGCCCAGGGCTACATATTTTATAAAAAGTTATATCTAATTATCATGTTATTTGTAAGTTCTGAAGAGAAATATGAGTTTAAGTTCATATAGGCTGTTGTTGTGGGCAGGAGGATGTCTGGAAGGAAAGACAACTTTAGTTAAGTTACCACAAACATGCAGAATGTAGCAAGGTCACCCTCTCAATTTAGGAAAATTAGGAAAATGCCATGAGGAAGACAGTGTGGAGATGACCGATTCTACCTACTTGAATGACTGCCTTCCCTTCAGGCCAGGCCAAGGCCAGGTACACAACAGTTTAAGATGCTTGAGTATGCAAATGATGCCAGGCAAGGTAACTTGGTATGTAGTGTTCCAAGCACCGTACATCTGGTCCTCTCAATAGTGGCTCGACAACCAACAAACAGAACAGTGTAATGATTAGTCAAAGGCTAGAAGATCTGAATCATATGAATAATTTTAAGCATTAAAACATGATTTTTTTTTCCTTTTTGGCTTTTTGAAATAGGGTTTTGCTGTGTTGCCTAGGCTGGCCTAGAATGTCTAAGTAACTCAGGCTGGCTGCATACTCATGATGTCTGCCTCCATAGTGCTGGATTACAGGAGTTTCCCACCACACCTGGCTACAAGACTTTGCTTATTTGTTTGTTTATATATGTTGCCAGGAACTAAACTTTTTTCAAGTTTAATTGCCCTTTGTTTCCATTTCTCCTCTTCTTTCTTCACCTCACTAGTGCTGTAATCAATTGAAGTAGCTTGGAGAAGCTCTGTGATAATGCCACAATTAGAGCAGTCATCCATATGTTCTTGAAATGGACATGAGGTTTTTCCTAGTGAGAGAAGAGATAACCACTTGGGACTACTTGCGTGTTTTTATAGAAAAGGCCATTGAGGAAATCAACTTACTTTTGAAAGATGGGTTTGGTAACAAGGAACCAGTGAAGTGTATAATTAGTGCATTCTGGTTACGGGCCAGCATCAACGATCAAGCTAATAAAACAAGAACAAAATGGCTAGGTGCCTCCATGTGCACATCCACATGGGTATGGGTGTGCACACCCATGCAAGACACGTGAGCAGACAGAGGAAGCTGTGGAGAGGCTGAACTCCTTCCTCCCACCTACAAAAAGTGGTCCTTCTTAGGTTTAAAGGGGAAACATTACCGAAGGTGTTTGTGAATAGGATTTCATGCTGTTTGCCCCTGGAGTTCAATGTGGCACCGAACACTTGGTGGCATTCTAGTTTTTAAGAAAACCCTTTTATAGAAACAAATCTTAATCCTCTGTGCTAGGGTTCTTGGCTGGCTGTCCTGGTACTTATACTCTGGCTGGGGGACGTTCTTTGCTCACTCAGTGACGTGCCTCCATTGTGGACGGCAAACTTGACGACAATATTACAAACAGAGAGAAATTTAGAACAGATCTCTTAGAACTCAGTGTTGGCACTGTGGGTTGATTAATATGTGCTGGGCCCTTGGAATACGTAGTCTTTCTGTTCACTGAAAAAAGCCAGAGGCCTTCTTCTCTGGAAGTTACCTGGGTGATCATGTTCCATTATCCAACTCCTTTCATAGTGCTGTGACTGGATGTTTTTTGCTTGGTTATACTTAATTCTCTGAATCTGGAAATGTGAGGTCCAGAATTTACCTTTGTGTGCTTGAATCACCTCTACTTGAGAAGTTATCACCATGAAATATTAAGATTATAAGTCCACACAATCCCCATGCTCTCTGGAGATCAGGACTTCCACAGGTGCTATTAAGTTTTATTTTCTAATGCTTACTTACTCTTAAGTGACAGCCACTGTGACCCTCCCTTCCTCATGGAGAAATCGTATGACTAGTGCTGCCGCCAAGGGTGAAGTCACCGGCACAGCTCAGAAGGAAATCTAAACCTCCTGGTTCACTATCAGAGCACCAGATTTTATTATCTGATTTCCAGAAACGATGACGACGAAGGATCTGAAAGCTAATTCTTTGAGAATAGCATTGATTAAGACTAATGTTTTAGAACTGGCCAGATCAAGGTAGGAATCCCAATTCTACCTGCTCTTATGGGTCTTAGCTTAACCTCTCTGTGCCTCAAATTCCAAAGCCCCAAAGAGTAAATTAGTGTTATTGGTGTGTTTTCCCAGACTCATGCCTGAGATCAAGCCTGCCTCCACCTCATCTCCTGGGGATAGTTTTAGGGTTAGATAGTTGAGAAAGTCTGCCCACATTCAGATTCCAGACAATGGAATAGTGCATCTCCATGGAGTCCAGGCACAGTGGGAGGATCAGCCATTGCCTCACAACCCTGGAAACTCACTAATAAAGGAGTAAGCAGGCTTCCCTGCCACTGATCATGGCAGAAGAGCTAGCAAAGGAGAAATTGGTAATGTCTCAACAACAGATATTACAAATTCTATTGCAATTTTTCCAGAAAATTAATATGTAGTTGAAAAGTCCTACCCTCACTTGAATACCTGGGTTTCACAAATGAGAAAGAGAAGGCCCAGAGAGGTTCATTCTGGAGAATTCACGTGATCAGAGGGAGTAGACAGGCCTGAACCAAGGTCAAATTAGGCACACATTTCCTACCAGTATTCTGAACTTAGTAGGCAGTGGTGACTCCAAGTATAAGAGAGCTAACTTAAGGTTGCCACCTGAAATGTAAACAGACAACATCATTGCAGAATTTGAATTTGGCTAGGGAACCATACAAGAACATAAACTACTGAGGCACTGGTACCCTCAGCAGCATGCCCAGTACTCAGTGAGAAAGAAAAGTGTCCTGGAACATGTCAGCAAAAGCTCATCTACATATTAGAAAATGGGTGTTCCTTAGTCATCCTCTCCAGCCTAAGGCCTGCTCACAGTCAGCTACACTTGGGTCCTCTAGGGAACTCATCCCAAAGCAGGTGGGATGACCATGGACAGGTGCACATACCACCTCTTTGTAAGCCATGCCAACAACGAATAAAATGAAAATAATCCTTCTGGCACATTCAATACTTAAATTACTCTGCCTGGCTGGTGAAACTCAAATACTAGATCTCCTTGGTATGCTTGATTTTTACTATGAACATACCCACTATCTACAGGATCAGAAAATGAACCTTGAATTCCTTCCCTCTTCTTAAGAGCAAAGATAAAAAGGAGAGCTGGCATTATATGCTTGAGATTGAAAAACAAAACAAAAATAAAAAGCATTACAGGAAAGAAGTCATATACCAAAAGACCAATATTTCAACTGAACCAACTTCTTGCTTCATTTCATTTAAAATTTAATCTTTCTGGGAAATACTGATCTCCAGGATTCAAAATATAGCCAGAAAGAGAGAACATTCTATTCCTTTTTCAAGGACAAACATTAATATTTATATAAACTTAATACTATTATTTCAAAGGCGAATAAAGCTAAAAACTTGTGTGTGGGTTCTATCACTGAGTTCACCAACTATAATGTGAAATATTCTTGTGTAATGCAGCTCAGGCCCTGAAAAGAGGATTAATCAGCATGAGGTTTCAATTAGTTCTTTCAACTTATTCTGAGTTTAAATAGGTGGATCAGAATAGGTTTTCAGGCTTCACTGGAGAAGGTAACATTTGAGTAGAACTTGAAGTGGGTGAGGGAACTAGTCATGTGCATATCAGGGGAAGAATATTTAAGTCACTAATCTTGATTCAACTAAATGCCCCTTGGTCTTGGCCACACTGGATAGTCCTACCCACATGCTGTTGGCTCCACTCCAGCATTGTTCAGTATTACCAGTATAACCTATACTGTGTTATTTTAAAATAACGTTCATTAAAGGGCTTTAGGCACTACACCTAAGCTGCTCTTATCTTAGCCTTGAGACACTGAGGTCTAATGAGACCATATGCTTATCTTAGTCAAAATGATACTGCTTGCTTTCCCACTATCCTTATATTTATCCATCACTCATAATGGACTCTGAAATCAACGAGAAAGTACAATTCCCTAGCATCTCCATCACTCTAAACATGCAGAGTAAAAGTAGAATATACTAAATAAAAGCAAATGGCAAAATGAAGGTCATTAGGAAGACAAGGAAAGCAGGAATTAACAGGCAGCTGTTAATAATACATACCGTCACTGTGAAACCGGAAAGGACATGAAGGGAGAATCTGAGAGTGGGGCTAGTCAATGGCATAATTACAAGATGCCCTGCAGAGCATGTTTCTAGTGGCTGGGGTTCCAGTGACTAGGGGTTCCCCTTCACTGACCAATTTGTGGCTACAGATGTCAATATAAGGATCTATGTAGGAGTGATTTATGTATTTTAGCCATTTTAAGGCTTTGCTCTTCCAACACTATGTTTTTCCTTGAGTGAATATTTATCTGTGCAGTCTATTGCTCAAGGAAAGAAGCCAGAAAACGTGAATAGCATCTCATATACTGCTACTGCTCTTCAATGATGAGGAAGCTGTGTCCTTCCCAAGTTCCTTCTACTGAAGAACTAACCCTGCTCATGCCCTTGGATCAAAATCACTCATATTTCACGTGACTCTAATGCCATAGAAGATTCCTACATCTAAGGATCTAAATCCAATGAGTAATGACCCTGATCTTGTAATCTCTGAAATACTGAATAAGATTTTCTATTCAAAATCTTCAGCATAAGGGCCAAGTCTCAGTTAGGTGTCACCACACGCACTGATTGTTGTTGGGGGAAATAAGTCATGGGTTCTAAGGTGAAGGCTGCAGTAGGCAAAAAACCAAGATGACAATCATCCTTTTGCAAAGAGTACAACAGCATGATTCTAGTTCGCCACTGCAAAGTTTTCTGTAAAAAAAAAAAATGTATTAATTACAAATGACTCCAGACAACCTTAGTTGACCCTACAAATCAAAACTAAAACTATTGTCCCTGAGTCAGACACTGAGATAAATATGTAAGAGTGTACATTTGTTTGAATTCTGCTGTGGAGCCTTTGGCATGGAAAACTTCTGTAAGTTTGACTTCCTTGCATATCAAATTTAAAATCGTGATATTTTGCAAGCAATGAACTTGAAAATGCTTTTGAAACTTGTAAAGTTGGGTGTGATGGAACATGCTCTTATCCTAGCACTTAAGAGGGTGAAGGAAGATAGTTCAAGACCAACATGGGTTACAGAATAATGAACTGAGGCCAGCCCGGGCTATGTAATGAGATCCTGTCTCAAAAATGAATGAATAAATAAATAAATAATAAAATAAGAGGAACAGAAAAAAATGTCAGGAGCTCCCCTTCAGACTAAAACAAAGGTCCAACTCCCTGGGACCCAGGTGTCCCTGGGCTCGGTAATAGAGTGGTTGGAGATTTGACTCAAGACTGAGTAAACAGACTATAATAAAAGAAGGGCAAGCCACTGGGAAGGCGGCCAGTGCAGGTTAATCATTCTCGGGATTACGTGTCTTGTTTCCCTTTCATAACATAGGCTTGACTAGCTGGAAGTGAGCCCAGCTAAGCACAAGCACCACCAATGGTTAAAAAGAAATAATCAGACACTGAGGGAACTGCGCTCCCATTACCCTGGAGTGGTAGACTGGTTCAATGGGGCTGTATAGAAATTTGATTATTATGATTTTCCCCTATATAACTTCTTGCATATCATATGAATGAGCTCTCACATGCTTCTGGATTTTGTAGAGGAGTTTGGGCAAGCCTTCTTTTTCTCAGTCTTAACTGCTTGCAAGC
Organism: Peromyscus californicus insignis; assembly: GCF_007827085.1. NCBI lineage: Eukaryota > Metazoa > Chordata > Mammalia > Rodentia > Cricetidae > Peromyscus > Peromyscus californicus. The sequence goes on from NW_026294447.1 coordinate 75,976,076, forward strand.
AGTTATGTTGATTAGAAAAGTCCTTTCATCTAGTTAAGCCATTTATTCCCCAAGTTAGAAAATAGTAATTGTGAACTAGGCTCTGGCTACCAATGAGATAAACCCCATCTCTCCTTCCTTAAGCAATATATTTATATTTTGCAAAGTGACCAGGGTTCAAGTCAGTAAGAACAGGAAGAACACATTTGTAGTTGATTAAGAAGGTATGCCGGGCGGTGGTGGCGCACGCCTTTAATCCCAGCACTCGGGAGGCAGAGCCAGGCGGATCTCTGTGAGTTCGAGGCCAGCCTGGACTACCAAGTGAGTTCCAGGAAAGGCGCAAAGCTACACAGAGAAACCCTGTCTCGAAAAACCAAAAAAAAAAAAAAAAAAAAAAAAAAAAAAAAAAAAAAAAAAGAAGGTAAGGACAGGAAAACTATAAACTATAGTTTATATAGTTTATAGGATTTATATCCTCCTCTCAGTGACTCACAATATGTTTCCTAACCTCTTCTAAGTGAGAACTCTGCCTGCAGAGGGGAGGGAAGAAGGTACAGAGGGAAATTTCAGAAGGTACTATTTACCCGAAGACCTACGGAACGCCATGAAAGCATACTGAAACTGTGTGATGGGGCTGAGGTGGAGTTCAGTGAGCTGAGTGGTTGCCTAGTATGTATGCAGGGGGGAAAAGGGGGAGAGAGACAGAAGAGAGGGGAAAAGAAAAAGAGGGAAGGAGAACAGGAAAAATATCAGCTGGTAGATGTACAGATTTGAGTGGCTATAACAGAAGTGTTGAGTTTTTAATATTTCCATCAGCCTAAATTACTGATGTAAAATATAGTACATAAGATGAATGACAATTCATACCTATACCATGGTATTTAATATTTTCTCTAGAAAATTAATTTTCTAGTGAAAAATTTTATGGTCCTGAACCTTTTTTCATCAAGGAAGATTTTACTGGAGAAATACCTAATTTCCTTCCCATGCATCCTTGTTCTTACAAAGTAAGAGAAAATGATGAATCAATAACTCAAAACCTCTTCAAGAGAATGAGAGCCTCTGCTACACAGTCATGGCACCGTCAGGCCGAGAACATGTTAGAGCCCTGTTCACATGGAAGCCAAGACTTCTGCACTTGTGGGTACAGAAGGGGCCTGGATGCCCTGTTCAGAGGCTTTTTCCCATGGGCCTCACCAGATGAAAATTCATTTGTGTAGCTTGTGTTTTCCTGCCTGGCCCACAGTCAGGACAAATCTCTCTCACCTGCCAGTCCCACAGCCTCTCAGACCCAACCAAGTAAACACAGAGACTTATATTGGTTACAAACTGTATGGCCATGGCAGGCTTCTTGCTAACTGTTCTTACAGCTTAATTTAATCCATTTCTATAAGTCTGTACCTGGCCACGTGACTCGTGGCTTACTGGCATCTTCACATGCTGGCGGCTGGCAGTGTCTCTCTGACTCAGCCTTCCACTTCCCAGCTTTATTCTCCTCCTTGTCCCGCCTACACTTCCTGCCTAGCCAATGGCCAATCAGTGTTTTATTTATTGACTAATTAGCAACACATTTGCCATACAGAACATCCCACAGCACATTTGTTCTGCTCAAAGTTCATAACTAAGACGTGAAGCTTCTATCTCCTCAAGCCCTGGTCTAACACTCAGTGAAAACACCGCTCCCCATACATTTTGATTGTTTCTTTTACATTAGACTTGTATGTTCAGGAATGAGAAGACAGGCCTCACAGTCTTCCAAACTGCAACTTGCTATTTATAATCGTGATAAAATAGAAGTAATCTAAAGGTCCAACCCTCAGAAGAATGGTGATAGAAATTATGAGATCAACTATGATGTTCCTTTTACAAGAATGTTTACAAGGGAGGTTCTATTATGAAGAGAAAATATTCACAATAAAATAGTAAGTGAAAACTACTATTTAAAAATTATATAGCTGGGCAATACAATTTTTAGGGAGCACTTGGGAGATGGAGGCAAGTGGATTTCTGAGTTCGAGGCCAGCCTGGTCTACAGGGTAAGTTCCAGGACAGCCAGGGCTACATAGAAAAATTCTATCTTGAAAAAATATTATATGCAAGGGGCTGGAGGGATGGCTCAGTAGTTAAGGGCACTGGCTGCTCTTCCAGAGGACCCAGGTTCATGTCCCAGCACCCACATGGTGATTCACAACCAGAGTTAGCACCAGCTCGATGGGATCTGGTGCCCTTTTCTGGCCTCCACAAGTACTGCATGCATGTGGTACACAAGACATCCATGTAGGTAAAACACCCATACCCATACTCATAAAAATAAAATAAAAATAAAAAAATAAAATCTAAAAACTACATGTGACGTATGAGCTGAACTACATAAAATGTTTTGATTTGTATAAAATATTTCTAGAAAGAAATATGACAGATGCTATTAACAGTAGTGATTTCAGGGTGGGGCTTTGATTAATTTTTATAGCAGCTTCATTGAGATACCATGCACATTCTAAACACTTCATCCATTGAAAACATTTCAAAGGGTTGGCAGTTCTTCACCGGGCTGTGCAATCATTACCACCATCTACTTCCAACAGTGTCATCCTGTCAAAAAGGATTACAGGGCTGCCAGCACGGTCAGGAATGGAAGCCTTACTTAGCACGCAGGAAGCCCTAGGTTTGGGCCCTAGCACTTTGGGAAAGGAAAGAGGGAAGGAGAAGGGAGGGGAAGGGCAGAGCAGGGAGGTCCATATGCTTTCCCCATGACCCACAGGTTCCTCTCCCCAGGACTAAGCAGCCAGTAATTCCACTTTGGTTCTACAGATTTCCTTGACATCATATAAACTTCTCACTTCATTTTCAAGGTTCACCCATACGGACCATGTACCTATAATCCCTATCTTCCTATTGTCGAACAACACAGCATTGCATGTGTATTCCATATTTTGTTTACTCATTCATCACTGGTGAACATTTAGGTTGTTTCAACATTTTTTGACATCGTGAATAATGCTACCAACATTTTGTACAACTTATTCAGGTCTCCTAGGGCTATCTTAGGAGTGCCTGTGTAACTCTATTTTAAAGTTTTGTTCTTCCACACTTTCTATAAGGAATGGACAGGACTATCATTATCAGAAAAAAAATTACTAATAGGGAAAATATTCTCTTTATTTTAATTTCCCTGTGTCAGTACTTCCTCTGTCCAATCTGTCATTCTTTCCCCAGCTCAAGCCAGATACTTTTTAGTTAATTAACTGAAACTTTCTTAATGAATGTTTGCTCTGAACTGGACCCTATACTGGGCAAATTAGAGGATTAAAAAAAAAAAAAACAGGAAATGAGGCCTTTGCTTTCAAACAAGGGATGCTGCTAAACTCAAGGGGGCGGGGGCAGGTTTGCTTTTAAGGGAAAACTACCACGCAGAAATAGCAGTAAAATAGTAGAGTAAATGCTAGTTGAACTGGTCCTTCTTAACCCCACCCCCAGTACTGAGGAGTGAACAACTCCATTACTCAACACAAAACCAAAGTCTTCTCTCATCTGTCTGTGCTGCATCAAGGCATCATTACAGCTCCCTGTTAAGAAGGTATCTTCCCATCTTCCCGATGAGGAACCAACCAAGGCAGGGATTTTAAAGGCTCTTCCACCACAGCTAAGAGTCCACAGAACAGTATAATTTGTGACTTTTTTTTGTAAACATACATTTATACAGACACTTACACAAACAAGATTTGTCTTGTTTAGAAAATGTTGGGCTCTACCAAAGGGTGTTATACAGACTGCTGAGGGGGAAAGCCACCAACAGTTTTAGCCAGCTGCCATCCCTGTGAGCTACAATAACAACAGGCATGATAAGATATGCCCATGGAATGCCAATAGAGTGGCATGAATGTTATGGAGGTAACCAGCTACTTTCTGAATGGATTTAAGGCCTACTCTACAGGAAGAAAAGCATGCCTGGTACTGTAAATCTGGCCAAGAACTCATGGTTGGGGAGCTCATAAACGTCAGGGGTGAACTGACTACTATTATTTTGTTAAATGGTCATAGTATCAAATTGCTCTCTAAATTTGTTCTCAGTTCTCAGACCTCATCAGAGAAGCTTCTTTACGCGGTGGACAGTGGTTCATATGGAAAATCACACTCAAAGTGAAGAGAATGGGCATGAGTGGAGTGCTAAACCATAAATGGAACATGTATACTGCAATCTCTCCCCAAGGCTTGGGACCAGCAGAGGGACAGAAAGACTGGAAGAGCCAGAGATTGGAGAGGAGTAGAGTGAAACAGTGTCCTTGGACCTGGCAGGACCACCACACTCATTTACTCCCAGCAGTTATGGCTGCCTGCACAAGACCCGCACCAGATCAAGCCAATCAACATTCCAGCATGATGCGGAAGGAGGATCCTGAACTCCCTACCTCTAATTGAGGAGCTATGAAAATTGGAGGCTTCTGGAAGTGGAGATTCAGTTTCCTTTAAGGATGGGGCCCCATATAGGTCAACCATACTCTAGTGGATGGCCCCATACCCACGAGCCAATGGGCAGCACAAACTGTACTTGGTGGGGATTTTTTGGTTTTTGGTTTTTGGGGTTTTTTTTTTCTGGTTGTTTTTCAAGACATAGTTTCTCTGTGTAACAGTCCTGGCTGTTCTGGAACTCACTCTGTAGACCAGGCTGGCCTCGAACTCACAGAGATCCGCCTGCCTCTGCCTCCTGAGTGCTGGGATTAAAGGTGTGCGCCATCACCACCCAGAAGGTGGATTATTTTTTAAAAAGAAGAAACACAGGGGGTTGGCGTTATATCTTGGAAGAGTTAGAGGAAGACGTACAAACACATTGCATGCATGTATAAATTTGCCCAAGAATAAACAAAAATATTGTATTTTTTGGAAAAGGAAAGGTTGGGATGGCAGGAAAAAGCACAAGCAAGTGAGTGGTGGATTGCTATACGACGGCCAAGGAGTCTACCTAGAATTCCTAGAGCAGTGTTCTGAATTTTGGTGTACCTATCTGTTAAAAATACACACATCAACAAAATGTACCCATCTCAAGAGCCTTGCAAGAGCCTCACATGACTGAATATCACTCGTGCTCCTCAGGATACACAGGCCACAGCGAAACACAACCCACTGGAACTCAGCAATATCTATTTAGAGAGTTGTGTGTGATACACATATCAGACTGAGAAGAAGGAGAGAAAGTTTTCTCTTTTCTTTATCTTTTTCTCTATCCCACCATTCCTCGTTTCTTCCTTCTTTTCTGAGACCAAGTCTCCCTATAAAGCCCAGGTATTTTGCCACTGTGCCTGGCCGGGAGTTAACTTTCTAAACAGAATATTCTAATTAAAATGCATTTAAAAGTTCTAAAGAACAATATAATAAACATCCCTTTCCATAAGACATTAAGGTTTTAGGTCTCAAGGAACACATGAACAGAGAAATCAAATTACACCATTTTAGTAGCTAATAATAGAAACAAAGGTTACATCTGTCCTACCTAAGGGAAGCATGAAATACTTTGGCAGAATGACTTGAGTATCAAATTATAACAATAAAAACAACCAAACATTACCAACATTAAAATAAAGCGGGATACATTAGGAAGCTGTAGCCTGGCCCAAACAGGACTCTGGACTGGGCAGCCCTTTCCTCTCCACTGTATCCTTCCCTGAAACTACACCAGCACACGAACCATGTGTTATAACGACAAAGAAAACGCCCTCGGTTTGAAAGGAAAAGAGACCAACATTCACTGCAATCTCTGCCTGCTGAAGCTCCAGGGGACAAGAGCTATATCAACTGCTGTTACAGCTATTGGGGAAATAACAACAGCTAGAGTAAGCCCTCCTAAAAACTGCAGCAGGAGAGTGCCAGGAACAGAACGCTCTGGTGGAGGTGTGCCTCTGTCCTAGGACCTGGGGAAAGGTGGATTTTAAAGGGCAAGTCTGAAATACATTTGCTGAACATGACTTGCCTAGCTAAACCTGGTTTTTGTCACAGCTATTATGCCCTCAATTTCATGAACATTGTGTTCGTTTGGAAAGGAAAAAGAAAAAAAAGAAGCTGTTTTTGTAGTAATTGCACATCAATACTGGAGACCTATTATTTCTATTAAGTTAATTAACCTATTTTTGAAAAGTATACAAAATAGGTCACTTAAGTGGGTGTGACCTTGCCCAGTGAACTATGCTTTTAAACTGTCTCCAACTATTAAGATTTATAGACCCCTTTATCAACATCTTGGTTTGAAAAGGCTGGCTGAGTGAAAGGCATGCAGACCAGGCTGAAACGGCTTTGGTCCCTATCAATCAGCCTATTATAACTTAATGATATTTAGATGATGTGATTAGATTTTCAAATTGAATGCTGTTTAATCTAAATTCCAGAGTGCTTATGTAATCCTGCCACATTCTTAGCTCAGGCAAATAGTCTGAAGGAGAGAAATTTGTATCTGAGATCAATACAAATACTGTTCCTCCTAGACCGAAAAAGGAGAAAACTGCTTAACCCTGGGTGGGGCAGGGGTGGGGTGGGGGGGACAGCTTCTAAATCATCACTCATATTGTCATTGAAAGCATGACTGACTTCTACACAGCTGAGCGGCATGCTGGGTAATGAACACAAGTTCTGCCTTATAGTTTGTTCCAGATTAGATGGAATAAAAATTCCAATAGAGAGGCATTTCTATTAAAAGTAATAACATTCCAGGTACAAAGTGGTACTTCCTTTGGACCTCTTCTCATCCAAGGGTCTCTGCTGACCCATGACAGTGATGACATTTGCACTCTAATAACATCTACCGACTAAACTCAGAGCCACCACTTCCAAGTGCTCACATTCTTAGCAAACCAGCTCACTGAGAGAGTGTGTGTGTGTGCACAAACTGAGGACAAACCATACTTCATAAGCTAGCCTTAGACTCTGCAAGCTTGAATTCCATATACATGACATTCCTGTTCTTTCAAGACTTCAACTGCAAAAATTCTGCACAATGTCAAAGTCACAGCACCTCAGCTCTCCTCACCTGTTAGGGCCCCACTGGTGATCCAGGCCCTTAGAATCTGGAGCACCTTTTAGTGAAGAAGTGTGCACAGGTTGACACTTTAGCACCTCTGGGGGCTGGCGGGGGGGGGGGGGTGAGACAGGACGACTCTAGGCTTCTTGTTTTGTCTTTGAAGTTCTGGGTTCTGTTTCTAGGCCTATTTCCCCTTCAACACATCTCTCTCTGGCTTGCTTCACTCTAAGTAAACTGCATTACTTGCAATTTCCTATTTACCCTGTTATTTTTTTCCCCCACCAGCTTCCTTCTTTGCATAATTCCTTTTTTCGGAAAGACTTTCTCATCCCCTTGGGTTCAAATCCTACACACATTTCACAAGTTTAGATGTTATATCCCACATGTGCTTAGCTATTTGGACTCTGGAAAAATGAATCGAAAGGAGTTGCAAATTCAAAGACACTAGATACGGCAGAAGTTGGGGCTCAGAGAGGCACTGAACCTGAACTGAAATGAGATAAAGTGAACATTTACATCCTGAGAGAGAACACATGCTCATATCTTGTCCCTTTCTCTCCCTCAGCCCCCCAAACTCTGGCAATCAGTTGTTTTAGAGTCACTGAAAATTAGGACGTTCTCTAACAAAGAGATGGCATGACATGCTGCTGACACAGATACTTGGAAGTCCCCCACAAAACAATAGTTTCATTAGACAGTTTGAAAAAGGATCCTATCAGTTAACAAACCTGTCTCCACACCCAGGGCTGTTGTGAAAATTACTTTAACTATGTAAAGATGTGTTGCATTTGTTTCACCTTGTCTGCCCAAGGCACCTGATTGGTCTAATAAAAAGATGAGTGGCCAATAGTGGGGCAGGAGAGGGATAGGTGGGGCTGGGGGGCAGAGAGAATAAATAGGAGGAGAAGAACTAGGAAGAGAGAGACACACCCAGGGCCAGAAGCCAGGCAGCCACCAACCGTACATGAGAAGCAGTGAAAGTAAGATATACAGAAGGAAAGAAAGGTAAAAAACCCTGAGGCAAAACACAGATGAAAGGAAACAGGGTACATTATAAGAACTAGCAAAAAATGAGCCTAAGCTAAGGCCAAGCATTCAAAACTAATAATTAGTCTCCATGTCATGATTTGGGAGCTGGTTGGTATCCTAAAAGAAAAGGCCTGGTACACAGGGGTTCTAATTTATATGTGTGCATGGATCCTTACTATTGGATGTGGAAGGGTTGCCTGACATCATCAGACTTTTGAACAAAGTCTGCAACATGAAAAACAAAGAACAAATCATAACCACAAAGGTGTTAACTACCTCAAAAAAAAAAACAAACTATGTTCTCAATAAACCAGTCAAACACTTCTAAGAATACACATAAAAGATTATTTTCAATATTTGACATTTTACTTCAATAAAATCTTTACAATAGGGGCTGGAGAGATGGCTCAGAGGTTAAGAGCACTGGCTGCTCTTCCAGAGGTCCTGAGTTCAATTCCCAGCAACCACATGGTGGCTCACAACCATCTGTAATGAGACTGGTTCCCTCTTCTGGTGTGTAGGGATACATGCAGACAGAACACTGTATACATAATAAATAAATAAATTTAAAAAAAAAAATCTTTACAATAATGTAAAGGTAGAATTATTTTATTAAATTGAGCTCCCCAGAAGAGTGATTAATGAAGCAATATAAGTTTGGCTCATTTACATCATATTAGGAGCCACCCTAGGGTCACTGTCACAGAAAACCAAAGCCCAACTTCTTTGGGCTCCAAAATTATCTTCTGTCTATTCTTGAGACTAATTTTCCTTCCCAGTATAGTAGTCAAAGTTTGAATTTCTTCAGAATTCTGCTCTTGGTGAGCTTACATGAAGAAAGCTACCTGTTTCACTAATGTACACTTGACGTGGTGTGTAGCAGCAAACAGACCGATATGTCTCTCTAAGGCAAGAAGCTAAGAAGAAAAGGATGCTAGGAAGATCAGTAGATCCAGGCTCAAACTCTGTCATGACATGTCCTCAGGATGTCAATGAATTGTTCTGAAGTTATATTTTTTTTTTTATGCCAGAAGATGAAATTTATTCATTGATTTACAGAGAAAGAACATTCTACTAAACAGGGCAAGGGAAGAAACTTGAGGAAAGAACAGTATAAAGGATCTGAATACCACGAGAAAGGTGAATGCAGAATTGGGAGAGAAAGATGGGTCCACCTTCAAATTTGTGAATTAGATTCCATGGACAGATATGTAGCAAGTTGTCTCAATCTTGAAAATTGTGAAAGTACAAATTTCAAATTAGAAACATCAATGGAAATAAATTAAATGCAAATGAATACGGTAAGTTTTATAGAACATATAGAAATGCATTTTTGAGAGAGGAGGTACAGAATGACAGAATTCTTAAGCAGATATTTGATCACCGGGACTAGATTAAACATAAGTGAGTGGATTTAATATTTGCATGATTCTAAGTATTTTAGAGATTAGGAACCTTATTTTATAAAGTATTGGAGTTATGTTTTTCATGTAAACAATAAAATTTAGTACAGAAAAATACATATGGAAGTTTGAGCAATTCAAATCCCCTTTAGATTCTGAATTATTATGTCCAGTCCGTGTAGTATATTCAAGACTTAGTCTGATGGGTTCATCATATTTAATGATTCATTGTTCATGATATTTCTTCACTTTGCCAAATCAATAGCTTCATTGAGGACAGCTGTCTTTTTGAGGATATATTGTATATTTTCTTTTGGGATTCCATATGCAGCAGACATTTTCACATAGATGTCCCATAATTCTTTCCTGAGACTGGCTTCTTTTGCTTTGGTTTCTTTTTCACTCTGAATCCAGTTTTCTGGGAGAGAAGAAAATTTATCAGGGAATATCAAGAATCCTCTCATAGAAGCATCTCCACCCTGTCTTTGGTTCTGCAATAATCTCGAAGTATATGATGGTCTTAAGATGAAAGTAATAAATTTATGAAGCAGAAATGTGTAGAGTTGGCATCCGTCCTTTTGCCTGATTAAGGTCTAATATTCAATATATATATATTGAACACAAGAAATCTTGCCACGTGGCTTGTGGTTTACCGGTACTTTACATCTTCCTTGTCCTGATGGCGGCTGCAGTGTCTCCCCTGAAGTTATATTTTTTAACCTCTAAAATATATTTAATAAAAATTATCTGACATAATTGAAAATTAAGATAATGCTTATGGAAGGACTTTCTAAAGAGGTATGAGGTTTAAGGAGCTCCCTTCTACCCCCAAAGACAGGGTTTCTCTGTATAGCTCTGGCTGTCCTCGAATTCATTCTGTAGACCAGTCTGGCCTTGAACTCACAGAGATCCACCTGACTCTGCCTCCCCAGTGCTGGGATTAAAAGTGTGAGCCACCACCACCTGTAGCTAGAGTTTTCCTGCCTTGCCCACAGTCAGGACAGATCTCTGTCACCCGCCAGTCCCACAGCCGTTCAGACCCAACCAAGTAAACACAGAGACTTATATTGCTTACAAACTGTATGGCTGTGGCAGGCTTCTTGCTAACTGTAATTATAGCTTAAATTAATCCATTTCCATAAATCTATACCTTGCCACGTGGCTTGTGGCTTACCGGCATCTTCACATGCTGCTCGTCATGGCGGCGGCTGGCAGTGTCTCTTCCCACCTTCCTGTTCTCTCAATTCTCCTCTCTGTTAGTCCTGCCTATACTTCCTGCCTGGCCACTGGCCAATCAGTGTTTTATTTATTGACCAATCCGAGCATTTGACATACAGAGCATGCCACAGCAACCACCCAGCTGTTTAAGTAGCTTCTTAATAATGAATGCTCATGGTTAATTTTCAGATTATGAAATCTGTGGGTAGGTATAGGGGTTGATATGGCTGACCCTCCAATCATACCAATTAAGAAAAGACCTGCTCTATCCACCACATCGAATCCTAATCTGAATTCTTCTGAAGCCATTTCAATCCAACACTGAAAATGAGGTAAATCTGAGTAGGAAGATATGCTACAGGATTTAAATGCACTGATTTAATCAATCAACCACCTCTATCTCAGCCAATGATCTCAACATGGAAATTCAAAGATGAACAGGCAGTGGGTTAGGGGGAAAAGACACATGCAAATGCAGTGGCCTGCTGGGCGGTAGTGGCACACACCTTTAATCCCAGCACTCGGGAGGCAGAGGCAGGCCTGGTCTACAAAGCAATTTCCAGGATGGCTACTGTTACACAGAGAAACTCTGTCTCAAACAAACAAACAAAGAACAGACAGAAAGGTCATAAAATATTAAGGTGGTCAAATGCACAGATGTTAAGGGATTATGGTGAGGGTTTGCTGTCTTGAGAGAGGGGGGGATGGTGATTCTAACTGGAGAGAAAAGTAAACTCAGAAACAGGATATTAAATTTATATGTGACACTAGAAAATGTTGCAGCATAACCAAGTAGAGAAGTTGACTGGTTAGTTGGACTTATAGACCTGGAGATCAGGAAAAAGATCTGGTATAGAAATACAGATGTGGGAATAAGTTGCAGGTTACTGCTCATTGGCATTATGAGTTTTACCACATTTTTAACAGTTCCCCGCCATCACTTTAGTTAGCCTATTCCACCACATAAGTAGTATCTAATCATCTATAATCAAAGATATGTTGAAGCTGTAACTAGATTTATAGCTAAAAGGATCTTAAGTGAAGAGTTGGTGTAGATAATAAAAGAGCTCCTTCAGAAAGATATGTTATGGACTTTACTACAATCTGGTTCTAATTTAAATAGTCTCAGTACTTAGAGGGCAGAAATAGGAGAATACCTTCAGCACAGGAGCTTGGTAGGGGTCTGGGTCACATTGCAAGACTTCATATTAAAATATATATCCATACATATATAACAAAAAATAAAGAAAAAAGTAAATAGAACAAATGATTGTTAAATACAAGTAAATATAATTGGATAAAATAAATGTAATGCTTATTTAGTAAATATAATATAAAGTATATTGTATATAATATAAAAATGTTAGTAAATGTAATAGAAAATAATAAGTAGTATGGAAGAAAAATTCAGAATGTGTAAATAGTAGTAGTAGTCATATCTTTCTACTTTTTCTACTTCTACCTTTAAGCAACAAGAACTTGATACTTTCCCTCATTAGTTTAAAGGACATGCCTGTCAGGTAGGTAAATGGCTAGAGTGTTTAACTTCTCTGCACAGCTGTAGAAACTAAAACATAAAAAGAGTATAAGGAATGCACCTGGTCTCCCAGCAGGTCATTAAAGAAAAGCTGGAAAAACAAAACAGATTTCAAACTCCAGGTTTGCACTGTCTCCCCCACGCTATTAGTGCCAGTCATCACTCCTGTGACGTTCCCACTGAGTACCCGCACTACACTCACGGCTGTGTGCCAGAACACTCTCTTAGGGAGTAAGACACCAATGTGGAGATACTCTAAACGGAGACGTGCAGATAAGGTATTGTTCTCTAAGGCATTCCAGCTATGTTTTCATGCTTGATGTTTAGTAAATTAGGATTATGATATATCATGGGAAAAGACAAAGAATTTCATGAGCTACTTGCAATATCAAGTACAAAGACAACACAAAAGACATTACCTTTGGCGGAGCAGGCATGTTTTGATCCAGTAAAGAAGGAAGTGTAAATGATAGAAAAGGTGGCAGGAAACAGACGTGTTGGGTCCCCAGTGAAATCTAGTTGAGGTCTGGAGTGAATGGAAGTTACTTGGATTCCATAGTGCTGTGTTACCAAGTATGAAGTAACTGGTCTGTTCCTCACTAGTTCTCACCAGACAAGCATGTACATCACAAAATAAACACTTCAATTCTTAAAGGAATCCTTTGCTCCAAAGACAAAATTCTAGATGAGTAAAGAATGAATTTCCGTTACCTATTCCCCCTACTAGTACAAAAAGGGACCATTTTCTGAGGGCTCCATCCAAATCAAACCTTTAGAAGGCTATTATCTCTGTATGAGAAAGACAGCATGTCACTGGGCAGTCTTTCCTCTGGGATGAACCACAGAGGTTCCCAGGTTTAGACACAATGTTAACTGGTATAATGTTCCCAATGAGTTACTCATGGTACATAAGAATAAATCTCATTTTAAAGTGAGTTTCACAGTCCCCCTACAAAAAGACATCTGAAAGCACTTAAGAGATACGCCTACACCCCTGGTGGTTAAAAGAGGGTGGGAAATCCTCTCTGTCTTACTTCATAAAGGTTATTGAAAATGCCATGCGATTAATATTATTTATTTGGCATTGAGTTAAACTCCAAAGGTAACACTTAGCCACCTTCTGTTTACCAAGTTAATCACCAGATTTGTTTACTTTGTCTGATTTACTAAGACAAATACCTTGAGTGTCTGAAATGTTTTATCTGGCCCTGGGAAAGGAAAACGAAAGGAGTGTTGTGCATTTATTAATAGATAAGTGCAAACAGGCCCTATCCTATCAAATGAACAGCTAGGACCTTTGGCCACTGTTTACTGAAAATAAAATTAGCCTTGGCTGGCAGGTACCTATCAGATCTGAGAATAATTAACTACCCACATCTGGTACTCATTACTGAAAATGCTAGTGGGAGCCATTACCTTTGGTAAGGGTTTGATTTCCTGACCATAACATACTATTGGAATGTGCGCTTTCGTCCCAAACACTCTGCTGGCAGCACCAGGAACACTTCCACAAGCTGTTTCCTCAACCCAACCCAGCAGAAAGACATTTTCAGAAATCCAAAACATATCACCAAGACATGCTTGGTTCTCACAGGATGCTTACCAACTCACCACTGGGAATTCCCTGCCCCGTGGAGTCCTGGGAACTTTGCAAACAAACAAGGAGCAGTTTGAGTTAATCAATAATAACATTTTGTACTTGAAATTTTGTTTTTGTGGTTTTTAAGGGACTTCAAGGAATTTCACTGTGCAGAATAAAATGAGTGTAGTTTTCAAGGTTCAAGAAGCCCAGGAACTAACAGCTTCCATCATTAGTCAGATGAAAAACCAGGAATCAACTCAGGTGCCCCTGTGTCTAATTTATTTGTTTTCTATTCTATCAATTCCTTTACTGGGTAATAATTTTCACAATTTTATTAAAGCAAAGGAAATGCTCTGAGGCATCCATATAAATAAGCAATACATAATAAGTTCTTTTATATTCATGTAACAGGAGTTAAGAGGCAGGAAACTCAAGGCCTCTACAATTAGCTTGCTGTGAAATCCTAAACAAGTCACTTGTTTGTCAAGTGACCTCTCATCTCAATGCTCTGTAAAACCCACATTGCAACACTGGGCTGAGGAGCAGGGCCCTCGGACAGTGCTGGGAAAGGGTTTGCCAATCGGAGATAAAAATGCCAGCTCTTCAAGGCCTTTTTATTTCTCCCTCAAAGAAAACAGTAAGCTCACTAAGCTCGAATCAATAAGAAATTGTGTTGTTTTACCTCACACCATTTATTAAGGTATTTTTCTGACATGTTTTGTAGATAAATGTTGCTCCTCCTAATTCGACAGAGGAATTTACATGAAAACCGTGGGTAATCTGAAGATCAGCAGCTGCCCTGTTTCTAAGGAAACTGCAAATTGGATTCTATTAACAATGAATAGACGGCCTCTCCGGAACACACAAGCCTTACTAACACACTCTAGGTGGGTGGACACCAGATACCTTAGTGGATGAGGACATGAAATAAGAAGCTGGGAAGCCTAAGGATATGGAGCCAGTAATTAGGGGTTGAGAAACAGAAGGAGGTAGGCATAATAGGCAAGAAGGGAATTTAATACTAAGGAGGGAATAGAGGCCAAAGAAAAAGAGAAGAAACAGAAAAAACAGTGAGCACTCTGGGATTAAATGGTACAGTCAGGCGAAGGAGTGAGGCCACCCCACGGGGTGCCACAGGAGCATCAAGGGCTGAGAAGAAGCGAGGGGAGAGCAGCCATGTGAAAAGCAAGGCAAGTAGGAATTGCGGGTTGAAGTCTGAGAAAATGTTAGTTGCTCTGGATAGGGCCCAATAGGGATGAAAAGAATCCAAGAGGACTCTGTTAATGATTGTACACAGGAGCAGCCCTGAGGATTTAGAATGTAGCACTAGGAAATTATTTGTACAAAACTGGCAGAATTAGAAAAGCCTCAAATCGAACTCCAACAATAACTGTGAGTTACTGGCTGGTGGAAATTTTCTTCTGTGAATGCCATTTGTGGTATCACTGTAATCGTTCAACTATTTTACTGGAAAACTAGCTGTGGTCTGACTCCCCAGGTTTCATTTGGCTATATCTGGTCAATTTAAGTATCAAGGAGGTCAATGGTATCAACTATTTTCATGTCACTAAATATGGAGGTTGATTTCTTTGAAGAGCTAATCAGCTAGAAGGCACTGAAGTCACTCCTCTATCATTCTTCCACAAAGCCCTTGCTTTCACACGGCCAGCTTTCCTGGAGTCCTGGAGATGCCACAAAGCACCTGATTTTACATGGCCAGCTTTAGCACATGGAGTCCTGGAGACAACACAAAGCACTCACTAATAACAAGAAGCATTCTGACCATTGTCTAGCATAATGAAGTATCTTATTGTCATCAACATTTTTTGAAAATGCTTTGGCCAAGAGTTTTTAAAATAGTTGTCATGTTCTTTCCTCAAGTGGAGAATATTTAAAATGTTTAAAGGTTTCCAAGATAACATTAATTAAATATTTGTTTAAAAGCATCCATTATTAAATTTAAAATACCCCCGTGTGTGTGTGTGTGTGTGTGTGTGTGTGTGTGTGTGTGTGTGTGTGTGTGTGTGTGTGTGTGTGTATGGAGAGAAAGAGAGAAAGGTTAAGACTTAAGGCCTCATTCTTTTCATTCTGTAGCCCAGGCTGGCCTTGAATTTACTATAATAACAATAATTCTCCTGTCTCCTAAATGCTGGGATTACAGACCTGATCCACTACATTTGAGCTTAAGATTTGCATTGAGGAAAAATTATATGGCTTATTTTTGAATAAAAATTATTTCTGGGTAGTTAACTTGCATAAATTAATTTTAAAAGTAATTTATGCTCTATTTAAATTTACTCATTAAATGAGAATCAATATTCTAAAGCTGGATGCTATGAAATTTAAAGAAAAGTGACTTATAAGGCTATTTAATTTTACTTAGATGTTAAAATTATTTCAACCTTGTTCAATATTAATTCTTTCTTTCAAAACTTAGGCTAATGGTAATTAGTCTAGAAACAGAATCTAAAAGGCAGGGTTTCTTACCCTTGGCACTGTGAACACTGCAGTCCAGGCAAAGGTTTTCTTGGGAGGAGGGGAACTGGGCACTGTAGGGTGTGAAAAGCATCTCTGGCCTTTACCCACCAGCATGCCTACCACCTCCAGGCATATTTACCACAACCCAAACCATCTCCAAACATTGCCAAATATCCTCTAGGGGCAAAACCATTCCCTTGGAAAGTAGTGATGTAAGGAATGGTAATTGTCACAACCTCAAGTGTCTATAAGACACAGCAAAGCACCAGGAAACGAGAATGGCTTTACATGTAGTCAGCTATGGAGTGAAATTTGGGTTCTATCACTCACTAGCTGTGTGGTCTTGGGCTTCTTAATTTAAGGAGCCCCCAACTTCCTCAGAAGAGAAAGGGAATAATCACATTATAGTAACATTTCTCTTTGCCTGCCCAGATACCAACCCCCACACCTTTCGAAGTACTGGGAACTGAAATGAGGGTCTCACACATGCTGGGTATTCTAGTTTCACTTCTGTTGATGTGATAAATACCCTGACAAAGAACAGCTTAGGGGAGAAAAGGCTCATTTCAACTCACAATATAGGTTACAGTCCATCATAGCAGGGAAGCCAAGGGAATGAGAACTGAGAACACTGGTCACATCACATCCACAGTCAAGAGCAGAGAGAAATGGATGCATGCATGCTTATTTCTCAGCTTACTTTTGTGGTGATATTTTATTTGTGCTGAAATGTGGTGATATTTTATTTTTGCTTTAATAAATAAAGTTTGCCTGGAGATCAGAGGAAATAGCAAGCCATTTTAAGTAAACAAAGAAGTCAGGCAGTGGTAGCACATGCCCTTAATCCTATCACTTAGCAGGCAGGATCTCTGTGTGTTCAAGGCCACACTAGGGAACAGAGCCAGGAGTGGTGACACATGCCTTTAATCCCAGTACCACCCATAGAGTTCTGGAGGCCTGTACAGACAGGAAGTGACAGAGCTGGCCAGGAAGAGGAAGTGATGTAGCTAGACATAGAGGAAATCAGATGGCAGAACAGCAAGGCATATAACCCTGGGTAGACAGGAAGTCACGCTCTCTTTGGAAGCTGTGGAGTTGGGGAGGTGAGGTTAGCTCATAGTTTGTCCTGTTCCTCTGATCTCTCTCTGGGGCTTTAATTTCTGCTCCATGTTTTTTATTTATTAAGACCATTTAGAAATTCGTCTACATACTTTATACAATCAAAGAACCAACCCCAGATTATGGTACCATCTATTTTTAATTTGGAGTCTTCTCTTATGAATTATTGTAGTCAAGACAATTCCCCACAGACATGCCCACAGGCCACCTGATTAAGAGTCTTTTCTCAGGTAATTCTACCTGTGTCAAGTTGATAATTAAAACTAGCCATCACACCAGGCAAGCATTCTACCACCATGCTATATCCCTCAGCTATCTTTTTATTTTTTATTTTGAGGCCAGTCTCTATAAGTTGTCCAGAGTGGCCTTAGACTCTGTAGCTCAGATTGGACAAAAACAGAGAGATCCTCTTCAATGCTTAGGATTACAGGCCGGGACTAACAGGCCCAGCTCTGGGATCTCATATGGGAGGGGCTTATGGTATCCTTTCTTCCTTGAGAAGAATTACATCTATTCTGCTCTTGGTCTTAAGACTCTGCCCCAGGGTAGAGCACAAGAAGCATATTTGACTAGTGAAATAAATGCATCCCTAAGCCTTAATGTCTGGTTCAGGGATGGGCATGTGAGTTATGGTGGGCCAACTAGACTCAATGCAACCTCTTGCTGGAGCAATCTGAGAGGTTCTCTTTCTGCTCAACTGCCCAGCTAGTAGAGTGTTAAGCTTGGAGCTTCAAAGTGGGGAAAGAAGAAAGTAGAACCTGAAGAAATGATGCTTAATGTTGTAAGTCAGGCCTATCCCCAGACACATCAGGAGTGATGGGTGACTTAATTCCTTCATTGTAAGTCTGTGTGATTTAGACCTAATCACTTAGAAAAAAATCTTACCCAATATAATACCTATCTCAAACATTTGTTGAGAGAACCGGGCATAGTGATGAAGGTAGTAGGCCTATAAAGAGCTTCCTTCAATTCCTAATGCACACAAATCACACATACACTACTACACAAGGGCTCAAAGCACAGTGCAGTGAAGGAGAAAACAACAGATCCCCTGACTTGACTTCAACTTCTTACTCAACTCGAAAATATCCCCCAAACGTCCTTATTTATTTCAGAAGGCTGAAAGAAGGGATTTATAGTTTGTAAATTAAAGTAAAGCAACAGGACCAGGACTGGAATGAATCATTTACTAATTAAGATAATTATTTAATACAATTTTAAAAATTAATGCTAAAAGTCCATGATAAAGACAGAGTCAAGATAGCTAGCCTTTAATTTTGGACTCAGGCTCCAATATAGCTCTGGCAGGGAATAGCAAATACAATCACATTTCTAAACTGTACCAAGTGGAGACACGATCTGATGTTCAAAGGCAGTCAAGGATTCAGAAGCACGGGAGATGTAGCCTAGTTAAGAATGAAGTGAAGAAACCAAGGTTCAAGTCTCAACTTCACCAGCACTAAAGAATGCAGTGGTAACAAATCACCTAGCCTTTTTGATCTGGAGATTTTTCTTAAATAAACTGAAAGGCCTATACCTGGTTATTAGTTCCACCTAGCTCTGAGGCTTTACAATTCTACTGTAAAATTGATTGCTTTTGATGACCAGAAATAAATGACACCAAGTATGCTGTAATTCCTGTTCAACGCTTGTGCTCTCTGGGAGCTCATGGAATGACAAGTTTCAACTATTCAAGTCTACTAAGAAAAGAAAACCCAGGTTAAGCATTATTTGGGGGAAAAAGGAGGAGGGAGTGCTCATACATGTTTCAAATGCCATTCAATTAAAGGTCCTACAATAGAGAAGGTGGCAGCTTTGTGTTGTGGGTAGAGGGTGGCACAGTTGATCTGTGTCTCTAAAAGCTGAAATAATTCACAAGGCCACCCACTGACAAGTCCATTGAAGCAGAAAGCAACCGGGTTAATAAATGACAGCTTATAATTTCCAACAATTTCCAGATAGGAAAATGAAAATCTAAGATCAACAGCTACACGGCAGGGTGACAAGCAGGAGCAGGAATAAGAAAAAAAGAGAAGCAGCTTCTAACACGACGTCTGAGGCCAAGTGCTGAAAGTGGCAGGGGGCTCAATACTGCGAGCCAAAAAGGCTGCACAGGAAAAACAAAAATCTGGGTGCGGCTTCCATGCACACAAACTTTGATCAATTATTTTGGCTGAACTTTAAAAAGTAAAGAACTCGTCACTGAGATAGGTGAGCTCAGCAATTTTAAAACAAAAGTCATAATGAAAACAGGAATTATCTTTAAATAAAGGTCAATATTTACATGCAAAATGTCAAGCACAGACAACGTCCATATGGCAGGGGAAACTGCTGTCCATACACTACACTAGTTTCAAGAATGACCAACACTTGGCCAGTATTATTCCATGTAACTGCAGTACCTTTATCTAAACTCATGAAGGAATGTTCATTCTAAACTCAAATTAAGCAAATATCCTGGGAGCTTTAGTTTCCATATTTGCAAAACACAAGAAATTATTCTAAACTCTACACATGAAGTTATGAAAAATGACCACGCATTTAAAGGCTCTTCTGATTCAGTGATAGGTGATTGTTATAAAGTAAGATGGGAAATGAAATTGACTGTTGTTTAAATAGGTCTTTCTTCTAGGCAATAGAAATGTGTTCTGGGGAAATTTTATTTTTCATTCTCCCAGCACCTCTTTGTGGCCACTGAAAATATTAGCACTCACTTTTAGCATTTTACGGAATGAATCATTGAATCCATATCAAATGAAAAATCGACAGTGAAGGCAAAATAAATCCATATTTTCTGATTCTCTGTGCTCTATCATCTATACATTTTGTATAGTTACCATGCGAAAACAACTCTTTTCTCTAAATGAAATAGACTTATGCTCTAAGGAGTATCATACAGTTAAAAGAGAAGTGTGTTATATAATATATGGGCATTCGAATGCATTCACTGGCTTTAAAGCTTACTTTGTAGATACAGACAAGCACACTCCTTGCTTGGCTTGGCTCACCTAAAGAAGACACCGAGAAATAAAGGAGGAAAATTAAACACACCTGTGCTTCCCTGGAATTAAACAATTATAGCTTGCCATTTCATAGGCTTGAAACTTTAAACCATTTACTTGGCTGATGCAAAAATCACCTCAGTGTTATAGTGAAGAATTATACCACTTGGGCCCACTCCATAGTGCCCCAGGCATACCTGATGCAACTTCCAGCTCAGAGAGCTTTTACAGCCTTTACCAAATCATTAGAACTTTGTATACTTTAGACATTTTCCTTCCGATTCATACAATGGTCTTGTTCACTGAGTTTAGTCAAGGCACGTTGGGATCTGGTAGGAGAGGCAGGGGAAAGCCGTGCACAGGGTGTGGTGGGAAGTCCGTCATGAGCTAGTCTCCCTGAAAGCTGTCTGTTAGTCATCTCGTGGGATATGCCAAAAGCAGAAAGCTTTTTCTTCTATGATCTCAAGAGGAGCTGGCTGTGGTTGGGCACTGTCTTCTAGGACCATCATAGAGAAGTCACAGCTTATTAAACCCTCAGATGAGGAGTTTAAAAGGCTATTACAAGAGGGGGTCTTCTCCAGGAACTTCTCGCCAACTTGGAAAGTAATACTGTGGCTTTCTGACAAACCAAATATAAATTAACAAATTTTTAAAAAGTCCAAAACAAAGAGCCTTAAGACATATTTAAAAACTAATGTTTATCAACATGATTGCTTTCCTTTAGGATGTGGAGCTCTTGTGAACTGTTATTTCTAAAATACAACAGAAATGGGAACTAAAATCTACAGGTTCAGCTTTCCTAATCCTAAAATCCAAAACCTGAAACTTTTTAAAGGCCAAGATGATGCCATGAGTGGAAAATTTCACACCTGACCTCAAGTGACAGGCTGTCAGGCATATTATAAGTATTGTATGAAATTATATCCAGGCTGTGTGAATGAGGCATATATGAAACACAGGTGAATCGCACGTTTAGATTTGGTTCCCACTCCCAGGATATGTCATCCTGTAGATGCAAATATTCCACAATTCAAAGTAGTCTGAAATTTGAAACATTTCTGGGTGCCAGCACTTTGGGTAAGAGAGAGTCAGGCTGTGGTGGGAGGAGCAGTGAGCGGGCACTCGGGCAGCCCAGGCCCCCATCTTCATGCTGCACTCACTAGCTCTGTTGGGCAAGGTTGAAACACTTCAGGACAGCAGCTTTTTCATCCAGCAACTTACATAAGTGGTCTGAGCGATACCTGAGCTTTCTTCTCGCTGTAAAATGCTCAGATTACCTAACTCAGTAACTGTTACTATATGGCTTCTATGTAGTATCTTTATTTTTCACAATGCCGTTTAGTGTGTAAAAACTGCTAAATGTGAAGTAAAAACTGACACACAGCCCTTGTTTATGGATATGAGTAGAAAAAGGAAATCAGGAGAAAAGCAAGGTTTTTCTAGTTCTCCAAATCCCACTTGAGGCCATTCAGAGGTTCAGAACAGTCATCTATGGAGTGCTGGCCTACAATGGGCTCTAAACACTTGACTAGTCCATTTATGGAGTGCTGGCCTACAATGGGCTCTAAACACTTGACTAGTCCATCTATGGAGTGCTGGCCTACAATGGGCTCTAAACACTTGACTAGTCCATCTTTTTCCCTTTTGCTCCTCACCATCCCAACAGCAGCACACAAGGTGAGTCTTGTATAAACTACACCACCACTCTGAATCCAAGAGAAGCTACAGAGTCAGACTAGGAATGCTTAATGACAAAGGCTTACACTTTCATGTAAAGGGGTGCGAAATGGTTCTGAAGGAAAAATCAATGTTATCAAGGTTTCCATTTCGAAACTGTCAAGAATCAACTTGGGGGCACCATTATCAATAAGGAGCATTTGTAATTCATTAAGCTCAAACATATGCTTTTTCCCCAAACACTTTATGAATAAACACCACACAGTATATAATGACCCCATCAGAATGAAATTTAGATATGACTTATCATAAGGCTAACACCAAGAACAATAAGTCTTTGAGAATACTGCATATACATCTTAATTGCCAAACTATAAGACTCAAGCAGGGCCAGGTAAGCTACTAAGAGCTTCATATAGGCTAGAGATGGTTTCTTCAAAAGCTCCCCAACTTAAAAGAGGCTTCCTCCTAAAGGCCAACAGAAGGCAGTGTAACTTCCCCTACAAAGACGACAGAAAAAAACAGAACACTAACAGCCAAATGATCTGGAATTTTAAAAGTTGAAATACAAAGGCTTTTCCCGGTGGAGATGAACCTCTTCCACTGTGTGAGGGCTCCATCAGCTTCATCGACCTCAAACATTTGGTTCACAAAAAATGTGATGACGAGGGAAGTTGGGTAGAGGCAAACAAATACAAAGAAATGGCATTCTTTTGGTGCCTGGTGAAGCCTCAACAGAGAAGTACTGGGAGTAAACAGCATGCTCAGGGCTTAACTTTAAAGTCTGCTTAATTGTTCACTGCAGTCCAACACCCATGTCCCTCTCTCAGCAGTACATGACACGGAGAAAAATCTCCCATTATCTGGTTCTTACTTCGGCGACTTCTAAAACAGCGTGTGCTAATTAGTCACATAAGTGGGCAGTGTGACCTCCAAACCTTCATGGGTTACTAGCTAGGTTTAGGCATCTCTGTGCTGAGGACTTAGTCAAACCCAAACTCACACTTACAAATTGCAAAAATCTGGGTTAACACTTTGCAGTTAGTTAGTGCTACATATGAATGTCTCTACCTTTGAAACTATAAAAATACAGAAGGTTGGATTTTACAGACACTGATTTAGCTGACGTTACAAGGGGATGTAAGAGCAAGAAAAAGATAACTTGCATTTCTTTAGGTTTTTTTTCCTGTCCCCCTTGCCAAAAAACAAACAAACAAACCAAAACCCCAAAACAAAAACAACAACAAAAGTCATTTGATTCCCCAAGGAAAACCCAAAATTAACAAAATAAAATAAACACAAACAAAAATCTCTGAGCCATTTACTGTTTCAAGGTTATGAGCACTAAACTATGACATCAATGAGGATCCCTTTTATCATTCCTTCTTTATGTAACACAGTCCATGAAAACTTCCCATTCTAGTAGCTAAAGCATGTTTTTCCTCCACAACCCAATAACCTACCCACTGGTGTGGTCCACAGTGCAGACAAGGAAATCTGTTATGTAAATGTGGAGGATGTGTGTGTGGGAGGAAGAATATATTATCATAACCCTGAAATTAATTCCCTTTCTAATTCTCCATTACTGACTCTGTTGTTACTGGTCATTTCTATAATACTGAAAACCTACAGGAAGTGCCCTATAGAAGCTGAGTTTCTGACCAAGATGGAACAACAGGGATGGGACAAGACTGACCTACCATCTAAAGCAATCAAAACTCATATTGCTGTTGTCTTGAGACAAGGTCTCATGTAGTCCAGGCTGGCCTTGCACTCACTGTGTAGCTGAGGCTGACTTGAACTCTAGATCCTCCTACAACTTCCCAAGTGCTGGGATTACAGGGGTGTTTTCATCACTTTTGGCTAATGTTTGTGTGGGTGTATACCCACACACACATACCTACACATATTTTCACCCAGAAAAACAGAGAAAAAAAGAAGAGCTGCCTAAAAATTGATTCTGAAAAAGTGGAAGAAAATAAAATTCACCTAGAGTTCTATACCCAACAAAAATATCTTTCAAAAGCAAAGGTGACATTGGATAGCTTCAGAGAGAGGGAGTCAGTTTTCTTTAATGGTGTGACCGCTGTAGGGCAGGCTGTACTCCCGAGAGTAGTTCGGCAACACAGAGTGGACTCCATGGGTTTAAACAACAAATAAAAGAAGAAAATTCCAAATGGGATGGGCAGATAGGTGAGGATCTGAGAGGAGTTGGGGGAGAGAGGTAAATATGACCAAAATATATAGTATGAAATTCTCAAAGAATTAATGAAAGTATTTTAAAGTAAAATAAACACTTTAAAACATACAAAAGCTAAAAGTATCACCAGTGAGTGAACTTAAACTAGAGGATGCTAAGCCAGGCCTGATGCTGTAGGCCTAGTGGCACAAGCCTATAACGCCAGCTACTAGGGAGACTGAGGCAGCAGGACCATGAGTTCAAGGGCAGCCTGGGATACAGCTTGAGTCTAAGGCCAGCAAATACAACGCAGTTAGACCATCTCGAAATAAAAGATAGAAAAAAGGCAAGAGATACACCTTAAAGGTAGACAATATTGCCTACTACAAAAAGGAAGAAATAAAGAAAGAGAAGGAGAGATGGAAGGAATTCCTCTAGCTAAATGCCTATGATTCAGCAAACTGGTGGAAATATGGGTGTACACAAAGGTTTGGTAATCACTGGAAATGGTAGCTTTAAAAAAAAGTGTTTGTTTATTTTACGTATATAAGTGCTTTGTTTTCATCCATACCAGAAGAGGGAATCAGATCCCATTACAGACGTGAGCCACCATGTGGTTGCTGGGAATTGAACTCAGGACCTCTGGAAGAACAGTCAGTGCTTTTAAGCACTGAGCCATTTCTCCAGCCTTGGAAATGATAACTTTTGATAACTATATATTTTTATTACTTAAATATATTTCAACAGCAACTGATTGCCTAAACAAGAGTGTAGAGTAGGATTTTATAACTCACGTATAATTATCTTTAAGTAAAATATATGATTAAGTTAGCCGAGGTGGGAAGGACCACTCACTGTGGGTAGCACCACGCTCTGGGTTGGAATCCTGGGCTGTATCAAAAGGAGGATGTGAACTGAGTTAAAGCACTCACTGATCTCTTCCTCCTGACTAAGGAGGCAATGTTCCCAGTAGCTCCAAGCTACAGACATTTTGAGTTCCCTGCCCTGAGGGACTTGTAACCTCAAACCTTAACCCTCTTCCCCCTCAGAGTATTTCATCACAGGAACAATAGCTTAGAAACAACAAAGGAAGGATATAGGTAACCTGAGCTTGGCACAGAGTTTTTTGATAGGACATCAAAAACACTATCCACGAAAATAAATGACAGGTAGAGTCGTAATAAAATTAAACATTTCTCAGGGCTGTAGAGATGGCTCAATGGTTAAGAGCACTTGCTGCTCTTCCAGAGGACCTGAGTTCAATTCCCAGCACCCACATCAGGTGGCTCACAACTGTCTGTAACTCCAGCTTTTTGGGGGTGAGCTCCAACTCCCTCTCTGGCCTCCACCATCACCCACACGCATATGGCAATACGGCAATACAATAAAAAATACTAAAAGTTTTTAAAAATTAAATACCTCTTCCATATAGAAAGATAATGTTAAGATGAAGAGCAGATAATCCAAGATTGGAAGAAGTATTTTTCAAAATGCAATGATATTGGATTTATATACAAAATATACTGAAGAATAAAACTCAGAAATAAAGACAAAAGCTGGGGATAAAGCTCCATAGTTAAGAACTTCTCTCTCTCTCTGTGTGTGTGTGTGTGTGTGTGTGTGTGTGTGTGTGTGTGTGTGTGTGTGTGTGTGTGTTTTCTTATCATTTAAATGACCCTGGGTTAGTGGGTTCAATTGCCAGTCCCACACAGAAATTTGGTTAAGGATAAATAAGTATATGATACTAGATAACTGCAAACTAAAAGAACGAGAAACCACTACACATCTACCAGAAATGCTAAAATCACAGCAGCGACACTCTCGACGCCGGTGTGGATACGGAGCCACAGGAGCTTCGACTCATTCACGGTTGGAGAGAATACAAAATGACTAGTTTGGCAGTTTCTTACAAAGCTAAATATAACATCCATCCCATAATCTAGTCATTTCACTCACAGGAAAAGGAAGCATTACTTCATTTAATAATTTATAGTCAGATAGTAAAAGTGATTTTATTTATAATATAGTCCAAAATAGCCATCAACAGAAGAATGGATAGCATAGGTGATGTGTATACACAGTAAAACATTACTTAGCAGTAAAAAAAAAGAAATTCTGATGCAAACGGCATAAATAAATCTCAAAACAATTAAGCTGAGTTTAAGATTAAGACCAAAAAACTTAAACAGTCTGATCCCAGTTACATAAAATGCTTGCAGATGAAATATAATTTAGAATAACAAAAATATGCCAGTTATCTACTTGAAGAGGATGGTAGGAGTGGCAGAAGGGCAAGCCATGTAGAAACTGTTGAGGATGATGAACATATTCATTATCTTCACTGTGGTTATGATCTAATGCATATATACATACATACATATATACATACATATGCCAAAACTTACCAAGTTTTACTAATCATCCTATTTGAAATGTTTATTAGATGCCAATAATGACTCAGTACTATTGTTTAAAAACATTAAAAAGTCCTTTGAATTTCCTGTTTTAGTTCTATGTTCAATTTTTATTTTATTTTAATATATTTTAATTAAAACATATCACTTTCCCTTTTTTCCTTTTCCTTCCTCCAGTCTTTCCCATATCCCCTCCCTCCAATCTTTCCCAAATACCCCCTCACTCTTAAATTGATAGCCTCTTTTTATTTGACTATTAATATTTTACATATACATAGATATATACACATATATATGTTCACATTTCAAATAAAGCAGTTCCTGTGTCATCTCTCTCCATGATAGTCAGTTGTGTAAAACACAAATAACTATTTCTGTATTCATCATTAAATTAAAAGAACTTATGAAAAATCTATTGTACGTAAACCAGTAGACTGGGAACCACTGGATGCTATAGGAATGCTGTCAAATTATAAGGGATAAAGAATACTGATGACGATGAGGTATAATGGCAGGTGTCATCTTCTTCTCTAGAGTGTAAAACTGCTCAGGGATGACTGACCAGGAAGGCCAAGTTTACAATCCTGAACAGCTCTTGACAAAAAGCCTTAGGACATGGTTAGATCATCTGGGCATGGCAGCACCTGTTGTCCTATCAGCACCTGGGAGGCAGATGCAGGAGAATTATAGCAGATTTGAGACCAGTCTAGTATACATACATATGAGCTCTGGGTTAGCCAGGGCTACACTGCGAGACCCTGTTCCAAAAAAGAGAATGAAATGAAGGAGAAGAGGAGGAGGGGAGCAGGACAGAGAAGAAAGAGGGCAAGACATGGCCAGGTTCAACAATACGGATATCAGACAGAGAGTCTTAAAGTTTACCTTTTAATGACCTTTTCATTTTAAATTAGAGTGCATTAAATCTCAGGGGGAGGCCATGAGATTAAGGAAAAACTGATCATAGAGTGGCATCCGTATCACAGGTACTCACAATATTCTTCTCGATGAAAATTACAAAAGCATGTACTCTTTTTTGATTGAATCATTTCTCATGGGTTTATAGATCTCAGTTGAGTTTTCTAAAATTCGCCAACTTTGGACTTAGGGCCAGAAACCTCTGGCTGTTATGCCTCAAGCGGAGTAGGACTCCTGAAGAAATTCTTTTGCTACCACAACTATTTGAGTGTGGTTTTAAGTGGTAAGTCTTGGTGCTTACCAAATTCCTCTGGTCTGATCCTGAATCTGAATGAACCTAAAATATAGCCAAATAGCACCATCTACTTCCAGCTATATTTGATTATCCAATATCCCTCCAAAATCACGCCTGCTTATATCCTGAAGGAATTGCCAGGCAGAGCTCTTAATGTACTATGGCATGAGTTACAAACAGGCACAAGGGACATTCTCTGCTCTCTCCTGCTACATGTGTTCTTTCCCCTAACTAAAACTTCTATCTAAACCTTGAAGAGGTTACAGCTTCCTTCATAACCATGGCAATGAGCTTCAGGGTCCCTTGGCAGCTAGAGGTTCCATAAGAAAGACAGGTGTTTGTGTGTTACTTAACTGACGAAATAAGGTCTTACATTGATGACTAGGATGGCCTTGAATTCCCAGGCTCAAGGATCCTCCTGCCTCAGCCTCCTTGAGTTTTTTGGAACCAAAAACACGCACTATGTTGCCTAGCATGTCACACTTAATTTCTCTCTGAAAACGAAGTTAATGGAGCTCTTTGTTATTCTATCTAGTTTCTCAAAGTTCTTCCCTCTATTCAGGCTCAAGTCCATTCCAGGCAGCTGAACGTCCAGGCCGTCTGAGAAGTCCTCAGATGAAATCCCCTGGGCTTCCTCTTGGTGCTTTCGGTCTTGGCTAATTCACAGCTTTGGCTCTGTAACTCACCCTCCTGACCAATGCTATCAAACTCAGTAACTCAATCAGCTTCCTTTTAACAGAGCAGTTTTGGACACCTTTTGGATAAATTACAACTTCTTATACTCCAAACCAGTACCGACGATTTTACACTGAAACCAGTCCTCACAGAGTTCTATATGTATCAGAACAATATTAAATTTCCCAACTTCTCAAAAGCCTGAATGAAACCTTTTACACAGATTATGTCCTAGGTTTACAACGGAATGTTTGGCTAAATGAAAAGGGGAGACCAAGACCAAAGACACTTTAGATGTCTTCTTTGGGTGAGTTTAACTTGTACAGAAAAATCTGGACAAGATGCACTACGGCTGAATCCAGATGAAAGCCATAAAGAACAGGAAATGCATACACAGTTATGATATAAATAATTTCAGGAATTTATTTCCAGACAACTCACTCCATTCATATATTAACACTAAATTAGAAAACTATTATTGAACAAAAGAGGCCCAAATTGCTCAATAATAAGATGACTACTTCAAGTTATTATTTAAATGATCAGCAAACATTTATAATCATTTGTTAAACAGGATATGTATAGCAGGTACATTATTATAAGTTACATAATTTCATATTTACAGTAACTCCAAAGTATTAATGTTATTAATATTCCTAGAATACAAAGGAAGAAACAAAGTCCCCCCAAACATTCCAGGGTGACCTGCCCAAGTTACCCTGGCAGCTGGTGGCAGAACCAGATACTCAAGCCCAAATCTGCCTGGTTCCAGGGCCTGTGTCCTTTCCCATAGGATGGCCTCCTATCAGTTAGAGGAACTATTATCAGTGCTTTGGAAAATTCCTGACACATTAGACTGGGTGGCACAGTGGGGAAACCTTTGATCATGGTCATGAAGCTTGTGAGCCAGGCTCTGGCAAGTGTGTGACCTTAATCTCTTCTATGTCTTGGCTTTCTTTTTCTCATCCATGAAATAGGAATTCAGATAACTAACATCTAAAAGTTCTTCCAACTCTTCATAGATTACCATTCTATGATTCTATGCATTATGTACCACGCAAACATATGGAATTGAGGAAAGACAAAAAAGAGAAAATTTAACTGGGTACAAGACACAATACAGCCAAACCAACTGGACAGACAGAAATGACAGAAGAGACGCTTTGTAGGACTATATTACCAAGATGATGGAGAAGACATTACATAATACATACCAAGTAAACAAACCTATAAAAAGGTTTTACCAACTACACTGGTCTGTTTCAATTTAACATCAAGCAATATTTTAACTATTTAAGTAAAACACAAAATACAGACAGACATGAGGAAATATCAGACAAACCCAAGGACAAACATACTTTGAGTTTGTTTTTGGCTGAATGAGATTCTGAAAACTATGTGGATTTCCCCTTAGAAACAAGTGTGGGTTGGAGCTGGCAGGTGTAGAGCACAGCAGCTCACGGAGGCTCTAGAGAGTGGAAGAGAAGAACAATCCATTGTTTCTGCAAAAGCTCTACTCATCCACAAGATAATGCTCGGAGACTGATGACAGTGACCGTGTGGGCCTTTTGTTTGGCTCTGCTCTCCACATTGAGCCAGCAAAGACCAAGCAGGGCAGAACAATTAAAAAACTTTGGTAACACACGGCTTCTCCTTCTAAGCAGCCCAGAGTCTTCAGTCATGTTTCCTGATTCTTCCTGGGTTTTCTAAAACAATGATAAAGCGCCTCTTTGCTCAGCTGCCATCACTAAGAGCCAATAGGAGGTGGATGCAGGTGGGAGAGCATCACAGGGCAGAGGTGAAAGGCCACCACAACAGCTGGGGCTGG
Organism: Peromyscus californicus insignis; assembly: GCF_007827085.1. Lineage (NCBI taxonomy): Eukaryota > Metazoa > Chordata > Mammalia > Rodentia > Cricetidae > Peromyscus > Peromyscus californicus. The sequence goes on from NW_026294447.1 coordinate 76,006,412, forward strand.
ACAGAAAAGTGGCCCAGAGTGTGCAGGGCCTTGGGGGACTTTACGGTGTGGGACCGACTGTCCAGGCTGAGGAGGAGTCAAATTTCCAAACTTGGGAGGCCAGCAGCTCTATCTTAGTCTTATCAGTCTGAAAGTCTCTCAATAGATAAATATGTTTTGTGTGAAAGAAGAAAAGATGATGAACAGTCTGGCAAAAGAAAATAAGACAAACCAAATCTTCCACAGGATGTTCACAGACCCAGATGCCAAAGAATGTGCAGGGGGTGGGGACTCCCCAAGAGGGAGGGAGAGGGAAAAAATTAAAGCCATCAGTGCTAGCATTTGCCAAGAAGCAGTGAGAGTACCCTTGAGACCGTCTAGAAACCAGGTAGAAATGACTGCAGTTCCAGAGTCCACACACTCTACCTGTCACCATCCCCAGCAGCCTGCGCCCGCCCCCAGAAGACTGTGGTTGCTCCCTGAAGCCCCCACAAAGCAGCAGCCAGGACACAGTGACAGCTGGAAGGAAGGGAGTCAGGCAAGGGCTTGGCATAAACAGAAGTGGAGCCAGAAGGCACAAGTACGAAGGGAGAGAGACAGTTTTCCTGTGTGGTTTGGGCATGTGGTGTGGGAAGCTGAAAATAAGAGCTAGCCAAAGTGTTGGGCCTGGACAGCCCGAAGGACTTGGCAGGCTTGGCCTTTCTCATGGCAGACGGGCCAGGAAATGAAGCTTTCAGTTGTCTGCTTCGATGTTTTTCTCACTGTCACCATATTCATGTTCAATCCCTGGCCCGTTTTGTGTTTTCTTCTTCTTCTTCGGGGATTAGCACATCAGTGTGGTCAGAATCCACTTGGGTTACTCAGGGCTGCACTGTGCATCGTTTCCTCACACACCATATCTGTCAACCAAGGACTTGGAGAGTGAGAACTCATGGCATATCATAAAGCAAATAATAGGAGATGTTCTTCTCTGTACGAGACATCAGAAAGCGTTTGCCCCTACCCCATGTTCCAGACGGGCAAATTAACACTAGTTAGGAGGAACAGGGGGACTTGCTAACACCACACGAATACTTAAGAGCAGCCAAGGAGGGAGAAGCACCCAGTCCCCCCACCCTACAGGGAGCCAGGGACCTGTCCGTGAACATCACTTTTCTTCCAGGCTTCATTTCAGGCAAGAGAATCTACTCCATCCTCCTTGTTAACACTGATTTTACCTCCCCCAGAAGAAAGGAACAAATAAGCCTAGAGACATATATAATTTCACAATACCAGAAGACAATGAACCTAAAACCAAGCAAAATGCTTGTCCACTAAAAGCTGCCATGACAAAACTTATGATTTTTGAGTTTCATTTATCATATGTAATTGTCAGTCACATGAAGATAAAGTTGCTATTCAAATAAGCTATGGCCTCAGCTTTCCCCTGTCCTATTGATTTTTAAAGTAGCAGGTTAATTTCAAGCCTTGGAGACACCTTTCCAACTAACTAAGTATCTTAGTGACAAAACACCACGACCAAAGCAACTTGGGGAAGAAAGGGTTTACTGGGCTTCCACTTCACTGTTCATCATCGAAGGAAGTCAGCACAGGAACTCAAACTGGGCAGGAACCTGGAGGCAGGAGCTGATGCAGAGGCCATGGAGGGGTGCTGCTGACTGGCTTGCTCGGCCTGCTTTCTTCTAGAACCCAGGGCTACCAGCCTAGGGATGGCCCAACCCACAATGAACTGCGCCCTCCCCCATCAACCACAGCCTGCAGTCCAATCTTATAGAGGCATTTTCTTAATTGAGGTTCCCTCCTCTTGGCTGACTTTAGCATGTGTCAAGTTGACATATCACTAGTCAGCACAGTAGGTATTAAGAACAGAATTTCTAACTTAAGGAACAATTTTAAAAATCAGAGGAGGGACTGGGAAGATGGCTCCGTGGATGAAGTAAGTATGACTGGAGACTGAGTCTCTAGCACATAAAAGCTGGGCAGGCGTAGCTGCGCACCTGTAATCCCAGCACTCGGGAGGCAGAGACAGGGGATCCCCGGAGCAAGGCGGCTGGCAAGACGAGTCGAATCACTAGAGCTCTGATCAGAGAGCGACCTTCCTTCAGTAAATAAACTGGAGAGAAACAGAGAAAGACAGTGGATGTCAATCTCTGGACTCTATAGGCACACATGTGCATACATGTACACATGTACACCCTACATGTGTGAATATATATACATACACATGCCAAAATGGAATACAAAATGAAATTTGTCTTCTTTCCTCAGTCTGATTTCTTTTACTCCAAAAGAAAAGTATTTTTCCAGAACCAAAGAATCATGTTATGTGACACTGAAAAATAATACTTCAGTAGAGCAGTTAAATTACTCACGTTTTCCTTCTTCCTGTATATCTAAACTCAAATATTCTTTAATATTTTTATTATGTACTATAGCAGTCCCTTCTAACCCAGTTTTTAGTCAATCACACACACACACACACACACACACACACACACACACACACACACACATGGGAAAATATAAACAACATGCAAGGTTTACTACTGTCATTGGTTTCTGGCACCCAAGCAACATCTTGGAAAATAGTCCCTGCAGAGAAGGAAGAACAGTTGTATTCACATCTGGGAAAAATAGAAAAAAGTTTCTCTCCTGACATAAAGGCACGTGAAATTAATTGAGGAAAACCAAGATGTGAGTGGGCCAAGGCAGATTAGTAGGAACAGTGATAAAGAGTGCTAAGAAACATAGTGGGTGGGCCCTGGATCAGCCTGGCTTCCTGTCCAGGAAGGAAAACAGAAGGGGACAGCCCAAATGAAGGGGACTCGAACGAGGTAGGTTAAAATAAACAACAAGCCTTCCTGGACTGAGTGTCTCAGTGGGACAGCACATGCTGGGCATAAGCAAGGAGACCCCAGCTTCAGTCTCCAGTGCCACACACAAAAAAAGAACCCCATTTCTATTATTTTCATATTTTCTTATCTAATGTACTTACTGTACATGAGAATTTGATGTACTCCATAAACCTTTTTGAAGGAAAAATGACATTATTGCTAACTTAAAACTAAGACTGACAGGAGTACTATAAAGTTAAATATCAAGAGACAGCCCAGCTAGTAAAGTGTCTGCAGCAGGAGGACCGCTGGCACATGCACAAAAATGCCAAGGGCAGCTGGCATGTTTGGAACCACAACACCATGGGGTCAGAGACAATGGTTCTCCAGAGCTTACCGACCGGTCACTAAGTGCCAGTGGTAGTGGGAGACTCTCAAAACATAAGGTAGAGTGATCAAGGAAAATGTTCAGTGCCAACCTCTGGTCTCTGAATTCCCATGCACATGTGTGCAAATGCACATACATGTATACACACACACCAATTCAAGAGCGTAACAATGTAAATGATTGCAATACCCAAACGTCAGAGAACATGGAAACTTCACAACTACCAGAGAAGCTTGGCCTATCTATAGTTATGTGAGAACATGAGCCATACACAAGTCATTGTGGTAGACACATGATGAGTGGCTGGTCTTTCTTATCATGGAATTTATTTTATCTGAAAATCTCTTCCTGGGGAGAAATAAAGGTCTAGAGGCACAGCCTTAAATGTTGTGGAAATTACTGGAGCTCTGCAGAGATTTTACCGCTAAAGACTGTGTTTACCATAGTAGAAACCATAGCTGATAATTTTAAGGCATTTATTTTGTTAAAATCATAAAGTCATAATATAAAAGAAGCCCATAACACCTTAATACAGACAACATGTTTTATATTGAGAAAAATCTATCTTCTAAAACAAGATTTAGTGAAAGAGTAACATCGTTTACATTCTTACAAATCTGTTCAAGGTCAGCTGGCTTCTAAGAGCAGCCTTGGCATCGGGGAGAATCGTGAGCACTGCTTTGGCCTCACGGGCCTCCTGCAAGCATCTCAGTGGCCTCCAGGGATCCAAGATCACACGTTAAAAACCATGGTTCCCGGGCTGGAGAGATGGTTCAGTGGTTAAGAGCACTGGCTGCTCTTGCAGAGGACCAAGGTTCAATTCCCAGCATCCACATGGTGGCTCACACCCACCTGTAACTCCAGTTCCAGGGAATCCGATGCCCTCTTCTGACCCCCACCAGGCACCAGGCACACGTGTGGCAAGCAGATGTACATGCAGATAAAACATCCATACACATACAAAATAAGTATTAAAAAAAACAGAAAAAAAAAGAATAATAAAAAAAAAGAACTATGGTTCCCCTAGCAATAGAAGTGAATATTCAAAACTAGGCGTGTGGATTCAGACTTACTTGCAGCTTTAACATAGGGAGCAGAGTCCATGACTTCATCTTGTAATTCTAAGATTGGAGTTATCTTGTAAATAGAGAAGTTGAGCTGTGTGAATGGCCTGGTCTCTAGTACTGCGACCATTGCCTTCTCAAAAGGCTTGGGATAAATGGGGTTTAGCTCCCATAAAGAGGGTGACCATATGCCTTATTTGCTTGGGAAGTCTCAGGGTGTTTTTTTAAAACAGGGCATCTATTAAAAGAGCCCTTTAATTCTCAAAACTATCCTAATTTGGTGATAAATTTTACAGTCACCATGAAGATACCCTTTAAAAGCAATGCAAGGATTCTGCCTCTTCACCCTGTGGATAGGCAGGAAGAAGCCACACTGGATTTTGTTTAAATAATATTTCACCAACTCTGGAAGAAAACTATTGCCAATCTCTTAGTTTCTGTGCCTTTTGCCATTCTGAACAGTTCTCTACAGCAGCCCATGCTGTTTTCTTGCTCTTTACTTACTTAGAGTTTGAATGGTGGGATGTCACTTTGCTCAAATGTCTCAAATTGGTCGAAATGTAACCTGTAAATTAAAGCTACCAATTAACAGACTGAGTTAACCACTAGTCTAACAAAACATTAGGCAAAACCCTGCACACCAGTTCACCTCACCACCAGAAATTGAGTCAATACAGTAAGACAAGGGACTTCTTTGAAGCAACATTAAGTCTGCCAAGGCCTAACCCCAGGAGCACGGCAGGGGGTATGAAGAAGACTGGGAAAGAAGTGCTGTAAAATCTGATTAGTGAACTTTGAAACCGACATGAATTTGGCTTCGCGTCCCTGAGTGCCAAAGAAACCTTAGCAGTTATCCAGGGCTTTTAGTAAGGAGGGCAAAATTATAAGAACATTTTTACGAGTTGTGGCTGGCAAGCCCTAGCTTGTTAAAAGTCTTTAAAAACCAATGCCTTGGTGGAGGTAACATTTAGTGTTTACCGTAGCTCTGGTTGTCAGGGGTTACTGCTAAGGTCCTGGTTTTCCATGACATCAGCAGCATTCCAAGGGAAGTGTGTGTCAGTGACTTTCAGTAATGACTCCTTTTTCCAAGTGTTCGAAGCCTCTGCCAAGGCTGCCCTACACCTGCACACCAGCTGAACTGGAGGAAAAGGAAAAGCAGACAGATTAAGTGGGATTTTTGTCTGGATTCCTTAATGAGACTAAAGGCTTTTCTTCCTCCTGTGTTTGCTTTTTGTAATAAATCGGTGCCGGCCCTTTTAAAGTGACATGGCTCCTCTTTAACTTTCCTACACTCATCTGGTTGTCTGTCATGACCTCTCACTGCCATATTCTGGAATGAACTTTGGAGAATTTTTCTTCTGCAAGCAAGGTTTAGGGCTTACTGGGATGCCCGACCTAGCAGGCTGGCCCTCCGGGAGAGTTTTCTGAGGGAGGCATCTGCTGCGTCCCAAATTTGCAGAACACAGAAGCAGCAAAGAGACCTTGCTGTGTGGCTGTTCTAAGATTCGCCTGGCTTCCAGCATCCCAACCAGAGAACCTGTGTTCTCTCAAGGCAAAAGGTAGAACTTCTCCTATGTCCTAGCCTCACAAAAGTCAGGAGTGAGGTTGACCTGATTGGCAAGCACCTGGCGATCACTCAGGGGCCAACTCTGACTGTACACTTCGCCAAGACCTTCCTTCCAAAAGCCTTGAAGCACGCTATCAACATCAAGTCATCAGTAGCCATGACAACCACCTGAGTAAAGAGGTGGTAAATATTAGCTCAGGTGGGAAAACTGGGGTGTGGGTGAGTAGAATGTATACTCTGCTAAGAACTAGGCCATGGGAGAGCTCACAGAGTGCAGTCAGCACACAGATAGTCCACCATTTTAGCGGGCCTGCTCCAGCTCTGACTACACTACACCAACCCGCTGTTTCAGACCAATCAAGGGTTGTAAAAAATGAGCACTTTGTTCATAAGGAAAAGCTTTAAGGTATCCAAGGAAAACAGGATCAAATATATGGAATTACACCAAAGGCTGTTCTTGTAAGGGCTTTGAGAAAGCAACGGGATTTTCCCATTCAGTATCTACTTCTGTGAATGACATCTGGTACCTCAGTTTCCTCACCTACAAAAACAAAAATCATTTAGAATATATCACAGGCATTTGAAATTTTAATGATTCATGTTTGGAGTTGCACAGAGATTTTTTTTTAAATTTCTAATTTTTATTTTATGTGTATGAGTGTTTTGCCTATAGGCACCAACATGAATAGTTGTGCTCTCAAGATGCTTCTAAAATAAAAACCCCTCTAATCACACAAGAGCACTATGCTCATCCTGCAGGTACAAGGACAAATTTAGCACGGCAGAGGCAGTGTTAGGTAGTTGCAGGTGAACTAATAATGAAGGCTGCTCTGCCAGTTTCTCTTTGATTTCGTGAAAAAGGATCAAATAGACTGACTATGCATAATTTTTGGCTTCATTTACTGGATTAAACTATAAAACTTTGTGTGTATCTAGCCCATATAAAGAGTTTTTCTGGTTTTGGTTGATGGATTTTTGGGGGGTTGTTGCTTTTGTTGTTTTGGGGATTGTTTGTGTTTGTTTTAGTTTGGTTTTAAGGGAAGATCTCACTATCTGCAGCTGAGGCTGACACTGAACTTTTGTCAATTCTCCAGTCTAAGACTCTTAAGTATTATAGGCACACACGTTACCATGCCTGCCTTAGGTTCCAAGCCTCAATTTCCAGGCTTATTTTATTATTATTATTATTATTATTATTATTATTATTATTATTATTATTTTGAGACAAGGTCTTGCTCAGGCTGACCTTGAACTTGAGATCCTCCTGCCTCACCCTCAGAAGTGCTAGGATTACAAATGTGAGACTTTAACAATTTTTAAAGTGTTTTACTATGATAGCTTATTAACAAGATATTGAACCAATTAGAAACACATATTTGATTGGATGTTCTTGAACACAGGGTTAACAAAGTTCCATCTAAAACTAAATTCTACAAATTATTTTCATAAATTGGGAGGCAGGAGGGGGAGATGAAAGGGAGGGAGAAAAGAAGGAAAAGAAAGAGGCTTGTAAATCTAAAATATTTAAATCTCAAAAAAGAGAGAAGGGGGGGGCTCTTTTCTTCTTGAAGATAAAAGATTTAATGAGGTACTCCTAAGCCCTCAGCAAAGCTCCTTGGGTAATTGCCCTGTTTTTAAGCCACACCAATTTTGCTAGGAGCAATTGTTGCTAAAAGCTGTTAGAGTACACACAAAAGCAATATAACAAAACAGCAAAATATGCTTCTGATTTTGTCATGCTACCAACCTATACTTATCCAGAAATATTAAGTGCCAACCATCTTTTATCTAATTCAGACTTCATCCTTCACCACCCACCCTTCGCCACATAAAGCAACAACGTCATTTGGAGTGGAAAACTCTGGGAAGAAAAACCTAAGCTCTGGAAAAATATGTTCAATGGGAATCTGCCTCCAGCTCTGCAGATTTTCAAGCTTGCCCTTGCCTCTTGGGTCTGGAAGCTAGACTTTGGTGCCCAGAATATGGCTGGATGAGGGAGGCAGTCTCAAATCACACCCTGAGGGCTAGGAACAGAACACATAGTCTCCAGTCTTCCAAAGAGGATTGAAGGCTGGCACTATAGAGGTTCCTTTCTCATTGGCTCTTGGTGATGTCATGGCCATGTCTCCAGGGCCCAGGAAATTCACCGTGACTAATGGAGCCCTCACTTGTGAATACACATTCCATCTCAGAGGAGCAGCAACAGTCTGTCAGGGCAACACAGAGGGCCCAGTTAGGGAATGCCAGTCAGTCATGCACAGAGGGGCTCAGAAGTTCTGAAATATGCTGTTGGTTCATCTTCTCAGAAAACCTTCACCAACTATCTGGACACCCGTGGCCTGCACCTACTGCAGAACAAGAACTCGTAAACAGAAAAGCAATCATTCCAACAGGGTCGACATCCTTCCAGGGTTCAATGTAGTAAATAAAGCAGGCTTTGGAATTTATTTCTATAAAGGACCTGATATTAACAATTTTAGGGTCTGTATGCCACACAATCTTTATTGAAACTAATCATTTCTGTCAATAAGGTGCAGAGGCAGCAAGCGATGATATATAATAACCAAGCACAGTGGTGCTGAGATAAAACATGACTTACAAAGACCACTATCAGACTGGCTTTGACCCATGAATTATTATTTGCTGACCTGTGTATTTATTAAATATTAACCCACCTCTTCCCTGCCACATACGTGGACCTCAAATAAAGATACAGTTACAGGAAATGACATAAAGGAGTTCTCCACAATATGCTTTTCATGATATTCTTCCAGGCTATAAAGAAGCCAGACGGCTTCTCTGTACACTTTGAGAATATGGGTTCGAGAGACAAATGTTTGGGTATAAATGCTGTCTCTGCTGAGTATAAAGCCTTACCTAAGTTACTATGTTGCTCTAAGAGCTGGCTTCCTCATCTACAAGACTCCAAACTGCCTGCTCAGAGAACTAGGATGAAAGGTCGCTGAGATAACCTGTGAGCAAAAACTCAGCAGACTGCCCGGGACACTCCACCACTCCACAGTAACATGCAATAATGTCCGGGATTTTACAAGGGATCACAATTAACCATCCTTGACAGCAGTTCTCAGAGGGAAGCAGCAGAGACACTGTAAATGCGAGTACACTGAGAACTTCTTTCCAAGTCCATTAATTCCTGTTAATGCCACCATCACATTAATAGCTACACAAAACTCCACATTGAACACGCAACTGAACTGTCCCTATAGTTAAACAACCAAGCTGTATACTGTCTCTTGCCAGCATGGACAACATTATGATGAATGCCCCCAAACATATGCCTTTGAACACTGATTCAGTTTTATACTTGGGGCAAAGATGTAAATCTGAACAGTTTGGAGAACTGTCTGTTGTTCTGCCAATTGGCTCTCCAGAAAAGGCTGTGCTTGTTTCTACTTCTACCATTCCTGTGAGGATCCAGTTCTTATCATTCTTGACAATCCTATAACTCCTTTATTTTAAAATTGGAAAAAAATTTAAAACCTGACCTTGCTGAATGATTTGCACAATTTTAATAAAAATGTTAAATGTTTTCTTTGGCCTACAAGTTTTATGAGACATTTAATAATTATTTTGATTAATGACAGATCTTTCCAGAACTGTATGATTCATAAATATTACGATGATAATCCTACTTTATGGTGAGAAAGCTGGAGGCCAGAAACCCACTATAGATAGCCAAAGTTCTCCAGACAAAGCAAATTATATATGGGAACACAAACAAGAAATAAGCTTTGCTCTATGTTGGGCTATGCAGGGTTCACCAGAACATCTCAAGCAAAACTCAACTTTGCATAACAGAAAATCAGTGCCTTCTCATGAACTCATTTGACTTTTCCTCCTTTTAGCAAATAGCAGATGTGTGAGCCCTTTTTTTTATGTAAAAGTAAATAAGCCTAAACATCATCTTCACTTGAGTTCTTCAAGGAGAGTTATGAATTTACACAACCACTACAGGTTATTTCATTCACTCAGTCTCATTGTCTTTCTTTGCTTCTTAATATTCATCACAATTTGAAATTGCATTACTCATTTGCTTATAATACTTCCAAGTCCCACTTGCCATCTTTTCAATACTTAGAACAATACCTAGATCACAATAAATGATCTGTAATCAGTCATTGGATGAATGGACCCAGATGCCATCTATGTACTTTCCTAGCTGTATGATTTCCAAGGCTAGCCAGCTTTGGAGTGGCTATCCTGGGACATAGAATGCGTTTCAAGACAGCCTGGACAATGAATAGCCTTCAATCAAAAACCAGCTTCCCAAGTGAGAAGAGCACATTTAGGAGCAGGGTTCCTATCCAGTTGAGCCTCAATAAAATCTCCACTATTCAACCGTGCCATATGCTGACACCTTCTGATCTATCAGCATTTCTCATTTTATCCTTTACCATGAAGATGGGGTCACTGCTAGCCTTTAGAGTGTGTACATTGGTTTTATTTATTCGGTTTTGTTTGGGCCAATAATTAGAATGAAATCTAAAGACAAATGAACATTTTTTTTTTTTTTTTGGTTTTTGTTTTTCGAGACAGAGTTTCTCCGTGTAGCTTTGTGCCTTTCCTGGAACTCACTTGGTAGTCCAGGCTGGCCTTGAACTCACAGAAATCCACCTGGCTCTGCCTCCCAAGTGCTGGGATTAAAGGCGTGCGCCACCACCACCCGGCGACAAATGAACATTTTAATTGACTATCAAACACCTATTTTCTCCAGATGTTTGATCTAGTCATACATAGTCCAGTCCACTGGCCACTTATGGCTCTATAAATTGAATTTTGAAAAAATTAGTTTCTCAATTACAGCAGTCATTTTCTTTTAAGTGCTCGAAAAATGCCATGTGTGGCTAATGGCTTACTGTGTTGACAGTACAAATATAGGACATTCCTGCTATTTGCAAAAAAAGCTGTTTTGGATCAAGTGAAGCAAACAAGTCACATGATAGCTATTCTATCTTCAGTAATGGACAGTGTGAATTTAGGACAAGATGAGAATGTTGAGGCATTATGGGAGCTGGTGTAGCTAGCAAAGCCTACTTCATAAAAATGGGTAAGCACTGGAAAAAATATGGGTGTGGAATGAAACAACTGAGCTGAAGTATCACCAACTCTGTACCTTCATTATGGAATAAGATGGCAAATGTCCGTATGGCTTATGGCATTTAGAGACAGAATTTTTATGTGATACAAACTAGTAACTGAACTTTAGTTTTCACTACTCTGTAATAAAAGAACTCCAGGGCCTGGAGACACAGCTCAGCGGTTAAGAGCACTTGCTGCTCTTGCAGAGGACCCGGGTTTGGTTCCCAGCACTCACACGGTAGCTCAAAGCTATCTAAAACTCAAGTCTCAGGGATACAATGCCCTATTCTGGCCTCCACAGCTACTGCACACATAGTGTACACACAAACATGCAAGCAAAATACTTACATACAAAAAACATTTTAAAAAATTAAAAAAAGAAGTCTAAATCCACCAATGTATTGTTTAAAAGATCTTTAAGACCCCTCCAGTACACAGCATCTTCCTCTCAAATCTCAGCACACTCTCACAGACATAAGCATCTTTCTTTCTTTCTCTCTCTCTCTCTCTCTCTCTCTCTCTCTCTCTCTCTCTCTCTCTCTCTCTCTTCCTCTTCTTAATTTTTAACCTAGCACTTTCACCTTGAAATTGGAAATGAAAAAAGAAAAAATATTTTAGAAATAAGATTTCAGTCATGAAACTTTCCACTCAATGGAGGAAACAAGAAACTTCAATGACCAGAATTAGATCAGCGCCTTCACCTTACAATTAAGGGAAGTGAGGTTCACAAAAATAAAGTGATTGAAAAATAAAACAGCCCACACAGATGTTCACATCCTCGTGTCCAAATATGCTATCTTACATGGAGAAAGAGACACAATTATGTTAAGGATTTTGAGGTGGACGATCATCTTGGGTCAACCAGATAGACCCAATGCTGCTGGAGATCTCATAAGGAGGAGGGGGTGAGGCATATGCTTGGAATCCTAGTACTCAGAGGTAAAGCAGGAGAATTTCCATGAATGAGGCCAGTCTGGGACATAGACTGGGTTCAAGGACAGCCTGGGATATGGAAAAAGACTGTATCTCTAAGCAGGGGGCAGGGTGTGATGGGTTAAGAACAGAAAGGAGATGTAACAATGGAGCTAGAGACTGCAGTGGTAAGCTTTAGAGATGTGGGGCCGTGAGCCGAGAAACGCAGGCAGTCTCTAAAGCTGGCGGATGAGTAAATGAATTCTTCCCTCCAGCTTCCAACAAGAACACAGCCCTGCCAACACTTTGCCTCTAAGTTTCTCACCTCCAGAATTTTAATAGAGGAAGTTCATGTTGCTTTGTACTATTAAATCTATGGGAATGCGTGATAGGTACCAAGAAAAAACTAAAGTGGCCTTCATTGGGTTGGTTATGTAAGAGTACAAATGTTCTGACTCTGGGTCTAGTTTTGTTTCTATCAAAATTTTTTATCTACTTTGTTTTTCTATATGGCCATTCGAGTTTCAGTTCAATGCCTTTATTGTATTCCATGGGAAAATGCCTGACTAACCACAATTTGGGACGATTGAATATGTCAAAAGCAAAGTCTGAAACTAGAGGAACTAGATTTGGAGCCTACTCAGGCTCTTAGTAACTGTGTTGCTTGGAGTATGCTCCTAGCTCTGGAGTACCTCAGTTCCATCATCTACAAAATGGGACTAATAACATCTATCTTACAGGTTTATCATGAGAATTTGATTTGCGAAAACCACAAAATATATCTTTGCTACAATAATGTGAAAATCATAACGTTTGCTATATATGATCCTGCTTACAACAAAACAAAATAGTAAAGGCAAAATAAAATTGTTATTTAATAAGATAACAATTTAACTCTCAACTAAATTTCCATTTAGAACGCTAACTTTTTTTTTAAAATAGAGTCTCACTACATAACTCAAGCTTACCTTAAACTTATTATGTAGCCCAGGTTGGCTTCAAACTCAGGGTCATGCCCCTTTGTCAGTCTCCTGGTTGCTGAGATTGCAGGCATGTGGAACTACACTCAACTTCAGAATGTTCATTCATAACTAATGTTGACTTTTAGTTAATAGTTGAGAAGCTATTGTAGAATCTTTTCTTGTACTTGGGCAAATCATAACAAAACCAGACTATAAATAAGGCAGCCAGTTTATGGAAAAAGAATCTAATCTATAGGACTAAAATGGAATCAAGTTTTTATAAATGATATGGGATTAGCATCTGAAACAAAAATGTAAACTACGAAAGAAGGATTTGACTATCTGGCCCATTCAAGTGGCTGAGTTTCTTGTTATATAATAAAGGGAATGATGGGCTTTGGGGTCTCATATTTGGAATTTTCCATCACCCTAAGGTAACATATGGCTTTGCAAAAGTATTTCTCCAGCTGGAATGAGTACTTAGCGTGACAGTTTCCACCTTATAATATATCCTCATGTAAGAGTTCCTTGCTTGGCTTGGTTTTCATCGTCACAGAAGGCAGCCACCCCGAAAGCATTCAAATCATTCACTTATGGTTTAAGACAGGCTACATTTGGAAAAAGCAATGAAGATCCTGGGATAGATAGATGGCAAATGAAGATCGTCAATTGAATTGGGGAATCACTGACAGACATCACAGGCCTATGGGAAAGAAGCAGCTGCAGAATGAAGTGGTAAGCTTGCGGGCAGAGTACCCATATCTACTCTGTTCACCATCACAGTCCAGCGTGTGCAATTCCAACACACTGGAGGATGGTCTATATTTTTAGAACAGGCCAGCAGGCTCCCTTCAGGAGAGCCTGAAAGCAAAGCACATATAAACAAAGCTACATTTCTTTAGTGTGAGGTGTCTATTTATATAAGTCAGCAGTACAAGCAGAACCATTTAGTCTGTAAAGACATCTTGCTTCCTTAATGGAACTGAATTTTCCTTTCCTTCTTAAATAAAACACCACAAAAGAGAAAAACAGTGTCCCAACAGAGTCAGATATACAGATACACAACTCCATGGCATTTGAATATTGTTAATTAAATGATTTCACTCATCTCCAGTTTAACTACACCTGTATTGATAACATAACTTCTAGGCTAAAGAAGGTGGAAACTTAAAATTCTTTAGCTCAGTCATCAATGTGCAAAATCTATTTTTCATTACTTAAAATAGATATCTTTATATCTATTTTATATTTTATATTTGGCAATGCACATCTGTAATCTAGCACTCAAGAGACTAAGGCAAGAAAATAGCAAGTTCAAGGATGGAGACTGTCTTTAACAAAGGCTTTGGCTCTGTGAATGACCATATTAAAGGGTAAAAGAAAAAAAAAGAGAGAAACTATTTGCAAAGCACTTATTCAGCCAGATTTATATCTAGACTATGAAGGGAACTCTCAAAACTCAACATTAGAAACAACCCAATTAGAAAAGAAGCAGACATGTCCCCAAAGGGACATACAGATGGCAGTAAGCACACGAGAAGATGTTCAACATCAGTAGCCAGTAAGCTAGTAGGGAGGAAGCTTCCCAGTAAGGAGCAGCTTCATTTCTCCATGTCCTGTGACCAAAGTGTGAGGGTGTCCAACGGCAGGATTTTACCATGGAACTCCTGTGGACAACCAAGAACAACGGCAAAGCCTATATATTTTTGGAGGTCTCTGGGATACTCCCGAACAAAAACTCGATGAGGGGTACCTTTCCTGTCCTACAAAAAGCAGTGTGGTTACTAAGAACCTCCTAGGCCTCAGGTCTGTCCTAGGAAGGCAGGAAAACCATAGCTAAGGCTCCTGAAGTTGCACCTTGGCTGCTTTGTCCAGAGTTGAGCACCAGGGTCAAGTTCAACCAGTCTTAAGACCTTTCTCATTAAATATGACTGTGTTTCTCTGTAGTGTGGTGAGAGGGGACACTCGGCACTCACTCTGAATGGTTCACATGATGTACAGAAAATCAAGACTGCTGTGCAAGAAAACTAAGACAATTCTTAGAGAAGCAGAGACAAAAAAAAAGAGGAATAAGGCCAGCTGCTTTTGAGTCTCTGCCTCCAGTAATTTGTGAGGCCCAGAGGATGCCTGTCCTCCCACAATTTGACTGTCTAACCCTTTCTATTAGGAGATATTTATAGACTCTTTCTAATAAGTACTTAATAGTATCTTTTCTCTTTGAACAACCCTAAGGTCATGCTTCTATCAGATGTAATCAAAAGAATAACCTATGATAGATGGAAAGTCCATAACGTTACAGTGCAGCCCTAATTGCTAGAATGCTCTTCGTCATGATAGAACACAGCAAGCCTGCCTGGACTACTGCCTCCCATCCTCCCTAACCATCATTTCTATATCTGGGAATCTCTACCCTACTGAATGCAGCCTGCTGAAACTGCGGTCAAGGTGCCCTGCCTTTCTTCAACCGAAAAATGGATGTTATCTTTCTTCAATGGAAGAATTAACAAAGGTATCCAGTTATGAATTCAGAAAAGATTAAAAAAAAAAAGGCTAAAAAAAGTCACTGAGCATGTGGCTACTCCAGTACTAAAGCTAACTCAGGCATCCAATCAGATATGCCACTGTTTAGGTTAGCTAATTAGTTTAGACAGCCAGAGTCCTAACTTCCTTATATCCCCTAAGATTTTTTCCTCTCTTTTTGGGCTAAGAACTCTTTGTTGAAAACAATTTCTTATGACTTGATTTCTAATCTGTAATCTCATTTATTTTCATCTAAATCATTTATAAAAACCATTCTCCACACGTAGCAGTCACAGAAAAAATGGTGCAACCTTCCCATCGATAGGAAGAACCAAGTTCATCTTTGATCTAGCCATGCTTCTATTAATGAGCTCTGAAGTCCATGGCATATGTCATGATGGCAGATTTTTAGTTTATAGCCAGCTAAATATTAGTCTTGTTGACACTAACTTTTGTAAAAAACCAAATGCTGCCCTACATTATATCGCTTACATCTTAAAATACAACTTAAATTGTAACACTTACATCTTAACACTTCAGCCTATTACTCTTAGCTAAGTCTACAAAGGTTGACAGTTTTATTCTCTGATAGTGTGAGAAATGACTATTTACCAGTGTTCTCTAAAGGAATTCTACATTTGGATGTCTGTACTACATATAAGAATCAACTAATGGCGGGTGGGTTGGGGGGAAGGCGGGGGGGGGGGGGGGGAGGACAGGGGAATCCGTGGCTAATATGTAAAATTAAATTAAATTATAAAATTATAAAAAAAAATTTAAAAGACTAATAAAAGTAACACTTATAACCCTTAAAAAAAAAAAAGAATCAACTAAGTAGCCGGGCAATGGTGGCACATGCCTTTAATCCCAGCACTTGGGAGGCAGAGGCAGGCGGATCTCTGCGAGTTTGAGTCCAGCCTGGTCTACAGCGAGATCCAGGACAGGCACTAAAACAACACAGAGAAACCCTGTTTCGAACCCCCCCCCCAAAAAAAGAATAAACTAAGTAAACTTATGTAGAATAATCCTTGATCCACTAATATTCAAATAAGTAAAGCTAGAAAATTCCAAGTGGCTAAAGAAACGATACGGCAAAGAAAAGTCACACACACTTCAGGCACTTAGACTAGGTGTTTAAAAATGGTGGATCATTTACTTCAGTGGTTCTCACCCTTCCTAATGCTGCAATCCTTTAATACAGTTCCTCATGACCTCCAACCACACAATTATTTCATTGCTACTTCATAACTAATTTTGCTACTGTTATGAGTCATAATGTAAATGTCTGATACCTGATATGTGGTCCCTGAAGGGATTGTGACCCACAGGTTGAGAACCTCTGATTTACTCCATCACTGTCTACTATTGAGCAGCCCAAGAATTCAAATGAGAAGGAACTATCAATGTTTCACATTTAATTATTTTATTTTCAGGATATTATTTCTGTTCAAAAATTTTATATTGCTCGGAGATCTCAAAACCGAAGAATCAAATCTCACACAGAGAACGTTTCAAGAGACTGATTTAAAAAAAATAACTAGACACTAAGTTTGAATTTCTGAGAAATTCCCCCCTTTTAATGTTGATCTTAGTTTTAATCTGATATATTGGAAGAACAAGAATGATGGTAAAGTCATAAAGAGATGATGCCTAGGAGGGAAGATAAGCTGTCTGGACTGGTTCCCAACACTGTGTTTCATCTTAGTGAGTTTATCTTTAAGACTAAACTTAGTCTTAAAACCCAATCTTGTCAACAGAGCAAGAGGAGACCCACTTCAAATACATTCACAGCAGCAAATGAACACAATAACAATGCAAAATCATTAATCTCCTGGGAGAAGTTCAATTGCTGTATAACCAGGGACTCTTGAGTCAGTCAGACAGGTATATGTCTTTCCCTTGAGAGGCATCCTCTGTGGATCTCCAAGCAAGGTTCAGGAGCAGGAAGCAATCCCAGAGGATGGAAGGACAGAAGACAAGACTTCACTCTTCCAGCTGCCTGAGAATGACTACTCCAATAATAGAAACCCCCTCGGGTGAGAGCTGCTGGCCACCTCCTGGGTTTCAGTCTGAACAGAGCACTTGGCCAGCGCCGCCTCCAGATCCATGACCCCCAGAGCTCTGAGCTGTGAATGAGTGCTGTTTGAAGCTGCTCGGTTTGTGACGTCACTAGGGCAGAAACGGACACACCTATCAACGAGGCCAGGTGCTTTACTTCCCCACCTGCCTACTTCCTACTGTATAGATGTTCTTGAATTAAAACCATAAACTAAACTAAAATGGAAAACTTCATATTAATTCAAACTGAATGTCCAGTTATTTTCTTTTAAAGCCATTTTTCTAGTCCCCCAAGTCATAGTTCACCAACTAGACTACATATCATATGGGAACTTGTAAGATTTATTTTAAGTTTGAATTATGGGTATGTATGTTTACCTGTGTGTGTGGGGGGTATGTGCATGTGCATGTGGGTGCCTGAGGAGGCCAGAAGGCATCTGATGCCCTGGAGCTGGAGTTACAGGTGGTAAACCACCCAGTATGAGTGCTGGAAATCAAACCTAGGTCCTCTGCAAGTACAGCATGGGCTCTTAGCTGCTGAGCCATCTTTCCAGTCCCTTCACATAGGAACTTTTAAAAGTTGCAAATTCTGTGACATCAAGATCTGGCAACAAGGCCTCCAGCTCTGTATTCGGCAA
Organism: Peromyscus californicus insignis; assembly: GCF_007827085.1. Lineage (NCBI taxonomy): Eukaryota > Metazoa > Chordata > Mammalia > Rodentia > Cricetidae > Peromyscus > Peromyscus californicus. The sequence continues at coordinate 76,024,434 of NW_026294447.1, forward strand.
TCCCTCTCAATGACTCTAAGGCACACTGGATAAAAGTTGCTGAAGCCCACGTGGGGGAGGAGGCACTTGGACTGTGCTGCTGGAGCCAATTGCAATCTTTTCGGACTGATGCACTCTTTCCTTGGGAATGTTAATACCTGCTGTTTACTTTCCAGTCAGCTCTGTCCTTTTGGGATCACACTCTTCAAGACAAATGTTGAAAATATCCTGTGGCTTAGCACATCTGACTTCTGAATAAACCACAATCATCATTTCCCTCACTAGTGAAAAGCACACATCTTGTTTACCTGTGCTGTGTAGGTTTCCCCTACTATGTGGCTCTCTATCTAAAGAGTAATTCAATATATTTAAATGGTTTTTAGCTCTGTGTTGTCCCTTTGAAGTCTTAGCCCACAGAATTTTTACAGTTTCAGAAGCCAGTGTTTGCCTGGAAGTGAGCATCCTTCCTTGCTACATAGAGAAATCCCATGAGTCATAACAGAAAAGCAAGTATTGAATTAGCTCTCAAGAGACCTAGCCGAGGATGGGTTATGTAATCTTCCAGATTTAAGACTTGAGGGCTTCAGTTTGCTCACTGGTAAAACAAAAAGCCCAAAATGGTGGTCTCTAAAGTCTACTGTAACTAGATCTTTCTGTAGCTTCCTCAAAAGGCAGGCCAGTGTCCTTGAGAACACAAGAAAAAGGTAGAAAGTAGCAACAGTTCTGAGTGACTTGGTTCATCCCAACCAAGAGAAGAAGGCTTCATATCTAGGCAGTTATCTTTGGAGTAAAGAAATAGTTCAATGGTAAACTACTTACTACATTTTAAAATAGGGAGTTACTAAAACCAGCTTGAGAGTTTAACATTCTTCATGCTGCTGAGAATAAGAGAATTACTAAAAGATATATAATTTTAAAAAGTCATTTCCTTAAAGACATAAAGAGCAACATCTCTAAGCCCTTCACAAGGAAACTTGCACAGCTACCAGATCTGACATTGAAGTTACAGAAGATGTAATGGCTGGGGACCTTCAGGGATCCAGTTGGCTTCTCCTCAAGTTACCTTTTCTGAAGGTCTCTTTCACTGGGGAGATGTTTAAGCAATAGGAATACAAGTAAGATTAAGTTCCTAAAGGAAGAATGCAGCATCCTTTTGGGGAGAAACCTGGGAACAGCTAATACCGGACTCACATTCTAGGTCTGCAATACCATCTTCAGACAATTCCAGCATCTCTCTGCAAAGCCATTAGACCTCACCAACTCTTCCCAAACAGCAAAAAGAACTTGTACATTTGTTTGTTTGTTTGTTTGTTTGTAAACAAAGTTTCTCTGTGTAGCCCTGGCTGTCCTGAAACACACTCTGTAGACCAGGTTGCCTAGAACTCAGAGATCCACCTGCCTTTGCCTGTGGAGTGTTGGGATTAAGGGCATGTACCACCACACCTGGCAAGAACTTCTACTTTTAAGTTAAGAAATTCTATAGTTTTTTTTAATTGCTCATAGATTCAACTTAACATTTCATTCAGTAGATACTTATTGATCATCTCCCACACTCTCTAGGCACTATGGTGAGAACTTGGGCATAAGGTGAGATGCTACATGCAGGATGCTTTTATTTCTTAGGTGGGAAGATGGGAGGAACAGTCCACTTAACAAAGCAATTCTATCATTAGATATAATGGGAACTCAAAAAATTAAAAATTGTAACAATCAACTTTTAATCTTCTACAAGAGATGACAGATTATCAACTCTGGGTTTTGAAGTAAAAGGAAACAAACATAGCCTTCCTGCCAAGAGATATTGACTGTAGTAAAGCAACATACTTCTTTGGCATTTCTCCAGAGATGTACATGCATGTATATTACAAGATGAGATGGTTAACTGAAAGTCACTGTTTTGCAGTACAGCTAACTGTGGAAATAGGCCTATACCTTTCCAAATGAACATACTCCAGATCAAGCCCACTGAATGAAATCCAATATTCATTCACTAGAACTGTAATGAGTATGCTGTGTTCTAGCACTATGCTAGGCCATGGGGAAATAGAGATGAAAGAGCATGCTTCTACCCCCATGGAATTTACAGTCTAATAGAAGGGGCAGCTACATAAACAAGTCATCCCACAGTATGTGAATGGTGGGTGCTTTTAAGAACATACAATCCCAGCAATGAGGAAGCAGTGAGTAGACCCCTTCAGAGAGGAAACCAGGGACTCGAGTGGAAGCTAATCCAACACTTCGGACGTGCAGTTGGAGGAACTTAAAAAAGCAAGCCTGATGAAATTCCTACTCTAGTTTCAAAAGTGGATGGGAAAGAGACGACAGAAATGACTGAGACATGGGATGAAAGGTCAACATGCTTTAGAAAAGCGGTGTAGAGGATGACCACACTCTTTCTAACAAGGGCACCGAGACAGGCTTCATAAAAGAGGTGGCAGCTGAAGTGGCTCATCAGTTTATATTCTGGAATGTTCTATTTATACAGCAGACGTAAATTACTTCAGCCCTGCAGAGGTGATTTCAAACCGTCCTTGAGTTTAAAGTCTTCACAGAGAAACTTCAATAAGCAACTCTATTTTCTGTAGAAAGAACCCACCCAAACACCTTGACATTTTCATTCCACATACTTCACACATGGTATCTTTTATGTCTGGGAAAGGAGACTAGGAAATGGTTCGAATACCCAAGGGCCTCTAAGCATATATGCTGGAAAGTGTACCTAATTTCCAAAACAGGTCAAATTGCAGAATCCGCCGTGATGGGGAAACAAGCTGCTCACTCTTGGGTATGGACCAGATGCTGGAGGTTAGGCATTAAGGGAGGAAAAAGCACCTCAGCTGTCCTGAGAGTCACTGCACAGCCTCTTCTTCAGCTCAGCAATTGTAGACTGACAAAGGTGGTGCAACATAAAACCCATTTTCCTTTGCCTAGAACTCTTCTGGCTGTGACTTACAATAATGCCTGTGATGAGTTGGGACTACAGAATACAGATTAGTCCATAAAGACGGCAAGCGGTTTTGCAATTACTGAGCGCTTTTTTCCCGCCCCCATATACAAGTGCTAAGTGATTATTCAGAAAAAGAAAAAGGCAGTGAATGTGTTAGGAAACAAGGCCAGATTAAACAAGAAAAGGACTAAATATGGCTAGGAACATTTAAAGTTTGAAGAGAATATTTTTGTTGTTACTATAAGGAACAACAGCATCAGCATAAAGAAACCATATGACTATAAAACACAGATGTATATAATGCAGCCTCCATTTATTTACAATTATTGTGTCAAAGTCAGAGCTAACATCACAAAATCCCTGGGAAAATATATGGATTATTATTAATTATTATGCTGTTTTGACATCATGGGTAGTTAAACAACTACTTTGCAAACTCATTTTCATATGACCCCATGAGACCCCCAAGGCCTATTATATGTCTTAGGCCTTTTAAATGACTCTCAGAATGGGCTTCAGTAGAAGTGGAAGGGCTCACCATTGTTTGGTTTGGGCGTTGTTGAGACAAGGATTGACTATGTTACCTATGCTTACCGTGAACTCCTGGGCCCTCCTGCCTCAGCCTTCCCAGTGGTAGGACTACAGGCATGAGCCACCAAGCCTGTCTAGAAGTAGAACTCTAAGAAAAAGCTACCATCAAATTTCATGGCAGATTATGGGATAGTGAAGGTTGATTTACTCAACCCCCAAAAAGGGATTTGCCTTCAAAATCACATCTCTTAAATACCCCTAGAAATTAGGCAACACCCCTTCCAGGCGTATCTAGTTTACTTGGACAACCAAAATGAGCTGAAGTTGAACTGCACACATTATTCCTAAAAGCCCGGATGTGAACATGTTAACCAAATGCTTGGCCTCTGCTCGCCTTACCAGCCATGGTAACTTTACTCACGAAGCCCGGTTCCAAGAGCTATCGGATTCCATTCCCATTATACAGGGCACTGTGAATCACACTGCCAGCTACTTAGAAACAACCGCCTGTGCTTTTTCCATTGCATCTGTTCTTCCAGCTCTCATGGAAACAAGTGCTGCCACAGGCCCTTGATGAGCCAGCAGAGCCCAGTCATCTGGCAGCAACGACTGGCCTCTGGCATCTGAGAAGAGCATCAACCAGAGAAAATGAGGGGATAAAGCAAGAAGTAAACACAGGACCATCAACTCCTCACTCCCTGATGGCTTGCGACGTCAAGTGCCTGATACAGAATTAATTTCGTTTTGAATACTGTGTAAATGAATGCTATATTCACCATCCTACAGCCACACCGTTTTCTTGTGTGCCTGGGATAGGGTTCAGCGGTGTTCCCACTGGGCTGAGTGCTCTGTAAGGCATATGATTCACTGATGTAATAGTCTAAGTAAGGACACATTTCTCATCCCAATATGACATTATGTGGGAAAATTTAGCTTTGTCACCTGTTTTTCATGAGAGCTTGGGAAAGTTGCATAATCTCTTTCAACTGTACATTTATCTCATCTTTAAAACAAGAATAAGAAAACCTGACTTCTTTTTTCCTCATTATTACTATTACTGACTCGCAAGGCCTACTCATCACTCAAAATGAACAAAAACATTTGCTCACTCAGTGACACCAAGAAGCTAGTCTACTCTTCCACCTTAGGAAAAATATCTCTGTGACCTCAAAGAACCAAGCCGTCCCATGAACCATCTGAGTGCCAAGTCACATTACTGGTACACAGAGGCCTCCTTTGTCTAGTTAGAAACCGGAAGTCACCGTATCTCACTAATCTGCCACTGAATACTAACTAACACAACAATCCTACCTAACACATCCACTCTGTCACGGGGCTTGACTAAATGGGATGAGGCTGCTTACTCAGTCCTCTCACAGCTCAGTGGTAAGAATGGAAAAACAAGGCTGAACCCATCCTGTCAGGTGGGACTTCCAGTTGCAATTTTCTCTTTCCATCAAGACATTTCCAAAATGAAGGCGCTGCTCTTCATCCATGCTTGTTACAAGATGTGCCTCCACTGAAAATCACACTTCTTCTAAAAGTGAGAAAAGGTGTTCCACCCTCCAAACATCTATTCCTGCCAGATAATTTAAATAGAATGAAACAGGTCTCCAGCCCACAGACCGCTAATCACGGAACCCAGGGAGCTAATGCACCATTTCAAAATACTCATGCCTGAACATGATATAAAATATTAAGAGATAGACAGTGAAAGGCAGTTCCTGCTGTCACTTGCTTCCAGTGACCAGTTCCCCATGCTGAAATAATCTTGTAACAAAAACAAACTTTGTTTGTAAGAAAGTATATAGCTCAACAACCAGGGAGCCTGCATGGGACTGATCTAGGCCCTCTGCACATATATATTACAGTTGTGTATCTTGGTCTTTCTTGTGGAACTCCTAACAGTGCGAGCTGGGACTGTTTCTGACTCTTTTGCCAACTTTTGGGACCCTTTTCCTCATAGTGGATTGCCTCATCCAACCTTCAACTTGATATGCCATGTGTTGTCACTATCCATGGGAGGCCTACCCTCCTCTGAATAAAAATGGAGGAGGAGTTGATGGGGGGGGCAGAGGGGAGGCGGGAGGGAGGGACTGGGAGGAGAGGATGGAGGGAAAACAGTGGTCAGGTTGTAAAAATAAGTAAGTAAATAGTGTGTGATTTACACAAAATGGTAGCACATAGGTGTCTTGGTTTTGCTTTATTTACAATGCATCTTGGATTCTGTTTCCTTATTACCATAAAAAAATCCCACGTTATTGCAATAAAATTTTCTGTACTATTCCATGGCACACCCCAACCTATTTGGTCACTCACACATTGACTCCCACCCCCCCACCCCCCCCCCCCACCCCCGCAGTCCTCTGATATTCCATGCAATAGTGTAATATTTATGCTAATGTCAGGTATACCACTCAAGTGAGAGTAAAATGAAGAAAATTCCTTAAGGTAGAATTATTTAGTGAAAGGATACATGCAGTTAAAGTTAACAAGAGATCCAAAAAGATAAAACAATTTAGCACTTCATCAACAGTGTGGCACTAGACATAAACCAACCCAGTCCAGAGCAAAATTTAAGTATCTCCAATAACCTAATAGATGAATATTGATTTGTCATCAAATGATATTTGAATTTTTTATGTCTATGAGAGGAGGTAGCATCTTTTTTCAAAAATTAAATAAATTCATGTTTATTTTTCTGTGATTTTTCTCTGCTTTTTACCAAATTTGGGTCTAGGTTGTTGGTCACTATTTTCTTGCTTATTTGTAATGTCTCTTCTGCCTTAAAAAAAGAAGTCTGTGGTGGGAGGTATTTTCCCCAGATTTTCATTTGTCATTTGACTCAGCTTACAATGGATTCTCTAGCTATACATTAATCTTCTTAAGTATTTGATTATAGTCTATTTTATGGTATGTAGGTTTTGTATTATATGTGGAAAAGCCTTTCTCACGCAGAGATTATCTTAAATGGTCTGACTTTTCCCCCTAAAATACCTGATTATGTTTTCTCCAATTAAATCATTATTCTGCTCTGCTATTTGAGGATAAGGCTATCTGTCAGTACCCTACATGAAAGACAACATAACACAGTGATTAAAAGCAGACTCCAGAATGAACTTGTTCTACACATAAATTGTGTGGTCTTTCTGAAGGTATTAATATTGCTGCAGTTAAGCGGAAACTGGCTTTCTGGAGGTTTAGAGGAGTTACAGTCCACACAGTACTTAGAGAAGTACTTAAAATGTAACACGCAGTGTAGCTGGAGAGTTTTCTCTCCGAGTCCCGCCAAGGCCCGGCAGTCCCTTAGCCCACTTATAAAATAAACATACAGATGCTTATATTATTTAAACTGCTTGGCCATTAGCTCAGGCCTATCACTGTCTAGCTCTTACTCTTATATTCAGCCCATTTCTATTAATCTATACTTTGCCACGTGGCTCATGGCTTACTGGTACCTTACATCTTCCTTGTTCTGGCGGCAGCTGCAGGCAGTCTCCCCCTTCCCTTCCTGTTCTCTCAATTCTCCTCTCTATTAGTCCTGCCTGTACTTCCTGTCTGGCTATTGAAGAATCAGTGCTTTATTTATTAACACATTTGCCATACATAACATCCCACAGCAACGCAGTCAATAAAACCCATACTATCATCATGAGTCTTAGGGAGAGAAAAAAGGGTTAAGAAAGGATCTCGTGTAGCCCACTACTGGCCGTCAACTTACTGCATAGTGGAGGATGACCTGGAACTCCTGAACCTCCTGCCTCTACCATCTAAGTCCTGAAACTGAGGTATGTACTATGGTGCCTGGATATTAAGAATCTTAATCAAGACTTAAATGTTAGGCTGGGGAGATGGCTCTTAGAATTGCCATCTTGCCCTTGCCCAGCCCTTGCTCAGCAAGCAGGAGGAGGAGAGTGTCAATCCCCAGACCCCACATAAAAGCCAGGCAGGGGTGGGAGAGATGGCTCAGCAGTTAAGAGCTGTTGCTGCTCTTCCAGAGGACCTGAGTTCAATTCCCAGCAGACATCCAAAGGGTACCTGCACATGCACATGTTCCAAAACAGAAGACCTTGGATCCCCTGGAGCTGGAGCTATAGGTAGTTGTGACCCAGGGGAGGGGAGGGGAGGGGAGGGGAGGGGAGGAGAGGGAATTTAGTAGGGAATTAGAGGAAGCTGGATGAATGATATATGGAAACTATACTATTACATAACTTTTTTCTAAGTCCAAAGTATTTCAAAATAGAAATTCAAAATGAAATATCCTCACTAATTTAAAATTGCTATTTTTTTTTAAATAATAGACTTGATTTTGGAAACAAAACAAGAAAAGAAAAATTGATGTAGAATAATGGCTAAGAAGAAAGTCAGTAATCTATCTGAGTAATATATTCTTTGCAAAGGAGGGGCTAATTAAAAAATACGCAAGACTGTTTTCTTTTACAGTTCATAAATGACTTATATAAGGCATCCAAAAGACAAGTTCCAAAAATATTTTTTGTACTGACAACATCATTGGATCAGTTCAAGTGTGGCTATGTTAAAGAACAGGGCTCATTTAAGCCAGGGCACCTTATGAAATATTTATTTTTAAAAATCACTCTTCATTACCTTCTGCTCACACCTCAGGGTGTGAAAGTAGTTTCTGGATACTCTGTAAATGAAAGAAAAGCTATCTGAAGGCAATGATTTATCATGTCTCCCTCTGCCTTCTAAGGGTCATAGTTAATTTTAATTTCTTCTGTTATGGAAAAATCTGTACGTTTTACCCTTTGGGAGTTTTGAAAAATTTTTATTATTTTTTAATATAAATTTGCTTTTCTATGGGTGGAGAAGGGAGAAAAAGAAAGAGGAAACGCAGTGACAGAGCAGAAGTGGACAGCCAGTGGACAGCCACTAGTGTCAGCTCTTCCAAGCCACACCTTTGTCGGTCTCGTGGTGACTCTAGCTAGACTAAATCAAGTGTCCCCTAGTTAGTAACTAATCTGTCAGCCATGCCACACTTCATTGAGAACTTGTAACCATTAGTTAAAAGACTCGGCTCGGCATTCACTGGAACACAGGTTGGAGTCACTGAAACGCTGATTAAACACACAGAAACAACTGCCCAAGTGGGCACCACTCCCCGGTCCAGAATGGAACAGAATCATTTTATTTCTTTATCTTCCTTATGAGCAGTGTGGTTTAGGATATAAATCCAAACCTTAAAATCAGTATCTGAAGTTCTCTTCCTTTTTGCCACTTAATTTGCCTGCCTTGCATATAAAATGTAGGTAATAACATTGTTACCTTCCAGGAGACTTAAGGAAATTAATAATAAAGTTGTAAAACATTCTGCAAACACAAAATGTTATAAAAGAGCTTGCTCGTTCCTTGAATGTATTCATTATGCTGCCTCCTTTGAACCTTAATATTTGCTTATAACTCTACATTTGAGATTTCCCCAAGGAAGAAATCTCAGCTTTTCTTGCCTGTGGCTTCACAGACTTTTCCTTATATAAGCAGAGTCCAATTCAATAGGATGCAGAGCCAGGAAAACACATATGGGCTAAACCAAAGCGGACCAGTGCTGACTGACCTCTGAGCCTGTGGACATGCCGCATGCATCAAGGTGACACATTCATTCGGCATGTTCAGCTGGGAATTTCAACAGAAATGGAGGAATTAACAGAGACCTAATAGATGTAAAAGCTCTCGGTAGAGTGCCTTGGTTTCTGAACGTTCTGCTTCAAAATCAGACTGCATTTGCTCACTAGTCAATGTGTATACTCTTCTGAGGATGAAAGACAATTTTATATCTGAACAAGATTTAATCAACTCGGCTTCCATTGTTCTAACTTTATTCACTTTCTTGATGAATTACCGCCTTTACATGGCCAGACTGAAACTGTTGAGAAGTTGAAAGCCTAGTTTTATACTAAAAATTACGCACACAATTAAGTGAGATCCTATGTGGAATATCCCGCACAGCACCTGATATGTATAAACAATCAAGAAACAGTAACTTGGGATACATGTGACATGAAAGTGAAGTATGCTACGGAGGAGAAGAGGGAGGACTGCAGAAAGATGGAGGGGGGAGAAGAGGGGGAACGATGGTCAGCAAAACCAATTATGTAAGTGTCCTATGATAGAAATCATTATTTTTATGGCGTCTTAAAAACAAATGAAAAAAGGAATTGAAAAGCAGTAATGACTGGGGGGGGGGGGTGGCACACACCTTTAATCCCAGCACTCAGGAGGCAGAGGTGGGCAGAGCTCTGTGAGTTTGGGGCTAGCCTGGTCTATAGTTCCAGGACAGCTGGGTCTACACAGAGAAACCCTGTCTCAACCCTCCCCACCACACACACACAAGGAAAGGAAAGCAAAGCAGTAATGCACATAAAATACATAATTAATAATTCTATCAGATCCTTTGATGTTTAATTATTGAAGATTGACAAATATCAACATCTCTGCTTCTATACTGGATGTATGACTATGGGACACAAACTGAGAAATATTTAACCCATATTTGATAAGGACAAACCCCCAGGAAGGGATAAAGCTGACAAAACCAGCTGTCCTTGCTGTGATGCTATTATGCTGATATAAGAGAAAACAAATCGCAGACCCCATTAAGGGTAACTGCATAAGTTTTCCAAAGTCTTGCGTGTATCCCTCAAAAGCTCCTTCCTGAAGACCACCATAGACCTTCAGGACGGCTCAAGAGGAAGGTACCTGCTGCTAAGCCTGACAACCCGTAAGAGCCCCCAAGACCCACTGGGGGAAGGAGAGAAGCAGCTCCTGCATGGTGTCCTCTGACCTCCACATGTGCACCGTGGCACACACACATAGACAAACGATAACGGATGAAGAACTATCATATAAAAACAGCAGATGAAAAACGCTGTCATCCAATCGTCCTACATCGATTGCATGGTAAGGGCTTTATTCTATGGGCTAGACAGTGTGATGTCTATACAAATGGGTCAGAGGAGGATCAGCCTGCATGCTTGCAAGGGTACGGCACTGCACGCATGCCTGAAGAGGACTTGGGGTCCCCTGGAACTGGAGTTAAGGGTACTTGTGTGGTCTGGGTGCTGGAAACTGAACCTGGATCCTCTGGAAGAACAGCAAGTGCTTTTAATCATTAAGCAAGCTCTCCAGCCCCACAAATGGTTTCTGATCATGTAATCAGGAACAATTTAAATAACGTAAGTGAAAACGCTCCAACTCTACCTTATGAGTTTCAGGCATTATATACATGCATAGGTACAAAGCAAATGTGTAGTACGGGTGTAGGAGCCACCACCACTCAGGAGTGGATGTTTGTCACTAATATTTATCACAGATATTCCAGATAAAACAATAAAACAAGCAGGTGCCATAACTCCCAGCACATCAGGGGAGAAAGAGTATGTATGTACCCAAGATGGGAAGGGAAATAAAAACTCACTGCCAGATCAAATCTTTGTTGGTCCTCCATTGGGAGGCTGCAGACAGAATGGAGTTCATTATGCATTAGATTTGCTCTGCAGAGGAAGTCTAATGCAGTGTATGTGGGAAACCTTTTTTTGGAAGCCAAGCACTTAACAACCACATTTGGTTAAGACTGGAGAGGGGGCTGCAGAGACAACTCCAGCAGCACTTGCTGCTCTTGTAGAGGACCTACGCTAGAGCCCCAGCACCTAGATCGAGGGGCTCACAAGCGCCTGTAACTCCAGCTCCCGGAGGCCCAACAGACTCTTCTGGACTCAGTGGGCATGTGGACTTGAGGGCACATGTCCCACACAGACATACAGACAGACAGACAGACAGACAGATAGAAACACACACTAAATCTTTAAAAAAGCATAAATAAGAAAACAATGATATTATTTATACCCTTTGAACATATACTATATCCTATATTCTTAACTGTTTTTATTGAAGTCTCACTTCCTGAGTGTTAACTATACTGGCTTCAAAAGCATCTGTGATGTACCTGCCTGCTATAACCAAAGACTATGGCCTGAAGTGAGGTGCTGCCGCCATCTTTCCTTCGGAATTCTACTCAGATGGAACCAGCTGAGACACAGCTGCAGCCTAGCTGCTGGCTTTGATTTCCTATGGCTGAACCAAAAAGAAACACCCTCACTGAAGCACATGAGAATTAAATCCAAATTACTACAACCGAGGCTCACCATGGTAAAACATGTGAAGAATTCAGAAAGACTCTGACTGAGGAAGTACATCTAAGGTGGCCATAACTCGATCTACATACATTTTGTCATCTCATACTAAAGGACTGCTTACACTGAGATGGGTGGAGAGCAAAGGAAATATTGACACTGACATTCAGAAAAACACCTCCCCCATGTCATCCAGATCATTGGCTTCTCAAGAACAGGGGCCATAGCCCATCAGTTCTCTGACATTAGTCCTAGCACAACATCATGCACATAAGACGTGCTCAATAAAAGCATTCTGAATGAAAAGCAATGGAGGTACAGAAGTGATATAAATGGCTCTCTAGGAGATGATGGAGCAAGGGGGACTGAACTCTGGAATGCAGAGAAATCAGTAGAATGTTCACCTTTCCACTGTCTTAGTCAGTGTTTTATTGCTGTGAAGAGACACAATGACCACAGCAACTCTTAGGAAAGAAAGCATTTCACTGGGGCTGGTTTACAATTTCAGAGCTTTAGTCCATTTTCATCGTGGGTGGGAAGCATGGCAGTATGCAAGCAGACATGGTGCTGGAGAAGAAATGAGAGTTCTACATCCGGGTCCACAGATAGGAAGAAGAGAGAGAAAGCCACTGGGCCTGGCTCAAAGCCCACCCCCAACTGACACACTTCTTCCAACAAGGCCACACCTCCTAATCCATCCCAAGTGGTGCCACTCCTGATGACGAAGCATTCAAACATATGAACCTATGGGGGCCATTCTCAGTCAAACCACCACACACAGAATGGGTGCTTCAGGATACCCTGATTACTAGTAAGACTATTTGAGAGTCTACTGTGGAGTTGAACTGGGGGAAAAGGGAAAGACGCTCATGGAAGTTACCAGAAGTTACTAGAACTAAGAAGCAAACATTCACACCAACATGGCACTGGTAAGTCCACAGCTTCCTTTCAGTCAATGCCTCTGCTTTGGAAGACAGAAACCTTCAGGCACCTCTGACCCAGCTCCCACCCCGTCACTCTGTGGGGGTGAAATTCACCTGGTGAGAGCAGATGCGGAGACACAACCACCACACTGCCTTTGGTTTGCTCGCTCACACTGACAGTACAGTCACAGCGGAGAGGCGGGGGAAATGCTGAAGGCACATTTACTCCACTAGTCCTGTCTCCTGGGTGAAGAAAAGCCTGGCTCTAAAGTAAGGCCTCGTGACACTCTGGCCTCTGGCTCTCATTTCTAAATATGGCTTTATAAATGGGAAACTGCAGGATCCTGGGAGGTTCCTACAGCTCTGTCTGAATGCACCCCTGTGCTTGGTGCCATTTGCCAGTTTGCTAGAAACTCAGGAGCAGAAACCCCGGGATATACACTGTAACAGGAGCTATAAATGAGCACTCTATGATCATGTGACTTCCAATCTTAGCCCAAAGAGGGACTGCGGGTTTGCATTCTAAATTAAAAAAAAAAAAAAAAAAGAAAGAAAGAAAGAAAGTAAGACCTCCAAGGCAGGCAGCTGAGACTGGGCTCAAATGATTTACGGAAGACTAAATGGAGTTGAAAATGGAAAAAGGCAACATAAAGAAATGCTCCAGAGATAAAAGCCGCATGAGTGAAACATTATCCTAGGATTCCTAACTCTGGATGCTAACCGAATTTCCTGAGTGGATGGGTTATGCTTTAATAATAAAACCCAAAAAGGCTTTCTACAATTTCTTTTAAAGGCAGGGCCATGTATACTGCATAGGTCTGCTGGAAGGCCTGACAGAGTTCCTGTCACACGCCAACAACTATTCGAGCGGGGGTCAAGGACCTGGGTGAAGCTTCTAGTGCAGATGGGCCTTATATAATGGGCAGCAAGACCCTGGGAACAGGGGGGACATCACACAGGTAACATAGCTTTAGTACCCGGGAAGCACAAAGAACAACCCAAAATCAAAGGCTCGGTGACGTGACTGACATTCCTCATCACGGACCACCATCTGCTTTGAGTTTGTTCTGGGATACAGTTGTTCCCTTCTTGCTGGCAACCATTTCAGGAGACCTGGATGGCACCTCTGGCAAGCTGCCCAAGGTGGTCCTTCCCTGGGTGGTGTTGGCAAGAACAGAGAGGTACTGGGTAAAGGAAATGGTATGGCAAACATATGTGCATTTTCAGTTTAACCAAAATCAAAGGAAGTACTTAGGACACGGTAGTAGGTCTGGGACTGTATTTACTTCTCAGAAAAGGAAGAACTGCCACACACTTGACATGTGAAGAGAAGCCTTGAAAGCAGACACCTACCCACCGAGAACAAATAATAATTAGAGATGGAGGGGCTAAGAAGACAACAGTGTGATCCCACGAGAGCTTGAGTACGTAAATGTGCTGGCTTCTTCTACGGCGGATATCCTGTTTCTGAGCATGTATGTATTCCTAGACAATCCTCCTTTCACAGAACCCCACCGCTTCCTGACGGCTCCTCCCCAAACAGCTGGCTCTCATTGAATTTCATGTAGTGTGCAAGAGGTTTCAAGTTGCATGCCCGAGCATACTGTGCAGAATTCATTTTCTCTAGTTTCCTGGGGACCATGAAAGAATCTAACAATTAAAAAGACAAGAGTTGAACTTCGGCCTGAAATTTGGCTATCCTGCCGAAATGGTGAGTTGGGCAAGTGGTGGTGCCAGAGTTGTGTGGTTCATCACCACCATCGCCACCACCACCACGCTGCTGCTGCTGCCTCCATTGCCACCGCAGCCATAACGGTCACTGCCACTGCCACACCAAAGGAGCCTGAGCAGATCCTTTCCTTCAATTATCTTACTTGTCTTTTGTAAATCTTGTCACAAAAAAAATACACATTCTCAATAAATAAATTTGGCCCAGACCTTGTTAATTTGAAAAATGAACTTCCCTAAGATGGGAGGGGGCAAGCACAGAATTTACAAGTTTCAAAATGGAACTAGTCAGATAATAGAATTAAAAAGTATGACCCTAGAATGTACAGGAGGATAGCAAGGCAGGCGTTGGTAAAGGAACTGGCTTCTTGCCAGGTGGTGGTGGTGCATGCCTTTAATCCCAGCACTTGGGAGGCAGAGGCAGGTGGATTTCTGTGAGTTCAAGGCCAACCTGGGCTACAGAGTGAGTTCCAGGAAAGGCGCAAAGCTACACAGAGAAACCCTGTGGTGGTATTGTGTTCTCCAAAATATTGTGCACGCTAATAAACTTATCTGGGGTCAGAGAACAGAACAGCCACAATATTAAACATAGAGGATAGGCAGTGGTAGCACACACCTTTAATCCTAGCATTCCAGAGGCAGAGATCTACCTGGATCTCTGTGTGTTCAAGGATACAGCCAAGCATGGTGACTCATGCCTTTAATCCCATGAAGTGAGCCTTTAATCCCAGGAAGTGATGGCAGAAACCAGAAGGGTATTTAAGGCGTAAAAACCAGGAACTAGCTGGTTAAGCTTTTAGGCTTCTGAGTAACAGTTCAGCTGAGAGCCATTTGGATGAGGACTCAGAGGTTTCCAGGATCAGCTGAGGAATTGGCAAGATGAGGTAGCTGTGGCTTGTCCTGCTTCTCTGATCTTCCAGCGATCACCCCAATACCTGGCTCCAGGTTTGATTTTCTTAATAAGACATTTTAAGATTCGTGCTACAAAACTCTGTCTCGAAAAACCAAAAACAAAACAAAACAAAACCAACTGGCTTCTTGAAGGAGAAACGTAATACTGTGCAATTGTTAGATCGAAGGTATTCTTCATATGTCTCCATCAGCATTATTTCTTGGACACGTATACTCCAGATACTACTCAAAGTTCTTTAAATATTTTAACCAGTTGAGAAATTATTATACAATAGAGTTGTATAGATTAAGTAATGTCATTAAAGAGCTTGGCACAGTTCTTATGCTCAATGAATACTAATAATTACTATTTTAATTTATGGTCAGGAAAAACAAAATTTTCCACTAACAAAATTCTGGATCCAAAGACCTAGAAAACATATTGCTTCCCTTCCCCAAGATTCAGAAGCAACCTTGAGATGGACCTGACAGGTTCTGTTCATCCCTTTACCAATGTAGGCACAGTACGCAGAGACCAGGGAATAAGGTGACACCCAGCTTCTTTCCATAATTAATCACCTCGTCCTTAACTGCTCCCGAGCCCTCTTATGCTCATTGTACGATTCTGAGTTTTGAATGTCACAGGGTATCTTAAGAACAGGGCTGGCGGTGCCTCTGACAGATAGCTTTGTCCCTAGCCTCAATTTCTACCCTTCACAGAAGATCTAAATTTACTTTTACTCAACTTTAATAATTTCTAAGTAACTCCTGCATGTGACAGCCCTAGGATGGCAGATTTCTAGTTAGGAACTTGGGTGGAATTACAGTTAGAGTTCCTAAGTTCTAATAGTATGTTGGTCTTTCAACTAGGTAATAAAATCAAGAGTTCCCCTGTGTTTTCCTTCACATTACTCTTCTGTTTTGCTTTTCCCTGGTCTTGCTATATAACCCAGGCTGTCCTCAAGGTTGTCATCTCCCTGCCCCAGCCTTGGGGACTACAGGCTTGCAGGCATGTAACACCATGTCAAACTCTTTGACCTTCTTATGCTCAACTCAAGCACAACTCTTGAAACTCAAATAACATACATCTGAAAGGCAAATATGGAATAGCTTTTATTATTGAAACAGAATCTTGTTATATAACCCTGGATGACCTAGAATTCATATATAGACCTCAAACTTGTGGTAATCCTCCTGCCTCTGTCGCCCAAGTGCTGGGATCACAGACTTGTACCATTCTACAGTCTTGACCATAGAGTCTTGCACAAGAGAATTTTCCTTATTTAGTGGTGAAATATCTAGCACAAAGCATAAAGGAATGACTTGCTTCATACTGAGGGTACACATATTTAGTTTCTACCTAATAAAATAAGGAAGCATAAATGAGAACACTGAATTTAACCTTGTCAGAGGAAATTGATGCAAGAATTTTATAAACGCAATTTCTCTAGTATGAAAAATGACAAGTGGGATGAGTTAGCTCTTAAAGAGATTTTTTTAATTACTAGACTATTATTATCTTAGGATGTTAGCAGATGAAACATTCTGCTAAGAACAAGGTGATGACAGCTTATGACTGTACTGAAGATCAGGATGGTGTAACAATGAAATGCTTTCCAACTCGAAACCAGATCATCCTTTAGAAACTCACGTGAAGGACTAGCCATGATACCTCTCACTCCTGCTATCTTCAAAAGTTGATTAATCAAGGCCAGTTTAGGTAAAAAGGATTACTGAGTCATCTAGATTCAAAACCAATTTGAATAATAAATAGTAAAACCAATCTTACACATGCCATCTCCACTTAGAACCACTGGAACCGACAACTAAAAGGTGAGTCAAGAGCTAAGGGAGCTAAATTGGAGGATTTTATCGATTGAGTTTGGAAGGAAGACTAACCATGAAGAGGAAACACTGGGAAAAGCAAAATAGCTGATTAAACTTAGCAATTGAAATGTGGCTACAAACTGCGGCTGTGGTGTCGAACTCTCCCCAAGCAAGCCAACAATTTAGCAGGCACTGTCTATAGGGATGTTCAACATTCAGTTGACAAGAATCTAAAATACAACCTACTTTAAGAGGGAGTACCAGCAATGAAGGTGGTGTGCCAACATCTTGTGTTATCAAGTACTACTGCTCACTCTTTCCCCTCCAGCCCCACATTTTCATCACTAGTGAGGATGCCCAGGCCAAACACCACATCCAGAACCATGGCTCCTTGCTGTCTACACACCAGGCCCCAAATAACTGGTTTCTTTATCCAATCACTCTCAATAAGGAGGCATTACAGCAGAGGATGCCCAGCCACACCCCTGGGAACATGCAGCAAGAATGCCGATGGAAAAGAACTGTCTTCAGTTAAGATTTTATCTTCTGTCTTCTAAGTTCCTTATTTCCCTCAGAAAATGTTGCTTCCTGTTCTATAATGCTTTGGGTAGGAAACTCGTATTCTCCACTAGCACTGTGCCAAAGCCCTTAAAAAATAAAACCTACTTGAATATCATGTTTAAAAAAGAAAGGCAATGAATAAATTCATAACATAAGCTGGGCTTGCAGTCACATTATAAAAGTCATATTCAACCTGACTGCGTTCTATCAAACTGTGAATCATTTCTACACTGACCTCCAGGATGCCTGGGCTTTAGTCAGGGAATATTTCAAGTATGTGGTCATCAAGCACCATGAATAATAAAAAAAAATGTAGGAAAAGAAGATTCTAAATCAAATGTGTACTCTTAGAAATAACATTTGCAAATGATGTAATCATAATAGGATACTCTGGTTTGGCAATTATTATATCATTAGGGTTTAAAAAGATCAAGAAGGAAATATGACATCACATTGTCTTCTGTCAGGTTTTGCTTTCTGTCAGGTATACAATAAGGCTAGCAGGTATTAAGTAAGAGAACAGAAAATACAGATAAACGTGAAGAAAATTAAGAGCCAAGCACAATGTCACACACCCGTTATCCCAGAATCTGGGAGGAAGAGGCAGTCCAAGGGCAACCTGGACTGAATAGTGAAGCCTATCAAAAAATAAATAAACAAATAATTAAAATAATAAAGAAAAATAGAGTTCCTAATAGATAATGAAGATTGAGATTACACTGTTTGAATTGAAATAATTCATCTATAAACAGATACTTGAAATAGATTGAATCCAAACTCCCAAAGCCAAAGTAACAGGTATATTTAAATACATGTATCTATGTATCAGTTTTATTAAGATAATATAATCACGTAACATTGTAAAGTATACACTTTGGTGTTTTTAGTATATGCAGAGATTTGTAGCCATCATTAATGTCCAATTACAGAACATTTTCATAGCCCTAATTAAAATAAAACACTCACCTTAGTAGACCATTCAACAGTCTCCCCTTTCTCCAGAGTTCGGCAACGACTAATGCCTTTTCTGTTCCTATAAATTCACCTATTCTGAACATTTCATATGCATGAAAGTATACAGTGCAGTAATTGTGTGGAACTGGTCTTTCTTACATAGTACAGTGTTCATCTAGCAGGTATTATTTCTTTCATCACCAAATAATACTAAACTATGGATGTACCATACCTTGTTCATCCATTTGTTAGTTAATAGATACCTGGGTTGTTTCTACTTTCTGAATGTAACAAATAAATGCTACAATGAATATGTACAAGTCTTGTGTGGGAATGCTTTCTGTTCTCTAGGGCATACATTAGGACTTGCTGGGTCATATGGTAACTCTGACTTTTTAAAGACTGTCAAAATTTTCTCTATGGCTACACTGTTTTCCACTTCCACCAGTAATGTATAAATTTCCAGTTTTTTGTACATTTCTGCCAATACTTAATATTGCCTATCTTTTTAAATTACAGCCACATACCAGTAACAAGCTACTATTTTATTATGGTTTTACATGTATATTCTGCCAATGAATAATGCAGTTGAGTATCATTTTTGTGTGTTTAATTGGGTTTTGTGTATCTTCTTTGAGAGATATCTATTCAAATACTTTGCCTGTTTTTAATTGATTATTTTCTTTGCATTGGTATAAGAATTCTTTATATTTTTATGGATATTAAATCTTTACATGTAAATTTGTGATCTTTTATTTCTATGGATTGATTTCTAGTGTCTTGATGAGGTACTGTGAAACATAAGATAATAATTTTGATACAGTCATATTTTCATGTTGGTTGTTTGAGAGGTCATATCTGGAAAGCTATTACCTAGTTCAAAGTCATAAAGTTTACATCTATACTTCCTTCCAATAGTTTAACAGCTGCAGATCTCATATTAAAGTGTTGATCTATTTATGGTTGGTATGAAGTTGCTCAACTACATTCTTTGGCATGTAGTTGTCTAATCTACCAGTGTTATTTGTTAAAGAGATGACTCTTTCCTCACATTGGGACTCGTTATCAAAAAGCAAGTGACAGACTAGAGAGATGGTTCAGTGGATGGTGAAGAGCAGTGGCTATTTTTCCAGAGGACCTGAGTTTGATCCCAACATCCATAGAGTGGTTCACAATCATCTGTAACTCCAGTTCCAAGAGATCCAACATCCTCTTCTAACCTCTGTGCAAATGGCATACACATGGTACATAAACACAGATGCAGGGAAAATACCCATACACATAAAATTTAAATTGTTAACTTTCTCTTAATCAAATGGCCTTAAGAGGAGTTCACTTCTCAATTTTCCATTCTAATTCATCTTTTCTGAATGTCAACACCATGCTGTCGGGATGATTATTACTTTATAGTGGATTTTAAAAGCAATGTGTAATTCTTCCAATGTTATTCTTTTTTTAAGATTGTATTACGATTGTGTGGGATGTTCTGGATCTCAATAAATTTTAGCAGCAGTTAAATCTGCAGATCAATTTAGAATGTATTTCTGTGAATAAGAGATACCTTTCCTTTCACTTTAGCATCTTTAAATTTTTCAAGGATATTTTATAATTTCCAGTACTCAAATATTTCAAATATGGCGTTAATTTATTGCTAAGAATTGCATTTCTTTTGTTGTTGTTGTTCCAAGTCAGAAGTTCTATCTACTGTCCTTTCTGGTTCTCTTGCACCAAGGTTAAAGAAGAAATGTTCTTTACGAGCTTCGTAGCCTATGTTATATCCCTGACAATTCAACCACATCTATGGCCATGCATGTCCAGATGATTCTTTAACAAACACCTTAAAAAAGAGAGACAGACTACTGGTCTACCCTGAAGCGACAGAACAGAGTCGAGTACAAACTGGAATCAGATAACAGGTTAAACTAAAAGTTGGTCAGTCCCAGGCTACAGAATCCTGGAAACTGTTCTTCTTTAGGCTCTGCTAATCCATAAAATTATAATACTACCTTCTCTTGAGGG
The DNA here is from genome assembly GCF_007827085.1 of Peromyscus californicus insignis. Taxonomy (NCBI): domain Eukaryota; kingdom Metazoa; phylum Chordata; class Mammalia; order Rodentia; family Cricetidae; genus Peromyscus; species Peromyscus californicus. Next base: position 76,044,944 of record NW_026294447.1, read on the forward strand.
TGTTACACAGATTAGAAGCAACATGGTAAAGCTTCTTAAGAGACAAGGCTTTCTCATATTAATGATTATTATCCCTAACCTCTAACCCCTAGATGAACACCTAGGGTCTAGCAAGTTCTCAAGCATAAATAACATGCTGCTCTGGTGAAGTAAGAACTAGACTAAACTACAGTGATGCCATAATCTAAAAAGATTGGAGTCAGTCAGATACCTCAGTGCAAAAAGGTCCTTACTGCCAAGGTTGATGACTAGATTCAATTCCTAGAACCCACATGGTAGGGCAAAACTGACCCTTAAAAGTTGTCCTTTGACTGCCACAAATGAGCCATTGTGCACACACATCCATTCTACAAGTGTGTAAATATACATAAATTTAGCTAGAGACAATGCAAATCTGAGATAAATGAGAATATGAAGAACTCCACTGCAACACCAACACTGTAGTCATCTTTAAATTAAGTTAAGCTTTCTGGATATTGTTGGATACGGGGAAAGCTAGAGAATATTGTGCCAGACAAGAACCATGTTCCAGTGATCACAGAGCAACTTCAAAACCACAAAACACTACGTCTGTTTCACACTGGGTATAATGGCGTAATTACATTAGAAGTGCTGGCAAAGTGCTATTTTTTTTTAAAATGAGAATCAAATAATCCATAGGTTGTCATTTTTAGCAAATTTTCTTAAGTTCATAAAAAGAAAAGTAGAAAAATTTAAAAGAAGAAATCCACAAGTAAAATTGGCCAGACAAATCCAGTTCCTAGGGTCTTATAATTCTCAAAACCTCACAGAAATGTTCAATGTTAGAAATAAGGATACAGAATCATCAGTGCACAAACCAAAGTTCAAGTCCAGATGACCATCTACAGACGCAGAAAATGCCTTGTCATGTTTCCAATGACCACTTTTTCAAGTCCAGACGTTTTATCTTTTGAAAAAGATTGGGGGAGCTACTAGCCGGAAAACTCTGAAATGCCCTACACTTGGCTCTACTCATTACTAACTGGTTGGTCTGAAAATCACTTTTACCACTCCTACTGCATTCTCATGGAAGCAAATCCAAGATGATAAAGCTCTAAACTGTCACACATAAGCAATCAAAAGCATAAAGTAAATCTAAAAATTTCCTTCCGGGATCTTCAGGCCTATAGTCACCCCCCAAAGAAATCACAATTTATTTATTTATATTTATTTGAAGATTTATTGATTTTCTGTCTATGAGTGTTTTGTCTGGGCACCATGTGTGTTGAAAAGGGTGTCAGGGACCCAGGACCTGGAGTCACAGGTGGCTGTTAGCCACCACGTGGGTGCTGGACATTGAACCCAAGTCTCCGCTCTTCACCACTGAGACATCTCTCCAGGCCTGAAACCACTAGGTATTATTACAAGCAACTGCAAGTTTTCTGCACACAGGCAAGTCTAACCATTCAAACTTATACAGAGAAACTTAAACTTCATATTGACAAAATAAAGCACATCTCTCATTTTACTATCATTGTTGGACTCTCAAAGAGTGATCAGAGAACCTGAGAGCTAGATGTAACATTAGAGACCATTTACAGGCTCCTGTTTCATAGCTCTGGTAATGAGGCGAATTGTGCCGAGCTAGACACTCCTAGAGCTCTACTAATACCACTGAAGCCCTAGCACTTTGCTCCTTGTATGGATTCAAAGATCTTGCTGTTTATTAATAGACCCCAGAATGCTTTTCTCAAACTGAAGAAGTGACAAACTGTTCGACTTTCTTCCATTGTTTTAATGTATCTGCTTGGAGCCTGAGGCAGGAGCGAGCAACATGGCTTCTTCCAAAACAACACTTCTGCCTCCTGGGCAGACTTAACAGATGTAGTCACACCTGTATTCTCAAGATAATAAGTAAAAATCAGATATAAACCTTACGAATTTAGCTAATTCCTGAGCACACACAGTAAAATCATGGATTTAGTTTTCTCAGTTCAGTATCTTAAGAATTCAGAGCACTCACAAGCCCCAACCTGCCCGCCTATGTGATAAAAGAATAGCAGGGTCTCATTAAGAAGAGCAAGAAGGAGAAGTTCTCAGAGTCATCTGGAGTGAATGAAATCTATGATGGCTTTCTTGTAATCCACTTACAAGAATCCCATGGGTTAGATTTCACCCAGGCGGTATGTGAGAAGAGACAAGATGTCAACGGCGTCTAGAGATGCCCCTGGCCCCAATTGCTGAGTTTGCTAAGGCTCCTCGGCACTGACAAGGGACTCAGAGCCCAGGGTAGAATGTGCAGTGACTGGCAGTTGGATAACAGCACTTTACAGTGCTGCTGAGGACAACCTTCCAAGTACCGTTGCTCAGTTTCTGAATGGGACATGGTCATGTTTATTGGAGCGGCAGTACTCCCAAATCTATACGACAAAGACTTTGTTCAAAGAACTACTATCCCTTTCCGAGTTCTTTCAAGACAAGCACAAACGCACCTCAAAGCAGAACCTAGAGAGGTTCTAGAGAAGCCAGAGTTGTCATTCCCCAGTCCATGTTACATAATCGTCCACTGATGCTTTAAACCTTTCAAAGTCATACAGAAATTGAACACTACCCCTTAAGCCTGCCTGGCATACTGCACTGAAACTTCTGTAGACTGTAACAGTAAAAATGCCAAATAAAAATCTCCCAGATACAACTCTCCCTCTGTGTATGCTATTCCCTCGGGTTTCTGGGAACTCTCTCCAAGATAAACAGCACTAAAGTTACACCAAAGGAGGTCACTTTGACCCTTCTCAAAAATGACCAGGTGAACCCTGTTCCTTAACACAAACACAGGAGAGACCCCAAGTCACAATGCAAATCCTGACAAATGCCAACTAGTATTTCTAATAGAAAACAAAATATACCTAACCTGTGAAACTCCCTATAATTTTACAGCACTGATTAATTATATTGTTCATACATAATGATGATCCTAATTCATTTATAATTTAATGTTTAAACCCTTTTTTTTGGGGGGGGAGCCCATGGTGTTTGCTTATGCACACGTTTGTGTGTAGGTACATGTGTGTCCACGTGCATCTGGGGCTATCGTACAACATGGGTTTCTTCCTTAATGATGTTCCACATTATTTTCATTTACTTTTTTTAGGTCCATTTATTTCCTCTGAGTATGTGGCTGTGCTCTTGCACTGTGCTCATGTGGAAGTCAGAGGACAATCTGCAGGAACAGGTTCTCCTTCTACCATGTGGGTTCCAGGGACTGAACTCAGATCACCAGGCCTGACAACAAATGCCTTTACCAACTGAGATATCTCACCAACTCATCCACCCCACTCCCTCTTCTTTTTCGAGACAGGGCCTTTTCATTGACTTACAACTTCCCAATTAGGCTATGCTACCTAGCCTCAAGGACTCTCCTGTCTCTGCCTCCCTAGCACCAGGATTACATACTAGTACTCTCTTTGTTTGCTAGTGAGTTTTGTTTGTTTGTTTTCTATGAAGGTAGGGTGGAGGGTGGGATTGAACTCAGATCCTCATACTTGCATGACGAGCACTTTAATAATGGAGTCATCTCCTTACATCCTTACATTTAATTTTTTAAAATTTATTTATTTTTATGTGCATTGGTGTATTTGCCTGCAGGGATGTCTGTGTGAGGGTGCCAGATCTTGCAGTTACAGACAGTTGTGAGCTGCCATACAGGTGCTGGGAATTGAACCCAGGTCCTCTGGAAAAGCAGTGCTGTTAACCGCTGAGCTATCACTCCAGCTCCCCAACTTTTAAAGACTGATCCCTATCTGAATTGGTCTGTATGAATTAATCAGTACTATAGTCTCCTCTCCTTTGTCCCCTCCCTTTCTCTGTACTAACATTTTAAAATTGACTTTGTACGCTGGGAAAAAGAGAAGGAGAAACTAGCACAGGGGTGGGGCCAGACAGGAAGCACGGTAGCCAGAGTCACAGCAAGCCATCCTGTCTTCCAGTTACAGGTCCCTAATCTAATCCTGCTGCCTTTGTTCTCCACCTTTGGCTGCCGGACTTTGGGCCACTGGTTTCATTTTTTCATCATCCTACTTTCCACGCAGGAACTAAAACCACAACAAATGAGAACTCAATGTGATGATTTATTTCCTAGTTTCTTATCAAAGGTGTGATGGCAAGAGGCTGAAATGATTTTGATGACTCATGAGGTTTTGAACTGGGAATTCACTAATCTAGTCTCTATTATTAATCTAGCCTCTGTAAGTCAATAAAGTGAACTGCTGTAGCTTCCTTCACTGTACATAGTACTGAGCTCTTGGCAGTTCAGATGACACGTATTGGTTTTGAAAAAACAGTATGGGGGTCAGAGTGTGGGTGGAGGAGGTCCCACATGCCTATGCTCTGATGGAAAGTTCCTCCCCAAGCCATTAACTCTTCCTAGGGCTTCAGTTAACCCTCTACAAGGGGGAAATGACTAGGGCAGCAGGGAGAGACAGCCCCAAGGCTCTATAAACCTATGACAATAATGAATTATCTTTAGCCAGCTAACTACCTCTAAACCCCTCTGGATTATCTTTATTCATTAGATAAAACTATACATAACGATTTTTCAAGGCACAACATCAGGATGAGAGACCAAGATCTACACCCAGGAAATAAGAGGGTAACTTACTGAGCTCTAGAGAAGGCCCACACTAAAAGAATAAACCCTACCTTAAAAAAATTATAGACTTCCAAAATTAAACATTCGTGCAATGGGCCAGAATTTTCCTATGCGATATACTATGAAATCTATAAGCAAGTAAACATCAGTTGTGATTTATAAAATAGGACATTTTTGTTGTTTGTTCTATTTTTAAGGAAGAGACTTCCTATATATCCCTGGCTGGCTAACTTTCTATGTAGCACAGGCTGGCCTTGAGCTCCTGGCAGTCCTCCTGCCTCAGTCTTCCAAGTGTTGGTATTACAGGTGTGAGCTGGTTTTTAAAGCTTCATTTCATAATAAAGACCTCTATATTTGATCATGCTTCCCTTTATAACAAGGACACTAGACTCTGTCTTCTCCCTTGCCAAGAAAACTCACACATGTTTACATGGGCAAACTATTCCAAGCCTAAGTAGAATCATAAGACAAATGTCTGATCAGGAAGAGAGTCGGAGAACTTCCCTCTCCTTTGAAATGTTAACTCCTGTCCTAGCCCCCCCTCACCTCACACTCTGCTCATAAAACAGTATTTATTTATCTTTGACTCTCCTTGGGGTGCCTGGAGAAGCCTGTGGGGTGAGCTGCCTCCTTCCAGATTTAATCAGTTCCCCTCAGTTGTCTGGCAGCTCTAAACTTAGAAACCAAACCCTTTCTGCTCAAATGGGCGTTCTCAATGTGAGAGCAGAGTAACCTCGCGTGAATCTCATCTAAACGGAACAATAACAGTATTGGGTTCCCTCACATCACAATGGCTCTAGTGTTACATGTTAGGCTGTCTCTCTACCTGTCAGCTGCCACCAGAGGACAGCAACTTTGCAAATTTGCACAGGTCTCTTGCTCTTTCTCTCTCATTCTCCTCCTCTTCCTCCTCCCCATTCCCCCTTTCCCTTCTCCTTCCTCCTCTCTCTTCATCCCTATAGCTCTTACCCTTCAAGGGCATGGGGACTTATTAAAGATGAATTTACAACTTACCTAGAAGAGTACCCTTCTGGCTACTGAAAATGCCACAGAGCCTGCTGGACTGCAGTAGAAAGGTGAAGGGAGAAAACAGAATCGCAAACTATGACTGTGTGTGTGCATTTCTACTGTTGAAGACAAAGGGTCATAGGCAGGTCACAGACACACACGCTTAAGAGTTTCTTTTTTAAAAGATGTACTTATTTTTATTTCTGTGCATGTGTATTTGTAAACTTGTGTGTGCAGGTGCCCATGGAAGCCACAGAGAGAGGCAGATCCTCCAGGACTATAGGTACAGACACCTGTGAGCAGCTGAGCCACAGCAATAAATAGTATCCATATGTAATTATGATGAGGGAATTTTCTATGCATCTACAACCTGGGTCAAAACCCAGACACTGAAAATCTAACAGACGTCTGTCCACACATCCTTAAGAACGGTGATTAATACAGGTAGAGTGAGGGGTTGTAGCCTGAAGCAGTGTCCTTCATGCCCAGGGTGTCATCGTGAACCAGCAGGAAAGAATAGGAAGTGATCGGCAGCTGGGAGAACAAAGGGACTTTCCCATGTTGGGGTTTCCAACTTCAAAAACACCGAGCAATTAAAGAAACAAAGGGTTTGAATCGGGGTATATACTGTGGAAAAAGACCAGATGGCACAGTTAAACAATAAACAATGCTGACGTTGAACAGTTCAGTCCACTGCAGGCTCCAGAGCCCTTAGAACAGTGTCTGCCACTGTATAGGAATGCTTTGCTCTCTGACCAGAACCATCCCTCCCCAACGCCAGAGCAGGAACATGGCTCCTCACTTCACTCAGGATTCTGTTCCAGGGTCTCCCCTTTAGAGTTGCTTACACACACACACACACACACACACACACACACACACACACACACACACACACACACATATACACACACACACGAGAAGGGGGCAGAAAAGGTGGGTTTGTAGTAGTTCAGATAGAAACAATGAAACTAAAAACATCCATCTCTGAATTCATTAATTCTTTTCTTCTATCCAACCAAAAATTCTTAGTGCTTGCTTTATTAAGAAAGACCATGTAGAAGGCACTGGGGAAAAAGTAACCGCAAAAAATAAAAAACAGTCAACTTCAAATCTACATGTAGGTAGAATTTAAAAACCAGGTGACCAATTAGCACAGGTTGACAGGACTGTCACATATATGACATATAAGAACAGGTTCAGGAGTGCCATTTACCAAAACAGGAAATGGTGTGGGGCAGGGAAAGGCTAACTTGTAAAAAAAATAGTATCTGAAGCTTTAGATGGTCTGAAGTGTCATGTGAACACTCAGTTAGACAACAGATAAGGAATTAATTTTCTTCATGAAAACATGCTGAAAATTATTTAGTTATATATGCCTCTGTGGTTGGCATACCTTTGAGACTCCAAATTTCCCTATTTCTATGTCATTCAAAAACATACTCAATTTAGCTAAATTTCTTTGGGCAATGAGACTTATTCATAAAAGTTAAATGTGTATCTTTAATAAGAAATATGAACTAAAAACATAGAAGACCAATTTCTTTTTAGGAAAACAGCTCTTAAAATACAACAACCCTGAACTAATACACTAACTGAATGAGAAATTCAAAATTAACAATGGAAAATGAGGAAGAGAAATGTAAGTATATGACCTCCCCCCACCCAGGAAAATGTGATTTACCTATCAACTCAGGAGAATTTAATTGTCCTTCACATGCCATTTACACATTTATATCCATCACCAGCAAAATGACTATGGTAGCTTATACAAATTCACCCAACACAAATAACAGAAACCATTAGGAAGCAGCACAGACAAAAACATCAGCAGTTTAACTCCTGAGCAATTGTTAAGTGATGCCTGCAGACATAGCTCTAGTCTTCCTACTCAGCCAAGGCAAAGGAGAAAACACAACCACATGGAAGATTCATAGGAAGTCCATGAATTTTTACAAATGAGTCACTGTTTCCTGACCCTCAGATCTGGGAGGATTTCATCTTCAGGCCATTTCAATGCCAGTGTGGTGTAGTGTGGTACAATATACTATGTGGCCCCGTCGAGAGAAATAAATCACAGAGAACAGTGATTTTTTATTCATCTGTCCTATAGACTCCATGATTGAAGACTTAAGTGCCCCACTACCAAAACAAAACACAAAACAAAACAAAACAAAACAAAACAAAACAAAACAAAAAATGGAAGGAGGAAGAAGTAGGGAAGGATGGGAGGGAGGAGGGAAGGTGGGGGAGGGAGATGGATTTCCACAAAAAGTGAAAGTGGCTGACTCCAGGTACCTGGCTTTCTGATGTTATAACCTAGCCTAAAACTAAACTGCAGATAATTTAAAGACATAGATGAAGAATAATACCATTTGACATGAGCTGGTTTTTTCAGCAACTGAACAGCAGAGGTTCAACATTAGAATCTAAAAGGATCTTGAATGGAGACTATCTTCCTTCCTTTGCTCTTTTCTTCCCTCCCTCCCTTCCCACCTTCCCTCCTTACTTCTTTCCACTCTTCTGTCATTTCTTTCTTTATAAACACAGTCTCACTATGTAGACCAGGCAGGTCTGGAACTCACTCTGTAGACCAGGTTGGCCTTGAACTCACAGAGCTCTGCTTGCCTCTGCCTCCTGAGTGCTAAGATTAAAGGTGTGTACCACCACACTCAGATAAATACATATTTCTATGATGCAACTTAAATGTGATCACATCCTTCAGATCCTTCAGATATCCTTTTTTAAAATTAAGACATCTAGGCCGGGCAGTGGTGGCGCACACCTTTAATCCCAGCACTGGGGAGGCAGAGCCAGGCGGATCTCTGTGAGTTCGAGGCCAGCCTGGGCTACCAAGTGAGTTCCAGGAAAGGCGCAAAGCTACACAGAGAAACCCTGTCTCGAAAAACCAAAAAAAAAAAAAAAAAAATTAAGACATCTAATGAAAGACACCATAATACAGATATGAATTTCAGGATATAGCCCATGAAAAAATACGGTATGAGCAGGTAGAGAAATAGTAAGATTTGGAGTAAGACCTGGTTCCAAATCCCAGTCCTGCTGGTCAAAATTGTGTGAACACAGGAATCTATTTGGCCTTTCTAGACCTGCTTATTTTATCTATAATATGTAGGATGTAAAGAGTACTGAACAAGATACAATTTTAAGTGAGTATAGTTTTGGGTGTGTGAACTTCAAAATAAATGGGGATAGGAGCATGGGTAGTAGGAGAAAAGTTCAGAAAAAAAAAGCATCTGTGAAATTAAAGGTAAGAAATATGGAATCCATATCTCCAAAGATGACTCCTTAGCATGTTGCCAATAGAATAAGGCTCTATTACATACCACATCCCTCGAGTGTTAGTAGGTTAAAAATACAATTCTCAGTGTATTTTCAGGACCAAGACCTTTCACCTTCCTTCAGTTGCACATAATTAGTCAGCATTCCGTGTTTGGTATAAACAGGAAGAACCTATATATCAATGATGAATGCTAATAAAATAACTCATTCATCTCATTTCTATGAAACCACCCACATATTGCTTCTGTATATCATCAAATTTCAAATGTAGTCAAAAGGACATGTATGATAAATGACTTAATTATAAACCTGTACTTGCCAGGAAGAGAATTGTAATTTAACAAGCAACATAAAAAACAACCAGAGGCAGCTTTCCAAAGTAACTACTCATTTTGTCTCATGGCAGGTGCACACATGCTTGAAGACACATCTGCTTTCTTTCTTACAGATACCTAAGCAAGAAAGGAAGAATTACCATTTTTCCCACAAACAAAACAAAAAACAAAAAACAAAACAAAAAAACAACCCACACCCAGATGTAGTCATTTAGGAGCATTTTCTTCTTTGTAGATGTTTCACTTATGAATTGTAACACTTAAAATATTTTATTTCACCTTGTCTTCAATCCAAGTTTTTTGGCTTACCACTGACGTATTTTCTGTATCACCTCTCCTAAATTTTATTGACCCTATTTCAAATTCACGGCTAACCCTCCTCTATCCAGCACATGTTACTGCCATTCTCAATGAGACCCCTCTGTTAGGTATTTTTGTGGGTCTTATCTTTGTCTCCACTCTTCATTATTCCCTACTCTATATACCAAATAATCAAATGCTTCATTTCCTGGCATCTGTCTTTGTTTCTCTGAAAACATAAAGCAGTGTGTCTGTGTGTGTGTCTGTGTGTGTGTGTGTGTGTGTGTGTGTGTGTGTGCATGTGTGTGTGTGTGTGCATGTGCATGCATGCACAAGGGTACATGTGTACACATGTGTATATGCACATACGTGTGTGTGTGTGTGTGTGTGTGTATTAAACTTTATATATAATCATGTGCTACAGACAATCTTTTCTATATTTTTCAAACAAGTCTTCAAACTGTACCCATAATACAGTATGGTCCTCTGGTTCACACTAAACTTACATCTTATTCCAAAATATGATTCTCCTATGTCAAATAATGTCTCTATATTCAAAGGTGCCTTACAGGTAAAGTAAAGCTTAAATATAAATGTGATTAACCCTGGGGTCCTGGATCCTAAAAGCATAAACTAGAAGATTAAAAGGAAGTAGTGTGCAGAGCTGGGGAGAGTTTGTAAAGGGGCAGTGTCTGCTGTGTAAGCAGGAGGACATGAGTTTGGGTCCCCAGCATGCACATAAAAGCTGGGCACAAAGGTTAGCCTGCATTCCCAGTGTGGAAAGACAGAGCTATGCAGATCCCCAAGTTTGAGCTCAGATTCACTGAGAGCCCATCTTCAAAAATAAGGTACACATAGAGAAGCACGTGACATCAACTTCTGGCCTCCACTTGGGCACACATGGGCACATACACAAATACCTGCATGTACATATAAAACATATACACACACTAAATAAATACTTAAGAATTTTAATTTCAGTGTTAAAAAGGTAAGACGTTTAACTAACTTAAAATCAAGATCTACAAATACGTCTCCAATAAGTCACAAAGGTAAAATTAAAATAGCAAACAAATTTATAGAGAGAAGTGCTCAACTTCACTACTAAACACAGAAGTACAACTTAAATTTAAATACCATTTTACACCAATTAGTTAGGGAAAATGAGAGTCTAAATGTAAAATGTTGGCTAACAAGTACAACAGTGGAAATGTTCCTATACTATCCATGCCCTGACTCCAGGGAGCAATCTGGCAATACTGGTGATACTGAGTGACCTTCAGAATGGGATTTTGCAATTCTATTCTTCAGTTCATATCCAGAAAAAAGCAGGCTGTCTTCACACCATTGTTTGTCGTGACGGAGACCAGACAATTACTTTAAAATATAAAATGAAATGATTTAGAGCTAGACTTTGAAATTATCACTCATCTCCAGAAACTGCTTTAAAAAGAGTCTAGAGCTGGGGATGGCTGCTTAGCCCAAGCAAGGCTGTGGATTGGATCCCTAAGATCTATGTACAAAACAGCACTTCATATTTGCATACATTGTATTTTTACAGAATCAGAATGTATTTCGTTAAATTTTTAAGTAATTTATACAAGCTAAGACCCTAAATAACCCAAATACTCTTAAAAACACTATTTAGGAGTTAGTAACATAGCTCAACAGGTAAGGGGGGCATTTGCTCTCAAGCCTGAGAAAGAGTCTGAGTTCAACCCTGGAACCACATGGCTGAAGAAGAGAATTGACTCCTGAAAGTTGTCTTCTGCTCTCCATATGGAACATGTGTGCCCACATACCTACCTACCCTCATAATACATACATACATCTATACATACACAATAATAAAGTATCGTTGAAATGCAATAGCAATATACTTTGAAACTTTGCTCAAGGAAGTTAAAACAACTTGTCAAGTCCATTCAGTGGAGTCTATTACGAACTACAGAAGGATAACAATCAAAGGGTAGAAGAGTTGAGTTTTCCAGGTTAGGTAGATCATTCAACCCCAAACAGTCTCTGTGTTTACCTTCTCATGCTACCTTAATATAAGCATTGCAAGCAGTTTCCAAGAGCTGGAACATACAAATGCAAAACATTTAACAACATGCAATGCTCTAGGGACTCCAAACACCCCCCTGGAAGGGTCCAATGAGGATCACTTTCATGTCAGCATTACACTGGATTATGAAATTCATACACATGTGGCTCTGGAGCAGGGAAAGGTCTTTAGGAACTCTAGGAGAATTGGGCCACCAAGAAAAATCTAGAAACTTAACTTGAATTAGAAACATGTAACTCATTTTATGGTTTTAATTTTTAATACATGCACATGTGTGTTCGTGTACACATGAGGGCAGGTACCCTTGGAGGCCAGAGTTGTCACATCCCCTAGAGCTGGAGTTCCGGGAGGTTGTGAACCTACAGTCGTGTGTTCAGGGAAGCACACTGAGGTCCTAGGGAAGAGCAGGAGAAACTCATAGCTGCTGATCCATCTCTCTAGCCCTGTAACTCACTTTAGTGTCATAGCTTTCACCCACTTCCCTGAACTGTAGGTGCGACCCTGAGGGGACTCTCACTTGCAGTGTGAAAGCCCACAAATATCTGCTGCTGCTCTTTCTCCCAAGAAGCTACTGTGCTCATGCTTGAAAGACACCAGGTCTTACACACACACACACACACACACACACACACACACACACACACACTTCCCCGACATACAGGCCACCAAAAGCATCATATCCCAAGGAGGGAGAAGTGGGGGCTGGGAAGGCATGTGCAAAATATAAAGGAGGTGCTTGGCAAGGATGCAATTCCAGAGGCCCAGGCAGATTGGGATGTATGGCTTTGTTCCATCAAAAGGTCGTTTGAAGCACAGTATTTTATTTTTATAGTGGGGTATTGAGTTCTGAGGTCTCTGATACACTCCAGGGAACGAGCAAAGGCTAGTCTCAGCACTGTGCCAGCCCCCTGCCGGGTCACTAATGAAGATGGAGAACTGTGAGTGCACCCAAATAAAACACAGGAAAGGGCGAAAAAGGACTCCGAGTTACGTCTATTCCCTTTATTCCGGAGGGGCAACCTTTTCTGTACTGAGGGACTAATGAGTCGTGAACAGGAGGAGGGAACACATCACACAGTGCGTTTACCGGGAGGGACGACATCGGCAGGCTTTTGTGTTCAGTCCCCGGTTCAGTTTTCAGAGCAGTTCCCAGCAAGGACCAAAAGGAACGTGAACAAAGGAAACAGCAGTTAGATACTTGAACTGTCTCCATTAATACACTAGAGAATCGAGTCTGGTGCTTCAACACTGGAGTGACTGGGGAAGCCGGGGGCGGGAGGTTACAGGTAAAAGGACCCAGGAAAGGAAATGTGAAGATTCATCAAAAAGCATAAGACAATGAAAGAACTTTAAAACTTTTTCTCAGGGTTATTCTGAAGGTTCTGTCCTTTCTAAAAGACATGAACAACTGGCCGGCCTTTCAGCAAACTTTGAAAAGAACAGACACACAGCCCAAGAAGCTACTTGATTTTCCATCCTTACCACTTAATTAGGAAGGGCATTTATGATGTTCAAGGTTTTAATTGCTTTTGCCCTCCTCAGGCCCCTTCTTCAGTTACGCCCACAGACAATTGAACCAGAGCCAGACATCTGAACTTCTCTCAAGAAGGAAAAACAAAACGAAACAGCCACCAGCACAATTACCCTGCGACTACTCTCTCTTCCCATCTCTCCCACTTCGCTCCAGTTATCCAGTCCCCCCCCCTCTCCTCTCAATAAAACAAATAAATGTAATAAAGAGTTTTAAAACAGAATGAGAATGACCTCCTTGTTAATATAAGGCAGGCTGGCTGCAGGTGAGCCACAGGTAGATTCTGTGACACCTGGTAAGTCTGGAATTCTAGACTACAACTGGGCCCCAAACCCTAACCTAATGCACAATCCCAGTGCAGCATTCTAGCATAGGCCTGGAACAGAGCCATGGGCTCTGGGGAATCAATGAAATCCAGGACATCCAGAAATCATGGAGATTGTGTCCACAGTCCCAAGTCTTGAGAAAACCTCAGACCTATTATTCCCTCTGAAGGCCCCCAAATTAGAAGCCAATCAGAGCAGTAAAATATGGATCTTCCTCATCACAAACAAGACTCTGGTTTGGAGAACATTAGTCCTAAAATTCATGCTTCTCCCTACGTTCCGGATTCATCCTACCTCAACTTGCCCATCCCCATTTTCTCCTCTCTATGGACCTCTGTCTCCTTGACTCCTTCCTATGATCATTTGAATATGTTCAGGTCCACAAGCCCTCCCTCAACCCCTACCTTCATACCCTCCATTCTTCTTCCATAGACAAAACACACCAGAGCACAGCCTGGATCCACTGTGCATTTACGCCCCTCCCACTCACTCCCACCTTTAACCAAATTAACTAAATCCTTGCAACCCCCCGTATTAAAGTTGCTGAAGCTTTTTTAATTGTAAAAGTCACTGTCTTAGCTTTCACCTCACTTGACCACTCAGCTAAGTATGTAGGGCCACAAGGTATGGTCTAAGTGTAGCTGTTCTCCAGTAGAGATGATTTTGTCTCCCAGTGGGGTGCTGTTACTGCCACCCAGTGGGTGAAAGCCAGGAAGGCTGCTAAACATCAGAATAGACCCTCTAAGAAATGATCAAGTCTAACATGCCAATGGCATCAGGGTCTGCAGTTATGAAGGCAAGGCCATGGCAGCATTTTGAAACGTCACTCAACCTGAGTACGGTGACAACGTGCTTATGATGCCACTGCTTGGGGAAGTGGGGCACGAGAATCACAAATTTGAGACCAGAATGGGCTACATTGTGAGACTCTACCTTAAAATAATTAAACAAAAAAAATGCTACAGGGCGAGGCTGTCATCACGGAACAACAAACTTGTTTATTTCCTCTGTAGCAGGAGAACTGGCCACTCCTCTTTTCAGAGTGAAGGCTGGTGACTGTCTCCAATGTCAAAGGAAGACAAGACAAATTAAATAATGACTTAGAGTTTACAGAATCAGAATAAAGATGGGTACAACAACCTCTGATAACGAATTCCTTGTGGATAGCTCCTTTCTCTACCTACTCATCCTCAATACCCAAGTAAACAGTGACAAAGACCCCCAAAGGCACATAGGCACGTACAGTGTTTCATCACTCCTCCTCATACCTCTGGATAACAAAAAGATTGTTTCTTCTGCTTACTTCCATCTGATTGATTGTTTTTATTTAATAAAGCTCAATAGGGCTAGGGAGTAAAATTCATTGTCTGTAGCACTTCATGGGCTCCCTTTCCCCAAGATTAAAAGTACGTATGTAGACCTTTGTGCTTTTCTGGAGAAACAAACACAGAGGAAAAACAAAAACTCTAAAGCAATATTCTCTTCTTTCATGTTTCTCTCCACGACAAAAGAAGAAATATTCCATTTAAAACAGCAGCCATCATCCCAGTATCATGCCAACTTGTGTCTAAGAGCTTTTTTCTTTAAGAATTTTTTATTAATTTTACATACCAACCACAGATCCCCCTCTCATCCCTCCTCCCGCTCCCCGCCCCAGTCTCCCCTAAGAGCTTTTTTCTATTAGTTTTATTCCTAAATACCACATTTCAAGAAATAAAGCTTTTTGTAAAATAAGAGCAGGCTGAGAGAGCAGGAGCTAACAATACAAGTGTAAACTCTAGTGACTGACCATCACAAGCTCCCTCGCTTACTGTGATGATACTCCTTTCTCTGCTTCCTGCATATGATATGATCCACAATTAGAGCACTCTGCCACAGGCCAGCAGCACGTTACATGACTGTGTTGTCTAGCTACTATGTTCAATCACTACCTTAGGAACGTTGGCCATGAAATACACCAGCTGTGTTCTGAGCTGGGCTGTTTGAGGTAAGTGAAATAATAAACTCAGGTGTGAAATCAAAGTAGCACTGTTTTGACAGTCTGTAGTCAGCATTCCCAATAAACTGAGGTGGCTTGGGTTTTATCAGTCCTACCTGATCAATGACACAGGTTACTAATTGCACCTCACCCAGGGAGAGTTGTTTCTTCCAACTGAAATAGGGCCTATGCGAGAGGAAACAAAATCACATGTAAGAGGTTGAGACTTCCTAGTTTGCTAGTAGGTGCTGAAACCCATAACGGTTCCAACAATAAGCAACACTTGAGATGAGTTTCCCAAGGAAAGGGGCTAGCCCCAGACAGGTCAGCCTTGCCCCTTCAGAGGTGTTAGGACAGAATAAATATCCTTGGAAAAGAATCATTTTATGTGTATAGGTGCTTTGTCTGCATGCATGTCTCTGCACCACATGTGTGCCTGATGCCCCAGAGACAAGAAGAGGTCATCAGATTCTTGGAACTGGAGTTACAGATGGTTGTGAACTGACATGTGGGTTCTGGAAATTGAACTTGGGTCTTATAGAAAAGCAATAAGCACTCTTAACCATGGGGCCATCTCTCCAGCCCAATATCCTATTTCTTGGTACTAATACTGTAATCCCTCACTAAAGCTGGAAAATGAATTCAAAAGGGAAGACTAAACAAAAAGAATGTTAATAACTGAACATAGCTGTACATCAGTAGGTGCCAATTTAAAAAAATGCTTCATTCACATTATAGACATCTCAAGGAAGAGTGAGGAAGCACTTTATTTCCAAGTTCTGCTGTTTAATGAAACCAGTAGAGGGTAGGGAAAAATAAGCAAGGTTATGGTGAGCAAGCAGTGGTGTAAAAGAGGAAAAATTTATATTTATTTAAAAACACACATATCTTCTACACACATGAAGTACGTGTGAAATGAAATACAAGAGACCAGTAATTTGAGTTACCTACAAGGAAAAACTAACAGAGCGCCTTAAGAACAAGAGTTAGCAAAATGGCTCATCCCACATCTCTGAAATTTGTACCAGGTGAATACATTTATAAATTTAAAGATAAACTGTTTTTTAAAATTACGCTAAAAGTGCATACATAACACATAACCGACTTTAAAAAGGTATGTATGGCAAATTTCTTCTCTTCCAAACTCTCTTTACAAATCACAGCGGTATCTACAAAGAAAAGAAGGTGGTGGTAGGGCCGAGCAGTGTTGCAGTTCCAATGGGGAGCACCCACCACACAGTCAGTTCAGGTACCGAATACTTGGTCTCCAGGTGGTGGCACTTCTCCGGGAAGCCGCTAAGCTTTGGGAATGGGAGGCATGGCTGGCAGAGATGAATCATTAGACACAGGCCTAAGAATTACAGCCCAGCCCCACTTCCACAACGGGTCCCTGTCTACTACTGGTTGCCACAATGTGACCATATCCTCTAGCTCCACCTCAGTGGCCTCTAGCCACACCTCCACAGTCACAGTGGACTGCATTCCCTGAACACTGAGACAAAACAAACCTCTGCTTCCTTGAGGTGCTTCTGTCCGGTACTGATCACAGCAGCAAGGGAGTATATAAAACAATTAAGACTGCTAATAGAGTTCATTTTTCCTACTTTCAAAAGAAGCAACAATCTGAAGATGCGTTATCCCCGACTTATTTGTCCATTGGTAGCTTCTGAGACTCCCCAAAGCGTCTGTGACAGCTGTTACTCAAATGTCACCACAAGCTTGTGTGCCTGGTGCAACACGAAGTCCAACACAAACTTCGGAAATAAAGCTTCTCCCTTACAATTCAATGTTTATTGTGTTAGGAAATACATATATTTTGGACAAACATGGTTACACAGTTAAATTCCATAAAGTAGGCCTCAGTCATAGCTCTTCTCCTTTATGACTTAATGACAGACTAGTATGACCTAGGCACAATTCCTGTGGCCTAAAGAGAAGTTGAAGATGCCTTTCTGGATTGGGACTACAGCCCTGATGGAACATTCTAAGAAGCATCTCAGGAAGCATTTGAGTTTCTGTTTACCTTCTAACAGGAAAACACACACACAAACACACACACCCCTCATCAGTAATCTAACCCAAAAATCTATCATCCATGGAACGCTCTTTAGTACTCAAAACATCAGTACCAAACAACTGTGCCCTTTAGTTATCTTATTCTAAGATAAAACTTCCCAAATTCTATAAGCCATATCAAATTTTTTATTATTGATTTATAATTATAATCATTTAACTCCTGTCTTCAAAACCAGCAAGAGGGTAACTCCTTCCAGGCCATGCTACAAAATTCTGGGTCATCAGCCAAGCCCCTCTTGTGTCACACTGAATCAGACAGGCCCAAGGTCAGGGTTGCAGACAGCCTTGTAAATGATTATGTATTACTTTGGCTCTGGTTCTGGTGGATTTCTATCAATGAATACTATGTCTCTAAGCTTTAATGTCCTCCTTTCTGGTGTTGAGGTTTAACTATTAATAGTTTATATGAAATCGCTGGTGATACCAGATACAGACGACTAAGCTATTTTCCTTTTTCTCGGTCAATAGCAGACAGACAAGGCACATGCTTGTTGAGGATGGTGGCAAAACATCTGTTTTCCAAAGGAACACCACCAGACTTTCAGCTGATGCTCTCAAAGAGAACCCATACTGGTCAAACTCAACCACCAGTCAGAGCACCATTTCAAAAGCAAGCATGGAGGTTAAAAGGAGGCATCTGAGCAGACGACAGAGGGGCTTTCAGAAAGGGCATGCATTTTCTGAAAGTAAACCTATGGAGAGCACTCACTTTCAAACCAGTCTGCTTCTCAGACTGGGGACACCCCTCTTGCTGTGCTCTTTGATAGCCTGGGCCTGGGATTTACAGACACTCCAAAGCAAATGCAGCTATTCAAACATTTGCCCATATCTGCAGATTATCTTAGGTACTCAAGTGCATTATGAAATGTGATTAACATACTTTGATTCTGAAAAAAAATCCAGAGAAGGAAAAGAATGTAAATAAAGGAATGGAAATATATATACACAATTGGACATTACGGAATCAGACGTACAGACAGAAAATAAACAAGATTAAGTTAACACACGTGGGGATGGAAATACCAGCCCCGTTGTCCTTTAGATCCCCAAGAAGCACAAGAGAAAGCAACTCTCTATCTTCATGTATGAATGAGAAAGACAGATACGAGGTGGAAGAGAGGAGAACAGGGTTTCCAGGTTTTCATGGGAAGGACTGACAGGAACAGTGAGGACACATCACCTGCTGCCGTTCAAAACTATTTCCCCCTGTTCCAGAGAAGCACCCCATTAGCTGTTATTGCTTTTGTTCAGGGCATTTCTGGCCTTCCTAATAACTACCACGTTATAAGTAATTTTCACTTTTATGAATGCGGATTATAGTTTGGGACAGGGCTAAAAGTTACAGGCAGAAAGGGGAGAAAACATGATCACTGACTTCAGGAGGTCTGTGTGTTAGGGGGAAAGAGAGCATGCAAGTGAATGCAGGAGACAACACGCACAATCCTACACCTTTTTGGAAATAGAGGTGAATGAATAAAATCAGTGTCAAAATTGATGGCATGGCTGTAATCTCAATGAGAAAAAAAAATACACACTTGAAAAACTTATTTTTAAGATTTATTTAGGCTGGAGAGATGGTTCAGTGGTTAAAAGCATTACCTGCTCTTCCAGAGGGCCCCGGTTCAATTCCCAGAACCCGCGAGGTGGTTCTCCACACAACCATCTGTAACTCGAGGCCCAGGGGACCTGACACCCTCTTATGGCCTCGATAGCACTGCACACACACAGTGCACAGACTTACATGCAGGCAAAACATCCACACACATAAAAACAAATACATTTTTAAAAATTTAAAGATGTGTTTTATTTTCTGTGTATGACTTTGCCTGCCTGCATGTCCATGCCGTGTCTGAGTACCCGGTGCCGTGGAGGCCAGAAGACAATGATGGATCTCCTGGAACTAGAGCTCGAGGCAGCTGAGAGCCACCATGTCAGTGCCAGGAACTGAACCTGGGTCCTCTAGGAAAGCACAGTTGCAAAGGATTTTAATCACTGAGCCATCTCTCTAGCCTTAAAAAAGTCTTTTGCCTTTTATGTTTTCAATATACTTTGACTAAAGAATACTGGGCATAGTAAGGATAAGAGAAAACAAAATATTCACATTTAGTTAAAAACATAGATTTGGTAATTCTAAATTTTTACTTATACAACTAACAGTATCATATCTTTCAACAAGTAATGGAGGTGAAAACACCACCACGTGCCTCTGCTTTCTCAAACACACCAGTGTATGACTGAGACACCACCTACTGTGTGCTAAAGAGGCACCTAAACCCATCAGTGTAAGAAGGAAACAGGAAATGTTCAATGCTGCCATGAAGACCTTGAAATCACAGTGCGACTGGCAGACACTTGTTTAAATGACCAAGCAGTATGCAAACCAATGGGAGAATTCGTTTTAAATAGACATTTTAATATAATTTAATAATGATTTGCCAAGATTACATGAGATTAAAAAAAGGTACATGAGCCATAATTTACCTACAAATGTTTTGAATAAACATGTCTGAATTGATCTTTCCTAAAGTTCTATCTGCACAGTGGAAAGTTAGCACTATGTAAACAGTGGGAAACAACGTGACCAAACATTAGCCTCTAAAAAAGAAAATGATTCTTTTCAAAGAACAGGCTCTGAGAACTCTTGTCACCAAAACTGATTATCTCCTAAAACCAGAGAGATTTCCAAACCAAAAAAGGGCAGCACATAACTCCTTTGTGATACCAAAGTTTAATAACCATTTCAAACAAATATAGAATTTTAAATAGACCAAGTTATAGTTAAATGCATAGCCTTGGTAGAGCCAGTGACCTATTCAACTCAAGATCAAGTATGTCTTGCATCACAGCTAAAGCCAGGCTCTTGGGAAACATCCCAGCAATTTCCTAAGTCAGCTACTAATTATCTTTAAAGGTTCTAACATGACATTGTAACAAGACAAGTTTCTGCACCCCATCTGGGACGGTAAAGAAAGGTGGGTGATGTAAAGCCTAACACATATGTCATACTATTTTTACTTTATCGCCTTTTGTTGAAAAAGGACTCCACTGACAGAAAGAACTAAAGCTGAAAGCGAGTCAGAAATGATAGTTTTGAAACCTAAATATATCATGAATACAGAAATAAGAAATTCTCACTTACTCAATCAGAACACATCCTAACAATAAATTATATAATCATAACACTACATAGAATATCTCCACATCATGTGACATACTTGGGTTGTGGGTAGCTCGTGGGCTTAAAACTGTTATTAACTTTTATCTTATTCATGAATTAGAGCAAGCACATGTTTCAATGAGGTATATTTCAAGCAATGCAAGATAAATGGCTTGGATCTGAAATGTGTCCTATAAGTTCATGTTTTGGTTTTTTAAAAATATTTATTTCTTTTAATTATGTATATGTGGGGGGGGTACACATGAGCGCATGTACCTGTGGAGAGGCCAGAGGCAATCGACCTTCTAGAGCAGCAGTTACAGGTGGCTCTGTGTTGCCTAATGCAGTTTCTGGGAACCTAACCCTAGGTCCTCTGCAAGAGCAGTAGGTGCTCTTAGCCACCAGGTCATCTCTCCAGGCCCTAGCCTCATATTTTGAATGCGTAGTCCCCATCTGGTGGTGGTATTTTGGAAGGCTATGAAATCTTTAACTGATGGGGACTGCCTAACAGAAGTATGTAGGAGGAGCAGGCCTGTGAACTTATTGCCTGGCCCCTGATGCCAACCTATTCTGCTTCCCGATCCACAGCCATGTGATCAGCCTCTGCCACACACCTCGGCCACCACTGGCTGACCTGCACCACCATGCCTTCCCAGCCAGGATGGTCTTACGTCGTCTCAAACCAGAACAAACGATTCTTCTCAGAAGTTGTTTCCCACGGGTATTTTGTAACAGCAACACAAAAGTAATTAAGAAAACATACAGTTCAAACTTTCCTTTGTTTCAGAAGAGGAAATTGGAGCTGGGTGTATTGGTATGCCTCAGTGATCGCAGCATGCAGGAGGCTGAGACAGGAGGATTGCCATGGGTTTCAGGCCAGCCTAAGCTACATTGTGGATTCAAGGTGAGTCTGGGGTACGTGGTGAGACTTTGTTTAAAAAAAAAAAAAGGGTGGGTACTGAAATTGTTGTTTAAGCTTATGATTGCCTTTTTGGAATGATCTGTATAAAGATTACATGTGTAGGTAATTTTTTAAAAAGGCAAATGTGTTTAATATTGAACTTGGAACTTTTCCAGAAGTTTAAATGGAGCCTTACAATAAAATCACTAGGCTGTCCTTCCCATATATGAGCCAAGCCAGATGAAACTAGAAAATGAACACTCTACTTAACAAAGGGATTGTAAGAAAACACAGAACAGAAAGTATATGTCATCCTCCAACATCCTGCTCATCATTCAGCATGGCACCTTGTATGTTATGGTCTATAAGACATACTGGTGGTCTGAAACAGAATCATACAAGCCAACATCTTGCCCTGTCCACCACTGGCATTTGGGAAACGTAGTAACTTCCTTTGGGGTCTAGCCCATAACTTATTCCATTCCCCCTCTTAGAAATGCTAACAAATACTCAGACAAGAGCTGATCCCTACCCTCATTTTAGCCCTATTGTTATGACGTGGCTCTACACTTTGACCACAGCTAACTGAAAGACAGACTCATGGCTCAAACTTAGAAAACCAGAGCATGACACTTGAGAATCTCAACTCCAAGGTACTTAGGCAGGTGTAAGCTGAACCTCTCACTGGCAGACACTAAAGCAAAAGTTCTGCAGTTTTTTGAGGTATTTTAGCCCAGTGGTTCTCTACCTGTGGGTTGTAACCCCTTGGGGGGGTCAAACAACCCTTTCACAGGGGTCACATATTAGATACCTGCATATCAGATATTTATATTACAATTCATAATAGTAGCAAAATTACAATTAAGAAGTAGCAATGAAACAATTTTATGGTTGGAGGTCACCACAGCATGAGGAACTATATTAAAGGGTCATGGCATTAGGAAGGTTGAGAACCGCTGTATTAGCCCCTTGCAGGTGAAGAAGGGGCCTTTCTTTTAACGATTCCTTGAATCCTGAGAGGGCCCCATGCAGACTTCACTTTAAGGTAGAAAATGATAGAAAGGAATAAAAGCAAGTGTTAGACACGGTGGTGCACACCTAGAATTCCAGTACTTGAGAGGCTGAGGCCAGAGGATGGTTGACAGTTTGAGCCTGGTCTACATATCAAGTTCCAGGCCAGTCAGCTGTACAGTGAGACCCTATCTCAAAAAACAAACAACAATAATACGTGTTTATAAAATAAATTAAAAAGCAGATTGTTCTCTTCTGAGTCATTTAAATGCATGCAAAATATACTTGAGTTTGTCGGTTCAAATCCCTCCCACTCAGGAAACCTTTTGTAGCTTGCCTACAAAGTGGCTCAGGATAACTAATTTTTGAACTAAAGAAGCCAGTTCTGCCAGACGATAGTGGCGCACACCTTTAATCCCAGCACCAGGGAGGCAGAGCCAGGAGGATCTCTGTGAGTTCAAGGCCAGCCTGGTCTAAAATCCAGGACAGGCACCAAAACAACACAGAGAAACCCTGTCTCAAAAAAAAAAAAAAAGAAGCCAATTCTAACTGCTTGGTCCTTTTTTAGATAGATCTACAAATCTAAGTAAGTTATATTTGTATATAAATACACACATATATCATATATTTAAGACATATTTTCTTCTGTGGTTGGTATGTAAAATGAATAAAAAAATTCTTAATAAAAAAACAAAAAAAGAGAGAGATTTTCTTATAGCAAAAAACTTGGGAGGCAGAGGCAGGCAGATCTCTGTGAGTTCAAGGCCATCCTGGTCTACAGAGTGAGTTCCAGGGACAGCCAGGGCCACACAGAGAAACCCTGTCTCAGAAAACAAAACAAATTATGAAGTCAAACGACCCCACTGTGCAGCCTAAGCCTCCGCTGTTACAACATCAAGTCACACTTAGTCATTTCGTATCTCCACCCAGACACACAGCGTCGGGCACGGTCTTCAAACAAACTAAAATATTAAAAGGTAAATTTGGAATGTGCCTTTCACATCGGAAAATAATGACTTTTGGATTTAAATGTATTACACATCAGCAAATATTTCTATTAAAATTCCACTTTGTTTTCAGCATGCTCTTAGGCTTAGGAAATTCTGCTCTATTAGGAACTGCGTCAGTCTGACTGGAGCTTCTTCCCTAGTTCCCTCCTACTGCTATAGGTGCTGTGCAGGTGATTTCCAACAGAAACACAAGGCTGATTTTTAAAAATATATGAGCTCAACAGGGCTGGAATGAGTGGCTTCCGTCTAAGAACACTGGCTGCTCTTCCAGAAGTTCTGGGTTGGTTTCTAGTACCCAGAGGGTGTCTCACAACCAGCTGTAAGTTCAGCCCCAGGGGATCCACACTCTTTTGACCCCCAAGAGCACATGGTACACCAATATACATACAAGCGAAAATCCAGAGACCCAAAAATAAAGGAAAAAATTTAAGTAAATTATTTGTGCTCAAAACTGACAAGTATCATCAGAGTGGAAGCTGATGTAAGTTTGAGGGAATTTCAAATGCTTCTCCTGTAGTCACATCAGATGAAAACAAAGACAAATGTCACTATACTTGGAATAACAATACAGACAGAGGAATGTGTTACTGCAGAAATGAAAAGTAAACTCTAAGAGAAAAGTAAAGAAAGAACAGAAAATAGAAAGGGAAGAGGGGGAAGCTGTTTAATAATATTAAATGGTCAAAATAATTAGGAAAGGGTTATTTTTTTTTAACAAAGTTAGAGGAGCATGGAACAAAAGGCATTAGCAGGAACTGTTCTCTGACTACATAATCTAATTATCCCAAATACACTCACTCTCTCTCTCTCTCTCTCTCTCTCTCTCTCTCTCTCTCTCTCTCTCTCTCTCTCTCTCTCTTTCAATTTACTGTTATTCTTGATGAAAATGAGTGTCATGATATTAATGCCCCTTAACCACAGGTACTAATAAATTAGACTTCATCAAAACTGAAACCTGGTGTTCTTCAACAGATGCCATCCAGAAAATAAAGACAAGCCAGGCATGGTGGCACACACCTTTAATCCCAGCACTCAGAAGGCAGAGGCAGGTGGATATCTGTAAGTTCCAGAACAGTCTAGGCTACAAAGTGAGTTCCAGGACAGCCTGGGCTACACAGAGAAACCCTGTCTCAAAGAGAGAGGGGGGGAGGAAGGAAAGAAGGGAGGAAGGAAGGAAGGAAGGAAAGAAAAATACAATGGATGAAAGAAGTCCACCATAAGTGATATCTAGGTAAAACTTCTAATATGATAACACAAGCCAGCAAAAATATTTGGAACTTGACAATAGAAAAGCCTAAAGGGTCAACAAATACAGGAAAAGATGGTCAATGTTATAACAGGAAAATGCAAGTTAAAACTCAGTGAGATGCTACTTCACACACACTAGAAGGAAAAATAAAAAAGGATGGCAATAAAGACATAAGAGCAGTAATCAGTGGCAGAGTGACCACTGTGGAAACAGTTCATCAGCTGCTGGTAAAATTAACTACAATCCACCACAGGATCCAGCAACTTACTCCCAATTAAAACACGAATTTGTAAAAAACGCACACAAATTAAGAACCCTCTATTTGTAATGTCAAAATGGAGATGAGCAAAATGTCTGTTAGCACTAAGGAGATAAAAGACCGCCTATTTGTACACAGTGTACTATTCAGTGATTAAAAACAAACTACTCAGCGATGCCACAAAATCATTATCCTGAACAAAAGAAGTGAAACACGAAAAGAATATATATTATTGATTCCATCTGCATGAAATTCTAAAACTGCCCAAACTATTCGATTGTGATAGAAGAAGATCTGACTGTTGTCTGGGGACAGGGTGGGGACTGCAGCACAGAGACACAGGACATTCTCCGAGAAGATGGATCTGTTATTTAACTGATCATGCTGCTTTTATAAGACACACATTTCTAAGAGGTCAGTGGCCTGTATTCTGCAGTATGAATTGTAATGTCCCATCCAAGCACTAGAAATTAAAAAGTCATGAAATCTTGATTAGTTCTCAAGGAAGGGTTGTTATAAAGCAGCGTGACTGGCCCTACCTTGCTCCCTAGATTCCTGTCCTACCACATGAGCTCTCTTTTTTGCACACACTCTTGTCATCATGGCAACTACAAACATATGGCACAACCAGAGATGCTCACCAGAGTCAAACTCAGCAGACCGTCTGACCTCAGGCTCTCTGTCTCTAAAACCCTTAGCTAAGTAAACCTCTTTTCCTTAATTTAGTACCAAGCCATGGGAATTCTGTTATTATTAAAGAAAATGGACCCATACAACCAGTCATGGCCTTTTTATCAAATACAGGTTAAAAAAAGAATCCTGACCTGCTCCAATTATCTCTTTTTAGAGACAAATGCCTTTCCTTCAGTGTAGTGTAAATAAAACTGAGTATTATACAATAATATAGGAGTAAAATTCTTGCTCAAAACCAAACATCATGGCTCATGCCTCTACCTCTCAGTACTCAGGAGGATTACAAGTTGGAAGGTCAGTGTGGGCTTCACAGCAATGTCTGGAAACAAACATAAGCATTTTGTTTAGTCCCATAACAGCTTTTCACACACTTTCCCCTATAAGAGCCAGGCTTGGACAGTCGAATCCCCAGCACTTGAGATGTGGAGTAGGAGGATTACAAGTCTGAGGCCTGCCAGAGCTATACAAGACAGAAGACTGTCCCAAAAGGAAAAAAAAAGAAAGAAAAGAAAAGAAAAAGAAAACTAAAAGCTATTTGTTTGACAAAAATCTAAAAGGAAATACATTTTTTAAGTTGAGAAGATGGTAGGTTTTATTTGCATCAACATTTAATGTTTTTCTAATTATAAAAGCATGATTGATCCTATTAGGAGGAGAAGCCATCAGGGTTTCTGCTGAAGGAGAAAAGAATGCAGTGCACATCTGTGAGACTCTGAAAAAAAATTCAATATTAAATGGACCATAAATACATTCAGACTTACTTTTCAAGTGGTTATAAATGTATTTGACATATTTTATATGTTGAATGAAAATTTTAAGACTGCCCAACTTCATAACATGATTTTGATTTCAAATCTCATCTCCTATATCCAAACTAATTCGTAAAACTTTTCAGAAAATTATACACAACTTTAAACTTCATTAAAGCTGCAAGCGTATGTTTAAAAGTCAGTAACTGGCATTGAAAGCATGTTTACTGAAGTTTCCATAAACACACTCTAGAACTCAGAAAGGCAGGTCTGCTGATTATGGTGAAAGAGGCAAAGGTCGCTGGTGATGGCTTCCATCTTCCCTTGAAAGCCTTCTTCTTTCTTCTCTGGCGCTCTTTTAAACTAGCAGGCTTATCTCTTTTGTTGTAAACCAAGTTTAAACAGTTCCCGCCCGAATCTGGGGTCATTCAGAGCATCCATGTTTGTGAGTCTACTCCACCCACATTAATCAGTATTTCCTCAGTAAACACAAGGCTTTAACACTGAGCTAAAAGAAAAATTTAAAAAAAAAAAAAAAAGGCTTTGTTAACTGAAAAGAACTACCACAGAGGAGGCCACTTGAGTAATATTTTTGAGGTACAAAAACGGCCACTGAAAGTCGTCTCCAGCTCCTTAGGTAGCCCTATTCCACAGAGTCAGAAATGATCTATATAACGAATGAGGTACATTCATATATAGCTATACGGTGTGTAGCTTCCACGATCTCTGACATTTCCAATCTTCAGAGCCAGTACCACCAGATAGCATCTACTTGCCGCCGTAATTTTCCAGCTACAGGTCTTTTAAGCTGTGGATGATTTTACAGAAATGAGCTTCACCTCACAATTCAACAAAGATCCAACCCCAGAAACACCTGGCCAGAAATGTGAGCTTTCCTAAGTATTGTCATCATGTTTAAATACCATGTTGTGAGATAATTTCTTGCAAGCAGTAGGTCACTCAAACAAGGGTCAAAAATCAAATCCTTACATTTTTAAAGATCCCTACATCTAGAGCATCTTACTGATTTTGGCTGTATTACATGGCTTCTCTTGATGAAATGCTTCTGGGAATAAAAGAGCATCTGTTTACTTGTTTGTTTACACATGAACAAGCATTAGAGAAACTGATCATTCTTGCTGATCTGCAGGTAAACAGCATTAGTTTAAATCATTTACTATATATATTATGGGGGAAATCCCCTATCAGTAAAGGCAAAATTGTCCCTAAAAGAGGATACAATATATATTTATATATTCATGTTTACTGTATTGGATACACGACAGAAGTTTGGTTTTGTTTTTGAACTGGGGGTTGAACCCAGAGCTCTGCCACCAAGCTACATACCAGTGCCCTGTCCCACCACACTTTTTTTTTTTTTATGTTGAGATGGGATTTCATGAAGGGGTTGTGAACTCACTGAGTAGCCCAGGCAAGCCTTGAACTTATGCTGCTCCAACCTCAGCCTCTCCAAAAGCGGGATAACAGATCTGAATCACCAATAGAGTTTTTAATATTAAATGTGAAAAAGATATTACAGATCACATAAACCAATGCCTCCACACTCTCAGACAAGCTTTTTTCACTGGACAGGAACATCAGTTTATTCCTAACTTGTTGGGTTTGGAGGGATTGCAATAATGTATTGCTTTCATTAAGATCCAACTAATTTTCTAAATTTCTTATAATTTAACAGGGGGTGGGTGGGCATAAGTTTAACACAAAGATTAATGTAGCAGCTGTCAGCTTCCTATGGTATTCTGCACAGTGGAGTACTATTATGTTGTAAAGAAGTATGGGAGAGAGAAATCCCTATGGATGATATGGAATAATTTAAAGAAAAGATTCATTATTAAGTAAAATCACAGAATACCATTCTGTGGAAAGAAGAAAGCAAACCCAAGGACATGCTCAAATAAGAACTGTATACACCACCAGCAAAAGCAGGGACAGAAAGGGTAAAGGCGAAATGGAAGCTACAGGGTAGAGGGGTTGAAAATGGCAGGAAGGGGAGCTGGTCCTTCTCTGGGCACATTTCTCTACACAGACTTTTGAATACGTGGTGATGTGGTTTGTTTTTTTTTGTTTGTTTGTTTTGTTTTGTTTTTCGAGACAGGGTTTCTCCATGTAGCTTTGCGCCTGTCCTGGAACTCACTCTGTAGCCCAGGCTGGCCTCGAACTCACAGAGATCCGCCTGGCTCTGCCTCCCGAGTGCTGGGACTAAAGGCGTACGCCACCACTGCCCGGCCTACGTGGTGATGTTTTACACCCGCACACCCACACAGCTATCAGAGGATGAGAATAAACTGTAAAAAGAAATCTAAATGGAAAGAAAAGAACCAATTTTTTTACTTCAAATAACAAAACCACACGGGAGACAGTAAGGGGAAAGCAGAGAATAAGAACTAACCCAAGTACAATTTTAGAAAATTAAATTTATTATTACTGTGTGCACAAGATGCAGATCTATAAGTGTGCATGCTGCAGCACATGTGTCAAGGTCAGAAGACACCTCTGTGAGGTTGGTTCCAAGGGCTGAACTCAGATCGTCTCAGGTTTGCAGGGCAAGCGCTTTACCCACCGAGCCAACAGCCTGTCATGCCCTCCCCCCATAACTTTAACAGAGTTTTTGCACTAAAAATTTATCCTCAACACAAGTAATAGCTTTCTTTTTGAAATCCCATGATGGTATAAGTGCACCGCAAGTGTGCCTGGTGCCTGCACAGGTCAGAAGAAAGCATCAGAACCTCAGGAACTGGAGTTATGAACGGTTGTGAGCCACCCTGTGGGTGCTGGGAACCAAACTTGGGTCCTCTGTGATAGCAATAAGTGATCTTAACCACTGACCCATCACTGCAGCCCCCGGGATGGTTAGTTTTGTCCACTTGATAGTTGAGTCACTTGGGAAGGGAGTCTCTGTGAGTGTCTAGATCAGGGTGGCCTGTGGGCTCATCAGGAGGGAATTGTCTTGATTGGTGGGAAGACCTACCCAGTGTGGCTGACACTATTCCTTGGCCAGGGCATCCTGGATTGTATAAGGGTAGAGAAAGTAAGCCGAACACTAATAGGCATGCATTAATTCATCACACTCTGCTCTTTGCTGTGGATGTGATCTGACTAGCTGCTTCAAGTTCCTGCTCTTCAACTATGGACTGTAAACTGGAACTGTAAGACAAAACCTCTCTTCCTTAAATGCTTTGTCAGGGTATTTGCCACAGCAACAGAAAACAAAGCCAAGATGCCGCCCAAACGTGTAACATCAATCTAATGATAAGGAAACATTAGACAAACCCAAATGAAAACCTTTTACATTTTTTAATAATAGGCCTGTGCTTGAACAAAAATATTAACAGTGTAGAAGACAAAGAATGACTAATAAATTGTTACAAATTAATGTAGATTTTAAGTGGCATGGTAACTGAATGTAAGACATGACTCAAGATTTTTAACTTTATAAGGGTATTATTGGAAAGCTGGAAAATGCTGAGTAGGGTCCATAAACAACAAGGCTACTAGAGATGCTCCAGACTTGGTTTGGTGTTGTATGCTGACAAACCCATCCTAACCCACCCCACATCATAGCAACACGGGACATTGCTGAGTATCCACTGTGTGCTTATCACATGGCAGACCAGTACTTCAGTACACTGCATGTGTGCACGTGTGAATAAAGACGTCTAAAGACAGTAACCAAAGTGTTCACAGTGAGCGTTTCCTATACTCCAGGCCAGACAGATGGCTCAATGGTTAAGAGCACTTGTCCTTGCAGAGTGCCCAGGTTTGATTCCCAGCACCCACATCATTGCTCATATCCATCCATAACGCCAGTTCCAGGGGATCCAGTGCCCTCTTTTGAAATCTGTAGGTACCAGGCATGCACACAGTACACATACATACATGTAGGCAAAGCACGCATACATATGCACAAAATAAGCAAATCTCAAAAATAAGTTAAAAGAAATTCTGCATAGGAGTTGAGTTGCAGTTCAGTGTTAGGGTGCTTGCCTATCATGCATGAGGCTGTGAATTGATCCCTACTATCCCTCTTAAAGGGGAAAAAAATCTGATTAAAGAAATAAAGATCCTTGAAGTCCTGTCACATGAGCCCCCTTCAACCCTTGCCACCTACGGCAAACAAGAGAGCTAACCCTGCCCCTTACCAGATGCAGAACTAGGGAGAGTGGGTCCTGCACCTAGCCTGGGCAACACAGTAGAGCTGACCCCATTGATGGAAGTGTGGGTGAGCTAGCCCCAAGAACATGAGTGTGAGAGACTGAGTCCCGCCCCTCATCTACCATATGGTGGTGTGGGTAAGGAAGAGAAGCCCTCACCCCACCCCAGCCTCCAGGCCTGTGGTAGGTGGGAGAGCCATCCCTGAGGCCGCTAGAGCAAGAGAGCTGGCCCTGCCTCTCACCAGCTGCAGCACTAGGCAGAGTGGGCCCTACATCTTGACTAGGCAACACAGTAGAGCTGGCCCTGGTGGCTTAGGTATCGGGAAGCCGACTCCAAGGACCTGAGAACAGGAGAATCACCCTCTACGCCCTCTTGCTGCTTACTACATAGGGTGAGCTAGCCAGGGCAGTACTGGAGAGCTCACCCTGGTGTTGAGAAGGAAGGAGAGCTGGTGGGCTAACCAACCCAGCAAGCAGCCAGACCCAGACCCAGAGCTATGAGTTGGCCCAACCCATCATCCGCCCCATCTATGATCTGCTGGAGTATGTGAAGGAGCAGGTCCTGAAAATCCAAAGTTACAGGATCTCCATGACACAGGACAACAATAGGATATCCAAGAGGAGCCCCAGCGAGGGCGCAGTATTGATAATGTAGCAAAAACCCAAGACCTCAAACCAGACCAACGACTCAATGCAATGGACATTTGCAAGTAACACTACATGGACTAAAGGACTGTGTGACTCACTGTGTCACACGACAGTTTCCACAGTGATATTTGTCTTTTCTTGTCTTTTTTTCTTTCCTTTTAAATTTTATCTTGTTTTATCCTGGGGGACGGGAGGTTACAATGGTAGAGGGCAGATGGGAAGGGACAGGGAGATGAGTAGAATCAAGATGCATGATGTAAAATCCACAAAGAATCAAGAAAAGTTATACTTGGGGGAAAAAAAAACAAACAGAAAGGAAGGGCTTGAAAATGGTGACTGATTCTACTATTGCCACTACAGTTATAAAATTCATAATTTAGCAGAGAAGATGACTTCCAGAAAAAAAAATGTGTCTTCCTGTGAGATGCTGTCTCAGGGATGTACAGAGAATGGAATAAGTTAAGCAATCTGAGTTAGGAATCTGAGTTATGTTTCATAGAGGAAGAGAACCAGAAGATTAAAATGTAAAGTTTTCCAGACCTAAGGCAGCAGACACCATGAAAAACACACAAGTTAAAATCTACACCACTGGACCACAAAAGAGCTTTAAGACAGAGTAAGAAATAAAAGTGATGCATTTTGCTTACAGAGGGTCTTGAGGGACAAGCAGATGCCCAAGGCCTTCTTGGCAGAGGAATGACAGGAAAGAAACACTTTCAATGATAAATCTAGAGTCGGGATAGGAAAGGGAGAAAGAAGCACTAGAGGAGATCGGGGCTCTGGAGTCCTCAGCTGGACCAGCACAACCTCTACCCACTCTGATGTGGCCAGCACTCCTATCAGGGAGCACGAGGCTGCCCAGGGTCTCTAACAGCTAACAAGTGTCCAAGCGACTGATTCTGGACCTACTTCTGTCATATGAGCTCCAGGTAGGCTGAACTTAAACCTTTATTAAATACCTCAAGAGTGCTGATTAACCACTGTCTAAACATTGTAACATTCATTTCCTCCCTTGTATCTAGGCACTGGAGGAGTGAACACCAAATAAATATTTCCCTATCATTTTCAAAGCAGTCTTTACTCCAATTTAAAAAATCCAATGTGTTGACAAACACTGTGGGTAAGGGTTCAGTTGAAAATATCCCATTCTTTAAGGAAGATTGTTCCTTTTCCCTTCAATACTAAACCCCAAACACTCATGAAAATGTCTAGCTTTCTTTCCTCCACTTAAGACTCATTTATAGATGCTCCCTGAAACACAAGCTCAGGACTTTACAATGCCCACCTCACTTTGAGAGATGATATTTGTAAAGTGCTTAATGGCACACTGTAATTACTCAGAGTGAGAGCCAAAAATACTATAAAAACTTAGCAGGCCAAGCAAGTGTTTATTTAGCATTATTTCAGCTGTGTTACATTGACACGGACAAAGATTAGAGAGGGGGCCCTCAAGGTGGCTCAACGGGAAAAGGCCCTTGTGGCCAGATGACCCCAGTTTGATCCCCTAAACCCACGAGGTAAAAGGAAAGAACTGGCTCTGCAAGTTGTCCTCTGGCAAACACACACACACACACTCACGAACACGCACATGCGCGTGCGCACATACTAATCAATGAGTGAATGAAACAAAATTTCCTTGTAAAGATTAGAAAGAAATACACCAGCAGAAGAGTGGCTCTCCCCGGTCCCTGCCTGAGAGTGGCCAAGCATGCAGAGAGGCCAAGCCCACCTGGGTACTTTTAGGACAGTCCATCAGTTCAATAGCCAGCTCAACACAAGCCCTAGTTCCCTACAGTCAGGAAAGACATTCTGGTAGAGGCTTCATCAATGAGCTAGAGGTGGCATCAGTGGACTTCAAGACCTATGTGGATCAGGACAGTGGGGCTACCAAGGAGTGTGTCAATGTCCTACATCACCAGGGATGAGCAGCAGCAGCTACGCCACCTGCACATGGGCATGGCCACCCTGATGTCACCTCAGGGCAAGAAGAATCTCTGTGTGAGGTGTTTGTTTGTTTGAAATGCTGCCTTCCAACGGGCTTGAACCATCAGCCTGTTCCTGTTCATCAGAATGATGAAGCCACATCAAGCCAAACCACCGGCCTTATGGTGATCTGTGGAACAGTGTTAGGACAAGAAAAAACGAAACTCCAACCAGAACTACATCCTGACAGTCTCACAGCACAATGTAGAAGGCAGAGGCTGCTTTGGGTTCCAGGATGTGGGCAAAACAGGTTCGTCAGTAAGCACCACCACACCGCACACCGCTATGTCAAGGCTAAACTCCTTCATGGCTGTGAGGTCCTAGGAACCCCTTTCCCGAGTATCTGATTGTTTGTCGTAGCTGCCTTTTAAAAGCAGTAAGTCCTTCTACTTTTCTACATACACAGCAGAAGCCCAGGGACATTTTAAACGCAGCTTTTTCACAAATTACACAAATTAAAAAGAAAAGACCACTAAATGAACTCAGTAAGTTGTATTTATCTATTTCTATGTATGCATACATGTAAAAATAATAATTAAAGAAAAGGAAGGGAAAAGAAATACACTAAGAGTTAGGAGTCACTACTGGGAGTGGGGAAGAGGTAGTTGCTCTTTGTTTTTCCTTATTCTTTTCAAATTTCCCACAATGCAAATGCCTTTCTTTTATAATCACTATTTGAATAACCGATTTTTGCAGGGCTTTACACATACGAGGAGCCAGAGGGGGATTTCCCACCCTGGCAAGTACAGACTGACAGAACTTTCTCTGTTTGAAGCCTTGGCTCCCTCAAGGGTGAGGTTACCCCTACTCTCGTGAATCTTACTTTCCTTCTCTACTACTGGGTCCTTCTTCTTCAAAGGTTACCTAATTGCTAATCTTTACAGTCTTAGAGAATGATTATTTAAACTGTACACACACACACACACACACACACACACACACACACACACACACACACACAAATCGACTTTAGGCTTACTTCTAAGAAGAGCCTTCACTTATATACATACATATTATAATAAAATCTCCTGTACTGAGTATAATATATGAAATGTCTTTTAGTATTATGGGTAAACAGGAAATTGTAAATATCACACACACAGACACACAGAGACAGAGAGAGACAGAGACAGAGAGAGACAGAGACACAGAAAGGATAACACCATTACCCTTACTTTTTTTTCCTCAAAAAGGTTCGATACACTTAGTATAAATACTGTGCTTACACCAAGCCTCAGCCTCATGTCACCCAATTCACTGAGAAGTATCAATACTTAGGCCCATTTTAAAACTGAAAGCCACAGAATGTGTACCGGTCTGATTCACTGAGAAGTATCAATAGTACTATTTTTATACTGAAAACCACAGAAAGTGTACAGATGGCTTTAAACATTTTTAGAGCAGTGCTCTAAAATGTAACAAGATAAGCCAGCATTTCCCCACAATCCTTTGCTTTATGATGAGATGTGGGAGCTGCAATTTCCAAAGGAGCCACCACAGGGCTAGTGAAGCTCCCAATGCGGCACCACCGAGGAAAGAACACAGGAGAGTCTGCTTCCGAGCTCCAGGAGAGAAAACATTCATCTACTCCTTCAACTAATCATTTTTCTGAGTGTCATGAAGGTACCATGGGTTTGTCTGTCTTGCTCTTGCTTCTCCAAGTCTAAGTGACACAAGGCCTGTCTCCGGGTCACTAGTACGCACTGTAGAATAGCAATACAGAGCTAATGTATTTTTAAATATTCACTCACGAGAAGGCTCGACTTCTCGACTGTAATTGAAAAGTACAGACTACTTCAAAATGTACAAGTCAAGACATAAAAATTAAATTGAATTGCTCCTAACTCTTACACAATCATCATTAGTTTTTATTTCCAACAAAGTTAATGGATTTTGGCATAAAGCAGTATTCAATTCTGAATTATATATTCAAGGTGCAGAACTAAACCACCTGTCTTCACACTCAAAACTGAATTAAAAGCAGTTATGATTTAATCGAGCCCTCCTGTGCAAAAGCACTGTGGCAGATGAGAAGTGCAGGGGGAAAGCTTCGTAGAAAATGTCACTGAGCGTCCGTCTCTATTACCGGAGCCTAAGCCTAAGGGCTCCTTCACAGTGTGACAACCCATTTCAGCCTTTTAAAATGTGACTCAGAGACCCGCCCTTGCCTTTCAACCTCACCAAGCTGCACCCACTGCAACAGATTACAGTTGAACATGTAAAACACAAGTGTTCCCACTAGTGAGCGATATGCCCTCATTAAGTTATAATTAGTAGGAAAGGGAAGGAAGGAGAGAAAGAAAAAAGAAAAAAATCACAGGTTAAGGGGAGAAAGAGAAGGGAGGGGGTCATCATTACTTACTGAATTGTCTGTTTTAATATAACCAGGACAAAAGTTTAAAAAGAAAACCATAGATTTTTTTTGTACGCCAAAATCAAATACCCATGCATGTAGACAATGTCATAGACCTAAACCAGTGTGGTTCTCTGTAGATCATTTCATATCTGACCAGCTAAATCAGTGCTGGGATAAGATCAGGGACTTAAAAGAGACTCTGCCTTTGGGACATTTTAAGCCATTTGAAGAACACATTGATTGACACAGAGAAAAAAATCATCAAGCTTGACCCAGATAGGCTTGTAACTTTTGCCTCACTGAGAGAAGTGAAGAGTCTATGCCTCTCTCGTGTGAACAATTCAGAGCTACAATTTCCTAATACTTCCTGCTGCTTGGTTTCAAAATAATCCCATCAATTTGCCCAAAATACTTCCTTCTGCTGGAGGATCACGCACTGTGTGCTTGGAGACTGCCACGGTCACTGGAGCTGCTAGTGCTGCTTTGTCTGTGGTTACAGATGACAAGAAGCTGGTGGTGGACAAGGAGAAACCTGCTTAGTCACCACACTCGCCTGCAACCTGAGAGGCA
Source organism: Peromyscus californicus insignis (assembly GCF_007827085.1). NCBI lineage: Eukaryota > Metazoa > Chordata > Mammalia > Rodentia > Cricetidae > Peromyscus > Peromyscus californicus. The sequence goes on from NW_026294447.1 coordinate 76,081,230, forward strand.
GTCACAAGTTGGGCGCCATGTTTCACCACACCTTATCTTCTGTCTTTTAAAAGCTTAGGGCTTAATCCCCATTCACAAAGCTGCAGCATGCATCTCCTTTTCCTGCCAATGCTAATGGAAAGGTCACCTTGTGGCACTTGATGTGACTCTAGTGCTGTCAGGGTTTTGTCATCTCCAGCCACTTGGCTTTGGTGTCACAAACATTTTTGATGACTTTGGGTTTTGACCTTTTTTTAAAAGTTGTACTTATTTCCTCGAAGGCGGTGGCTTTCCCTAGCTAGCTGCTGTAAACCCTTTTAAACACGAATTTTCAAATTAACTATTGGCCCAGGGTTACAGATCAATCCTGCAATTTTTCTAAAGGTTCACAGATCGTGCCAGAGAGGTAAAGTCTGGTTTGCTCTGTGAAGATCTCCACATAGATCTGGAGACTATTCCTTAGCTAAAGATTCTAACTTCCAAATCTTACAGAAAATATTCGAGGACTGATTCTCCCAGTCTTAGAAAAGGGGGCATCAAAAAACATACATAAAACTCCTAACATTTCTCACACATCCTTTTGGAGGCAGCATTATTGTATCGTGCAAACGAATCACCAATTCAATTCCACCCAAGATATTCCTGAATTAAAATTCAAAGGAAAGTGCTTGGCAAAATGCAACCTGGAGTCTGCCAAACCCCAAATGTCTGAAAACAAATAAGACCTCTGGCATGTTTTGCCGAGTTCTAAAAACCAATGGCGACCTGTGTTTGGGAACATCTGCATGTTTCTTGGTTCCTTTTACTCACATCACAGTCTGTGTCAAAGGTCAAGAACCACCAAGCAGAGAGCTAATAAAACTGGAGCTCTGGGTAAACAAACGTCAATCTGCTGAGCTCTGGCAGAAAGATTCACACAGTTTGTCTGTTGAAAGATTTTTTTCTCCCCCATTCAAAGAGCATTTTAGCCTCTGGATTACCTCTCATCCAGCAGGGCTCACCTACGGTCTCACTCTTGTGGTTATTAGAGCAAATCACTGGTCCTGAGAAGGTGGCTTCTTCCATCTTAAACAAAACCACTCAAGACCTACAATCAGTTAATCCCTGGAAGGCTTTACAATTCCATTCCCTGACATGTTTGATAAATATGGAAATTGTAAAAATGTTCTGACTTGTTAAAATTTTTTTCAGCCTTCTTAAAGTGAGCTTTGGCCCCAACATGCACAAAGTGCTGACTTGGCATGCCAGAAGCCTCCATCACCTTCTCCATTGTGTACACACTGACAACCCCTGAAGCATAAATAAGTCACACTTCACAAAGACATGTTTATTCTGTGCTCTCAAGGGGGACTCTCCTTTCTCAGGGAAACAAAAGTACGGCGGAGAGGAGGGAGGAGGGTGTGGACTAAAAAATGCGGCAGAAAAGGAAAAAACTCACTTCTACATGATTGCAAAATCGAAGGCCATTAAAAGAAGTCTGGGCTTAGGAGAGGGGTTTGTCTGGAGTTGGCTACTAAACAAACCTCTCAAGTCTGAAATGACTGTGTTAAGAAATAACTATTCTTCGTTTCTTGCTTTGCAAAATGTAATGAATAATAGAGGGGTTTTTCCTCCACTGTTCTGACAATGAATACAAGTTTTCTTTCAGTACTTTCTTTAATTCAAATGAGCTAAATCCCTTTTAGTCTCATTCAAACTTTAAAACATGAAATACAATACATATGACCACTATGTACTATATATACCATAAATCTGGCCACCAATGGCCAAGAAAGTAAGCCCTGGTCTCAGGAATAGGCCTGATTTCTAGTCTCAAATAACTAATCATTTCTGAGATAGAACAAACAACTAAATAACCATCAAGAAAGAGGGCCTCTAAATGTAGAAACTTTTGGTACAGTTTACAAACCCTGTGGATACAGGATTCAAAGGAAAAATATAAGGAAACCAGAAAGACAATACACTGATAGAATCCTGATGATGTACCAGAACAGTTTAGAATAAGCAGCCAGCTCCATCCATCACAGACACTCAGCCTTCAAATTTCCAACACAATGACTGCTTCCAGGAGATTACCATTATGGGGTTCTAACCATCAAATTCCTCAAACTTTGACCATTTCCAGAAGACTGCATTTACAGGGTCTTCCGAGCCTGCTGATTATAGAAAACATACAATTATGAGAGAAGCAGAGAAGGCAAAAAGCAGAAGGATGCACGGTAAAAGGAGAGCAGGCCTCATGGACGCAAAGGTAGCCACATCTTTGAGAGCTGAGTGCCAGAGAACAAGACCAAGGCAGGATGACGTATGTACTATCAAAACCTTCCCAAAAAGTTGGGGTTTGCTCAGTGGGAGAGCACTAACCTACCTGAACTAGGCCTTGTATTTAATCCCCAGCATTCAAAACAATCAGGATAATAATCTAAGCTGAAAAAGAAAACCTTCCAAGAATAACCAAGAATTAGCACTTAGTCTCCAAACAATTCTCAGGGTCGATGTTTGGAGAAGGCGAGGAAAGATAACTAGGCTGTGCCAAGGGCACACACTCTGGATTCTAGGGAAGGAAACAATGGCAGGGATGACCTCTAGGCCTCATCTCGGTGCCCCAGTTACAGAAAATGGACAAAAGATGACATTAGGGGAGACAAATAATCAAAATGACTTGGAATATTATCTCCTACCATCCCATCAATACCAAATTTCTTCAAAGATAATTGAAACTCAGAAAATTATAGAACAAAGAAAATAATACTACAGGGAGTAAAAGTATACCAAACCAGGGACTAGGACATCCATCTGTCACAGGAGGGAGAACACCCAGGTGTCAGGGATCCGCAGCTTTTCATATGTGGGAGAGTCAGCTGGGGGAGCTTATTAAACCCCAGATTCTGATTCAAGGCAAGTAGAGGGAACACCAGGCTTTCATTACCAACAAGCCAAGAGGATGCATTGCAGTACTGGGCTTCTGATCATTCAACTCTTAGAACCGTATTTCAACCAATGGATGGCCCATACTTAGTCACGTACTGCACAGCTACACTATCAAGCCAGAAGATTAGGGAAAGCAAATCCTGTTAGATATAACTATTTTCCCCTCTAACATGTAAGCCATTTAAACTACCGCCCCCAAATGAGACAAATAACAGAATTATTCTCCCAAGGAAAGGGAAGGAATGGTTTCTTATATTCAGTGTTTCTCTTTTCCCACAAAGGCTTTACAATAACACTCCATGTAGATGAGTGAGCATATTATAAACATTGTACCCTTTAATAGCAATCTTTAGAGCAAAGAGGAAATCTGGGGCCATGTAAGATTTCAAAAGGAGGCATCATGTTTTAACGAGTATTGTTCTCAAAAGGAACTACATAGTATCCAGATGCCTTTGGCATCTGATAGCTGAAATGCCTGAAATAGCGCATGCTTACTATAGTTCTTTTCTATGTGGCTGATAGACTTGTTCTAGCTGGTGAGAACATGAGAACAAATGTGTGCCAGAACTTCACTCATTCAATTGTTCATAAGACGGCCACACTGTTCATGACTAGAAAACAGTTTTCAAATCCTGAAATACTGTTTGCTCAATTTTTGTTATATTTGTAAGATAACTGCCACACAGACATGATACTCTTTTAAGTTTAATACACATTATTAACACTTCCCCCATCAGTCTGAAGTCTGGAGAATAAAGCTAACAAATCCTGATTTGTTATGCTTGCTGATTTCCACAATGTAATTACTTCTACCAAGGCTGATTTGAAATGCAAACATGTCAGTGAATATGAAGCTGCGTAGAAAATCAGTTGTAAATACCATTACATAGTGATTCCAATGATCTGTACCCACAACAGACACAGATAACTTCAAACTAACAAATAAAAATAAAATGTAGTAAGACAATTACAAAATATTGATTTCTGAGTACTATTCAAAATAATTTATTTAGTGGTAAGTTTTATACTTTAATATCTAATGATAACCAGCTCATACAAATTCTGAAAGTTTAATCATTAGCTTTCAGAGACCAGAAGAGCCTAGTCTGGGCACACATTGCCTGTGAACCACATTCCACACACCAGATTTACATGCCAATTCCGACTTCTTAAAATCAAAAAATCTCTTGAATAAAACTGAAAAATTCTATGTGCTAAGGAGATGACAATCATAACAAAAAATAAATCTATAAGTATTCATGTTTTATGTACTTGAGTTTATAGTTAACTGGAAAACTTATGAAACATGTCTATCTTCCCAAATAACAAAAGTACCCATATCCACATTGGGTAGTGAAGTATCACATGAACATACTGCTCTGGGGAGTGGGGTCATCAAGCTAAGAATAAAGATATTTACACTGATTTTAACAAATAACATTTCTCGGAAAGTTTTGATTTATTAAGAGAACAAAAATCAAAGAGGTAGTTACTTAAAACACATCATAAAGATGTTTTTTCTAAGATGATTTCCAAAATGTGCTTTTGATGGCATCATTATATACAATACCAACTTTTTAATTTGTAAAAGATAAAAGAGGAAATTAGAAGCAAATCCAAAGCTATTTCACTAATCCTTTTAGGCAAAGTAAATCACTCAGTGAATTAAAGAACTTATATTGCATAAAATAGTCATTTATGATGTTAACTAGTACTTTTAAAGACTTTCAAACATGGGTCTGCACTGCTTTGGCAAATCCTTGAAAAACAAAAACCTACTAAGGCACTCCTCGTGCCCTGGAAAAGTTCAGTTACCTAGTGTTTATTACAAGGGTGGAAAGTCCACCACCTTCCATTTCATGAAGGGCATGCTTATGTGAGGACTCTCCAAAACCTACTATAAAGTCTGCTGGAGCTGTTTACTTCAAAAGTAAGTGTTCAAAGCTGAGGAACATGTTTATCTCTACAAGACGGAACATATGGAAAGATTTACAGCTGTCGAGTGCTATTACGCTGCAAAACAAACGTGCGGAAGAATAAAACGGCGCTCAAGACAGTGAGAAGCAGTCACCAACTGAAGGTGCTTGGGCTGACGGAAGCACGGGAATCGCAACCTTTAGGACACCCCTAGGACACGGTGCTCACCTGGGCTTCACAAAACACAGGCACAGCACTGGTGTAAAGCATAGGGTCAATTTGAGAAATAGACCTAAAAAAAATAAAAAAGAAAAGAAAAAAAAATGCAGTTTCTCTCTTGCACTAAGAATTCCAAATAAGTATTATGGATACTAAAATAATTATTTCAAAAAAGTAAAAACAACTGAAACTTTAAAATAAGGTTGAGGTTGGGGATTTAGCTCAGTGGTAGAGCGCTTGCTTAGCAAGCGCAAGTCCCTGGGTTCGGTCCTCAGCTCCCGGAAAAAAAAAAAAAAAAAATAAGGTTGAGTGATATCTGAATAGAGAATATCGTTGAAAACTATTTTATAACAAAATAAAAGGCAAACAGGTTAGTATTTTTAAAAACTTAAAATTTAATCTAGTTTTCCAATAAAATCCAGACTTTATACTAGGAGTAAGCTGCTAAATTGTAAGGTTAATGAAAATTCACTTTAAAATGTAGAATTTTAGGATGGGGGAGGGTGAAGGAGAGGGAGGGAGGTAGACATAGTGTTCATGTAAGAAATTCTCAAAATTAATTTTAAAAAGTATAACCTTACAATTCTCTTATATTGTGGGCCTAGTTTTGAAATATATATTGTTTCAAAAGTCTGGCTTCCACAAAGAAATATGAATTAAAAAAAAAATCAAACTTCCCCAAATTTTCATCAGCAGTGACCTGAGGAAAAAATCCCAAATCAAGCAAAAAGACAGAAAAGTGCTCCCCAAAATAAAGTCCCTCCCTGCCCAAAGCTCAGCTCAGTGCTGCTGACAGGAGGCCCAAGCGTTGTTTTCTTCAGTCTGTGACAGTAACAGGCATTGGGGCGGGGGCACACACTTTGACACATGCTACACGCCAAAGGTCTGTTTCCAGCAAGGCGGGTCAGCAGCGCCTGAAGGCTGAGGGCCAGGGTGACTAAGCGGTCTCTTTCTGCAGCTACATTTGCCTCACTGTATGATCCAAAGCGAGGAGCTTTACCTGGTCTGCACTTGGCTTTACAAATAGTCACATGGTACCAGAACAATGTGAGGCTACAGTAACACACATGAAAGCTTTGATCTATTGGTGGGGTGTTCTGACACAAAGCAGGGGAGCTTTGAGAGATCGTGGGGACATCAATGGTGGCCAAGGTAAAATGCCAGGAACAGATATTGCTCACGGGAAAATGCCTGTCGACCCGACTTGCTTATTTTCTAGATAAATACGGTCTTTGAAACTAAACCCACAAACTGCCATCTAGATTGTATCTCATTTCCACTTTCTACAACATCCACTTAAGCCCTTACTACAAATTACAACTTCTGAACAAGCCAGAGACACACAAAGAAATAGACTCGTGATTAGAAAACCAGAGGAAAATCAGGGTGCTTGATTCCGAGACCCCGCTCCTCACTTTAGAAGAAGAATTAGAAAGTTACTATTAAGACTCCATCAGGCCTCTCTACAGCCCCCTCCTGCCTCTTCCATGAGAAGTCATCACTATGTCTGCCAAGATTTCTTGGTGGGAACAAGACTTTGTAAGATGGAACAATTACACTTAATTGAAACTTAGTTTCTGGACATCTGCCAGTATTTGCATTTAAGTTATTAAGGGCTGGTGCACAGTGTTTTCCGTTGGATCTTCTCTCCAAAGGCTCTCAGGTCTGTAATTCATATAATTTCCATTTTTAACTATGAAGGTATAATGATGGCAACAGCTTAGCTCTTATGTTCCCTAAAGTTTAAGTTACAATACTCCACACATCTTAAATGCCAGACACTTAATAACTACTATATGACAAGGGGCAGTACTGTCAGGAAGTGGGGAGATGGGGAAATGTGCTGATTGCTTCCTATTCCCTGGTGAGCTCTGGATAGATTTTTCTCACAGAAACAGGATTATAAATGGCAGCTCGGATCCTTTCCTGGAATGTTAACATGGTAAAGTAATTCTAAAAGTCTCTTCTTACATATTAGTACTCAACAAGAGAAGAATCATGTAAAGCTTTTTTTATATTTATATCTCAGATGTGTTCATTTTGAAAGACACTAGTGTTCCTATATTAGTCATTTTCATGAGTATTTGAGTATGGAGATAGAACAGGTACCAACTGCTGTTACACCTTGGGGAGGGGCGGTGTGTTGTGTCCACCTCCCCTCTCAGTGCTGGAATCCTGTCTGGCTTGAACCTGGGCAGGTCTGGTGTGGCTGGCCAACCCAGAACAAACTGGGGGTATTTGGGGGGGCTTTGTTTTGGCTTTTTTTTTTTGTCTTATTGGTCTTTAAGGTCCTCATGTTGTTGAGACTGTGAGGCCTCTAGGTTCTCAGATGTAGACTCTTACCAGATAAGAGTGTAAGGAAATGGCATGGTTTGTCCTTTCCCCTGGAGGACGGGGATGGGGAACTCCTCCTGGAGGACCGGGATTGGGGAACTCCTCCTGGAGGACTGGGAATTGGGGAAACTCCTCCTGGAGGACTGAGATTGGTGAACTCCTGGAGGACTGGGATTGGGGAACTCTCCCTGGAAGACTGCCATTGGGAAACTCCTCCTGGGACTTTAAGGAGGACTTACCATTTTGGCTAAAAATTAGAACTTTATCCTAAAACTATACATGACACACTCATTATTTCCATTACTTACCTCTTTCACGTTGATTCGGAATCAAATGAGGTTATACATACACTCTTAGCATTCTTATAGGTAAACTATCCTTACTGACGTGAAAACAGCCAGGCATGGTGGCCCAGGCTTGCAACCCTGGGACTCAGGAGAAGAGGCAAGAGATGAATGAGACCAAAGGGAAGTCAGTCTGTGCTACACAAGGAGCCTCTCTCAGGAAACAAAAATAAAGAAATAAAAGTAAATTTAAAAAAAAAAAAAAGCAAAGCAAAAATGTTTAATCTTTGGGTCAATAAGTGCTGACAGGTCCTTCCCTCCAGCAGCTTTGAGACTAGAGGTATTGCTAATGTTTTAATTCAAAGTACAGCAAGAAGTGTAGCGACTCTCCCCTAAAGTACCATACCAGATACTTAAATATTAAACGTCACATCAAAAAGGCAAGGAAAACTAATATAGAGTGATTCCTTTGTATCTCAAACTTAAAAATAAATAAATAAAACAAAAGATATTTTAAGAGGCAGCATAATCAAGCACAATCAGTAAATGACTTTCTAACGTCAATTATTCAAAAATAAAGAAAATGCTTCTTTTTCATTTTATGTTGTGTTGTTGTTGAGACAAGGTCTTGCTGTGTAACTCTGGCTAGCCTGGAGCTCACTATGTAGATCAGGCTAACCTTGAACTTCCAGAGATCCTGGAATGTGCCACCACACCAGGATTAAAAAGAAGCTTCTCAGCTAAATTACTTTAATTCCCATCTCTCCCAGTGAGGGTGTGTTCCAGGATGCTACTTAAGGAGAGTAATAAACTTGACATTTACAGTGTTCCTTCCTATGCACCCTACCCATCATGATCTAATTTACAGACCAGGCACAGTGAGAGATTAACAACTAACAAGTAAACAGAACAATGGTATCAATACTCTAAGTGTTATTAAAATTTTACTATAGGGGCTGGAGAGGTGGCCCACAGTTCAAAGGGCTTACTGCCTTTCCAGAGGACCTGAGTTTGGTTCTCAGTACCCACAAGGGGTGCCTCACAACCGCTCCAGATCCAGGGATCCAGCATCATCTCCTGCATATCTGTGGCATATACTCACACAGACATAGACACATAAATAAAAAATTTTAATCTTTAATAAATTATGAATTATTTGTTTCTTGAATTTTCCATTGATATTTAATACTGCAACTGGTTGTGAATAAATGAATGCACAGAAACCACCACCACAGACAAGGGAAGACAGTGTATATTACCCAGGTCATCCCAGAGCTGTGCCCTGTCAGGGATGAGTCTGCCCCATAATCTAGTCCAGAACAGTGGTGAGTAAGAAGAAAAGAATGGCTAATCCATCAACAGGTTCGCCCTTGAACAGTCCCTGTAGCGGATAGCTGTTTGAGCCATGCCCTGAAGCACTGCCCCTAGTGAGGTAGCAGGTAACTGTTACACCTGTCTATGACCTTGAGGTACATGCCCCTGGGGCATGGCCACTGGGGGAGGGGTCCCTTAAGACCTGGGATGAACATATGCGGCCCTCTCTTCGCTACCTCGTGGCTTCGGATGCTGGAACAGACCATGGCAGAGCTCACCAGAGACAACATTGGACCTTGCCTCATCCATCCAGGATCCTGCGACAAATGTGTCTTGTGAGTTAACCCCCAAATAAGTTCCTTTGATCATTAAGCAGATTCTGGGTTGCTAGCGATATAATCCCGTTTTCTGGTGCCCAACTCCCCCATGTGGGAGCATGGGTTGGCCATTTGTGGCCTTTTACCAACCCAGATAGCTTCCACGGATCCCTGCCCACAGACTTTGTAAGCAGCCAGCGTGATTTGCCCGTATAAGCACCAGCGGCAGCGCAGATTCCTGGACTGACAGATACTGCTGTGCCTTGTTGGTTGGAAATATCCTTGAAAAAAAGAAAAAGGGGAATCGATAGGTATAGGATATTAAGGTAGATTATTGTATATACTAGTAAAGTAATTTAGTAAAATATCAGCCTTAGATAATTTGCACAGTTATGAATTCTTGTATGTTGATACAAATGTAAACTACTTTTATATTCCTATTTATGATAATTTATATATTAAGACAAATACAAAACTATATTTCTTGTATTGTACATATATTTCTACCCCTATTAGAAATATCTTGTATATTGATACAAATGTAAAATCATACTTGTCATACTGTATGTTCTACCTCTGCTTAAGATATTTTGTATACTGATACATATTTAGGATTGTTGTTATATTACATATTGCACTATACATTTCTACCTCTGTTTAAGACATTTTGTGTATTGTCACAATTTTGAGGTCATTGTCCTTTTACTGTACATTTGTTTACAGACGGTTTACCTTGTTTACATGAAGGCTTGGTCCTTAGGCTATTTAGGCAGATAAAACTTACAGATTTATAGTCACTCATGCTTGTCATTTCTATAGTTATGTTAGTTAGGTTGTCCAGATTTACAGATACATAGGTCAGATGGACAGGTAATCTTCAAATACTTCATGAACCTACAAAATAGGGCATTTAAATAACTTAGAATTCTGCTGACTTGAGACAGGATTGTGCCTGGCAGCACCAATCTGATCCCGAGAGAATGTTGGGCTTTGAAGACACTCCATTTGGAAGTTTGTCTTCTTCCTGGTGAATAATGGCCTGCTGGGCAAAGAACTGCCCTTGCCTCGACTGCTGACAGTACAAATGCTGTCCTTTCTGGACAAGTGGGACACAAGGAAATTTGACTGCTGAACTCTACCAAGACAGGGTAAGATGGTCTTTCAAAATTCCTGCTTCTGAAAATGGTCTGTCAGATATTCTAGGCCTGTAGCCAAATTGGATGCCCCAACAGTGCTGAGAAACTTTAGGTGACTGTCCAGGCTGCCAACTGTTTCTGTCTATTCTCGAAAGATTTTTGAAAATTACTTGCATGTATTTTCTCATTTTCTCAGTTATTATTCTATTCCTTCTCAGGTCTTTGATGAGGATGAAGACTAATAATTACAATTACAATCTTCGAATATCTTAGCTAGAACATATTAAGTACTAGATTCAGATTCTTCAAGATAGAACAGCTTTTGGAATAATCTATCATACCATTTACCTATGTTATGGACATCTCTGGATTTTAGTACATGTCTCTTGTTTGATGTTGTTCTTGTTGGTTGTAGTTCCATCTTGCTTAGGACATTACCTGTTATTTTTCCTGGACAATACTCAATAATCACTTCTACTGTATGTAGTTTTGTGTTAGGTTAGAACTTTCTTATTCAGACAAAAGAGGGAGATGTAGTGGGTAGCTGTTTGAGCCATGCCCTGAAGTACCAAGGTAGCAGGTAACTGTTACTTAAACTTGACTATGACCTTAAGGTACATGCCCCTGGGGTGTGACTGTTGTGGGTGGGGAGCACATTAAGACCTGGGATGCCCATATGCAGCTCTTCACTACCTCACCAGAACAGCATTGAACCATGTCTCACCCTTCCAGGATCCTGTGATAAATTCCTATAATCTGTCTTGTGAGTTAATCACCAAATAAATTCCTTTGATCACTAAGCAGACTCCATGGATTGCTAGCGACATAATCCCATTAAGTCCCCACAAGGACAGAGGCCCGTAGGAGAGGCAGTGAGGTGCCCAAATCAGAGCAGGCCACGGCCTAGATCTAGCCCCCCCCCCCCAGTGCTTTCTACTCAGCTTCTTGGAGAATCTGAGAGCTTAGTGGTTTCATTCTCTTTGAGAACATGCTGAACTGAAGACTGCACAATAGAAATTCAAAGTCTTCATTGAAAAATTTCACAAAATTACCCATATAGATACCATCCAAATATAGTAAGGTGACTAAAAGCTGGCAGAAACATTAATATCAAAAGGCATTTTGTCCTCAAAAGTGTCCAAATAGGAAAAAAGGCATCAGTGTCTGTCATTCAGAATGGAAACAAACAGAAAAGATTTGAAAGCAAGGGAAATTGTGAAAATAGAAAAATAAGGGCATGTGTTGAAAAGAAGTATTATTTTTCTCACACTTAAGCTTAGAAAAATATTCAAAACTAAATGCAAGGATACCATACGTAGCTCTAAATCTTAACATGTGCTATTATATAAGGTAGATTTCTCCTGACTAAAGAATTTGTCACCATTAACACTGTGTCTTACTATAAAGCCAGTTGCCACTCTGGAGAACAGAGCTGATGCACTGACAACCAAAAGGGACACAGCCTCTGCTCTTGGGATCTTGGGAAGAGACAAACAATATACAGTCAGCAAACGCTGTGATGGTAAGGTAGGATGGGCTAGCCATGAGACAGGAGCTTATAAGAAAGTCACTTGAGAAAATCAAGTTTAGGCTGATACGAGAATCTGGGTAAGAATCAAAACACATGGACAGTGAATGATGCAAAGGGGCTTTGTGTAGACAGCTCATAGGCAACCGACAGCTGGACGGAATGACAAGAACGTAGAGCCGATGGAACAAAGGCATGGACAGGGCAACAGGAAGACAGCTAAGAAATGAATGGGACCTAGTCAAGATGCTCTGCCTTTAGAATAGAAAAAGGAGCCGGGCGGTGGCGGCGCACGCCTTTAATCCCAGCACTCGGGAGGCAGAGCCAGGCGGATCTCTGTGAGTTCGAGGCCAGCCTGGTCTACAGAGTGAGATCCAGGAAAGGCGCAAAGCTACACAGAGAAACCCTGTCTCAAAAAACCAAAAAAAAAAAAAAAAAAAAAAAAAAGAATAGAAAAAGGAGACCCAATATGGTCAGCTTTGCGTTTTTGAGAATATCATACAATGTAATGGAATAGTTTAGCAATGGGATGAATGGTAGAAGGCTACTGCCTCAATGCTGTGGAGGCGATAGGGCCTTGGACTGGGATGATGGTAAGCAAAAGGGAGATGGAGAAAATGTTAGGAACTACCTGAAGATCACATTATCAGAAGTTTGTTTGATAATGGAATGTAGGGAGGCCAAAAGAAAAAAGACATAGGCTTCTGGCCTGGACCCGCTGAGGTCATGGGAGGCAGAACAGGCTTAAAGAGGGAGGGGTGGTGAAGTAATTAGATTAAGGATAAATTTTGGAATGCCTCTAAAGCCAGACAGAAGTGGACTCCAAAGTGAGTAGGACATAAAGAGCTCGGGGTAGCTGTGCGAAGTTACGAGAGAGATAAGTCCCCAGTTGAAGACAGACAAATTTTCTTAGTGTGAAAGAATAAGGTGGGGTCACAATATAAAGAAGGATGATCATAGGAGAAGACCTTTCGACAAACCAGCCACAGAGTTACTGCTTTCACATGTTTTATCACTGTTTATATTTTTCTAAAAGTTCGTACTCTGTTTTGCCTGCATGTATGTATCCATGCACCATCTGCATGTCTGTTGCCCTCAGAGATCCTGGAACTGTAGTTACAGATATCTTTGGGCCCCCATGTGGGTGCTGGGAACCAAACCTGAGTCCTTTGGAAGAGTAGTCAATGCTCTTAAGCACTGAGTCATCTCCCAGAATCCATTTTATCACTTTTAATATTCACATCAACCCCTGATACAGGCATTATTATCTTCATCTACACACAAAGAAACTGAGGCTAAGAGATCTCATATGCCTTGTCCAATATTTCATAATAGCAGACCTTAAACTAAAACCAAAGTGGGGACTGAGCACAGTGGCACACACCTTTAATCCCAGGACTTGGGAGGCAGAGGCACACTGACGTCTGAGTTCAAAACCAGCCTGGTCTACAGAGCAAGTTCTGGGACAGCCAGGGTACACAGAAAACCCCTGTCTAAAAAACAAAACACATACACATGCACAAAAAAAAAGGAAAAGAAAAGAAAGAATTAAAGAAAAATACCCATGTGAAGATTTGTAGACCTGACAGTAGATGGAGTTTTCCATCTGACAATTTCCTATCTTTCCACTGACATAGACTTAGTAGCTTGCTTACCATCAAAACAAAATTGTCATGTGAGATGTTCAAAAGATTGAAGTTCATTCATTCATTGAAAAAATGCTTTTGGAGTACCTACTACACAATGGGTACTATGCTAATGACTGGGTTATCCCAGTAACGAAAACAGGAAGAGAAGAAAGAAGGGGAGAGAGGGGGAGGAAAAGAGGGAAGATGGAAACAGGGATGAAAGGGAAGGAGGGAGGGAGGGGAAAGGTTCCTTTCCCATGATCTTTTTTTGTAGAGAAACATCTAGAATGAACAGTTAAACGCATAATTTTCCTGTATGATATGGGGAAAAGGAAAAGGAAATGGGCAATAAGACTGAGCATCCAGGGAAAACTGTTTTACACAAGGTGTTATGGGAAAGGTATGTGTGAGGAAGTAGACACAGCTGGGACTGGTGGAAGTCCATGAGAAACACGTTGTCATGGAGACATGAAGAGAATTATTAATGAAAGCTGATTAACACTGAGGGGCTAGATGAGGAGGGTGTCCATGTACATACAAGACCATGAATCGCCCACTATTGTTTTCTTCAATGAACTGAGCAGCTCAGGAGCAACTGGAGAAAAATCTATGTCCTCCACTGCTAGGAACTTACCAGACAGATATAACCGATAACAGGACACAAGAGTTATATTCGGCAAGAGAGAAGTCAGAGTTGCTGCCTGTGACATATAAAACAGGGCAGGGAGGGTCGCACGGAACTTATTCTGCAGAAATCACAAGGTCCCTTCAGGACGAAGAGCTGCTGCATACACTGGAAAGATATGGAAGTTACGGTCAGAAAGGGAAACGAGCCCTCACGTTCACAGGCAAAAGCATGCAGGGCGAAGAGGCGGTGGAGGACAGAAAGAGGAATGTGTCAGAGAAGGAAAAGGTATCAAAGATGGGTTTTTTTAAATTTTAGTTACATTTATTTAATTAAACATGTACATATGTGTGTACATGTTTGGGCCTGCATGTGAGATGATGGGCTTGTGGAGGTCAGAGGACAATTTGCAGGAGGCAGTTCCATCTGTCTGAGGCAGGCATGAGTAGGAGATGACTTAGCTTAGGACCCTATTTGAGTTTGGATTATAAATATACACATACATCCTCTTGTAACAATGCACTTGCCATCCAGCTCCTTCACCTGTGTGTTCTATGCACACATGTCCCTCTCCAAACAATAGACCTAGCAAGCTAAAAACCTCAGCCCCAGCCTGCATCAGGCTACACATACTCCCATCTCTGAACAGGGGTTTCTCCACTCCTAGTAGCAATCAAATTTAGACAGTTTCTATTTAAGTGTGTGCCCAATGTATTCAGATATGAAGAACAGAAGGGCCAACCTTGTCTGAACTGGTTTTGGATGATGTGCTGCAAAGCAAAATATCTAGAAAAGTTTTAAGGAGAATCCCCTATTTACCATCTTATGCCTATGCATAGCTGTGTGTGCATATTTCTAAAATCAAATACATTATAGGAAGAGACATGTGCACTAGGAAATGTCGATATATGACCTAATCTGTCAATCACAATGGAGAACCACCTGAACTACACCCCTTAGTAACCGGCCCCACCTTCCTTTAGACCCAATAAAAAGAGACCCCAAGGTGCAACCTGGGCCTGTGAGTTCCCCTCATGTGACCTGCTGTCAATTGTAACCATTTTCTAGAGGGATAGTCCATAAAATGTATTGCCTTGCTCTAAATGAAGTTATCTTGCTTCTTTTGCAAATCTTTGTGAGCCCTTACCTACTGGATCAAGTGAGAAATGTCTTCCATAGGCTCACAATCGGTCCCTAGTTGGTGGTGCTCTTGGGGGAGGTAGTGGGTGGAGCCTTGCTGGAGGAAGTACACACTCAGGGTGGGCTTTGAGAGTTACAGCCTTGCTGCACTTCCAGTTCCCACTCTCTGCTTCTGCATGTGGCTGTGATCTCTAAGTTTCCTGGAAAGATGTGGGTTTTTTTTTTTTAAAGAAAAAAGATACAAAGGGTATTAGAAGAGTCATGGGAGAACGAAGGTACAAGAAGGCAGAGGGCAGAAAGGAGTTGCTGAGTTAGAGGTCCACTGTTAAGGACTGCTGGGAGAGAAGTAACTGCTAGTTTAGCTGGGCTGCAAACACGTCCTCAAACAGAGCGTCTCCAGCAGTGGGGGGAAGTAATGATCTGAAAGTGGCAGGGAGGATTTGGGAGGATGAAGGCCCATGACACTAATTAAGAACACAGAAGACAGCAGTCATCCCCTCAGAGTAGCTGGAGGATATCAGTATTTCAGGGGACAGCCAGACCTCAACCTAGGGAGGACGATTCTGAAAGTCCTTGCCAATGCCAAGACTGGAGCTGTGCCTGCCTCAGCTGACATCCAATGCTTGTGCCTAAGAACTGCTTCTCCAACTGTGGTGCCCATGTATGCTTCTCTCCCACCCTGGTTCTTCTAACATCACAGTAGCTTAGTTGGAAAGAAATCCAAGAAAACTGAGTCTGAGAGAAAAAAAAAAAAAAAAGAACACCCTTTATATAAAAAATAAACAATTAAAGTAATAGAAAGTGCCACGTTGACCTCTGCTGAGCAGAGATTTATTTAGAGGTGACTGAACAAGCAGACACCATTTAAGGACCCAAGCAAGTTCCTGTTGCCACATCTGGTTATGTCCTCAGCCTTCTCCACGCATCACAAAGCTTTCTGTAAATCTATATTAAAAGGACGAGGCTAATGCTCCTTTTTATTTGTTCAACATCTCCTCAATAAAGGTGGTCCACCCAAAGGTTGAAGTAAATACTCAGCTACAAAACCATGCTACACATTGTTTTTATTCACACGCAAAGGTGTTCTCTTCTCATTTTTGAACACAAAAGGCACAGTACAAGATAATACAATATGCTGAGTATGGTATCGTTTTTGTAATCAATCCATGGTTTTGTTTGGTCTTCTATGGTGCTGGTGACCAGGCCGAAGGCCCTGCACGTGCAAGGCAAACAACCTATCAGTGAGCTGTGTGGCCAGCCTGGTTCTTATTATAGTTCAATATACATAAAATATATTATTTTAAACACTCTCAAGAGTACAGTTCAGTGACATGGAATACAGTTACATGGTTGTGTAACCACCACCATTATCCATCTCCAGTACCAATGATATACTATGAATATTAAATACAAAAAGATGCACGCCAAAAATGATAACAATGGACAGTTCAATTTAGGTATTTTTCCCCTATCTTTTATTCCTCTATATTTCTTGATTAGTTTTTCCTAAAAGAAAATATGTTCCCAATGTAAATTTCTAATTTTAAATGATTTTTTTAGACACTGGCAGTTTGAAAATTGAAAAAGAGAAGGTGGATTAGGAGCCACATTCATTATCTTACTTAGAATTGGACTAGAAAGTTTATGAATGATTTCAAGCACTTCAACGTTTCTATTTGTTTATAGAATAGGAAAAAAAGCCACACCAATTGCTAATATAAATACTATTAAACCATAAAAGAGATTACTGCTCATCATCAAAGAGACAGACCAGAGAGACTTCATCCAGTTGATGGGAGAAGATGCAGATTCCCACAGCCAAACACTAGGCAGAGCCCTGGGAGTTCTGTGGAGGAAGAAGGAAGGATCAGAGGAACCAGAGGGGTCAGAGACACCATAAAAACACAGCCCACAAAATCAACTAACGGACCCATGGGGGCTCTCAGAAAACAGGAAGCCTGTAGGAGTTCAACCTAGGTCCTCTGCATATATGTTGTGGCTGCATAGCTTGGTGTTCTCGTGGGGTTCTTAACAGGGGGGGCAGGAACTGTAGCTAACTCTTGCCTGTGGTAGGACTCTTTTCCTCCTACTGTGTTGTCTCACCCAGCTTCCATGTGATGGTATATGCCTATTTGGTCTTATTGTGGCTTGTTATGCTATGTTTGGTTAACGTCCCTGAGAGGCCTGCTCTTTTATAGGGGCAAGGGGAGTGTGGGGAAGAAGGGGCGGAGACTGGCTGGAGGGGAGTGAGGAGAAACTGCAGTCTGTACCAAATACATGGGAGAAGAATAAAGAGAGAGATTACTACAACATAAATTACTGTTGCTTGGGGCCCAGCTTCCCCCTTCTTCCCAGTTATGAGAATCCCCTAAAGATAGAATTTCCTGATCATCGTTGGCAGTTACGAGGGACGGGGAGTTAGACAGAGTCTCTGATAGGCAGACATGTTTCCCCAAATATGTGGACCTATCAGCCTCTCTGTTTTTGTTCCAACTGGTCAACCCTAAGTTGGGGGAAGAAGATACCGTCAGCTACAAAGACCCTTAAAGCCCCATCTACAGGAGAGGCTTCCTGAGTCTCCTTCTGCTTTGTGGAGGGTCTTTCTCTGTTTGTGCCTTGTTGTGTGTGCTTCTTCACCTCTAATAAAAGCCTTTCTTGACTGGCTGATTCTCTTGGTCTTCTGCTGTCTACTGTTTCTGAGATTTCCCCCATCACTACCTGTTGTACGAGAAAATTTCCCTGCCTTTTAATTCTAACTGGCAGAGAAAATGCATCCAATCAAGACTCCTAAATTGTAAGTTAGTTGTTACCATGTGACAAATTTTAGCCAAAGACAAGTGCTGTGTACAATTTCCAAGAAAGTTCTGAAAAGCAGGAGGCACTCTCTTGTCCTTCTCTTCCTGCTAGGAGTAATACTGAAGAGATAGAGGACGTTCTAGCGGCCATCTTGAACCACAATGTAAAACTCTAAGGCCAAGGAAGCAATAATACGATTGTCTCATTTTTGTTATATATAATTGTCCTAATATTAATTGATGCTAGTGCCTCCTAAATCATTTTCTTTCCAAGCATGTGCTACATCCCTTTACTTTATCAACAAGCTTACAAAAACCTAAGCTAGGGAAATGGATCAGTCAGTAAAATGCTTGCCACTCAAGCATGAGGACCTGAGTTCAGATCCCCAGCACATACGTAAAAGCTGTAAATGTGCACAGTGGTGTACAACTGTAACCCTAGCACCGGGGAGGTGGGGACAGGACAAGACCCCAGGGGCTTCCTGGCCAGCTGATCTAGGTCTAGACATATCTTCAAGCTCTGGGTTCAGTAACAGGCAGTCTCATTAAAAAAAAAAATGTGGACAGTGATAGGAAAAGACACCTGACATCAACATCTCTGGCCTCCACCGACAAGTACATCCAGAGACATGTACACGTGCATACTCCACATACACATACACAACATGATTATAAAAACCATGCTAACAGAAATCAGTAAAATGATCAAATCCAAAGATGACCAATTTTTCAACCTTTTCCTTATTTGACTTCACTATAGGATCGGCCATGCCAACCATTACCACATTTCAAAACCCATCACTCCACCGTCAGGTTTTCTCTTACCTCTATTCACTTCTTCTCAGTTTCCTTGCAAGGCTCCTTAACAGTCTGGAACCAACCCTCTAAACAGTTCTGATCAAGACAGTGTGTGTAAGAGTGTGTGTACGTACATGCGTGCGTGTGTGTGTGTGTGTGTGTGTGTGTGTGTGTGTGTGTGTGTGTGTGTGTGTTTAAAGGCTAGTTTGGAAATAAAATTTTGCCCCCAAACAATTATTCACTCAACTATAAACAAAAGACTGATAATTAACTAGCCCTTTACAAAATACTCATATATGCCAGGACTAGTACATGTTTTATCTACAGGCCTCTCAGTGATTCAGCAAACTAGGGGAAATTATCTTAATTTCAGAGATGTGTCTAAGGCCCAAATAATTATCCAGGATCTCTCACAGCTGGTAACTGAATAGACCAAACTTGGGATTCTTGCATATTAGTAAATAAAATCCAAAGTACTATTCGTACTGTCCACCTGACATACAAGTCTCTCAAAAAGATGACCGTGCTTCAGGAAGAGATCATCATCAAGACAAACAAAAAGTTGAATGATTCTAAAAATTAATAGCAGTACATGGAAAAAAGAAAAAGAAAAAGAAAAAGCGACAGGAGTTCCCAGGAGGGAAGAACACTGATCTCAGATCACGGAATGCTTCTGTTTCTTTTCTATAAAAACCCTAAGAATTACTTTTAAAACCAAATCCCTGTTGAAACCTGTCCACAGCAAGTCAATAAAGTGGAAGAGATATTCCAACTTTGGGATGAAGAAAAGCTTTCAGGGGCTTGCTCTGACGTTTAAATTAGTGCCTTTACGAAGTCATCAAGAAGGCACTTCCTTCTACGCCATGTGCTACGGGGATTTGCTTCATCACATCATAATCTTGAAGGGGAAAATTAGACAGAAGCTTAGCTCGTCTGCCAAAATTAACCCGTTATTGACTAAAAGGGACAGAGAGCATAGTGAAAACTATTTTCTAGAAGTGTGTGAAATTAGATTATCTGTATTTGAAGATAATTTGAAAAGATCTGAGAAATTCCTTCATGAACTGAGACAAGGTATAAATGCAAATAAAATTTTAGCCACACACAGATTAGACAGGGATGTAGAATTCACAGGACCCAGGCTGTTTTAGAACCACACACCTTCAATTTTCTTAAGTGACAACTAACTATTTAGTTACAATACAGTTTTAAAATAGCACTTACGAACTTTTAAAAAATTAAGTAGCATTTCTATAGAAATTCCAAATCCCTCATGGAAATCTCTAATCTATGGAAAAGGAATTGGACATTAATCTATTAAAAAGTCAACTCAGTTTGTGTATATTTTCCTGGCTGCTAGATTAAAATAATTAATTTCTAAAATTAAAATATATATTTTTTATAATATCCTTAAATGCAGTAAAAATCTAGGGATATTAGAATTTCATTTTATGATTAAAAGATGATACTATTTATATCATACATATGAGGAACACTAATTATTGGAAATTTAGATGACAATAAAGAGGATAAAGCCATGTTCTTACGATCTTTAAACACTAACATTTACTTCTGCTATTAACATGTTTATGTAAAATGCTGCCATTCTATATGAAGCAGATATTCAACATTCTTTTTTATTTTTTTCATTGTCATTTAAACTTATGGCATTTTCCTGTTGTTACTTCAAAGAAGTCACTTCTAATTATAGGGAGCATTCCAATGAATTTATTTAACCACAATTCACTTTAAATAATTGGGTTGCTTCCAGTTTCTTGGCTGTTATTAATAACGCCATCTGGAATATCTTTGTGCTTTATACAATGTGTAGGTGATTTCCTCAGTAGAATTGCTAGTACTGAAATTACTACCCAGTCACACAGAGATGAAGGTAGTTAGCTATACTGGGTTCATGATTACTATTTCAAACTTTTCTAAATTAATTGTTAAATACAGACAACAGTAAAAATAAAATTCTGTAAACGCACAATTATATAAATGATATCAAAGATAATAAACTCATCACTTATTTCTCATGCAACTCTACTTTCCTCTTACTTTGCTGGTGGGCGTTTGCACCAGCTGCATCTGTTTGATGGGAACAGTATATAACAGTGTTCTGCTGCACACCTCTTCACACTACATATTCAGTGACATCATGCCAATGACCTGAATTGTCCGTGTCGAATATTCATATCCTGGAAAGTGGAAAATGCTACTCACTGTGGTTTCTCGTCACCATATAACCCCCAGGAAATTGTCCTGACTGATCACATAGCGAACTATACTGGCATTTGGTTTATTTCACCCTCACACGAATATTTTTTACCAATTTATGCCTTTTAAAAACCTTTCAAGAGCAGGGGTGGTGAATGGCTCAGCAGGTAAGGGCTCTTGTCACCAACAAGCTGTGTTCAACCCTTTGAGCCCATGTGGTAGAGAGAAAATGGGCTCCTGCCGCTTGTCCTCCGGTCTCCACACATGTGCCGCGCCATGTGTGCCTTCCACATGGATGAATGAATATTTAAAATACTGTAAGAGAACTGTGACTAAAATAAACTTTAAAGAGAGGGCAGCAGCGGCTGACATCTAAGTGTTTTCTTCAGCCTGGCTCCCTGTCACTCAGTCACTCCATAAAGCATTCTGAGGGAAGAGTGCCGAGGAGCTGCTAGAAACACAGAAATGCGAAGACAGGCCAAAGCGATGACTGAAGACAGAAAATGAGACTTGCCAGACCGTAAAATACGCAAGGATTCGAAAAGAGGTAGATCATGCTGAAGAATTTTTAAATGTCTATAAAATAAAGAATTTTTAGAGTTATAAATGGTATCACCCAAAAGTGAAATATTTGTTTAAGGCTGAGAAAAAACTCCCTACTTGGGGCTGGGATGTAGGTCTGCAGTAGAGAGCTGGCCCTGCATGTATAGACTCTGGAGAGGAAAAAACCCATTCCTGTTCCTCTTCAAACACTGCCACACATCACACTGCATCCCCTCTACCAAGGCTGCACTGGACAGAAGAGACCTCTTTCTTCTCCAAAACACTCACTCATCTTTGCGTTAGAGTGGACGTTCAATAAATGTGTCTTTAATGAGTGACTGAAAACAGTTTGATGAACAAGAGTTCAGTTTCTGGGCTGATGACATGCTGAGCATTTTCATATACTGAACTATTTTTAACAACAACACCACGCATGCGTGCTATTTTTATCAAGAGGAAAACCCAGGCGCTGCACAGATGAGCAAATCAGACAGTGACTAAGAAAGGAGTCTAAGATTAAGGAGACAGCAGCCCAGTGATCTGACAATCTGGACAGTAGCTCTGCCAGGCTCCCTAGAGCCCCTGCTCTTTACCACTTGGCCATGCCATTTGGCCTAGTTTGGCTTCTGATGCTGTGAGAAAACCCTGACCAAAAGCTCTTAGGAGAAGAAACGTGCTTATCTGATCTTATAGCTACCAGGTCACAATCCATCACTGAGGGAAGCCAGGGCAGGAACTCAAGGTGGGAAAATGGAGGCAGGAACTGAAGCAGAGGCCATGGAGAACTGTTGCTTACTGGCTTGCTCTCCATGGCTTGCTTAACTTCCTTTCTCACACAACCCAGGACCACCTGCCCAAGGGTAACATCACCCACAGTTGCCTACCCTGCCCCCACACCAATCAACCATCAAGAAAATGCCACATAAATATGCTCACATGCCAGCCTGATGGAGGCATGTCCTCAGTTGGGCTCCTTCCTCTCAGGTGACTCATTTGTATCAAACTGACAAAAACTGACCCTCACACCATCTCTCAAAAAAATGTAGTGTCCATGGAGGGCTAGTGGTTAGGATTGGATTCCTTCAAAGAAATGAATGAGCAGTGTCAACTCAGTATCGAAATACAGATATCCTTTTACAAATATTCATTCTTTGTTTTAATTTTTGAAGTTTGTCCTTCTTATCCATTCTTCTAATTAAAGCATAACACAAGTGTTAAATGTAAAACTCAGTAGATGCAACACCTTACATTCAGCTCAATACACAGTCATCTCAGGAGTGTGTTCATGGTCTGCACACTCACCCTCCTCACCAAGTACCTGCCCCTCCAGCTTCCATCACTCAGAGAAGATGTGCTTGTTCTCAAGGAATTCATTCTTGCATGAATTGTGTGCTTCTGAATTATGTATGCTAGTCACTGTCAGGAGCTCATTTTCCTTTACTTCTATTTATTTTGTTATGATTTGTTTTGAGACGAAACTTCGCCCTGTAGCCCCAGCTGACCTTGAGCTCAGGAGAGGCCTGCCTCTGCCTCTTGAGTGCTGAGATTTCAGGCTTGTGTCTCCCTCCTGCCTGGCTCCCCCACATTTAAAGGGCACAGATCTCTATCTTAGATACCCAAAGTAAAGAAAATAAAGTAAAATGTGAGTCTCAGCTAGCAAGTTTTGATTATATGATTTCTTTCCTTTCCCCCTAATACAGATGGCTTTTATAGAATAGTCTTAACTTTTTAATTAGAAAGGAAATACCACTTAAATATTCGCAAAGTGTTTTAGATGATTCACTTGCGTCTATACAAGATAACACGAATACTGTTTCCTTGATGGTGTATGCTGCACTGTGTTACATACAAAGACAAGAAGATACAGGTGTAAATGTGCCACAAATGTAGCAGGATGGAAGTTACTTCATTCAGCCCATGCCTAAAATACAACATTGAGTTTTAAAAGAAGATTGGAAAAACTCCAAACAACTTGCTCCTAAATGGGTAAATCTCCAAATTTACCAGACTCAACAAATGAAAAAATGAACAAATAAGCTTTTAAATATTCCTAGCAATCATTCATACAAAGTAACATGTCTCCATCAACTGACAGTGGTGTGGGGAGGGAAGAGTCAACTGTGTCTCTGACAAAATAGCTTAATGATAATGGAAACTGAAGTATAACCCAAATTACTAACCTTCACAATCAGCAGTTTGAATTGAAAACCAACAAAGGAAAGGACAGCCATGAAGTAAAACTATCACTCTAAGACATTAATAAAAGGACAAAGGATTAATTAATTACGAAAGTTTCATAAGTCAGTCCAAGACTGCTGTCAAGTAAAATAATATTCACAACTTAATCATTTGGATCACTTCATGAAGAAATTCTTAAGCTTTTTTAAAACTTTTATTTGTATGCGGTCATGTATGTATGAAAGAGGGAAGAGTCATTTCAACAACTCAGTTAATAGACACTGTTCCTCATGTATAAGACACACAAAAGCCGAGATGCAATGCTAGGGAACCTGTAAGGACACTATTATTACCTCAATTCTCTATGCCACATACAAATAAGAAACATAAAATGCTAACAAGAAATGCCACCCTAACACTGACACTATGAAAACATATTTTCACCTTGCTTTATTGATGGCATATTTTGTATTCTTCATCATTTAATCATATTTGTGACTATTACTAACAAAAAACAGAAACTTTCAAGTGTTTCTTTTTAATTTTTATTTTTATAAACTTTATAATAAAAAGCTTGCAAATAGAAAACATCAAACACTGAAATTAACCAGGGCCAAAATCTACACATTGCAATGAACTTCATTACAGTTAGAACAGCATTCTGAATGAGTAGAGCTTCCACACCGGATTTTACACTTTCACTATCATATATATATATATATATATATTTATATTTATATGTGCACTTATGAACCACCAAAAAACAAAAAATGTATGATAGCGTTAGAATGGGGGAGGGGGAGTTTTCTTAAATGACAAACAAAAAATAATTTCAGCTTCAGATTTCTTCCATATACTATTTCACTTTTATTTAATTTTATTTCATTTTTCTTTCTTTTGTTTTCTTGTTTTTGTTTTGTTTTGTTTTTCCCTGTGACAGGGTTTCCCTGTATAGCCTTGGCTGTCTAGGAACTAACTCTGTAGACCAGGCTGGCCCTGAACTCGCCTATCTCTGCCTCCCAAGTGCTGGGATTAAAGGTTTGCACCAACAACATGCCTGGCTTATCCTCTATGTAGTCTTTTTGGCTTATTCCTCTTGGATTTTATTTGTCACAAGGATTTTTTAAATGTACAACTATTTTTACCTTACAGATTCCACAAAATATGCTGCCCTCCCAAGTTCATAATTTATCTAAGAAACCATGATAAGGTGATACTGAATAATTTAAAATTAAATTAGTAGAGTCATTCTTATTATAATTTATATAGCAGAATCTATATACCAAATTAATCTCTCTCCCTCTCTTTCTCTGTCTCTTTCTGTTCAGCCTATTATTATACACTAAAAGCACACACTTCCCTGAATTGTTTTGATAAAGAAAATGTAGGCCAAACCATTCATCATGCCCATTACAACACACGAAGTTGACACTCACTAGAATACTGTCTGAAGGAAATTACCTCTGTTGGCTCCAGCTGCTTCTCTAAGTATGTACACAGACGTGTCTGTTTGTTTACTGAGCTTTGTGACAGCCTGCTCTAACTGATAAAACACTGACTGCTTCTAGCCTTTAGAGTCTCTGCTTTGCAAGAAAATGTTTACTATTCTTGCCAGGAAATTACAGAAATTGGGAAGAAAAAGCCAGACTACTTTCATGTGTAAGTGAACTGGAATTGTTAGGGAATCATTTCCCACTAGAAATTTGTCTACATACAACTTAACAAACTCTACAGCCTTTACAGCTGTTCACAGATTGTGTCTGTCTTCTTAAACATATACATAAACTCTCTAATCACATCCCACGCAGGTTCAGAGTCCAGTTACTTAAATTGGGATTGGTAAGCCAGAACAGAGCTGCAGTTCAAGACTGCTAAGGCGACTCAACCCAAGTACAAAGTTGTTTTCTGTTTCCTCAGTGTGCCAAGGATGCTGCTCGGGGCCTGCTCCTGTGTCATCGAGGCTTGAGCCTGGTGACCTCACTCAGTGAGATGACCGGTCTAATTCCAAACCAAACACAACTGCTTTCAGACTGAAGTTCCAAATTAGGAAGAAGCTAATTACTGCAATTTAAATTGGAAGGGAAAAATTTTTGAGAGCCTATAAATCAGAAGACCCTTAGAAACTGGAATGAGTATGGGAGTGAGGAAATGAACTCATGTGTATAAAAACAAATTTATTCACTTCACTCAAGAATATAAAAATAAAGTAAAAATTCCTAAGTTGAAGTTTAAACATAGTCCTCTTTATAGACTTTAAATAGATAGGAATTGATTATTGGTAAGGAAGGCAGACATGTCATGGTAATAAAAATAAGCTGTCCCAAAGAATAATCAGATAATTAGTTAATCAGCAGAGAATAAACAACCCATTAAAATTCACAACCTTCCAATATACTTCTTCCATTACCAGAAAGACATAGAAAATTAAAAGTATTACCTCAGGGCCTCTGAATTTTTCCTATTTTGTACATCTACAATTGTTTACCCAGGAGATCATCCTAAGGTGAAATATAGGCAAAAATGGAGCAACTAAACATAGAGGAAAATCTAGCCAGTCACATAATTAACACTTTCTGAACTTACGCTACTATTTAATTGACAAACTACACATATAAGTTGTGCTTAAGCTGGGCCATCCCTTGGATGAAACCTAAGTTTTACAATACATACTTAAATGCTATAAATCTGCCAAGCTCTACTTCTCTTCATATTAATCCAATATGACTTTAGACCAAGTGCTCACAGCAAACTCTGCCCGGAAGAAAACACTCTAAGGACATTCTTTCACAGTGCTGGCAAAGGACCTAACGGTATTTAAGCAAGGATATGTGAGACCTGAATCTCCCAGCATGAGCAATACTCCCACAATGACAAAGCCGAGGCTGTAAGTCTAAATTTTAAGCTGTGTTACAAAAACAGGGAGCTACTTGGTCTGAATAACATGAATAAACAATTTGGGACTTAAACAATAACAACGTCAGATGACCCAAAGTCTCAATAATCTTTGTCTCTCAATTTCGACAGAACTTACAGGCTGAGTCACATGGTAGAGCAGGTGACTATTACTTTTAAGTCATTTTTTAAATTCTCTCCATGTTTCTTAGATCTTTTTAAAGTCACAGAGAGGTCACAGCTATAGACAATTCCTCTCCTAATTCTGCAGAAGGACAGGCTCAGGTGAGAATGGACTAGCCCTTAGTGACGCTTGATTCAGTGGACTAGGGCCAGCCACTGGAAAACAGTGACATTACAACAGCAACATTTGAAAGTATGCCAGATATTTTAGGCAGGATGGATTAGAGAAACTAGAAGAAAAACAAAGTCAAATTATAATAGTCACTACCCAGTTGTTGCAGAGATGGCAGACATGTGAGCTAATAGGGAAAAACAGATGTGAGCAGAAACAACCAAACAGATTGAGAGAATCTGCAGACAGTCAGCAGTCAAAGAATGACCATTTGTGTGGGCAGCAGTTGAGAACGACACCTGACCTCAGGCCTCCATACACACAAGAACACATGTGCATACACACCTGCACACATGATCACACACAGAGATACATGCACACTCATGTACAACTGTTGTGGGCTATTTGATCACATTGTGAACCCCGACTTTGTATTAATTAAATAAAACCTTGGGTCAGGAGGCAGAGCCAGCAACTAGTTGACAGGAAGAAGCCATAGAAAGTTAGAGGGAGCTCAGAGAAGGGATAGAAAAATGCACAGGAAGTAGTAGGGAGGGACTCTGAGTTTGACAGTTTTTGGTTGGGGACAGCAGAAGAGACTCTTTCTTGTTGGGTCACTGGCTAAGGAGGAAGGTCAGCTGGTTGCTTCTTGGCCTCTCTGAGCTAATCTCAGCAGGCTTTCATCCCAGTATCTGACTCCTGAGTCTTTATTGGTAAAAGAGAACGATATAGACTTAATTAAAAACTACATTTGGCTGCAGGCAGAGGTGGTTCTGTTAGGATGCTGAAGTCCAGCCAGGCCTGGGCCCCAGCCTGAGCAGCTGGGCAGTGATTATGGAGCCTCAGTCAGTAGCTGAACCAGAAGTAGATTCAGGTGCAGCCACTGTGCCAATGACAAAACAACATACCACACATAGACAAACACCAAAAACATTAATAATTTACTAAATAACAGAGTAAGAAAGAATGGCTGAAAATAGCTTGGTGCAACAAAGACTTAAGATCTTAATTTGCCCAAAGCACTAAAAAAAATAAAATAAAATCAACCAGTTCTCAAAGTACACATAACACATCAGGCAGACAAAGTCCATAAAAACAGTGAAGTCTGACAACGGCAAGAATTATCACATACATGTAAACAACATGTTTCAGGTCTGGAAGATGATACAATCAATCCTGAGTAGAAGTCAGAACATTTTAAGGTGAGTGATGGTGAAAGTAAACTCGTGACAAATCAGGGTACTCTCTCTTCAAAACGTATCTGGACCCACCCCCCAAATCAGGGTACTCTCTCTTCAAAACATATCTGGACCCACCCCCCAAATCAGGGTACTCTCTCTTCAAAACATATCTGGACCCACCCCCCAAATCAGGGTACTCTCTCTTCAAAACATATCTGGACCCACCCCCCAAATCAGGGTACTCTCTCTTCAAAATATATCTGGATCCACCCCCTAAATCTCTCTGTACTAACAAAGTCTAAGCACTGGCATTTTCACCTGTGATACGTCATCAAACAAACCATGAGAGCCAAGTCAATCAGGTCAGTTTCCAAAGGCTTCCCAGACACCTTTCACTGTGCCACTCTTGCTGCCCAGAGGACCCTGGAGACCACCAATGACTCTGAAAATCAATCACTTCTCTAAGGCCTCTCCCACCTTTCACCTGAGCTCCTCTAAATTCGGCCATAAGAATTCCAAATCACTCTACCCTAGTTAAAGAGATGACAGGGCCTTTTTGTCAAGATCACGGAATACTTAGCTTACGGCACCAGAAACTCTTAAGACTCCAGACCAGCTCTATCACTTTGCCATGACATAACACTGGACAAGTCCGTCTGTACTCTTGCTGATGGAATCTGAGGAAATAAAGCCAGTCTCTGGGGAGGGGAGTGATATGAGGATTTGTGTGAAGTTTTAATAGTAGAGAGAGTACATAAATGTCAGCATATTTTGTGAAGATGACTATAGATCCATATTAGGTAATATCACTTTATTACAAAATTGGCAATCAATATAAATGTTCAGAGCCTAGATAGAAAGGACAATAGATAATTGTTTAGTCTATATTCATAGACTCCGCAAGCCTGATGAGATTTCTGATTTTGTATTCCGAGTCCAAGTCAAGTCCACTGAAGCTTACATCCATAAGCAAAAGCCTAGTGAGCCTTTTAAGCCAAATCAGTTTAGAATGGCAATAACCAACCCCATTTTTGAATGTCTATAATTTGGGAAATTTTAAGCTCCTTTTTGTTGTAGAGTGTTATTTTCAGGTGTGGTTCTTTTCTTTATGTTGCATTAGTTTAACTCTGTGAAGCTGTGTGACTATGCTTATCCAATACAACTGAAGGTCTAATAAAGAACTTAATAGCCAATAGTGAGGCAGGAAAGAGAAATAGGTGGAGCTGGCATGCAGAGAGAATAAATAGAAGGAGAACTCTGGGAAAAAAAGGAAAAGGAGAAGCTTGAGAAGGAGGAGGACTCTAGGGGCCAGCCACCCAGCTACACAGCAAGCCACAGAGTAAGAGTAAGATTTATAGAAATAAGAAAACGGGAAAATCTTAAGAAAAGCTGACAAGAGACAAGCCAAGCTAAGGCTGGGCATTTGTAAGTAAGAATAAGCCTCCGTGAGTGATTTATTTGGGAGCTGGGTGGCAGGCCCCCTTAAAGAGCAAAAACAATTAATACCTTTTTTTGATGCTCTATAATTTTATGTATTGATTGGCTAGAGTCTTCCTAGCTTGTCTGTGTTGACTGTCTACAGCAATGCTCTCCAATCAATACATCTACAGTGATGATATACTTCACATGTGTACTACCCAACAGTTTTAATTTATATAAGCCTCTGTGTGTTTACTGGGGTCTGAGTGGCTGCAGACCAGGTGGGACACAGGAAAACTTTCAGCTACATACTTACAGAAATCACTATGGAAGGTTGTGATGGCTAATCTCCACTGTCACCTTGACTAGACTTAGAATCACCTAGAAGACTAATGAGGCACACCTCTGGGGGTATCTGTTGGGGGCATTTCCAGAGAGAAGCAAATGGGCTGAGAAGTCCTAGGCTGACAATGGGTAGACCCATCCCATGGTCTAAGGGTCCAGACTCAATCAAATGGGGAAAAGCAGAAAGTTCTGCCAGGACCAGCATGTTCTTTCTGCTTCCTCTCAATCGTGATGTGGTTTGCTCAGTCATGCCTCCCCTACCATGATGGACTGAACCTCCTGAAACCACAAGTCAAAACAAAAGGTTCCTCCTTCAAGTGGTTTGCGTCAGGTGGTGGTCATGGGAACAAGAAAGGGAACTAAAAACAGGCAACACTGGGATTTCATTGTATCTCCATAGCAACTTTATAAAGGATATGACATTCCTTTATTTCTTCATTCAAAAGTATAATGGTTTTCATTCATTTATTCAGTCAAAGCGCCCATACACATCTGGTAAGAAACTGGAGGTAGGGGGCTGGAGAGATGGCTCAGAGGTTAAGAACACTGGCTGTTCTTCCAGAGGTCCTGAGTTCAATTCCCAGCAACCACATGGTGGCTCACAACCATCTGTAATGAGATCTGGCTCCCTCTTCTGGCCTGCAGGGATGCATGCAGACAGAACATTGTATACATAATAAATAAATAAATCTTTTAAAAAAAAAAGAAACTGGAGGTAAAAGATTGAACAAAATAAAATCGTTGAGACTGCAGATCTTATATCTGAGAGGGAAAGAGAAATAAACAAGAAAACTACATATATGTACGTGTGTACATATACACACACACACACACACACACACACACACACACACACTATGGTGTAAGTAGTTTGAGTGATATGAAAAAAATAAAACAAGATGGAAAGAATTGAGAATGTTATTTTCTAGAAAAGGCTTCATAACAAAACCTTTCTATTAAGGTAATAGTTGAGCAGAGAACTATATATAACACAAAGATCAGCTATACGGCTATATGGCTATATGCAGGAAGAGTGTTCCCAGGAAAGGGATAGAATTGCTGGGAGCCAATATACTGAAGATCCCATACAAGATGCAAGAAATACATGAATGAACAAAAGAGATTAGGGGCCGCAAGGACTATGCATTACCATGATTCAATGAAATGCATACTGTCTCACAAATTTTAAAAAAATCAGACAGCATGGTGGCACACATGACTGTAATTCCAGCTCTTGGGAGATAGGAGGAGGAGGATCAGGAATTCAAGGCCAGCCTGGGTTGCATTTAGATCCTGTCTCAAATACAAAAAAAAAAAAAAAAAAGGAAATCAATAAATTCACTGAAGAGAAGAGAAAAATACAAAGAGAGTAAAGAGATGTTGCCTCTACTGTACAGATGAAAATACTGAGAAATTAAAGGACAAACTAATAAATTATAAGACCTACATTTAAACACACAAAGTGACACTTCATCTCACTGTTTTATTAATATGCCATTCTGTTCCTTATACTAAAAAGTCTCCAAAGAGAACCACAGGTGACAAGGACTGTCGGTAATTCTCTGAAATGCCCTCAAAAACAGTATGACAGTATATAGGAGAAAATGATAGAGGAAAGTGAAATATCCACTCTGGATGAAACATAAAAATTCCATTAAAAAGGCATGATTAAAAGGCAAGGAGATATTTGGGGGAAATTCCAGTTTAAAAACAACAAATAAAATGCACAACTTACTGGAAAATCGATGTTTTCAAAGAAGGACAAAATGAAAGAGAACTGTTTAAATAATCCAGC
Organism: Peromyscus californicus insignis; assembly: GCF_007827085.1. Lineage (NCBI taxonomy): Eukaryota > Metazoa > Chordata > Mammalia > Rodentia > Cricetidae > Peromyscus > Peromyscus californicus. Next base: position 76,113,040 of record NW_026294447.1, read on the forward strand.
ACTCACTCCATCAATAGAGAAATATCTAGATGGGGTTGGAAAGGGGTAAGATGGGGACTATAAGGAACAAAGAAGAAAAACAAAGTCACCATTACAGATATTAACTGAACTAGTGACCGGTTAGCAAAACACATCAGGATTTACTGGCACTCTCTGCTTCAAAATTTTCTTTGTTGTAATTCTTGGGATTTAAAACAGTTCATTCCAAAGCTGCTTCCTATCACTTAGCAATCTAGTCCACAACTGCCAACACATTAGCAAATAAAGAAAATGCCAGAACCATATGGGAAAAACTCTCACCATACCATAATAATGTGTTTAATCTGTATGAAAATATATTATTCATAAGTGTCATGCTTTTTTACTAATTACCAAACAATATATATTCTTTCTTGATACATATCCATTCTTGATTATCTAAAAAAAAGAAAGAGAAAAAGCGAGAGAGAGAGAAAAAGACTCAGAACTACAGAAAGAAGAATACATCAACCTTACTGCACCCTCAGAAGGCTATGTCTGTCAGTATGACAGATGTTTGTTTCCATTCATTTCTGTATATATGTGTGATGAATCTTGTATGTCTTTAGAAATATTTCCCAATTTTCTCCATGCTGGCTTTGAAATCATGATCCTCCTGCCTCAGCCTCTGGTGTTCTGGGGTATATCACCCCAGCTCACTTCTTATCATACTTTTAACAAAGTCTTATATCTTAACTATTTTTCAATTAACAATGGAGAATAATTTGTCTGCCTTAAGATATGAGTTTTAATAAAGGCAAAATATTCTACTATAAAGAAGCAGCCATCCTCCACTGTTGAGTCCAGATTTACCAGAGAGGCGAGGGTGAACACTGCTGTTCTTAGTACATGAAAATAACATTATCTGGGGATAGACTACAAGAGGGCTGAGGAACCATTCAGTCAAGCACTTGCCTGGCATGCACACAGTCTTGGCTTTGCTTATGAAAAAATAAACACCCAAAAAGTAAAAGTGTTGATTCAGATTATGTGTCAATCTTCGCAGGTCTCATGAAATGTGCTCACTTCCATTTCTACGACCAAACTTCTCTGAGCATGTCATCCCATACTCACCCATAAAGGGCATCAAGTTCTTCAAACATGAGATATAAGAATAACATCAAATCACTCTGATTTGATTTACTTTATTTGTGTAATATTTGTTTTCTTTCCCCCCATTTTCCAGTTATATTCTGTAATTTTTAAAAGATATATATCATGTGATCATTTTTCTATTACAAGTTAGAATTTTTTTCTCATTGACTTAAGTACACTTCAGAAATATCTATCATCTTATAAATAGTCCTATAAAGAATACTTTGAAAGTTAATTTTGTTATACTGTATGTATATTTCTACTCTTGTTTAAGGTATTGTTTGTGCAGCTCATTTGAAATTGTAATGTATAACTAAGAAATACAGATTAATAATTAGTCTCCATGATAATCAAAGTTATTGTCATGTTAGTTAAGTTTTCTAGGTATACATAAATATATTTCAATTAGGTAGGTAATCTTCAAACACTTCAAAGACCTACAGAATATGGCATTTAAAATGTTTTAAAAACTTAGACTTTCCTGGACAATGAGACACATTTGCTCCTGGCAGCACTGATTTATTTCAAAGAGGAAGATGGGCGTCAAATACACTCCATATGGAGTTTATCTTCTTCTTGGCAAAAATAGCCACTTGGGCAAGAAACTTTCTTGCCTGGACTGCTTGACAGAATATTGTACAAGTAGACATGCAGGACTCATAGGAAGGTGACCAGTGAACTCTGCAAGGCAAGATGGTCCTTCATGTTCCTGCTTCCCAGAAGAAACTGCCAGACATTCTACAGGACACAGGGAAAAGTGACTGAGAGACTAGGCTTGTAGGCTGAAAGTGGATGCCCCAACGTTGTAGAGGAACTTTGGGTGACTATCCAGGCAGCCAGCTGTCTGTGTCATTCTAGATTCTTGGAAGTTGTTTACAATGCTCTTCCCGTTTACTTAGGTAATGTTATATCCTTCTGGGATCTTTGATATAGTTGAAGACTAGATAGTTATAATTATAATTTTCCTTGGTTATGATACAAGATAAATTAGATATGAAACTTTAGACTCACAAATATAGGATAGATAGAGTATTTTAATTTTGCCAAATACAAATAGACAAGACATTATAACTATAATTGTTGCTTGATAACTGTTTGTTCTATATAATTTTGCTATGTTAAAGTTAAAACCTTCCGCCGGGCGGTGGTGGCGCACGCCTTTAATCCCAGCACTCGGGAGGCAGAGCCAGGTGGATGGATCTCTGTGAGTTCGAGGCCAGCCTGGGCTACCAAGTGAGTCCCAGGAAAGGCACAAAGCTACACAGAGAAACCCTGTCTTGAAAAACAAAAAAACAAAAACAAAAACAAACAAAAAAAAAAAAGTTAAAACCTTTCTTTTTAATTAAAGAAAAAGAGGAAATTCTGTGGGATAATGCTCTTGTACACTGGTTTAATAAAATGTGGATTGGCTAGTAGCTAGGCAGGAAGTATAGGTGGGGCAAGCAGATTAGGAGAATTCTGGGAAGAGGAAGCATGGAGCAAGGAGTTGCCAGCCAGAGACAGAGGAAGCAAGATGACAAGGCAGAACTGAGAAAAGGTACCAAGCCACATGGCTAAACATAGATAAGAATTATGGTTAATTTAAGTGTAAGAGATAGTCAGTAATAAGCCCAAGCTAATGGCCGAACAGTTATAATTAGCATAAGTCTCTGAGTGATTATTTTATAAGTGGCTGCGGAACGGTAGGGCAGGGCAGGACCAAAGAAACCTTCTGACTACAGACGCGCACACATACTTAAAACCCAATAATTCAACTCCTACGTTGAAGATAATACATGGTACATTTGCAAAAAGGCCCTTATAAACCCTATTTTCATTAGACATAACATAAAAAACACCAAAACTCCATCAACAGCTTACTACACACATAAAATGTGGTACAACAGACTGAAAAAAACACAGCTAATAAAGTACATGATAAAGCTCACAGACAGTGTTGTGGGAAAGCAATCACATACAAATTCATCCTGCCTGATGCTATTTATATGTAGTTTTAAAACAAACAAAAACCCTAATCTATGATTCAGACACTGGGATAGTGGTCACTTTGGGGGAAGGGAGTGACTGAAGGGTCATAGAACAGGGGCCTCTGGGCAATTTTCACTTTGTTGACTCTGGTTACCTGGAATTGTTTGGTTTATACAGAAAATGTGTGGATCTGCACAGTTATGACTTGTGTATGCTTTCCCTATGGGTGTTATATTCAACTAAAACATCTTTTAAGAAGAAAAGGGATGTTAACCTCAAAACTGCACCAGGAATGACTGTAAATATAGGCTTAACAATATTTTCATGAAGAGATAAATTCTGTCGCATCAAAATTTCCAAAGGACAGAAAATGAGGAAAGGCCACCGTATTTGTTTCTTTTCCCCTTGATGTGATTTAAAAAAAAATACCCTGAACAAGAGAAATTCATTATTGTGCACCATGGCAGGGAAGTCACAGAAGCCAGAGCTTAAAAGGGGTCACATTACATTCCCCCAAGCAGAAGTCAGGGCAGAGAGTGCGGGCTAGTGCTCAGCTCGCCCTCCGCTCACAGCTCGGAATCCTCCTCACAACCAGAACAGACCTTCACAGATCAATGAAGCCAACAATACAAGTGACCCACAGGCCAACCCAACCTCATTAAACCTTCACTCCCAGGTGACTCCAGATTCTACCAAGCTGACAACTGAAATCCACCATCATAGTTATGATCTATAAAAGTACAGTGCTGTAGAGAAAATCTGTAGGCCATTTCTGAAAACTAATGACAACAGAAATCCACTGACAAATCATTATATCTGAGAATGTGGTTCAATGCTAGAAAAATCTATTAATAAATTTTATACAGTAGTAGATTAAGAACAAAAGCCCGTGTGATTTATCGATGCAGCTAGAAAGACATTTATAAAACCCCACATTGTTTTATTACTTAAGGGAAGAACATTTACCAGCAACAAAACTTTCTAACATGAAAAGCTCTATGTTAGGGGTCTTTTCCACATCCAGACAAAATAAGACCACATTATCACTATGCATACTTAAAATGATAAAGTATGAGATCTGGACACATACTTTGCAAAATACAAAAGAATTTACACTGCATATGTGATTCTCCCCATGGAAAACACAAGGAAGTTTACAAACCACTTTAATAAGTTAGGAAAGTTAAGTTTTCTGACTTCAAATCTACCTACAAAAACTAATCTTTCTACATCAATTTGATTATGTAATTAAAAATAACTCCTGCTAAAAAAGAATATTTAAAATCATGACAAAATGTAACAAGAAAATAATGTACAAAGTCTTTGGTGACGGAATTCTGCATAAAAAACTCCGAAGTAGAGAATAAACCATTTTCATGACAATATCATAATCTTCTCAGCTTATGAATTCAAAGTAATTCCAATACATCTCGAAGAGGACTTCAAGTGTGAGAATTTCAGAGAGGTTGATAGACAGATTCCCAAGTGATTAGTGCCAGATACAGACAAAAACTTTTTAAAACATCAAATCCCACATTTCAAGGGTGATATATGAATTTTATTTATCCCATTTCTGGTCTTATCAGTGTCAGAGAAAACAATTCCCACCCTATTATGTCTTCTAAATGACTACAGAGCTTCAGAAAACAAACCAAATAGTATTAAGTCAAAGGTCAGATGAGTTACCCACTGAACAAATAGACCAAACAGGTCAAGAAGTCATTGATTAAATATTAAAAGGAGAAAGAACTCTTTATTTTTTTTTCTTCTTTCTTCGGTGCTGGATACTGAACCCAGGGCCTTGTGCTTGCTACTCAAGTGTTCTACCACTGAGCTACAGCCTCAAAAAACCAAATACATAAATCCTTAAGACAAATCTTAACTTCAATGAGATCAGATCCCAAAGGTTAGAACCCCATTCTCTAAGAAGCGTAGAAAGCAGGTTAGGTACAATTCCACAAAGCCCATGACAGCGCTCACACTAAGTCAATGTGCCAGAGTCTAGGAAAGCCTCTGGAAGGTTCTACATTCCCTTTCAGAAAACCTAGAGAACCGATTGTCAGGAAAAGGAGAGAACAAGGGAGGAAATGGGTAAGAGAGAAAAACTACTCATTAATGAAACCATCAGCTCAGCTCACCAGCTGATAGAAGCCTTGAATGGGGGCTCAGAAAGTACTAGCTCACAGGAATTTCCCACAGGCATTCCCAACTGTATTAGTCATGGCAGCCAACAGGAATGGCCCAGTAAGTACACTTTTATTATGGTTTAAATGTTTATTCTGTTTTTCTTTTCTACTTCTCCACTACTTTGATTTTTTTCAAGATATATTTTTCTTTTTGTTGTTTGTTTGTTTGTTTAGATAGGTCTCACTTTTTTGTAGCCCCAAATACTTTGAAACTCAGGATAATCCTCGTGCCTAGCCTCCCAAGTGCTGGGAATACAGGCATAAACTACCACACCCAGCCAAAAAATTGCTCTTCTTAAAGCTCTACACTATGCTAACTTCATAAATATATATGCAGGATTCCCACTTGTTACATGTTTTAACCCATCCATGTTCATTGAAGTTTCTTAAAAGGAGAGAGAATGGGGTTGGAGAGATGGCTTTGCAGTTAAGAGCATGTACCACTCTTGCAGAGGTCATGAGTTCAGTTCCTAGAACCCATGTGGAGAGGCTCACAGTTGCTTGTAACTCCAGCTCCAGAGAATCGAACAGCCTGTTCTGGTCTGCCCACACACCTGCATTCACATGCACATGCCCACACACAGATGTACATGCATACACATAACTAAAAATAAATCTTTAAAAAAAATAAAGTGAGTATCTATGTAACTCATGTAATGTATATCAGTATCCTATTCAACATTCAAGGCACAATTTAAATGTCAATTCTATCCTAAAAATTGTTACAGTAATAAAATTAACTGCTTCTACATCTTAAATGTACTGTAAGGATAAAGAAACCAGTAATTAAATTAGTAAATCTCTACTACATGCCAAGGCTTTACAAAAAAATTCATCTTAATCTTCTTGATAGTTCCATAAATCATTATCACTTATATAACATGATGGAAACTAAGGAAGAGAGGTTATAGAACTCAACAGTGCCACAGATTTTAGATTTAAATAAAGCCCATCTCATTTCAAAGCCCATGATCATCACACTTCATTATGCCCCACTTTGGCATTCTTATATCATAAACTGAACTAGAATGTATTTGTACACCAGCCTAATCTTGTCGGTTATACACTGTTTGAGGGCAAAGCCCCATCTAGGCCTGAATAGTCCTGTCATAATAATACGTCAGTGCTCCTGTAATGTCAGAAGTCATCTGAAGAAGTCAGTGTCAATTCCCTCATATAACTAGTTTCTATATAACTTCATGATCACAAAGTCAATAAGTACCCAAAGGACTGGGCAGATGGCTCACTTGGCATACCTCCTACACAGACATGAGGACCTGAGTTCAGATCTCCAGCACTCAGATAAAAAAGTATGGCACAGCACTATATACCGATGATTACAACACTTGGTAAGTGGAGGCAGGAGGATCCCTAGGGCTAATAATAAGAGAGAGAGGTGACTGAGGAAAACATCAGAGTGAAAAGAATTATTGTCACACATTGGACAAAAGTCAGTATAGAATTGTGGTCTGTAAAAGAATGAAAATTAAGCCCCAAATCTCCTAGAGCATGCCAGAGAATGATAACAATGTCAGAGTGCAGTCATGACATGCTAGGGCGGCAAAGTTCAGAGTTCAGAGGGCAGGGAGGACGGAATCTTGAGGATGGAACACCACAGAGCAGGGAGCTGTGCAGAGGTGAGCTCACACACCCTGCACACGGGAGACTGTGGGTGAAAACTAAACTTTATATTTACAGAGCATGCTGAGCAAAGCCAAGCAAAGGACCATGAATGGCACATTTTATTAGAAACAAAAATTTTTCAGAGCTCACACAAGATTGTGGGATATATGGTCAATTAAGGCAGAGATCTCATTCAATATCTAAAGCATTACCCAGACTTCAGAAGTCAGACCCTAACAGGAAACCCTCAGTAGATGTAGAAGAGTGACTCTCAAATGCTAGTGTGCATCAAAGCAACCTGTGATTTATTAAAATTCACACTTTTCTGCCTGCAAAGATGGCTCAGTGGTTAAAAGCACTTGCTGCTCTTGGAGAGGACCAGGTTTTGTTCCAAGCACCCCCACGGTGGTGGAAAACCTCCTGTAACTCCAGTCCCAGGGTACTGATGCCCTCCTTCCAGCTTCCACAGGCACCAAACAAACATGTGGTACACGGGCATACATGAAGACAAATTACCTCTACATATAAAATAAAAACAAATCTTTAAAACATCTGACCATTGAACCACTGAATGTGTGCAACTGTTAACATTCTGTAGGCAATGCTGGTTGTTGTTAATATTGCAAAATCTTTTCTCATTTCAAGATCCTTATTGTCCACCTAGCAATGATGCACACTGAAATTTAATCTGCTTAAAAACATATTTGGCTAAGTGAGAAAGAACACTTTACTTTGTCCTAAAAATAATAGTGGTTAGTGTGTACTTCTAAACCCCTCAATAAACATTTTTCCTTCACAATTAAAAATGACTAAGGTCTATTTTAAAATTCAGTTTGAAAATTAATGTAAATACTGAAGACACACATTGAGTGTGAATTTTTGTATGAACACATATAGTAGCTACCATATAGAACTAAGATCAAGGTTTCTGGTATTGTTTTAATACTTTACAACATAAAAAAGTACAAATATAAAGAGCAGTACTTTTTATTATTTTGATAAAAAAAATTCTTGACAGGGTTTAAGAAACAAGCCTAGTAAAAGATTTTTAAATAAACATCCAAAGAAAATATAGTAAATATCCACTTCCCTAGAGCCCAGAGGAATGACTGAAGCTCAACAGCTAACCCAACAACGTCTGTACATTAATGACGAGCAAACACAACTAATGGATGAACGGACAAGCCCGGTTCTTCTCATGTGCTTGCTTGATCTCACTGCTGCAATATGATCGCCTTGGATTTGGTGAACTGTGGAAAATATGAAGAACATTTCCTAAATTTTTTTCCCTTCTAAATTCCTTTTGACTTCAGAAATGTATTTAGAAATGCCTATACAGGAATAGTTTCTTGCAAAGCAGAGAGGCGTGTTTTAATAGCAACTACACTAATGATTCCTGTTGATCAATTTTCGGCCACAGACATTCTCTATTTCTTAGCAGAATGGTAGGGAATAGATTAATTGCAAACAAGTAGTGAGCACAGTGCCAAAATGAACAAGCCTGAATCTTACAACTCAACTTGTTTTATTTGCTATTTGATGCATAGATTTCTTTTATTGCTTCATGCCCAGAGGTAGTTCAACAAACACCCTGAAGATCGCACTATTTAATTCCCAACACCAGCACACAGGTTAGTCCACTGCCCCTTTTTCTTTCTTCCTTCCTTTTTATTTTGTTTTCTTGTTTTTTTGTTTAAGAGTTCTTTCTATGAAACAGGAAATTTACATTTATATGGAGCAAAAGGAAAATCTATCCCAGCTGGTCATCATTTTGCCTCTGGAATGTCACAATCTCACTGTGGCCTCCCTTTCTAGAATTACCCAGTAAGTATTTGGAGGCAGTCATTATGACCCTTTATAAGGCAAGTCCTTTATTCCTTAGCTTGGTCATATGAGGAAATTCCCCTTATCGTCTTAGTCATTTTCTTATAGATGTGCTTGAGACTCATCACTCTTAAAATATGACAACCAGAGTAATCTGACTCATAATTTTAAAAGGCTGTCATCAATCTGGCTCTAGACACTCTGTTAAGGTAGTCCAAGATCATAAAGCAATTTTGTAAAAGAACATGACAAAGTTGTGTATATTGAGTTTGTAGTTAAGTGAATGATGTAAGATCTTTTCTTCTACCTCTACATCTAAGCCATATCCTAACTGCAAAAAAAAGAAAACCACAGCATTATATGTTATATTATAAACACACCCTCATTAAATTTTATCATACTCGTCAAGCCCATTGGCTCAGCATGATTTCTTCTGATTTCTATATCTATTACCTAATAACTTAGCCATCTCTTCCAACTAAGATCAACTACAAATCTGATCAAAATGCCAGCTATATTTTCTTAACTTTTTTATATATAACAGGAAAGAGGAGAGAGATTCCTATAGTATCTCAAGGTCCTCTTTGTAGGCTAACATATATCAATTATCACTTCATATGGTTATTAAACCAGTTACATATAAAATAAAATGATATTATTCTTTCACTTTTTATCAGTCTCAGTGATATCATATAATAGACCAAGTCAAAAAGATTGATAACAGTCAGATTGTTATAGATTAGGAGGAAATCTAGAGAAGAATAAAACTGCCTAGAGGGTTGAGAGATTGCTCTACAGTTAAGGGTCTTACTGCTCTTGCAGAGGAGCCAAGTTTGGGTCCCAGCACCCACATTTCGTAGCTCCCAACAGCCTGTAACTCCAGTTCCAAAGTGTTCACACACACACACACACACACACACACACACACACACACACACTCTAATCTTTTTTTTTTTTTTAAACTTTATTTTATGTGCATTGGTGTGAAGGTGTCAGATCCTCTAGAACTGAAATTACAGACAGTTGTGAGCTGCCATGTGGGTGCTGGGAATTGAACCCGGGTCCTCTGGAAGAGCAGCCAGTGCTCTCAACCACTGAGCCATCTCTCCAGCCCACACACTAATCTTTTTAAAAAAGAATAAAATCAGAGGCTGGAGAGATGGCTCAGCAGTTAAGAGCACAGAGGACCCAGGTTCAATTCTCAGCACCCACATAGCAGCTAATAATCATCTGGAAATCCAGTTCCAGGGATCTGATGCCCTCCTCTGGCCACCGTGAACTCAGGCATGCACTGCGGTGCACAGACCGACATGCTGACAAAACGCTCATACACATAAAAACAAATAAATAAATCTCAAAAACCTTAAAAAAAAAAAAAAAGAATACTGTCAGCCTAATCTAGCACGCTTTTATCCTAAACTCGGGTTGACTCCTGGAGATCATTTGCTGCTTCTAAGTATTTCACAGATCTCTGTCAAATTGCCTAATCAGAATCGTACTGACGGTTCATTTCAGATTCACCAGCTACAGGGAACAAGATAGGCAACCTACATGGGCTATTGCCTGGGTGTCTGTCCCGCTCTCCTTTTCTCCACCACCTTTCTGCCTGAAGCTCAAGGGACTCTGTCCAAGGCAATTCTAGATGAAAGGATGAAAGGTTTAACAAGACCTGGCTTGAACAATATGATAAAATGTACTGAGGACAGGTTTATAGTGTAGTAAATAATGCTGTGACTTGGGAATCAGGGAGAGATAAGTTTGATGTAGGGTTAGAAAAAAGATTTAACATCTTTCAGATCCAGCAAGAGACTGCATCTCAACAAATAAGGTGGGGAACAATTATAGAAGATATTTGCTGTGGTCCTCTGGTATCCACATGCATGTGCACATATGTGCACATACATAATCACACACTCATACATCCATACATACATATTCACACACAATCAAATGTTTTAAAACTACTACTGAGGTTTCTATTTATTTGTTTGTTTGTATGTTTTTTGAGACAGGATCTTTCTACAGAGCCCTGGCTGACCTAGAACTTGTTATGTTCTAGTTTGAGGCTCAAACTCACAGAGATTCACCTGCCTCTGCCTCCCAAACACTGGGATTACAGGTGTATGCCACTACACCCAGCCTACACTGAGATTTCATCTCACCCCAGTCAGAATAGTTAGCATCAAGAAAATAAAAACTAACAAATGTTGTCAAGGATGCAGGAAAAGGTAATCCTTCATACTGTTGGTGAGATGTAGTGTAGCCACTACAGAAACTAGAATGGAGGGTCCTCGGAAATACTAAAAACAGAACAACCACGTTATCCTGCTCTACTGCTCCTGGGTCTATAACTAAAGGATCAAAAGCAACATTCGACAGAGGCATGTGTCCACCCACGTTTACTGCAACCCTATTCACAACTGCTAAGTCATGAAATGAGCCTAGATGTTCACCGGCCCATGAATAGATCAGGCAATTTGATATATGTATACAGGGGAGTATTATTCAGCCATAAAGAATGAAATCATGCCAGGAAAATGGATACAACTTAGATATCACCATGTTAAAGTAAAATAGGCCAGACTCGGAAAAACAAATATAAATGTTTTCCTTCATAAATTAGATCTTTAAAAAATAAAAGACATGAGCATGGGAGGACTCTGAAGGAATGAGAAAGGACCAGCAGGAGGTAGGGAGAGCAGGCCAGTAAGGATAATAGGGACTAGATGTTATCAAAGTACCTTACATACAAAAATGAAAATGCCAGGATGCAATCCATTACCTTACACAATTAACATAAAAAAACATAAAAATGGGCTTTCCAGATTTAAGCATCCAGTTCCTATTGCCAACTGTATTTCTTCATGTTTTCATAACGAACAAGAGGAGCGATAGTTATCTAATGTTTTGGTTTCTTGGGACTGCTTTTCTTCTCCCTTAGCTTATTATCTGGAGTTAGCAATCTTGAAAGTGGTTTCTAGCGAGGATTCCCTTTCTCACCCTCTCTAAGAAAAACCTAAATGTTCAAACCTTAACTTGGCCATCATCTAAAGCAAAAGAGTAGCTTCATCTGCAGCTGCAGGGCAACATCTTCTTCAGGAGTGGGCCTTCCATATTGTCAACTCCTTATCACAAACAAGTGCTTATTATAGACAAGCATGCTGGGATGACACAGTGCAGAACTCAGAGCACCACTGCCTAATGTTAGGTAATAAATTATGACACTCAATAATGCTATGGAACAGACTTTGGACGATAAAAGACAACCCCCTGAGCAAGCAAAAGAATTGGTTATATGGAGAAAAAAGCAAAATTCGGGGTAAAAGCACAAAAGACTATATTTGTTGACGGAATTCAGTAACTAAGCTACTGGACTTGTAGAATTCTTAGTAGTTAAAAAAAAAGTGGATTTTTTTTGTTGTGTTTTATTTTGTTTTGTTTCTGTCTGATTTCCTTATAAGAAACATGAGAAAGCTGGGCACAGACACATCTTTAAGTCCAGCACTTTCAAAGGCAGGCAGATCTCTGTGAGTTCAAGGCCATCTAGGTCTACATAGCGAGCAAGTTCCAGGACAGTGAGGGCTATGTAGAAAGACCTTGTCTCAAAAAACAAAAACAAAAACAAAAGAAAAATGAGCCAAATTGATTAAATAATGTTAAAAGTCAAATCACTCATATGACTGCCATTTGCAAATAAAGAATAACTTTGTAATTCCCCCTAGTTAATTAGGATCAAACCTAAACTCTTAAAAAGATTCATCATAGAAAGGACATAGAGCCGGGTGGTGGTGGCGCACGCCTTTAATCCCAGCACTCGGGAGGCAGAGGCAGGCGGATCTCTGTGAGTTTGAGGCCAGCCTGGTCTCCAAAGCGAGTTCCAGGAAAGGCACAAAGCTACACAGAGAAACCCTGTCTCAAAAAAACCAAAACAAAAAAAAAAAAGAAAGAAAGGACATAGAACTGCCTGAACTGGGTTAAATCCCAGGCTGAGCAAGTAAACGCAAGCAAAGCCGGTTTCAAAGAAAAACCCCCAGACCTCCAGGCTATGGTACTGGCATAACACAGGGAATTCCAAGTGAACGAACGCTCTCTACAGTGGCGCCTATGGGGGCTGCCTACTGCATAGCCCCTCCCTCAAAGTGAACAATAAAAGGCTCTTTCCGTTTTCCCCGAGCATCTCATTCTTCTACCAAACAGAGTAAAAAATCATTAACCTGCAGTATTTTTTAAAATACCCTTCTAGAAACTGTGTCTGAAATACCTATCACATGTGGAGACAGTATGTCTACCAAAGAAATCAGAGGAGAATCATAGCATTTCCTAACTGAAACTTTGAATGTCATCTAGTCTAAGGCTTTCCGTTTTCAAAAGTTCAGGGAGCTTAAGTGATTTTCCTGAAGTAAAGCTGGCAATTAGTGGACACATCAGGAAACCACCACACATAATTCTGTGGCCTCTGTAAGTCACAAACCTTAGTATATAGGAATAATACTTTGCCTAGATGCTGAAGATTTTACATTTTAAAATTCTGCTAATTCAGAAGAGTAATAGTTTTCACTTACACAAAACTAAAACATCACTCGGCAAACTCATAAGTATAGAAAAATGAGTGCTGAAGTTATTACATACTATAAACTACATTTACAAGCCACATTATAATAGCCTAAGTGTACAGTAATCAGATGTCATCACATATAATTAAAGATAAATTCAACGTGTCAAAACAAAAGATCAAAGTGCTTTTACTACTGTGGGGCCATCATTTTCAATGGCCTGTTCCTTGATCATGCCTTTAATTCATACAATTTGGTGAATCACAGAGTCTCCTCTACTGCAGTTGAAATAAGCCCCCAAAGAAGCCTATTTAAGAAAAATCACAAGCATATAAAATGTTCTCAAGTCACATCTGTGAAAAATAGTTTTCTATTAAATTTGACTCTGGGGAAAAGATAGTATGTTGTTTTTCATTTTCTACATTAGATTCTGATCTGAGTGTTTGAGTTACAGGAAGGTCCTCAGCTTCATGGTATGGCAAGAGAGTAGACATCTGAATTGCCTGGTTTCCGTCCATTTGTTAGTGCTTTCTTTGTTTGCTTTGTTTTTAATATCTGCCATGTCCATGAAACACTACCTACCTCCTAAGCACTTCAATGAAAAACAGCCAATGGTAGTATCAGTTGGAATTATTCAAATAAATAAGTAGATGCCGCACTTCAATGAAAAACAGTCAAGGATAGAGTCACTCGGCATTATTCAAATAAATAAATAGACTCCCACTTCAGTTACTTTATTCCTCTAAACTTTGGCTGAACCGCACTGGCTGTTACTTCACTGGGGAAACGGTTGCCAAGTTATCCACAGGCACATGCACACAGACAAACCACAATATGGAGAATGTCAGCCGCTACTCCTCAGACTCTGCTCAAGTATGTGCTGAGTAATGAAGAGTTACTTCTCCAGTCAGTAGAGATGGATGTGAAGTTCCAACAGAACTTCAACTGAGAAAAGATCATCCCAGATGATGGCTGCAAAAGCCAACAATGAAAAGGACCTGGCTATTCAATAATCCTCATTGAAACAGGCAAAACACTGTTAAAAGGGTTTCTGAATAATTAGACTTAAAATCCTAAATAGTCTTAGATGACAAATGTAAGCTAGCTCATCGTGGCCTTTTTCAAGCAAGTGAATGGCTTCAGGGAAATCAGGGTCTCTCACAGTTATCTTTTCAGATGTTGACTGAAATGAAAAAATGGAAATAGATACTATTGAACTTCTTGAAATTATCTTTTAAACTTTGAATTAGTCACTTTCTTAAGTTTATTTGATAACAAATGGATAATTTAAAAAACCCTTATCCCCAAGATATTTCCACTCTCAATATTTTAAAAGTCAAAAGTCTTTCTTGTTAATTTCACTGCCCATTAAAATGCTGGGTCACCTGGAAATGCTCTTGGAACCTGCCTATGGGAAGGCAGTCCAACAATACCGCAAAGGTTTCCTCAAAGGAAGAATAAAAAGGAACAGCACAGGTCAGTGAACTCAGAATTCCCAGTATTTGGGCACATCCCATGTATCATACTTTGTACTATCCACTTTCCTTCCACACTGGAAAAAAAAAAAGAAAAAGAAAAAGACCATCGTACTTCCATTGTTCCCTCAACAGCTCTTAACATCTTTAGTGCTGAGAGCTTACCAATTTGATATGTCATTCTCTGTTTGTTTTAAGTAACACCTCAATCTACAGAACAATAAGGGTGTTTGACATGGGTATATTTATTTTTTATGATACGTTATGCATTGCGTGATCTTGGAAACATGAAGAGTGAAAGCTAGCTGGATGAATCATCCACCTACTAAGAATGTATCGTCTAGAAAGGAGGACACATCATAAGCTAAAGTGTAATGTAACACACAGCTGCACACAACAGAATGAAAATCCTGAAAGAAAACGAATCAAGATCCAGTGAAGACATCTACACAAATCCCAGTGAGGCATTATACAAAAGTAAGAATTGATACTCAGAATAAATATCCGTGAGGGAAGCTAAGA
This sequence comes from Peromyscus californicus insignis, assembly GCF_007827085.1. Lineage (NCBI taxonomy): Eukaryota > Metazoa > Chordata > Mammalia > Rodentia > Cricetidae > Peromyscus > Peromyscus californicus. Next base: position 76,128,304 of record NW_026294447.1, read on the forward strand.
ATTTGATCTATTAAAGGAAGCTAAAAAGATCTGACAACAAAATTTTTCTCTCTGCCGGGCGGTGGTGGCGCACGCCTTTAATCCCAGCACTTGGGAGGCAGAGCCAGGCGGATCTCTGTGAGTTCGAGGCCAGCCTGGGCTACCAAGTGAGTTCCAGGAAAGGCGCAAAGCTACACAGAGAAACCCTGTCTCGAAAAACCAAAAAAAAAAAATTTTTCTCTCAATACTTAGGTTGGTGAAATGTTGCTACAAAGGGTCATACTAGGTCAAGAAGTAACAACTGGACATAAACTATATATTGAATAATAATATATTAAATTTGGTCACTATACCATATAGTATAAGAAAATATACTTTTCTTAAGAGATACACATTAAAGTATTTATAGTAAAGATCATAACCTCTGCAATTTACCAACAATTGGCTCAGAAAAAAAGGTACAGTACTATACATGCATGCATGTATGTATATGTGTATCTAAGAAACTGGGGGGAGGGAGATGCAGCAAACCGTTAACAATTGAAAAAATATGTGAATGGCTTATAAGACTTGATTGTATTATACTTAGAACTTTCACCTTTTCAATTTTTTTACCTTAATGAACATATAAGCTAAAATAAAATCTCACAGACTAGGCACAGGGGTGCACACCTCTAGTTCCAGCTGCTCAGGAGGCATTAAAAGGGGTCTAAGAAGATCCCTTGAGGCAGGAAGATCAAGACACCCTGGACAAAAAGAAGGAAAAAGAAGAAGAAAGATAGCTTAGTAACAGGTTTTAAAAAGTTTTGAATACAAAACCAAGGAATGTTGGGAGAGAGTGAATAAGAACAATGTATGTGTCTGAAAATGTCATACGGAAACACACTACTGTGCATGCTAACTTTAACATTAATAAAAATAAATAAAACGCGGAGGATTTACTAATTCCTTAGGTAAAGAGTGACTTTGAAAGAATTCCAGTAAGGTGTCATGAAACTGCCAATGTTTATGGATAATCCATAGACATGTTTTACGGAATAAATTTAGAGAGATGGGTAAGTTATTACTCCATTACTTACAACAGACTGCTGTGACCTCTAAGAACAAATGGAATCTTGAATAAACACCTAGCTCTGGCTAGAGAAATAGCTCGGAGAATGCATGCCACACAATCATGAGAGCTTAGTTCAATCCACGGACCCTACATGGAGGGTAAAAAGCATGGTGTGGTCTACAAGCTTGTATTCTCAGTGCTGGGAAGATGACGACAGGTAGACCTGGGGCTCGCTGGCCATCCGGTTTAGGCTAATTGGCAAGCCCTAGGACCCGGTGAGGGACTCTGTCTCAGGAAAGAAGGTAGACAGACACCAAATGGACACCACCACCCAAGGTTGACCTCTGGCTTCTACGTGTACACATGCACATGAATCTATATAAACACAAGTGCGTGTGTGTGCGCGCGCACACAAACACACACACACACACACACACACACACACACACACACACACACACACACACCAAAAGAAAAAGAAAAGAAAAACCCTAGCTCTGCCTATTAGTTTGCTTAAAGAAATTATGTAACCATTTCACATCTACCAATAAGCGACGTGCTTTTCCATTAAGGGATAACACTCAGAAATTTTTAGTGTACTCCATTTGGTTTGTAATTGTCACTTTATAACAAAATTTTTAGCTTGACACACTCTTTCTCCCAAAATATTAAAAAAAAAAAATTAAAGGTCATCTTTGGTGCTTGTTACTATAACTGAGGTAGAGTTTGGGGGGGTTAGTTTGGGGGGTTGTTTTTGTTTTTTTAAGATTAAGAACTATTAGCTCTGCCAACTCATCTTAGACAAATCATCACAGAACTTTTTAAGTAAGTGTAAGTCACTCTCACACTTGTGTTCTTACAGTGGTGGTGGTGGTGGTGGTGGTGGTGGTGGTGGTGGTGACAGTACTGCTGCTGGTGGTGATGGTGATGATGGTGGTGATGGTGGTGATGATGGTGATGGTGGTGGTGGTGGTGGTGATGATGGTGATGGTGGTGGTGGTGGTGATGGTGGTGGTGATGATGGTGATGGTGGTGGTGATGATGATGGTGATGGTGGTGGTGGTGGTGATGATGGTGATGGTGGTGATGATGGTGATGGTGGTGGTGGTGGTGATGATGATGAAAATGATGTTTAAACCCATGCCTGTGTGTGTTAGGTAAGCAGTGGACCACTGAGCTATACATTTCCAGCTCCCCATAAATATTCAGTAAATGCCATTTTATGCATAAAATAATTACTAAAAGCTTCAACAAGAGTAAAATTGCCTGACTTTCCCATAATGTGATACATTAATGGGGAGCTGTCCAGTGTTGTCATTGTTGGCAGAAATGCACTACCTCCTCTCACTCAAACTGGCACAAGAAGCTTCCATAGTATTTTTTTCCTCTTTTGTTTTTCTTTTTCTATAAAGAGGCCAATGGTATCTAGTGGCTAAATTAAGCACAATATATGAAATACAATGATAATACTCTCCTTAGCTTAATTTCTCATTATAACTACTGCATTACTTTGGTTGAGTCCTCACTTGTGGTAAAATGCAAAAATTTCTTTCCCCAAATTATACTACAAATGAGTCCCTTAACCAGTACAGTATGTCTTAGTTAGGATTACTATTGCTGTGAAGAGATATCATGATCATAGCAACTCTTATAAAGGAAAACATTTCAGCAAGGTGGCAGCTTACAGTTTCAGAGGTTCCATCAATGTTGGGGAGCATTGGAAGTATGCAGGCAGACAAGGTGCTGGAGGAGTAGCTGAGAGTCCTACATCTTGCAGGCAACAGGAAGGCGACTGAGATACTGGTAAGTATCCTGAGCATAGGAAACCTCAAAGTCTGCCCTCACAGTGACACACTTCCTCCAACAAGGCCGTATCTCCTAATAGTGCCACTCCCTATGAAATTATGGGAGCCAATTACACTCAAACCACCTCATGGTATAATAGCATTATATGGCTCCTACAGATCCACCTACTTTTTGTAAGGATTTTTGTTAAGAGACCACAATGAGAAGGAAAAACTAAAAGGCTTTCAAGAAAGTACAAATGAATATGTATTTCCATAAAGATTGAGGTGGTCTAACATAATAAAAAAAATAGATGCAATTCTTTCTATATTAAATAGAAGTACAAATCCTCCATACAAAATGGATGACCAGGGTACAGTAAATTTTGTAAATAGTCTTCTTTAATCACATTCTAACAACACCATAAAATAAAAGCTCATAAACAATCCTCAGACCTCATCCATGATATATATATGTTGTTAATTTTATATTTATATCATGTTTATAACACAATAACATAAATGGTAAATAATGTTGCTTTTATGGATGAACTGTCTCTTTACAGTATTTAAGGAATAATTCTATTGCATTATTAAAATCTGTACATAATTTAAATGTATAATTTGATAATCTTGAGTTATGTATATGCCTGAAAAATCTATATTCACAGTTAAGACAAACATCCTTAACCCCGAAAAGTTTCCTTTTGTCTTTCTGTAATCTTTCCTCTTCTCTGTTCCCACTGCAAGGGAACCATTAATCTGACATTCGCATAGATTATTTTTTATTTTCTAGAAGTTTTATATGTGAAACATAGTTTATATTCTCTTTTAATTGGTTTCTTTCATTCAGTAAAATTATTTTGAGAGTCATTCACTCTCAAAATATGTTGTTGTTATATTTAACAATAGCTCCCTATAATTGCTGAGTAGTATTCCATTGTATGTATATGCTACAATGTGTTCATCCATTTACTGTTTGTGGGTCTTTGCATGACTTCACAGGTTTAGGCTAAACCAAATAAAGCTGCTACAGTAATCACATACTGACCTGAACAAACGTATGTTTTCTTCTTTTTTTATTTAAATTTTTTTTATTCATTTTACAAACCAACCACAGATCCCCCCTCATCCCTCCTCCCACTCCCCTCATCCCCACCTAACTGCCCCCCCGAACCACTTATCCAAAAGGATAAATTCTCCCATGGGGGGACAGCAAAGCCTGGTACATTCAGTTGAAGCAGGACCAAGCCCCTTCCTATTGCATCAAGGGTGAGCAAAGTATCTGACCATACATTAAGTAATGGAATCCAGAAAGCCAGCTCATGCACCAGGGAGGGATCCTGATCACACTCAAATAGACCCAGCTACACAACTGTCTCTCATATGCAGAGGGTCTAGTGTGGTCCCATGCAGATTCCACAGCTGTCAGTCTAAAGTTCATGAGTTCCTATGAGCTTGGATCAGTTGTCTCTGTAGATTTCCCCATCACGATCTCAACTCCCCTTACTCATATAATCCCTCTTCCATCTCTTCAACTGGACTCCTGGAGCTCGACCTGGTGCTTGGTTGTGGATCTCTGCATCTGCTTCCATCAGTTACTGGATGAAGGCTCTATGATGACAGTTAGGGTATTCACCAATCTGATTACCAGGGTAGGTCAGTTCAGGCACCCTCACCACTATTGCTAGTCGTCTAATCTGGGGTCGTCCTTGTGGATTCCTGGGACTTTCCCTAGCGTCAGGTTTCTCCCTTACCACATAATGTCTCCCTCTAGCAACCTAGACACCCCTCAACCAAAGAATGGATAAAGAAAATGTGGTACATATACACAATGGAGTATTACTCAGCTGTAAAAAACAATGACATCATGAAATTTGCAGGCAGATAGATGGAACTAGAAAATATCATCCTAAATGAGATAACACAGACTCAGAAAGACAAACATAGCATGTACTCACTCATAAGTGGATACGAGATATAAAGCAAAGAATAACCAGACTACAATCCACAGCTCCAGAGAAGCAAGGAAACAAAGAGGACCCTAAGAGGGACGTATAGATCACCTTGGGGAGGGGAAATAGAGGAGATCTCCATAAGTAAACTGGGGTTGGGGGGGGCAATAAAGGGGAGGGGATGGGGGGTGAGAACATGAGGGAACAGGATAGTTGAGCTGCGGGAGGGACGGAGTAGAAGAGCAAATATATGTTTTCAATTCTCTTGTATTAAAAAATAGAATGATTAAATCACATAGTAGGTGCATAATTAATATTTTTAAAACATTGCCAAACAGGTTTTCAAAGTCATTGTGCCAATTTACATTGTCTACAAGAGAGGAGTTACGTTCTTTCACATACTCACCAACACTTTGTACGGTGAGTGTTTTTAATTTTAGCTTTACAAATAGGTGTGGCATCTCACTGTGACTTTAATTTACATTTCTCTGATACTGACACTGAGCTTCTTTTTGTGTTTGTCATCCATACATATTCAATGGCACAACTACTAAAATCTTGTGTATATTCTCAAATTACTTACATCAGGAATGTGCATAATTTTTGTTATTGGTTTCTTTTCCTTTTTAATGGCGAGAATTTGTATATTCTGGTTCTAAGTCCCCATCTCATCTATTCATATTCATTATAAGAATTGCAAATATTCTCCCCAGACTATGGTTTATCGTTCTTTTTTGGAAAGATAAAAATTTAATTTTGATGTTCAGGGTATCTATTGGTTCTTTTATAGGCTGTGCCCTGTGCTCTGAGGCAACAAAAATTTTCTTATTTATCCTTTTAAAAATTTTATACTTTTATCTATCATCCATTTAAGTTAATTTTTACATATTATACAAAGAGTAATTTGAATAATTCTCTCACATAAACAGCCAATTATTTCAGCACCATCTCTTAAAATTTAAAAGTTTAGCCTTTCTCCAGTTAATCATACTTTTGTCAATACTAAGTTGCCCATCTATTTATGCATCTCTTCCGGGACTTTCCCCACTCCACTAATCTGTTCCTCTGCCTTTACAGCAATTCTAGGCTCTGCCTTGGTCACTCTAGCCTCATCCATCTTTCAATCAGGAAGAGGAAGTCCTTTGCTTATTCACTGGTTCTCTTTGGTTCTCTCTCTCTCTCTCTCTCTCTCTCTCTCTCTCTCTCTCTCTCTCTCTCTCTCTCTCGGACCTGGTACTCTCTACGGAGTCCTGGCTGGTCTTGAATTCATGGCCATCCTTCTGCCTCAGCCCTAGACAGAGTGCTGGGATATATATCACCACACCTGTATTTAAAGCTGTTCTTTACAAAAAAAATTGTTTTGTCTGTTACTATAGTAATGGAAATTAAATAATGGATTCTCAATTCTAAATGTTAAACATAAATAACAAGTTTTAAAAGCACAAAAAGTGCAGATTTTGGCAATACTCTCCTGCAAAGTGTTAAGCATTTTGCAGAAACTATCTCTCAGCTTATATCTAATCATTTTTGTGATTTAAATAGCCCCAATTTTAAACTTAATAACAGGAAGTAACAGACTACATATGTAACACCTATTACATGCTTAATAGAGTACAAAACTACGTTCAATGACAATAGGCGACAGTGTTTCTACTGCACTGAACTCCACGTGAGAAATAAAGTACAGATATAAATTCACTTCACAAAGGTCAAAAGTAAATCAACATAAAAATAACAGAGGAAATATGTGGTCCACAAACACTATGGAAAAATAAGACCCGGTAGGATTATTATGAAGGCTCTCTAAAGGAAAGTGTAAGCTGGGTTTGGAGAGGAACGATGATGAGATTAGGGTAAATGGACTCAGTGGGAAGAAAGAGCATAACGGCGTTTAGCCTACACTGCTAACACCAGGCAGGGCAAGTGGAAAGGGGAGCAGCTGACACTCAGAAGATCACGGACAAGGAGCCTCCAGTGGCAGTTTTGAAATGCCTTGAGGTAGTCAAGCAAAAGCGTGCATTGACTTAAAATGTTCAGGCCTGTTCAAAATTAAAGTTGAATGTTCTGTTCTAACTGCACTCAATTAAAGATTTTCAAGCCATATGCAAATCATAATTGCACTTTCAAATTTCACTCTTGTGGGGTAAAAACAACTTTGCACACTTCTCTTGAACAGTAGGGAAGCCTCAGGGCTCTAGAGATGTTTACAGTGAACTCCCTGGGTTTTCATTGCAAAATCTGCCCACTTGGCAGTTTCATGTTTAGATGATAACTAGGGAGTAAAGTACACCTCCCACCCCACGCCCCAAACACACACACACACACACACACACACACACACACACACACACACACACACACACGCCCTTCTAGCAAGATAAATCCATCATCTTTCAGCATATGGAAACATTTTCATATTGTCAGCTCTGGTGGGGTAGGCATTTGCAAATGCCATTCAGTGAAATGTACACTTTCAAGTCAGCTTGATTAGACAGAGATTCATGTGGCAAACACTGCATTCAATAAATCCTTTCCCTTTTGTGCAGAAGGGAATGTTCAAACTCGTTTAAAATGCAGCAGAGTGATCAAGGAAGACGGAAACTGAGTAAAAACTCCTTCAGGACTTGGAAGATTTTTAGAAATTTGCAAGTAAATGAGCTAATTTTTATTTTAAATTCTTCATTCAAGTAATGAAGTGGTGGTCAAAGGGATGAGGCTGAATGGGGCAGCAGATAGAGAAGGCTGAGCAGAGTCCTCAGAGAGCCACACCATGCTCCTTCCTGACACTCCATGCCTGTTGCTCCCCTCACTTCTTTACCTCCTTTCCATACACCAGGGAGGGGGACACGTGCGTGCGTGCGTGAGGAGTACAGTCCTGAGGAAGGGAGCACAACCAACCGAGACATGTCAGAGAGCGCAGAGCAGCAGGGGGAGAGAGAGCAGCAGGGTGCTCCATGGGAGGACTGGCTGCAGACAGGAGGTGCCAACCGAGGAGATGAGACAGTAAACAGGCAAGGACATATCTGCTAAGTCTTGCCTTCCCAAGGACATGCTCCCCAAATAAATCATTAGCGGTAAGGATCGAAGGTAGGGTTCAAAAGGTGTAACCTTTTCTAGTTCTTAAGTTTCTCTAATTCAACTGTTTATGCAATAAAGTAAGGAATTTTTTTCTTAAACACACATATGCACAAATAACAGGGAGAGATTGGTTTTTGTTTTGTTTTGTTGGTTTTTAGTTTTGTATAAACACCAGTAATTTAGCCACAAGGAAACCAAAAACATTCAAATAATAATCTGAATCACAGACTCAAATTATAAGTAATCCTAAAACCAAGTCTAAACAGAGTATGAGATGGTGAGAATGGAAAAAGCCAAATGTTGAATCATTGTCTCACTCAGGCACCGTCAGACAAGCGGCCTCTCGAAGTCGATGGGAACTACTACGGAAAGAGCTGGACCGTGTGCTCAGGGAGGGGCTGTGGAGCACTCAGTCCTAAAGGGGCTGTCTTTATCAAACCCCTCCTCCTCAGGGCCCAGGGAACTCTCCAGAAGAGGAGGCAGAAAGACTAAGAGCCAGAGGGGATGGAGGACACTGAGGAGACACAAGAGGACTCATTCACAAATGAGCTCCAGAGAGTGCTCCAGCATGCATGGGGCCTTGCAAGGGTTGCAGCCAGATGGGGGTCCCGGCCTCGAGAAGGAGCCGTGGATACAGCAACCGCTTGCAAAGGAAAAAATCAGTTTTTTCCAATGGAGTCTCACTAGGTATATAACCCACTTAAGGCCCCATGGCCAACAGCAGACAGTCAGCACGAAACAACTTCAGCAGAAGTTTTGTAGATTTTTTTTTTTTTTTTGGCCTCATGTTGCTTTATTTGGGCATTTTTTTTACTAGCTGCTCTTTTGCTTTTATATTATGGTTTCTGATTTTTGTGTTTTTATGGGTTTTGTTTGATATGTGTCTGTGTTTTTCATGCGCTTTTTCCTTTTGTTTATTTAATGCTGGTTTATTTGGGGGTATTTATTTATTTTCTGTTTGTTTTCTAAAGAGAGAAAGAAGCCGTGGAATTGGATGGGTGGAGAGAAGGGGAGGAATGGGGAAGAGAAGGGAAAGGAAAAACAACGATCAAAATATATTGTAGGAAAACAAATCTATTTTCCATTAAAAACAGTCAAATGTGCCTCTGTATTCTCACTTTAAGCAAACATTCTTCCTGTCTTTGGGAGTGGAAAGTAGAAGAACAGAAGAGTAGATAGTGAGGATGGAGAATGAAGGAGGAGGAGGAGGAGGAGGAGATGGAGGAGGAGGAGGAGGAGGAGGAGGAGGAGGAGGTAGAGGGGGAGGGTGAAGGGGAGGAGGAGGAAAACCTGAAGAATATTAGTAGAACTAATAACAGGAATAGAGTTATGTCTTAGCAAAAACATAGAACTTAAAGTCAGCCAAAGAACCCAGGCCTTCTTCCCACTGCCTCCCCCTCTAGCCTCATTCTACAGGGCTGTATTAGAAATGCCAAGAATGTTATGGAACACAATTAGCCAAATTATTTATAAGCTATGCTTCAGGTTACAAATTCATACTATTATTATTATTTTAACTTTTCTCGGAGAACGAGAAGCTGCTGAAACTCAATTTCAGTTATTTGCCCTTTGTGTGTGTATGTGTGTGTGCGTGCGCGCATGCATTAAATTCATGAAATTTTCAAGAGGAGACCGAAGTAAATTCCGCTTATCTCAGCCAAAGGGCTAGGCCAGCTCAAACTGACGCAAGACAGGGGCCTGAGCTCCTTACTAGTTAGCATCTGTCCTGCTCCAGGCAACGTGTACACTTTTGCTTTGACAGTTCAAGGCTAAATGCCAATTCTGATCCTTAGCCAGAAGGAAAAGTTTTTCTTTAATTAATCTCTTCATATAGCAATTCATTGAGAAAATGACGAAATGTAGCCACACACTGTACTGAAGGCAGCTAATCCCCACGAACGGCTCTGGGAGTCATCCGTCATTCATCAGCAACGGAAGGAGAAGTTTTTACAGCCAAGTCCAGGTTCCTAACTTCTCAATCCGCCAGCATGCACACAGAGCACCCCACAAAAGGCACACAGGATATTGCTTTCTGAAAATTGGAATTCTCTTTGGAAAGAGAAATTAACTAACTCACTTAAACTAATTAAAAATAAATCAACTGTTTGGCATGACATATTAATACATCAGGAATTTGAAGTTTAGGAACGAGTTGGGCCAGAACTGTCTAAAGTGGCTTTACAAGAGTGGAAAGACATAATGAGATCTGAGTGGGCAGAATCAGTAAGAGTTGAAAACACGGGAGGGCAGACAGTGTAAGGAAGGAGAAAAGCAGGAAAGCTGGATTTCAGCATGTGGTCGTGGGGATCAGGACAGGGGTTATCCTAAGGTGGAAGCAATTAAGTAAAGTAGGGGTTTGTTTAAAAACAAAGAACAAAAAATGCTGAGGAGCTGGAGTGATGGTTAGAAGAGCTTGCTGATGATCACGTAGAAAACCCAGATTTGGTTCCTAACACCGACATGGTAGCTCCCAACTGTCCATAACTCCAGTTCCAGGAGATCAAAGCCCTCTTCTGCTCTCTGTGGGCACCAGGCACATGTTTGGTACACACACACACACACAGAGGCAAGCACTCATGGGCATACATTTTTAATAAATAGTTTTTTAAAAAGAAACACAGTTGAATAAATGGAGGAAGCCTGGCTTATGGTAGGATCTGGATGCCAGGGAGGCAGATATAAACCTGAAGATTAGATCAGTGAGTCCTAATTGGTTATTACCAGGAAAGCGGCGACATGAGTCTCTTTGGAAAGGATGGTTTTAAAAACCACATGTGACAAAAAGTAGAAGCCAGCAAAGCAGCTGTAGAAGCTACATACTCGTGGAGCACCAAACGCTTCAGACTGAGAGTGTCCACTTAGCAAGCAGTCGGCATTTACTGTCAACTTTATCATAAGGCTCTACATAAGACAAATGGGGTACGCCTGGTCCACAGAGACGGGGATGACAAATGTTCCTTAAGATTAACTTTGAAGCGGTTTGTTACAGCAATAGATAACTAATATGGACTGAAGCCAGCAAGTGGACATGGAGAAAGCAGGCGGGAACCAGAATTACTGCCCTGAAGACAGTGTTTGAGTGGGTTTTCTGGAAACTCTTTGTGCTCTTGCAGGAAGGTTTAAGTGTTCACCTCACTCCATACCTAATCCTAACCCAGTCCTCCATCTTAAATATACTGACCTATAGGATCCAAAATACATAATCTGGCATGTTTTTCTTCCTCAATTATCCTAAATTGGGGGTTAAAATATCAAAGGACTTTTATGAGTGATAACTACCTAAAGTAATTAGAAAACTGCTTTTAAGAGACACTTAAGAAGCATAAGAAAATAGAGTGTTTAAAAATTGATACTTAGAGTGAACATTGAATGCTCAATTTTTAAGTTTATTCAAAGAACAACAAAATTTTAAATTTTACAGTGGTCCCAAATTAATCTACAATTTTGCCACTTAAAATATAAACAGGCCACTACCAATCTTAAGAAGTTGTAATCAGGACAAATTCTTACACTGAAAATGTTTGTGGGCTCTTACACAAAACAGCTGCCCCCCCCCCCCCAGGATGACTAAAATAACACAAATTAGATGTAATTGAGTTAAAGGACCACACCAGGTTTGTAATTCAATTTGTCCTATGCGGTTTGGGTTTGGGGTTACCCCCCCACCCCCCATCAAACCACAGTTTGAAATTTTCATCAAATGAGAAGTACAGAGGAACAGATATACACAGGGAATGTTCAGCATGAACAATTTACATAAAATCCACTTCAACAGTGTGCAGAGTTTTTTGTTGTTTGCTGATTTAAGTCTGGTAGTGGCACGCATTTGTCTGTAGAAACTTCTTCCTGCCAAATTCTCACTGTTTCACAACATATCCAATCAGTAAGCTTCACTGTGATCTAGTTTCATAACTTAGCACATTCTTTACTTATAAGCAGAGAGGAGATTCCAGGTCAGATTCAAACCCTCTTGTAGGTCGGAATCCCAAACCCTCAAGGTCATTCATTCCCATGGGCAGAGCCAGAACTGTCACTACCACCATTTCAGTGGCCTCAGACAGGACTGATTGTCTCTTGTTGATAGATACGGCTAGTTACACTGTCACCACCATGTTGATATATTTTTTTCTACAGGTCTAGCTCTCATAGACCCAGCCCTAGAAGAATGTTAAACTTGAAATTAACCAATCTCTAGCCTTATGTTGGCCCAAACAAAGCAATTTGGCCATGAGATTTTCAGGAAAAGAGTTAGACCCAGAAATTTAGTGTTGCCTTTCATCATGTTCCTTCCAGTAGAAGTCGTGGGTTTCAAGCAAAATATGAGATGAGAGTTTTCCAAATGAGTGGGTTGACTAAGTAGCTCTTACTTCATGGTGTGATAATAATTCCAACCAAAAGAGTCTAATGGAGCACAGTAGTAGAATGCTTTCCTGACAAACACAAGCACAGATTTGTTCTCCAGCTACACACACACACACACACACACACACACAAAGGATGTGTACCAACTTGAAAGCTAATCAAGAAACAGACTCACCTTATTTGATATTACATATAAAGTATTTGAGTTTTTACATATATTACAAAGTCATTGTGCCCTTGGGAAGATAAAATATGTGCTGTGGGATGTTCTGTATGGCAAATATGTTAATAAATAAAACACTGATTGGCCAGTAGCCAGACAGGAAATATAGGTGGGACTAACAGAGAGGGAATTAAGGGAACAAGAAGGAAAGGAGGAGACTGCCTGCAGCCGCCACCAGGACAAGGAAGATGGAAGGTACCAGTAAGCCATGAGCCACGTGGCAAAGTATAGATTAATAGAAATGGGCTGAATATAAGAGCAAGAGCTAGACAACGATAGGCCTGAGCTAATGACCAAGCAGTTTAAATAATGTAAGCGTCTGTATGTTTGTTTTATAAGTGGGCTAAGGGACTGCTGGGGATTGGCGGGACGCGGAGAGAAAACTCTCCAGCTACAAATATGAATACTTTTACTAAAACTAACTCTGGTCTCTAAATTTTTTTACTTTGGCAAATACACACATGAAAAGAAGATAACCCAATAATTTTTTCTTGCATAACATTTCTGAATACCTTAAAGCTGACCCTTCTAAAGACTGAATTCTTCCCAGCTGTCTTAAACTTCTAAAACTACACCAAAGAAATTGTTCAGGCAATATTGCCATCAATAATGTCAAATGAGCAGGGAAAGCAATTTTTTAAACATTTTATTTTAACAGTATCAATATCATGGAGACAAAAATTTTTCTAGCTGAGAGACTATTCAGTCCTCTGCCTGAGGTTTAACACCACCTAAAGTATATGATGAACCTTCCTAAAAAACAAGATTCAGAAGTGCCACTAGTTAATTATAGGCATCTCACATAGAAATCAGATGCCAAGTACAAAATGGTTAAGATTACTATTCCAGCTAGGACATGCACAGGGCATGCAAACAATTTTAGATGCCTAACTGTTGTTTTTATTCCAGATAAAGAAACAGGCAGTAGACTCCTTAAAAGTGGAGGGATGCACTATTGAGGCAATACTAGCCTACATCTTCAATTCATTTATACTGAAGCTAGTTCTACACAGCTTTAAAAAGCTCGGTTCCAATACATTAAATGAATCTCAAATTACACAGCCATTTAACAAAGGGAGTAACTGAGGCAAAGCAAAATGATCTGATTCACCCATGGCAATGTGTTAAGACTCCACTGTAGTTAGAAAATAAACAGCACGTCTTTCCACCAAGACAGAATGCCACAAACAGTCACATGACATTTAGCAACCACACAAGAAAAAAACTGTCCCAGGAGCAGTCTGGAAAGTGTCAAGAACCAGGTGTTCTTCAGGACTCAGTGCAAGCTCAAGCCCAGTCTACTGCAGCTCACTGCCCTGCAGCCACTCTGCGACAGTAACTTGTGTGTGAGCATAAAGCTTCTCCTCATTTTACATCTGCAAACAAAGAAGAAACAAGGACGCCAGGCAAGCCCGTAGTTGTCCTCTCCAACTGCATCCCTGCTTCCTGACCGGCTCCTAAGCTGAAGGGAAATCAAAACAGCAACTTTTTTTTTTTTTACCCACACAACCATAGTCTATGAAGAACACTAAATCTGACAGAAAGGAACGTTCTATTGACATAATAAGTATAACAAACTTAAGCTGCAAACTAATCAAACACAAGTTACAGTTTTAGTTCACATGAAACTGGCTGAATAAGAAAAACAAAACAAAAAACCTTCTTACAACATCAGTTCAAAATATCGTGCAGCCACTGAGCCTGATCTGAAACATCCCAGAGTGATTTACCTCCACACTATAAACATGGCATCCTATCTCAGTACAGGTTATACTTGCAACAAGTTTCATATGTATTTAGAAATACTTGGTTGTAAAACAGACAGATTTAAATTGCAGTGTTTAATATTTGTATATGGTAACAAAATAGACCCCAGATGCAGAAAATACACAGCAAAGGCTATGGGATTTCGGGCAATCAAGTGTCACTTTTGGTCCCCAAGTCAACACCAAACACTGAAAGACCTTGGAAAGAAGAAAGTGAAAAAAGGAATTTCTTTAAACGGGTCCCTACAAAAAATATCTACCTTTATGTACAATTGTTTTTCCTTTATGAGAAAATAAACTGGTTATTTCTCATTAACAGGGTAAGAGTCTTTTTCATGGTTTTATAACAACAAGCAGCCAATCAGAAATGATAAAAAACAGAATTTAGAAGGAGAATCTGGCAGTATTTCTAACACAAAGCACATTCTACTGAGAAACGGGGAAAGTTTACATAATTTTCTATTTGGAGGGTACCTAAATGACAGAACTCATGAAGAATACTCTAGCAAAAATAAGAATACAAATATAACTTTATAGAACGCCAACAGGCAAGCAGCTAAGATGTTAGAATTGGCATGAACTAAATGCATCATAGAATGGCTGCTGCAGGAGCCTTAGGCCTCAGCGTTTGTGCAGGTTTTCATGAGAAAGTTCTATCTGACAGAAAACACTTTGCCTCCAAGAAATAAAACCTGATGACGTGCTCTGAGTACTTGCTTTCAAGAATGATCTTAAAAGCCAGGCAGTGGTGGTGTACACCTTTAATCCCAGCACTCAAGAGGCAGAGACAGGTGGATCTCTATGAGTTCTAGGCCAGCATGGTATACAGAGTGAGTTCCAGGAAAGCCAGGGAGTGCTACACAGAGAAACCTTGTCTTGAAAAAAAAAAGGATCTTAAACAATGTGATAATTATCCACCACCACCATTCAATTGCGTCTTTATTGAGGAGCACAAAATAACTCAAAGTGATGGTCTTTATCATTTCACAAAACATACTTGAGTCAGTTAAGAAAAATAATTTACCACACACTGAAATTAACGAGGAGTATTTGCAACTACAAAGTAAGAGTAATGGCCTGGGAATAATTCTCCATTTTAGGCCCCTAACCCTCTGCTCTGTTACCTGATGGTGCCTCCAAAGATTCTGACAGTCAAAACATATTGAGTGCAAACCTTTGACAAGCACTTTCTCAGAAACTCATGTTCCTCTATTTCTTAGTTTTATATAATAACAACAATCAGATAGTAGCAGTCTGATTTAAGAAAGTCAAGAGTTTGCTGAAAATAATATTGACAATTATCAAGTAACTTGGCAGGTTTGCTTAGAACATTCCATGATCATTGCTAATGTTCTTCTAGAAAGGGTAGCAATAAGTGGCAAGGTTTCATCAATTTCATCATTTATGTTCACAATTAGCTACAACCTAAGTCAACAATACAAAGTTTCAGTTTAGCAAACTATATTCTCTGAAAATATTCCAATAGCTTAAGTGAATCCCAGAGCTGTGAAAGATTACAAAAGTCCTCTCTTTTCACAGATTTCAAATTTACTTCTTGAATTAATTTGGGAATTTTTGTGCTAACAGGGCAATTGAGGGGGGAGAACTCACCGCATATGAGAAAGGGGAAAGCAGATGTAGACATACCACCAAAGTCCCAGGTATGGCTCATTTTCAGCAGCAGCAGTAACTGAGGAGTGGGGGTCTAGCAGTGTTAATCTCTCTGAACTTAATCCAACAGTGTCTAATATGGTCTAATTTTTAAGGAAAAATTTCTCCCTGAGCCAACAATTATAACTTTCTTTATATTTTAATTGGCCTCAAACCTAATACTGACTTACTCATTTTTTTCCATTTTTACCTTCTAATTGTGCATGTGCAATTACTATGAAAAGATAGAATTAAGAAAACCCCAAAGATTCTACTGTGTAGAAGTCAAAAAAAATTAAAAAAGCAATTAAACCATCCATATGCAGTCACAGGACATGGTGAAGTTATAATCTAGATTCAAAGAAAGCAAGTTTTCAGGATGAGAGTCAGAGTTTGTTTTTGTGAGGAGCACTCCCACCACGGCAGAATTGCATGCCTGAATAAGCCTGCTCATCCATTCGCACATCCTCCCCAAGTGGATGCAAGGAAAGGTCCACGGGACAGAAACCAAGCTGCAGTGGCACTGATTTCAATTGACTGTGGAGACGAAACAGGGACTGTTGTCATGACAGAGGGGAGGGGAACTTCTGAGATATTGTGAATATTTGTATATAGTAGCACACTACTTTTATAATAAAACTAGTTGTTTGAAAGACATGGATAAAAAGGAAAAGAGTTGAACGTGTTTCTGCATGAGTCAGCAAGACTAGGCACAGGTGTGAGAATGGTCCCCTTCCTCTCCAGGTCAAAGCTTCTCTTGTCCTTCATTGTGTCTATTCTAAAGTCACCATATTTGGGTCTTTTTGATACGTTGTTGTTTTGTTTGGTTGGCTATGGTTCTTTGGAGACAGGGTACTCATTCAATAGCCCAGGCTAGACTAGCACTCACTAGTACCCAGAAATTGTAGCAATTCTCCCACCTCAGCCTTCAAAACACTGGGACTAGAGGGGTGAACCACTACACCCAGCTTGTAAGGTTTGGGTTTTATTTGTTTTGTTTTTATTGGAGATAGGACCCAGTACCTCACACGTGGCTAAGCTTGTGTTTGACCACTAAGCTATATCCCTACCCCCAAAACTGTTAAGTTTTTAATGCATTAATGTGAAACTCTTGCTTCTTAACTACTCGGTGCTCCCTTGAAAAGTGAGATATGGCAGATATAAGTTTTCTCTTCATTCTTGAACCTAATCACCACCGCAGGAATCTTCTGTGGCTCTTTTCTTTCAGCTCCATCTGCAAAAATCAGAGCTGCCTCTCGATTTCCCTACAAGTCTGAAGCTGGTCTGAACCTGCTCTGACTCCTGCCTTTGATGCCCAGTGACTGTTTCCTTTGTCATATCTGGGATAATTTTATTTGTCGTTTGGTTTTGGTTTTTGAGACACAGTCTTGCTACATAGCCCAGGCTGGCCTGATACTCACTGGAGTACAGGCTGGCTTCAATTTCAAGGCAATCTTCCTGCCAAAGCCAAGAGCTGGATTACAGATATACCATTCATTCCCAGCTAACTATTCTTTAAAACCCCTGACTTCCTCGGTTCTTCCAATACTAGCAGCAATGTATTAGCCGGGGCGGAGGACTCTGTGTGCATGGGGCAAGGACAGCATGCATAACCTTTTAAGCACAAGGAAACAGTGAGCTTAGGAAACTAGGAAGACGGAAAGTAGATAAGAGGCTTGCTAAAGAACAGCAGTGAATGATGAAAAGGGTCTGTCCAAGGCAATGGTGAGAGGGAAGAAAACTTTCAAAGGCAGCTTCTGAGATAGAGGAGACAGGACTTTGTTGATAGATCGGTTGTGGAGACGAAGGGAACATGAGGACTCAAGATGAATGTGAGGTTTCCACGGAGAGGATGCGGAAGTCATTAATGAACACAGAGAATATGGGAAGAGGGCTGGTGGATGGATGACGTGTGCATGGAAAAATGAGCTTGGAGTTTGCTCAACTGCTTGCTTGATGCGAATTCTTACCAAGCTCCTAAGGATAAGGCTCTCATTTGCTAATTTCTCCTGTGCTATCTATGTACCCAGCGAAATGCCATGTGAGCTTAAGTCAAGTCTGGGAGAACGGCAATCATGCTAACCTGGGCCAGGAGAATCAAAACCTGACAGTATCAAGCTGTCTCTTCAAAGTGGTTGTGTGGAAAGAAAAGAGGAGACAAAATGGTCTGTTTCACTTCTCTGTCAAATTTCTTTTGCTTTCCAAAATAAATGTGCAGGAACAATAGGGCTTTCAGTAAGAAGTTCTGTTCCTAAGAACAGCCTGCATAGACCATAGTGCCTCTCACTACTTCACTTTCTACAAGGTCCCACAATGGAGTCACATCACCTCACATTCTCTCTCTTGCTCGGGAACCTGGACTACCACTTAAGATTCTAAAGCCTGCCACACCCACTGGTCAGACATAACCCGAGCAATTTAAACAACTTGAGGTTGAAGAAGGGGTGGAGAGATGGAAACCTCACTGCTGTTTTATTTTAAAGCCCTTGCGGGAGGTATAGAAAAAAAGGCACCATTTGCTCTGGTTAATGTTGTTGTGCAATGTTTTCTGGGGTTTGCCTTGTAGGCATGTTGAAATCATAACTAAATAAATCAGCTCCAGAAACAAAGAGGCAATATTCCCTGCCCCCACCACTCTGAAGGACTGAGTGACGGCTTCATAGAAGAAGCGAATGACGCATCTTCTCCAGGACTGCCACACTTGGGAGCAACTTTGTTTTTAACCCTCTACCAACTGAAACTTGCACTTTATTTCATCTCAGTAACCACAGTAACTCCCAAATGTTTTACAAGTGACTGCTCTCCTCCTCACCAGAAGTGCATTAACTTTCCTGTCTAGTTCCTGGAGCTTGAAGGTTCAATAACGGCCAAACAGCTAGTCTCTTTTTGTGATGAAGAAAAGGCTTACATATTAAGGACATCCCTGGACACTTGCATGGCTATACATGTGAAGGGGGCTACTCTTCGGTTCTCATCTTCTCTGTCTGCTGCTCTTACTCTTCTATTTGCTCATTTGTTTGTGTTGGTGTGCACGTGCACATGCTCACACACCTTGATGGGCACGCAAAAGTCAAAGGACGCCTTCAAGGAGACGGTTCTTGGCCATTCACCTCATTTCGAGGCAGAGTTCCTCTCATTTCTGTTGCTCTGCTCTCTACACCAAACTAGGCAGCCCACAAGCTGCCAGGCAATTCTGTCCAGCTCCCTCCTTGCTGAAAGAATCATGGGATTACAGATGATGTGTGCTACATCTAGATTTTACGTGGGTACTGGGAATCCAAACACAGGCTGTCAGCTTTACTTGGCAAGTGCTTTTACCAACTAATCCTTCTCTCTAGCCCTCTCTCTGTATTTAAAAAAAAAAAAAAAAAAAAAAAAAAAGAGCATTCATGTTTACCTTTGGAGAAACAGCAGCATAGGAAGCCAGGAGAGAGAGGCTCACTTTCCTTCACTTCCCTTGGCTGTAGGGTGTTACTTAAGAACTTAATGTTAGGAAAAGACTGATGGTTTTCAAAGACCCCTCTAACTTCAATACACTGATGCTAAGCACTGAGTTTAGCTCAGGGTGGACCTAACATGCAAAAAGATCTGGGTAAAATGCCTAGTCCACAAAAAAAGGTGGGGGTGAAATGGGGAATCTGACCAAAACCTGGTTACAATTATCTAATATGCATAGCTTTTGACTATATTCTGTGTGAGGGACTCAGCCAAGAGTTATAAATTGTTTTATTTATGAGAAAGCAGCTACCACTGAGAAAGATTCACATCCATCTCTGTCATTACGAATAAAGAAGCTGAGATGCGGACTGAAAGAAATATAGCACACCCTAAAATACCATGCTGCTGGTCAAAGTTACAGAAAGAGGAAATCATGGTCAATTTTAAAAGACAGAGGCATTAAACTGTGCAAGAGCAAATTCATTTTTTCACAATAATAAATTCACTATAGCATTTTCATTAAAGTTCCCTCATTGCAAATACTCAAATAGAATATATCCCCAAGAATGCAGCAAACCATCTAAAAATATCATCACTGAAAATATCCAGCAATCACTGAATCATTCCAGACAAAATTCACAAATGTGCACAGATAGATAGAGATGTAGAAATAAATTTATTACTTCTAGGATAAGACTGTAGTCACTTTTTCAAAAAAATCAATTCTAATTTTACTTGAAATCTACCAAAGCTGACACGAAGATGAAGTATTTAAACTTTTAAATGATTATTCACTCAACACACTAACTGTGAATAGACAGCAAATATACTTCCAGGAAGTATAGCCAATAAAGTTTAATAATATTTTTCATGAGAAACTGACTATAATAAAATGCCTGGCAAGTAGAACTTTAAAACAAACACACACACACACACACACACACACACACACACACACACACACACACACACACACTGCAGGTGCCCACAGACTCTAGAAAAGGGCATCAGATCTTCAGATCTTCTGGAACTGGAGTTACAGATGATTAGAAACTGAGGACCAAACTCCAGTCCTCTTAACCACTGAGTCATCTCTCTCCCACTGGTTCTCAACCTTCCTAAAGCTGCAACCCTTAAATCCAGTTCCTCATGCTGTGGGGACCCCCAACCATAAAACCATTTTCATTGTTATTTCATAACTGTAATTTTGCTACTGTTATGAATTGTAATATAAATGTCTGTGTTTTCCAAGGGTCTTGGGTGACCCCTATGAAAGAGTCATTCAACAGCCCTCCAGGGGTTAAGAACCACTGCCCAGCCCCTCTAGATTTTGTCTTTTCAATTTTTCTTGTCCTTCTTTGACTATGAGATCTACAAATATAAAATAAACATGAAAAGGCTCCCAAGGGTCGTCAAATTGGTTCAGGAGGTAAAGGCTCCTGTTGCCAAGACTCACCTGAGTTCAATTGCCATGACCCACATGGTAGAAGGAGAGAACAGACTCCTCTGACTTCCACACATACATGGCAAGTAACACCCACATACATAAACACACATGAACACCAGCTCAATAAAACACTTTTAAAAGTAATTAAAGGAGCTCCCCAAATAGTGGGAAGGAGCCAGGGCCTTTTCATCAAGGATGCATGTTTTTGCTTTTTAATAGGAAACAATATTTGACTCTGTCACCAGTTGACCAATGCCAAGGCTCGAGTGATCCGCCTGACACAGCTTCCCAAGCAGCTGGGAATGTGGGTGCTTCCCCTATGGCAGGCTATCTTCAGTGTGGAGAAAGAAAAGACTCTGGTTTTGAAATGCGTCCTAAGAAAGACAAATTTTGCAGAGACATTAGGGGCTGCCTGGGCTCCAGACACAATGAACATCATTCACTCCCTCAACTATGCCATGTGCTTTCACATCCAGGTGTTTTACACGGCTTTAATCATGAGTTCTCCTACTCCTTCTCAACTTAATCAAGCCAAAGGTAACCAAGCCAAACCTTACTCAACTTTCCCTAGGGGCAAGACTTTGAGTTTTGCTTTTGTACTTCTCAAACCTTTCTAGACCTTCTTTTCCCTTCTAGGCTGGTGCTTGCTTGCCAGATCCCATTTTATCTTCTATTCCCTTCTCTCAACCTCTCACAGGACTGAAAGGAATCTTCCACCCACCTCTAGCAAAGCACAAGCCACACAGTGTCTTTTTTTCTTTCTCGGCTGCTGTGATAAAATGCCCGAAGAGAAGCAACTTCAAGAAGGAAGAGGGGTTTTTGCCCACAGTTCTCCACGGAGGGGAGTTCAAGGCAGCAGGAGCTTGAAGCAGCTTTGGTCATATTACATCTGCAGCCGGAAGAAGACAACAATAAATGTAGGAATGTTGCTCAGTTTCTTTTCTCCAATTACACAGTCTAGGATGCCAACCAAGGAATGTGGTACCCACAGTGAGCAGCTCAGTTAACGTAACACAGATATCCCCACAGGCACACCCAGGCCCATCTCCCAGGTGACTCTAGAGTCTGTCAGGTTGATAACACTGTCCATCACAACTCCTACCCCTTATCAGCTTGACACTTAAACACAGCACCTTTTTTTTAAAACACAGTTCTTTTAAGCCATAACTTTCCATTCCTTTTCCCTCAGTCTCATATTATCTCAGAATGTAAAATACATTCCAACTTTAAAAGTACTCATAGTTATTAATAGTCCAAAGTCTCTTAACTGTGAGCTCCTATAAAATCAAAAATAAGCTTACAAACTTCAAAAATATAATGGCATAGAGTAAACATTCCTATTCCAAAATGGAAGAACCAGGGCACAACAAGAAACAGTCACACCAAAGCAAAACCATAACCCTGCAGGGCAAACACCAAATCCTATAGCTCCTTATCTGGCACCTAGGACTCATGACGAAATTGGCTATGCTCCAAAGAGCTCAGGAAACCTCACCCTTACAGCTCTGCTGCCTATAGCACATCTCACTCTTTTGAGTTAACTGTTCCACATAGAATTCAGCTTGCCTGGCAGAGGTCCAGGGTTCTAGCAGATCCGACATCCTGGGGCCTCCATTACTTTTAGCCTTCAACTGTCACTGCTTCGTACAATCTCCTCTCAGGACCTCTCTGTAGGGACTCCGACCCTGACACACATTGCCTGGCCTCAGCTTTTCACCATGATTCCCTCAATCTTACATCTTTCATGCCTTCAACACCAGTACTATATATGTGATCTTGTCAAGCTTGCTGCCAGCTATGCAGAGAGCCTGGTCCCCTAGGATGCATCAGTTTCTGTGTGCTGACCCTGGGGGAACATTTTCCTGGGCAGTTGCTTTCGAGGAGCAGGGAATTCCTTCAGTTTAGGCTTTCTTCTCTTAAATAAACCTGGATCTTTACAAGATGACATCACCAAAAAGTGGGATTTTGCCCTCACAACACCTTCACTAAAGTTTGTTTTTAATAGGACTGATCATTTTAACAATGACAGCTGCTTTCTCAGCACTGGCCTATACTCTACTGTCTTGAAATCCTCTCTGCCAAACAAATTAGCCCATTAATTTCAAAATCAACTTCACTTAAGTTCTCAAGACACAGGCAGAATAAAATCAGATTCTGGCCCCAAATATCACACTAATGGCCCCAGCACAGTTCCTGATAGTGTTCTTTTTCTCCCTTTCAAACCTCACGAGCCAGCCCTCCACTATACACTTTTCTCTCAGCATTCTCGTCTTTCAAACTTCCATTTAAACTCCCATTATGCCCCGCTTGCAGTACTCAAGGACTTTTTTAGCCTGGAGTTCCAAAGTCTTTCAGCTCCTCATGAAAACCAGTTCCAAAGGCCTAAGAACTGCATAGTCAGGTTCAGCAACAACCCCACTTCTGGTACCAATTTCTGTCTTAAGTTTCTTTTTCTGTTGCTGTAGTAAAACACCCTGACAAAATCAAGGAGTTTATTTTAGCCCATCATTCTGAGTACAGTTCGTCCTGGAGGGGAAGTCCAGGCAGCAGAACCTTTAAGCAACTGGTCACATGGCATCTGCATCCTGAAGAAGAGAATAATGAATGCATGCATGTTGCTCAGTCCCCTTCATTCATTTACAGCCCAGGATGCCAGTCAGGGAATGGTGACACCCACAGTGGGCAGGTCTTCCCGTCTCAATTAACATAACCCAGATAATTCCCCACAAGCACACCTAGAGGCCCATCTCGCAGGTGATTCTAGTTCTATCAAGTTGACAGCACCAGCCACCACGGCAAGCATTTAATGAAGTTTGGTGGCATAGATGAATGACAGGCCACTCATATGACTGACACAATTAAAATGTTGATAAACCTCTAGAACACTATATCCAAGTAGGGATTTCTGCAAAACTAGTAATATCTAATATTTATGCTGGGTGATATTCTAGTCACTAGCCATATGAGGCTACTCAACACTTGAAACCTAACTTGTGCAGCTAAATTTTTCACTGTATGTAATTTTCATTCACTAGTCACATATGGTTACTGATGATATTGAATAGTTTAACTCAAGAGTCTCAATAGGAATATAAAACATTATACACAACCTGGCTTGCTTACATTTTATACATACTGAACTTTGAAGCAAAGCTTACTGATATAATTCACATTATTTCATAAGTGAAATTTCTCATTACTGATTATGTGCATTCTGAGGGCAGGAATTAGATCTTGTTCATAATCATCTTGCATATACCAAATAGTTAACATTTTAAAGATATTTAGCCGGGCGGTGGTGGCGCACGCCTTTAATCCCAGCACTCGGGAGGCAGAGCCAGGCGGATCTCTGTGAGTTCAAGGCCAGCCTGGTCTCCAAAGCGAGTTCCAGGAAAGGCGCAAAGCTACACAGAGAAACCCTGTCTCGAAAAACCAAAAAAAAAAAAAAAAAGATATTTAACATTCCATTAAGCTGAATGGAGATATTTATGGCTCAGATTTAAATAATACACCATCTGTTTATTTTTTCTTGGTTTAAGAGTAAGGGATAAAAACACAACAAAGCCGGGCGGTGGTGGCGCACGCCTTTAATCCCAGCACTCGGGAGGCAGAGCCAGGCGGATCTCTGTGAGTTCGAGGCCAGCCTGGGCTACCAAGTGAGTTCCAGGAAAGGCGCAAAGCTACACAGAGAAACCCTGTCTCGGAAAAAAAAAAAAAAAAACCACAACAAAACAAAATTCCAGGAGGCAACAACAAAGAAATAGCTATGCTATCTGAACTGAGCATCCTCCGTCATATCAAGGCCCGACATTCCTCCCTTAGCTCCATCTCAGTGGATACCATTCACAACCTGACTCCATCTTCCTCATCCACATTCTTTACATACTGCCTGTTCACACACCCCTGCTCCATAAAGCACTGGTGTTAATGAAAGAGCCAAACCTGTCTCGTCCCCATGATGAAGTCCTCTCTGCTCCATAGATGTTTGAACACTCATTTTCCCTTTGCTAGATAAGACGTTCTCCAAGGGTGGATGCAATATCTTCTTAATCTTGCTCTTTCTGCAACACTTAGGATAATGTTCTTTGCTAGGTGGGATTAGAATATCTATAGAATTACTGGTCACAAAACAGCCGATGTAATTACAGGTATTGTTCAAGATGTCAAAGAACAAACCAAAAAAAAAAATAAATAAATAAATACAAAGCCACCTGTAATCCCTGTACTCAGGAGGCAGAGGCAGGCAGATTTCTGTGAGTTTGAGGCCAGCCTGGTCTACAGAGTGAGATCCAGGACACGCTCTAAAGCTACACAGAGAAACCCTGTCTCAGAAAAAAAAAAAGAGTCAAAGAATATCTGATTCAGAAATCACATTGAAAAAAAAAATGTTATTCTTTTGCTCCCAGAATCCTGAGAGAGTGGCACTCTACCGCCAACCCTGAATGTTAGACACAGTGATATTTCCAACTCTGCTTCAGTTTCCGTTCAGTAAGGTGCTGCTTCCCTCTTCCTCCTCTTCAGCTCCCCCTTCTTGCCAGTTCTTCAGAGGAACGCCGTACTCTATATTAGGTTTAACATGAGGTTGAATGTTGCTCCCACCCACCTACCCACTCTGAAGACAGCAACTATACAATCTGTCCTTCAAAGGTTACTTTTGGACATAGCCAAATGTCAAGACAAAATTTAAACCACAAGACATGCACCCAATTTCAATAAAATGTTCCTAATCTTTATAAGTGGTCTTCTTTTGCTCAGGTACATCATTTGTTAAACGTAAACACTTGATAAATGTTTAACAAAATTTATCATTACTTCTCTCATTATATGTGATATGGATTCACAACACGCCCCCACGGTTAGGCATGGTTGCGCATGCCTGGCGGGGACCTAGTCACTTCTGCCTAGTCAAAACGTCTCGCGTCACCAGGACCCCGTGGCTTTGTGTGGTTGCATAAAGCACGCAGTGCAACCATGTGATCTACACTCATGCATGGAATAGCCACACAGGCCTGTGTGAGCAGGTGCGGCCCAGCCTTTATAAGCCTGCGCCATGATTCCCGGCTCCATCTTTACTCACATGTCTTTTCCACGGGCCTGTGCACCTCTGTCTCTTTCTTTACCTTATCTTAATAAAACTCTCGTTAGTAGATTCTGTTGTGTTTTGTGATGTTTCCTCGCAGGGTAAGAGCGCCGCAAATATCCAACAATATGTCTCTTCATTAATATTACAGACACACTCTTCATTTACTCTTCTAGGCATAGATTTTATTACTGTTTGAAATATTATACTCCTGTGTACTTAATATTGACAATGATACTTCAAAATATATTACTTCATTTCAGAAGTTTCAAAGTGTTTAATTCCAGTTATCATTTTTTTCAATAAATGAAACTGGAGAAAATTTTGTACGCATAGGTTGTACATTACCTGGTCACCTAAGAAGATGACTCTTACATCTTTTGTGAAAATACTGGTATGATAGGAACAATTGAAAAAAAAGTCAAAGAGATTCTGGAATTAGCATGGAAAGAGCTGGGCTTCTTTGAAAGCCACATTTCACTCTGGCCTTCTTTGTTTCTGAGAAGGCCCTTTTCAGTACCTAAGGATACATTAGTTTAATCATTCACAAAGCATTTGCAAATATCTACTGCTTTCACAACATTTGTAAGTCACATGGGGTTATTCGTTAAAAGAACATAAGGGGAAAAAATGTTTCCATATGCTACAAAGTGGTTCCATCAGTTTAATAAGACAAGAGAAAAGTGTCACTATTTTGCAAATGAGCAGTAAGCTATGAAATAGGACCCTATGACAGTGACAATTAGGAACCTTCAGGGTGGACCATAAACAACTCAGAAACCACATGAAGTCACCTCACAAAACAAGAGCGTAGCATAACGTCAACTGTTATTTACATAAATTACCACTAGTGCTGCTAAAATATGTTCTAAATCCAGATAAGCCCAAAATATCACCACCGGTGAAGTAATGCTCTTTCTGCCTTACTCTTCTGACTCTTGGGTTGCAGGATCAAGAGCAAACAGACTCTAGTTTTCCATTTCTATCTGTGTTGTTACTCCTTCCTATCTAAGCCTTTAAACCAGAGGGCATAATCCTTAATAAAAAATGGATACTATATCAAAAGCTAAAAGTAATTCTCCTATTTTGGTAAATAAACCAATTAATACTCAACCTCTATTTTTAAAGGTTTATAAAAATTTCACTTGATAATACCAACCTACCTACATAGAAAAAAGGAAGGCCCCACATCTGTGATAAACAGAGGATGGCATTGTTATTACAACCCTCACCCAATTCCAGATCAAATGAATGGTATTGCCTTTCAGTAGATTATAAATCACAGGATTCTAACTGCATAAACAGTAAGAAAATTCACTATCGAAACAAAAATACTGAAAGTACTGTGTAGTTTGTATCTCCAGACTTTGGCTCCATTTGCCTGAGATAGGTTCCATTTCACTCAGTCCACAACATGTCCAAAGTTCATCGCACATTTGTAGAAAATGTGGAAAGAGGGGTTCTATGACCAGAGAAGTTCAAAATGTCTCCACATCCCAAGTCAGTCTTGGGTATTCCTCAAACCACGTGAATGTGCATTTTTAAAACAGGACCAGCTCTGGTCACATTCTGCCATGGCGGGCTGTTTCCTATAGTTGGAAATATCCAAGATATATTGGCAAGTGAGCTACATAGAATTTTCCTCTAAGATGGGAGAGCCAGGGGTGTTTATTTGGAGCTGGAAAGATCTCATGAGTTACAAGCACTTGCCACTTTTGCAGAGGACCCCAGGTTCAGTTCCCAGTATTCACACGACAACTCACAACCAACTGTAATTCCAGTTCCAGAAGATCCAACAAACTCTTCTTGCCTTAGAGGGCACCAGGCATGCATGTCATACACATATACATATGCAGGCAAAATACTCAAACGTTTGAAATAAAAATAATTTTTTTTTAAGTAAAATGTTTGTTTATTTGTTTGTCTATCTCCAAGTAGATTTCACTATATAGCCCAGACTGGCCCTGCAAAATAAACATTTTTTAAGTAAAATGTTTGTTTGTTTGTTTGTTTGTTTATCTCCAAGTAGATCTCACTATATAGCCCAGACTGGCCCTGAGACCCTGGGCTCATAAAATCTTCTTGCACCAGGCTCCCAAGTGCCTGGAAGGACAGACACACACTGCTGTGGCAGACTTAATAAAATATTTGAGAAACATTCTTAGCCAGGTGCAGTGGTACAAACCTATACTCCTAGCTTCTTGGGGAGCTGAGGAGAAAGATCACTTGAACCCTGGGGTTCCTGACCAGCTTAGAAACACTGAAACTTCAGGAGACTTGAATGGGTGGCAGGGAGAGCGGCATGAGACCTTACTGAAAACATAGTTGGGTTGGGGTACAGCTTATTGACAGATCAGCTACCTAGTGCATATAAGGCTCTAGGTTCAATACCCGGGGAGGGGAGGGGAGGGGAGGGGAGGGGGGGGAGGGGAGGGGAGGGGAGGGGAGGGGGGGAGGGGAGGGGAGGGGAGGGGAGGGGAGGAAACCAGACCTTTTGGCAGATTTTTCCATTATCACATAAGTATTTTAAATGCAAAGCAATTTACGGGTTGATATTAAGTACTGCCTAACGCTTATTCAGATTTAAATAAAATCTATTGTTTTTAATACCACATATTTTTCAACACACACACACACCTACAATGATTTGAAATTTATTAATTTTTGTTGAGGCTTTTTCTCCTAAATGTGAAACTGTTGGAAAGCAGACCTTAGTAAGAGGGCTTAGACCGTGTCAGCCACGCTCCCATGAGTGGATTAATGGTTTCTTGGGGGGATGGGTTAGCGACCACAGAAGTCAAAACCCTCTTTTTCCTTTACACAGCCCAGCTGCCCTATTGCTTCCCACCATTATGCTAAAGCTGCACAAAGCATTCACCAAAAGTCAAAACATACAAACACCATGCATTTGGACACCCCCACCTCCAAAATCAAAGTAAAAATAAACTTCTTTTATAAACTGCTCCATCTCAGGTATTCTGTTATAGAAACAGAGAACAAACTAACATAAACACTGCAAGTCTAAATAGTCTTAAGTTGAATTAAATATTGTCTCCCAAGTCATTTGCTTCATACAAAACAACCTCATTCCAAGAAAGATCCCATTTTAACCACCAATTCTGGTGGTTAAATTACTGATTTGACTTTCAGCAAAAATGCTAGGTATAAAAACATCCATTATTTTTTAAAGCTAAAAGGAAGACAAAGAAAAACACTGAGGAAAGTAAGTATTTAATGCAATACTTTCCTTAGTCGGAGACTAAAATGGGAGCAAAGGAGATATGGTCACAAAACAGCTATTGTCCCTGTCCTTAGAAGCTTCTAACTTATATGATCCCATTGTTAGAGTTTTGGCAAAACAAAAGAACTATATCTATATTGCCATTCATCCATGAGCAAAAGTGATATGTCTTGTAAGAAACTCTGTTCAGAGGGTTGGAGAAACAACTCTGTGTTAAGGGCACTGGTTGCTCTGATAAAGGACTCAAGTTTGATTACCAGAATCCAAATGGCAGCTCCCAAGCATCTTGAACCCAGTCCCAGAGAACCCAATGCCCCCATTCTGGCCTCGGTGGGCACTGCAGTCACATGGCACACAAATATCCATGTAGGCAAAACACTCATACACAACAAATAAAAATAAAAACTTAAAATAAAGAAGAAACTCTTTTCAAATCCCTGTCACAAGAGGCACATCAGATTGACCTTTCCTCTCCTCTACATCTGGTGGATGGTTTTTATCATTTATGCTTGACACCATCCATTCAGTCATGGGAATATACAATGTAAACGGTACTGATGATGGCAACACCAATACTGACTGCTTAGAAGGTAGTTAAGCTCCTGACATTGCACCATTTACAGTTATTTACATATCTAGTTGTTATCCCATCTACCCCTCACCAAAATCCTATTTGGTCGATACCATTACTCTGTATGACAAGCTTAGTATTAAAATATCACTGGGTTGGTTTGTTTGTATGGGGCCAGGTCTTGCCACATTGTCCACACTGGTCTCCAGTTCCTGGACTCAAGCTATCCTCCCAGAACAGACCACTGATCAAAAGTGTTCTATTAATGCTGGGCGGCAGTGGCATACACCTTTAATCCCAGCACTAGGGAAGCAGAGGCAGGCAGATGTGTGTTGAGTTCAAGGCCAACCTGGCCTACAGAGTGAGTTCAGAAGCAGCCAGGACTGTTACACAGAGATACCCTGTCTTGGAAAACCAAAAAAAGAAAAAAAAAAAAAAACTATCACAATAAGGAACTGAAATAGACCAACTAATAAAGTATAACTTCACGTCTTGATTCTTTTGTCTAGACCCAGTGTTAACTACTCAATCAGAGGTAAGGATGTAACTACAGACTTAAGTTATAAGGATCCTGCAGATCAGAGGGCAGCTTATGACAACTGGTTCTCTCCTTCCACCACATGGGTCCCAGAGAATGAACTCAGGGAGCCACACTTGGTATCGAAGTGCTTTGACCCGCTGTTTTAATGTGATGCAAATTTAAGACCTAGGAATTAATTTTTCCAGGTGTTTATTTTCCCACTATTCCCTTTCTACTTCATTTCCAAAAAATAACCATTCATCTGACTCAAGGCAGCCCTCACCTCCAAACAGGCTATCCTAAGACTGGGGGATCACACACACTTCACACCCCAAATGCACTCAGAACCTCAGGGCCTTCGTCCTCTCTACAATGTCTAATTGGGAAGAGACAACCCTGAAGCAGTGAATCATGCAGACTCTTTCAGTAAAGCCACAATTATAACTGTTAACCTTCTGAGGTTCATGAAAGTCACAGAGAACGACATGAAGGCTGCGGATTCCCTTCCCGGAACATGCTCTGAAGTCTACACCGAACACTTTCCGTAATTTCAGGAGGCCTAAAGCACGGTCAAAGGATATCAGTTAAAAACGACTGGTCTACGTATTCTCATCAGCCATGTTTCCTTCAATATCAAGAAATCCTGGTATCATATGAGAAAATAAGTTCACACTTATTCAAGAAAAGCCAATAGAAAGAAATATGTCAAATGTCCAAAAATCAAAGAAAGGGGTACGAGTCAATGTGGGGTACTCCTAGGCTGGCTGGATACCAAAAGTCTCATTAAATAGCACTAGAGAAACAATCTAAACATTGCTATAATTTTTAGACTGCACAAGTCAATCTTGTATATTTCCACTACCCAATACCTTGCTTTAAATAATGTCATTTAATCAGCAGGAAGATTAACATTTGATTCTACTTATTCTTCCTGATTCTAATCTAGAAGACAGTTTTACCTTATTTTTCTCTCATTGCTTATTTACTAATTTTTAGACTAGTACTCTGTGTGCACGTGTATGGTGTGTACATAGATTGCTGACCTATGCAGATGCCTGTGGGAAGTCAGAGGTTAACCTTGGGGTGTCTCTCCTCAGACATGTCACCTCACTTTTTAGGCAGGGTCTCACTAAACCGGAAGCTCACCATTTTGGCTAGACTGGCTGACCAGCAAACTCCCAGGATTCTCCTGTCTCTGCCTCCCAGCAGAGGGATTACAGGAGGAAGGTGTCCAGCTTTTACTGGGGTCTGGGGATTAGAACTTGAGTCTTGAGGCTTGCACAGTGAGTGCTTTCCCTTATGCAACCTCCCCAGCCCCTGATTTCATAGTCCAACTGTCAGAGTTGAGGAAGGAAGAAGGTCTTGCTCATTCCTTGGATAAAAGAAGTATATCCAAATAAATATTAGTATAGTAATACATCCGAGGTAGGTATATTCTATCTTTCTCTTTGAAGAATGTGCAGCTCCCTGACCTACTCAATAACCAGAGACTGGAACATATCTTTGTGTTATCTCCCCCCATCTTTGTGTGCGTGCGTGGGTCTGTGTGGGGGGGGGGGGGTGTTACATATGTGGGTGTGAGTATACACATATGTATGTATGCAAGTGTGTAGAGGCCATAGGTCAATCTCAGATGTTCCTCAGGTGCCATCCACTTCATTTTTTGAGACAGGGTCTCTCATTTGGCCCCAGATCTAGTAAATTTGGCTAGGATAGCTGGCCAGCAAGCTGTATGGACCCCTCTATCCTCATCTCTGCAGAGCTGAAAGTATGATCACAGGCCACTACACCATTCTTTCCTGTGGGTCCTGGAGTTTTCATTAAGGTCCTCATGACTGCGTGGCAAGTCACCTCCCTTTCCTGACCCATCTCCCTTTGTTTATGTCTCCCCCTCGCAAGGCATCAGGTTTCAAAAGAACTCCGTTGGCCATTTCATGATTGTCAGGGCCATGATGGTGGCACCCACATTAGTTTGGGTCCCTGTTGTATGCCCAGCATACAGCATGCCTGGCACATAGGAAGATGTGCTCAAAAACTGCAACTTCAATGCACAGACAGAACTCTACAGCAGCTACAGTTCGAGCACTAAGTATGAGAATTTATCAATTTACTGAGCATTTCCGATTTATCTAGAAATGGGGATAACAGTTCTCGGAGTTATTACAAAGACTAAACAAGACCAACTGCACAAAGCACACGAGAGAATTGTTTGTTTTGTTTTTTTAAATTACATTGGAGGTGGCAAGTTGGCTCAGCAGTTGAGAGCACTGGCTGCTCTTCTAGGGAACCCAGGATTTGATTCTCACACCCACAGGGCAGCTCAGTTTGCTGTAACTCCAGTTCCAGGGACTCTGGCACCCTCCTCTGGACACCAGGCATGCACACAATGCACAGACATACAAGCAGGCAAAACACCCATACACATAACAAAACAAAATTTAAAGCTAAATTATCCTGAATGTGACATATACTGTTTGAATGGGTATGTAGTGTGACTTTTTAAAAAACATAACAAATTGGAGTTACTCAAATTAACTTCATAATCACATTTTTATTAGATAACAAAAAAAAAGAGGCCAGAAAAACCTAGGAAGGGATAGAAATATTAAAATACAAAGACAATTGGGGGGAAACCCTCATAAATAAGGAAATGTTTTGAAAGAAAATAACTCTTTTATATTTTTATGGCTCAAAGCACAAGTGATAATTTCCAAGTGACAAAACTCACCCAAATATAGCAACTGAGAGATTTATTTTTGCTGATGTTATTCTCTAGCTCTATCCCCCAAAAAAGTTACTTCTTAGAGGCACGTACACAGAGAGGAGGTCTTGGCCGGGGGAGCTTATTGAAGTGTGCTCCAGTCCCTCCCCCACCTCTACCCCACACTAGGTTCTTTGAAAACTAAGTCTAAAGCGCCATCTGCTGTGTCTGCTCCATCACAGGTCTCTGGAGCAGAGAACACTGCAGAAATGAAAAGCACAGTACATTTGGGATGTCACCTGAAAGTCTTGTTCCAAAGACACCAAAGAGGCCCGTCTACCCCCAGCATATACTTCTGGATAATATTCTTGGGCTTTTCACCTTCCTATTAAATAGGACTGACAGTTAAAAAAAAAAAAAAAAAAAAAAAAAGCATCACAGTAGAGACCAGATAGTTCCTTTATATGCTAGGGGAACGGAAGTAACAACCATTGTGTTTGTTGTGTGTGTTTGTTTGCCTTTGTGGGTTTGAGGATCAAATCCAAAAATCTCTAGTTTATAGCAAAGGAAAAAGAACTGCTGAGGAGTTATTAAGCATTTTGCTGAAGTCACATAACCAGTAAGTGACGAGACGTTCTGGCCTCAGAGTAAATGTTTTAACCACAACCCCAATATTTCTGTTACTATCAGTGGATTGAAAATCATTACTAATCACACTCTGGTCACTAGAACCTCAGAGAACAAGCTCTACAACATAGTATTTACTTCAACACATTTTAGCAACTTTCTATTTTCCAATTGCTTTGTTTTGGGGTGGGAGTGTAATAGACATCTATGTTTAGAAAGTATTGTTTTATGCTGAAGATGCATTAAAACACAGGAGCCCTACTCTGGAGGTTCTAATTCAGAGTGTCAAAACCGGAATCGAAGTCATTTTTGCCTTTCTGTTCATTTTCAGTTTTTATAGTGCTGAGATCAAATGCTGGCCTTGCGCATGCTAGGCAAGAGTTCTACCACTGAGCTATATCAGCAGCCCTATAATAGGAGATCTTTGTTTTTAACAAATGGCCTCCAGTGATTCTGATGCAACCAGGCTGAGGCCTTGCATTTAGAACCATGGAGATTTTTTTTTGGGGGGGGGGGGTGCTATTCAGGATGATATTACTCAAGAAAGGAATTCCTCTACTTTTGGGTAGAGGGTCTCCTGATTTTCTCATTTTAAGTGATTTCTAGGCAGAAAACACGATGTACTAAGGGAATCTGTAGATACTGTACAACATCCCACTTCTTCTAAGAATAATGACTGAAGACAGAGAAGTAGACTGTGGAAGAGATGTGATGCATGGAGCTGGGGCTGGGGCTCAGTGGTAACATGCTCCTGACATGCATAATGTGCTGGCTTTAATCCCATGATTATATTGAGTCCATAATATAATGAAGTGGGTATGTTAAGATGGCACTATAATTTACATATTTAAATGAGTCATTTGTGAACTGTTTCAATTAAGAACTTATTCTACTACTATTACACAAATCCCCTTGCAATATCACATGGTAATTTCCTTCAGAACAAGTCCTGGAAGCAAATAATTCACTTTATTACTTTATATTTCATTTACATTTTAAGTCTATTATTACATTTGATCTTACTCAGATTCTAAATGACAGTTGACTCTTTGAAAATAAAAAAAAAAAGTAATCTACAAACTACAGAAAATAGTTAAAAGGATATATGAAGGGCCAGACCCTCCCATCAAAAGAACAAGCGTATAGAAAGTAAGTATAAAATATCCCATGGTTGTTTTGAGGGGAAATAATATCCACTCCATAGATTACTTCTGGCCTCTAAAAAGATGCTCAGCTGCCATATTTTTCCATCACTGTAGCTTCTAACTACCACCACAGCAGCTTTCACTTCCTACGGAGATGTTCTTTGTCCTAGTCTTCACATTCTGGAGACCCTAGTCTTCCTCGGGAAGGAGGGAGGCTCTGAAACTTCACTGATGTACTCTTTATATTCACATAACCTCCACTTCAAGTTCAGCGCGTCTGCCCACATTGCCCAACCCATCCACTATTTCCAATACTACAAAGCAGCTTCCCAGAAAGCCCTATTAGGATCAAGCACAACAATTTGGTGTCACCAGCAGATTTCACCATTTCCTCTGGGACTCATGAAATAACACTCTAAACAAGCAGGAGGCTGGTGTCAACTCTTGGAGTTCCTACCATGAACCTCTCTTCCAATGAAGGCAGGCCATTCTCTTCCACCTAGTGATTCCCACCATAGAACTACAATGTGTTTATTTGCTAACATTTAAATTTTGATGGCTATTTTTTAACTGAAAGTTGCAAAATGCATTACAAAAGTAAGTGGGGGGAATCTCAAAAGAAAGACCCCAAAAGCAGCACCAAGCAACAGCTCCCAGATGAGCAGTCTACCCAATCACTCAAACTGCCTCTCAGACTTGTCTGCTTCTCAAACTTTAACACAATTTTGACCTTTTCTCTCCAATTAGCTATTTTTTTACAGTTGGATGAGAAACCACTAGTAAACACTCTTGAAAAATCTGTATGAATTATAACCAGCAGGTCCAATTACTTTAATTAGATTTTCTTCTCCTTACTGCATCAAAAGAAGGAAAAGCAAACAGCCCTTACATTGAAAGTAAAAGCCCAAACTGTGTTCCACCCAAATGTCTGTACTATGGACAACACAGAAGAACAACACCGCTCTCTTTTATCCAAGTGCAAATTCATGCGGGGCTTTCTTCTGCTTCCCCAGAGTGCTTCTGCAGTGGCATTTCAAACGAGACATGGAAGTGAAAGAAAACTAGGCTGAGGCCAAAAAAGCAACACTGTCCTTCTGCAGGCTCACTTACTGTAAACACCCCTCCTCGCCTTTTCCATTCTAGCAGACCCCCCCCCAGAAGAAGGTGGTACTATACTACACCATATTGACCCCATCTCAAAGAACAACTTCTCGTGTGAGATCATGAAAGGATAAAGTCAGCAGACACCACCATCCCCCTCAGCCCTCACACACAGCCTGAGACAGTCTCTGGACCATGGTAGTTCTGGGATGCATGAACTGAGAGGCAGGATGGAATGAATACTGGAGAGACCCAAAAGGTCTCCTAAGATGCAGTGGATGAGCAGACAGAGCAGCGGTGAGCAGCAGACAGAGCAGCGGTGAGCAGAATTCCCTTGGCCTATCTTGCCCCATATAAAACCAAGTCCAAATCTTCTCCTTAAAGAGCCAAATTTGCCAAAGACTTGCAGACTTCACGTCTGACAGCACACGCACTGCATGGGAGGTGTCAGGTAACTTACAATCCCAGCCATCTACTCGGGCCACCAGTGAACCACACAGCTGAAAAGTTCACCACCTCAAAACTCAAACTCTGCTGGGATCAGAAGGGTGCTCTCAAGGGGCCGCACTCAGCTCTCATTATAACTCCATGTTATTTTAATACTGTTCCTTGGATTTTGCCCCACACACAATTCCCAAGTCCCAGAAAGACCATGAACAGTGTCCAGATGTATAAATGCAAAAATACTTCCCTCCTACTTGTGGACTCCAAGATAAACACCACAAGAAGCATGTGTGACTAAAGTCGGAGCTCGTTCCAAATTAAATACTGCATCATGTGCACAGTGTATGGCTTAAAAAACAAAACCCCACGAATATCCTACACGGTTCATGGGCCAGGCTTGGGCAAGCACATGACCACACTGAAGAAGGAAACATGAATCGGAGAGCAGGGGTAAAGGGTGAGAACAGCCTCTGTCGGGACCTTTCCCAGAAAACTGTTGCTATTTTCAGGGAACATTTGTATAATATGGGACACAGATGAAAGAGGAAACAGTGTTGTTCTGTTTGGTTGTCCCCCCCTTCCCCCCCCACAACGGATGACCCTTAATTCCAAAACTGCCTTTCAGTGGGGAAACCCTGCAAAGATTTCAAAAGCCCTAAGTAAGCAAAGCACAAACATCATTAAATACAGATACACATGCCCTCACTGAGGTAATGAATACTTAAATGTCTGGCCAGTGAGCCCAGACAGAATGCTGTTGACCTGGAAGCTGGGTCTGAGGAGAGTACATGGAAACATGGGGGCAGAGACACAGGACACAGACCATGTGAAAGCTATCTACATTACTGTTGTGTTTCAGACAAAGGATTAAAGGATTCCTTTGTCTGTCTCTCTCCACTTCCCATACTTAAGTTTCTGTTAAAACCTCTCCTCAGTAGACTGTAACTTTGCTTCAATAAAGTCCCAGTAAAAAAGAAAAGTGAATGTCTCTATAAAGGGGCAAGACAGGAGATGACAGTTTGACTAAGCCCATGTCCTCAACATTTTCTCCTGCAACTTCACATAAGCCAAAGCTCTAGAAAAACTCAGATCGGAAAATGTCTAACTGCCGAAATATCATGACTTTTTAAAAAAACTAAACATTTGATAAGTTCAAAATACACACACATTCACACACTGTGCAGGTTATGAAGCATAGCTATTAGAATACACACCTATGAACCCGCCCACCATTTTTTTTTTTTAATTAGCATTCTTCCAGTCTGAAAAGCTTAGAATGTCACTCAGTGGCAGAATATTTGCCTACCATGCCCAGGACCCTGGGTTCAGTCCTCAGCAATGACAAAGGAGGACAGGAGCTGGGGGAAATTTCCAATCTGGTAATCTGCTGTAGACTAAATTTTTACATCCCTCCCAAAAATGATCTTTTGAAGCCCTAATCTCTGATGTGATGGTGTGAGAGTCCACGAAGCTTTTGACAGGGGCCTGGTTAGGCCAGGCCTTGAAGCTGGAAGCATATGCACCGGGAAGAAGGAGGCCTCCACCCAGCACCTGACCTCATGGGACTCCAGTCTCACTCTCCGCTTACTCCGCCCAGTCCATGGTGCTGCCTCGGCTCTAGCTGAGAAGTCACAACGCAGCAGCCAAGCCATCTTCCCACACGGTGGCCTGTCCATGGTCATGCTATTCTGAATTACGCATCTATTTCATTATTGCCTCTTTTAAAAAAATGGTTTTGGGTCACAGCTATCGGGATTTCTTTTAAGGAATGTAGTATTCCTCTTACATTGTCAGTCTTGGGTCTGCCACACTACAGACATGCACATGGGTGCCTCCCTTTCTGAAGCTTATATCCCAGGGCAATGTGACACGCAGCACATGCTGGGTACAGATATGCGCCTAAAATAGGTCTGCTGCCATCCCTCCCGTGCTCCCCTTTGTGTCTATTTCACCTGGAAAGGGGATTTTAAGAGCCAGCATGTGCAGCGCCTTTCCCTCAGCACGGTTAAGTACTGGCCTATATGTCTCTCATCGTCTAAGGCCCGAGGACAAGGGATCACAGCTGACTTGGCTCTGAGTTCACAGTAACTGGCTGAGTATGAAGTCAGTGTTTCTCAGCTCATCTCAGCCCAAGTGCCTCACAGGCTTCACAGGCAGAGCTGATCAACAACAAATACTGGGCCTTTGATGACTGCTTTTCTTATGTAGCACACCTCTTCCTACCCCCAGATCCTTGTTTACCAGTTATCTCCCCAGACTGTAATCATTACAGTGGTCATCTCATCACCTCAGCACCCAGAGATAAAAAGCAGATGATTTCCTTAGTCACACACAGCTGACCTTTAGTCTGGGCAAGCACACAATCTCACGTGACAGTTTCATTTCATAGGATCTGAACTATCCTTAATCACAGGTGCCAACAGGACATGTGGCCCAAAAGGAAGCAAATAAATAAAAAAGGCCTCCCACTGAAGAACAGCATCCTCTATAAAGCAGACGATACACAGACTGGAGGAGACATCCCTGCAACTTGGCAGCCGAGAGGTCCCTAGTCATCTTAGCATCTTTACATTCTGTACTCGGGAGTCTCTTGGGGGCTGTGTTCTGAAGGAAGCCTACACCCTCAATTATGTCAGCCTTATGCAACATTCTCATGTTACGAACTTCTCAAAGGAGCAAGAGTGGCAGTTCACGCCATTTCAGACTCTAAACAAGGCTGTATGACCCCCTCCCAAAGATCGTCATCAGTGTGAAACCTTCTCTGACTCACCCTTTGTTGTGCTCAAAGCACACGACTATGTAAGGCACTTTCTGGGTGTGGAAGGAGTCAGGGAGAAAGCGGCTGAAGATTTAAACAGGTCACAGGACTCCAGTCAAAGGGATATCTGCCTCTCTTCCTCCCTTCCTCCCTCCCTACTGCCCTCCCTCCCTCTCTTTTATCTTATTTGATTTTGAGGCAGGGTCTTGTGATGTAGCCCAGGCCAGTCTTGAATTCACAATCTTCCTGCCTCAGCCTCTGGAGCGGCTGAGATTACAGGCACACCACCATATCTACTGAAAGACTGCAAATATGCACATTGTAAAGAACTGCAGCACACAACAGGCTACTTCACAAAATCTGCATCTGTTCACATACACAACTGAAAAGCCAACGTCAAAGTCCACACTGACCATCTTGATGGGCAATTCAAGGGGAAAGCCTTGAGGAGAAAGAACAACTTTTTCTATGGTCTGTTAACCATCAAACCGCTAAGGCAAAAGAGAGAAAAGCACTCATCACGCCTCTAACTAGCTGCTCATGATCAATCCTTATCCACATCGCCACTGTGTTGAGGTCAGGCTGAAGGTCAGGGAAGAGGACTCAGAACCACCACCTGAAGTACTGGGAGAGAATGGCCAGTGGGGGACAAGCTCTGGTACCCATGTCAGCAATCCACACTCCCCAAGGCCATCCAGCTCTCAATTACCAGTGGGGAAACATCTGCACTCAGACCATGCCAAGGACACAGTCCACTTTTTCCCACCTACCCCAGTCCATTGAAATACGAATCACAGTCCGTTACTCTTCTGTACCTAAAGGGAGAGAAGGACAGCAGCAGCTGTGTCCTGAACACCTGTGAGGGAACACCTCGGAGGATGCTGGCCATCCATCATTCCTGCCGGAACCAGGGTGTCACTCAGAGTGGTTTTACTTCTTAGAGACATTTCTAGCAGTACCTCTTGCTGTGCCACAAAAGGAGAAAATAGCCGTTCTTTTCTTACTGCCCTAATCTCTGCATTTAGGATAGAGGTGTGTATGTGCTAGAGGTGGCTATGTTTCACTAAGCAGTTTCCATTCCCTGTGTCCTTCTCATTGTTCTGCATCCTGCACATGTGCACAGCATCTCGGTAAAGACAACTGTTACCTCTCTGTACAACCTACTAATAGAACACTTGCTTCTAAAGCACCCTGTGTCAGCCAACATACACTATATCTATAGAAGACATTGCTGCTTCAAATAATGCTACCAAGAAAGTGAGAAGACGGGGTTCAGTGAGAGTGGATGAGATAAGAGGAGATTGGGTGAATATGATCAAATTACACTATAAACGTATGAAACTGTCCAAGAATTACTTTTTAAAAATTTTAAAGAAAGTAGTTCTAGTGAGATGACTCGGTAGGACGGGGGCTGCTGCCGAGAATGATGACCTGAGTTCAGTCCCAGCCATCCATACAGTAAGGAGAGAATCCACTACGAAAAGTGGTGCTCTGAGCTCCACTGCGCACATGGCATGCGTGAGTACATGCATGCATGCATATGTGTGCATACTCGAGTGCACGCACACTCAAAATAAATAAATAAATGTAAAAATACTTCCGTCAATAAAAAGCAAAAAGACAGACAGGGGAAAGACAATTATTTTATAAGGGACTTGTATCTAATATCTACTGTGCTCTTACTCAATAATAAAGATAACCCAATTATAAATGAACAAAATTTTAAAACATATTCTCAAAAAAAAAGATGTATAGATGACCAGTAAGCACATGACTGCCAATGTAACCAGGCACTAGAAAACGCAAAGAAAAACCCCAGGGAGATGACTACCTCATCCCCCCAATGAGATATGGCTGCAATTTTTTAGGCAGTAGTAAGTGCTAATGAAAATGTACAGAGATGGGACACTGATTTAGTCCTGGCAGTATCGTAAATGGTAAAGCCACTTTGGAAAATGGTTTGGCAGATCCTCAAATGTTGAATCCAGCCATTCTACTCCTGAGTATATAATCAAGAGAAATAAAACCGTGTGACCATGCAAAAACTTGAACATGAATGTTTACAACTCTGTAAGTCATAATACCCAAAAACACAACTGTCAATCAACTGATAAGTAGATAAATAAAATGAAGTCTGTTCATACAATGGCATATTGTTTTATAAAGAAAAAGAATAAAGCATTGATCGCATGCTACAATATAGACAAATTTTAAGTCAACATGATGTTTAATGAAAGAAACCAGTCACAATAGGGATGTTGTCTGATTCCATTTTTTGTGAAATTTTCAGAATAGACAAATCTATAGAGACAAAAACTTGTTTGCAAAGGCTGAGGGGGTAGGTAGAAATGGAGAGTAACTACTGTTGAGTCCAGGGCTTCTTTTGGCGGTGATGAAAACTCTGGAATTCGAGAGTAGTGGCAACTGCACAATCTGAGATTATCCTTAATAATGGAATGACACAGCCAGAGAGGCAATACGGCATGTGAATTATATCTCAATAGACTACTTTAGGGGCTGGGGACTTAGTTCTTGCCAAGCATGAATGAGGCCCTGGTTCCAATCCTCAGCACCATATAAACTGGGCAGGTAGGGCAGAAACTGTAACCCCAGCACTTGGGAGGGAAAGGTGGGAGGCCCAGTACAGCGAGTTCAAGGCCAGCCTGAGATGGGAAAGAAACTAGAAAAATCACCACTAGCTATTTTTAAACTTTCTGTTCTATAAAGATTCCGAAATTTGTTCTTTAGAAAATAGCATGCATTAAAGGTCTGAACTGATGTTTGTTTCTGTATTCTTGACTATAAAAACTCTGGCACTCAATGAGTAGGTGTTTGAAGTTGTGGTTTGGTCTGGTTCAGACAGGGTTTCTGTCTGGAGCCCAAGCTGGCCTTGCACTTGCCACAGTCTTCCTGCCTCAGCCTCCTGAGGTGAGGATGAACAAATCCTATCCACAGACACTGGACTCCGATATAGTTGAGCTCAGCTACAGGGAAACTGCCCTCTGCCATCTTTTGCTTATCTTGTCTTTGTAATGAAGGCTTCAGCAGGCCTCATCAGTGTCATCAGCCCCTAGTTCAGAAACAAGAAAACCACACCTAGACTGTGTATCCATGAGGAAACAACCGAACCCATATTAAAATGGAAACGAGACATATTGACAGAATGGGCACTGTACCCTGTCTTCTGGGTATCTCTAAAAATGAACCGTCTTATACTTCAAGGCAATTGCCTATACATGAGTATATGTGGGATGTTAAAGGCAGGTTTTTCTGGCATGTCTCAAAACCGCCTTTCGGAAAGGATCCTATGAGAGCTATCTTACACCAGGTATACTGTAACTAGTCAGTTTCGCTTATTAACTCAATCAAATGTATTGAACATGCACAGCCTTACAAACATGGTTATACAAATAATTCAAGTTACTAGTGGACGTTACTGTAAAATAATTCACTACTACGGAGAAACACAGAATGCTTTTTACACACATGCATGCACTACCTCCTTAGTAAGGGCTGGGCATCTGACTACATGCTCTAGAGTCTGAAACACCACCTGCCCTCCAAGAGCCAATATCCCACGCAAGTCAACAAGATTGCTTTTTAATATCGTGGGTTTTTTTTTCTCATAAGAGAATGGAATGGATAATATGAAGCAACCCAAAACAAAGGAGTTTCCTCTTCTACATTATTTAACATAATCGATGAGGAAGGACATCAACATTTTTTAAGTTCAGCTTTTAAAAACCCCTTAACCTGTAAAGTCTGAGAGGCTGGGAACAGCATCCTGTCCACCACGGTATCTCAATAGAAACCCTGACTCTCATCACACAGGTGTCGGTGAATCGATAAACTAAGAGCCAAGCCAGCTGCAAGCCACAGATGGTACTGACACCACACTCCTGAGGACGCTACTACATGCCATTACTTCCTGCACAACTCTTGGCTATTTTCTCTTCTTTTGCCCTCATACTTCTTTTCCCTCCTTTCCCTTCATTTCTTCCTTTCTCTCTTAGTTGAAATCTTTCTTAGGTTTCAGGAACTGCCACCAGCTCTTGTCACTGGCGATTGCTTTGCCACTGAGCAGGTCACAATGTCTCAGTAGTAGCAGGGATGGAAGGCATAACATTTTCTAGTTAAAAAGTGCCCCCTAGTGGTTTAGCTCCTTCTATCCCTAAGGTGTAGGAGCCTGAAAGCAGCGGCCGCAAGAATGGATTCCTGTCGGCTGGTCTGGGCTTGGTCTCCAGGCAGCATAGTCTCATCAAGACCTTTAACATCTCTAAGCAAGCTGTGAGTTACCAATGAGAAATATCTGCACTTAAACATATACTGATTCTTTCTTACCAGTGGTCACTTTCTTCTCATAAACAGCACAAGGATATGGAGACCTTTTACTTAATAGAAACTTTAAACCCTATGAAACAAAAATCTAAGCATGCTTTCCTCTACCTGCAATAATGTCCCCTGCACTTGATCACAGTTCAAGAAGAGGTGAGGTTGCAGCTGTCCTACTGCCTCAGCACAGTAACTAGGGCCCACGGGTGAGACAAGAAGCGGCGGTGGAAGGATACGACCAGCCAGGCTCTCATACCTCCCACCGAGTCCGCTGTGAAGTACTGAGCTCAGTGGGAGCATTCACCAGATCGGGAGGAAGCTGGGGAAGCTCCCCGGGCGGTTCCGGCACTATTAAGGAAATGGGCACCGCACGGACAGTGGGACAGATTCAGAGGTGAAGATGTCTACAGGAAGGAGCGTCTCAGTTCCAAGATGGCTGCTGCGAGCTGCCGGATGTGGAGGCACCGCAACACCCAGCGCACCGTCTAGAAAGACTGCAAACGGCGGACAACGGCTAGAAAAACCCAACGTCCAAAGCCCAACACAGTTCTGCCAAGGATGTCACGTGTCTGACGAGAGGACAAAGAGAGTGAGCTCAGTTTCAACGCTCCCAAGTGGAGAAAAATTCAATTACAAGGATGGGGGGAGTCTAACACTCCTGTGACTTGGACATAGCGTTCTGTATCCTTTCTGACGCGGGAGAGAGCCTGGAGAGGGGAGAAGAGGGATACCCAGGAGATGGAACTCATCCTGGGAGGAACTCTAGCAGAGAGCGGGGTGGGAAGCCAAGGTTACTGTGCCCTGTATGAGTTCTCACTGATGGAAACAGTCGTGTATTTCAGCCAGTCTACTGAAAAGGCTTTGGCCACTTCCCCTATTCTTACTCAAACATCTAAATTACATATTCTCTTTAAATAAGAGCTAGAGAGGAAAAACGCTCCAGGCTCCGAAAGGAAATGTTCCTTAATATATTTTTTTTTCCGTATTGGCAAGCTTAGAAAGTAGGATAAAGAGTTTTTACATGCTGTAACTTTAGACAAATACTAACAAGAAGAACCAAACTCCTGTGGTACAAGCATGCAATCGGATACATGTTTTATGTGTTATGTAAGAATGACACATTGCCCCTTGAGTCAAGAGGAAGGCCTTTTATGTGTCTTGGTAGGCAAGACGAAAGCTGCAGGCAGCAGGGCGCTCTGCTTACTTTCCCTCACACTCAGCCCTTTCGTGACGTCACTTCCCTCCAGCAAGGATGACTGAAGCCCATAAAGCCAGAGTAAGCAGTCCTGAAACAGCTATTGCCAAAGTCCATGGAAAACAAGCAGAAGGGAATCCCCTCCCCCCTCCAAATCCTTCAGGACCTTTCCTTTCTCAGAAATACCACAATTTACCCATTTACTAACTCAACTCAAGCCTACCCAATAAGCTTTACCCAGATACTTCAGTAA
Source organism: Peromyscus californicus insignis (assembly GCF_007827085.1). Taxonomy (NCBI): domain Eukaryota; kingdom Metazoa; phylum Chordata; class Mammalia; order Rodentia; family Cricetidae; genus Peromyscus; species Peromyscus californicus. The sequence goes on from NW_026294447.1 coordinate 76,173,008, forward strand.
ACAGCTGCTCCTGACTGCCTGATACCTAATCTCCCTTCTTCTGGGAACTAGACCCCATTTGGAAGTCTAACACCCCCAAACCACTCGCAGACACGTGTTCCTGGAGGGATGGCATCCCTGAAAACAGGAGTAGAGTGTGTCAAGTCCCCACTGACACAGTAGACACATGACACAGACTAGTCTCCAACAATCATACAGAGATTACAAAAGCGGGAGAGGATAAAACACAGATTTGGGACTTCCGCTCGGCTCGGCCCTTTCCTGTTCGGCTCGGCCCTTTCCTGTTCAGCTCATGTGGTTGAAGCGGCGATCTCGGACGCCGGGTCTCTCGTTTTCATCGCATAGACACCGCTACTGCAAAGATGGTCAACGTACCTAAAACCCGGAGGACTTTCTATAAGAAATGTGGCAAGCATCAGCCTCACAAAGTGACCCAGTACAAGAAGGGCAAGGATTCCCTGTACGCCCAAGGAAAGCGGCGCTATGATCGGAAGCAGAGTGGTTACGGTGGGCAGACAAAGCCAATTTTCCGAAAGAAGACCAAAACCACAAAGAAGATTGTGCTCAGGCTTGCGTGTGTCGAGCCCAACTGCAGATCCAAGAGGATGCTGGCCATTAAGAGGTGCAAGCATTTTGAACTGGGAGGAGACAAGAAGAGAAAGGGCCAAGTGATCCAGTTCTAAAACTTGTGTTTTCTGAGAGGAAAATACTGAAGCAGTAGGAAAATTGCCTGTTAGAAAATAAAGTTATTGTTACTGAAAACAAAACAAAACAAAACACAGATTTGGGGTTTGCCCCTTTTTTCTAAGATAAAGCTCCAGAAGCCCTTGGACTCTTCACAGTGATGAAAGAATCCTTAGTTTGATAAGAGGACTAATGGCTGGGAGCCCCAGAGAGCTTCAAGATGGGGATTACTAAGGTATACTAACTAACAGGACTGGGACTCACGCCTCTACCTCCAGAGAGGAGAAAGGGCCGAAAGTTAGTGACTCCCCGTGGCCAGTGACATGATGAATCTGCCTACATAATGAAGTCTTCATCTGAAGAGACCAGTGTTGGGAGCCTCTGGCCAGCTCAACACTGGAGGCACTTGGAGGGCAGAGTACATGTCTGAAAATGACCAGAAAGTTCCAAGAATGTTAATTTGGTGATTATGAGGAGGCAAATTCACAACACTGAATCTGTAAACAATGAGGATCAACTATATATGCACACTTGCAGGAAACATGAGTATGTTGACTCAAACCCAGCACAATAAAATACAGATGCATTTGATTACATATAAATAAGAAACCTGGAGCCAGTGAGATGTTTCTGTGGGTAAGGCCTCTGTCACCCAATGATGTAAAGCCTAACCAACAAGTTCAATCCCCAGGACCCAGACAAAGGTGGAAGGCAAAAGCTGACTCAACAAGTTGTCCTCTGACCTCCACATGTGTGCTATGGCATGCCTCCTCCCCTATCCCTGCAATATCACACACAAAGTAATAAATCATTTTTTAAAGAAAAAATTTTTTAAAAAAAAACCTTATGCATAGGGGAAAACTGGCAGTCAAAGAACAGGGAAACTGTTTGCAAAACATCGTAGGTTAAAAAAAAAAAAAAAACCACTAGGGCTGGAGAGATGGCTCAGGGGTTAGGAGTATATATTGCTTCAGGGCAGGGCCTGAACTTGCTGCCTAGAACCCACATCTGGCAATTCACAACTGCCTGGAACTCCAGCTCCACAGGAACCAATGCCTCTGGCCTCCAGAGGCACCTGCACTCCAATGTACATACCCACACAGGTACATAAAACTGAAAATAAATCTTTCCAAAGGTACACCACAAGCAAAAATTAGAGGAAAGAAAATTTAAAATCCGTTGGAAAATGTTAGTAGTTTACACAAAAAGCACAGAACGGGCTTTGTAAGGGAAGTATGGGCGAGCGCAGAGTGCAAGCACCCAACTGACCCCTCCATGGACAGAGAGAAGGTTCTTACTGTAGATATGGGAGAACAGCAGAGAAATGCCAGAGACATCTGGAGAATTCCAACAGTCGCAGCGACCTCTGGGGGCTCAGGGCAGAGAGGGAAGCAAACCGGTCAAGGTCAGGGCTATCTTGCAGGAGCAGGGGAACGTGTACGAATCATCCCAACATTAGAAGCATCTTAATGAGAGAAAGAAAATCTATTCTGTAAAAACTTGGGAAATCTAATGTTACTACAGGAATTCTTATTTAAACAAAGCACACTATTTTTCCTCTCAAAGATCTAAGTGAAATGTTATTTTTTATTTGCTGAGACTCAAGAAAACTGAGTAGTCTTCAAATGTGTGTGCTTATGCTCTTAAATGTTACCATTGCAGTGTGTGCTATGAAGCTATAATGTTTACATCGGAATGATAGAAGAGAGGAGACAGAGGCAGGGGAATAGGAGTTCAAAGGCCAGACTTGAATACAAGCCAAGTGTGGGGGCCATCTTGGGATCCAAGAGACCCTGTCTCAAAAAAACAAAAAAAAAAAAAAATAAAAAAGGAAAAGGAAAGGGGATAGGGAGACCTAATGAAAGAATTTGGGCCTAAAGGGGGGGATGGGGCTGTGGCCATGGCTTGGTGGGCTAAAGTGCTTACCTACCTGAGGACCTGAGTTTAAATCCATTCCTCATATACCACACACTACACCACACACACCACATACCACAGCACACACACTACACACATATACCTTATACTCCCCAAACAATACACAAACTACATACACCACAGCACACACACTACACACATATACCTTATACTCCCCAAACAATACACAAACTACATACACCACATACACCATACACTACCCACATATACCTTATACTCCCCAAACAATAAACAAACTACATACACCACAGCACATACACTACACACATATACCACACACCACACGCACACACCCACATTCACCACACACCATAGCACACACTGCACAATGCACCACATACTCCTCAAACACCACACGCAGACCACATACACATACCACACACACACACACCACACACAGGCACACAACCACAAAGAAGAAAAAAGAAAAGGTGGTACCAAGAAAATTATGGTTTGCAAAGTATGCAAGAACTTATATAGTTGTAAATATTTAAATGTTTTATATTTACTTATGTTCTTGTGTTTATTCATGTGTGCGTGTGTGTGTGTGTGTGTGTGTGTGTGTGTGTGTGTGTGTGTACAGGCATGTGCTCCACAGCACACACGTGCAGGTCACAGGACAACTTTCAGATGCTAGTTCTCTCCTCCCGCTGTGTGGGTTCCAGGGATGAAATCCAGGCTGCCCGGTTTGGAGGCAAGTGCCTTTACAAGCTGAGCCATCTCGCAAGCCCATGTTGTGCATACTTACTAGAAAATACTTAGCTGGTCCCTCAGTCATCTGTTGAGTGTTACTATTCTTTCACTGATATGCTTTCCATTGAGCACTTACATGTTTTAATAAGATTTTATCAGATTCCATAAGGTAATTTTAAAATGCTTTTAAATATGAACTATTTAGCATATACATTAAAAATTGAGGACAGGAAATTTCTATATGTGATAAACAGAATTCAAACTGGCTCATTTAATTGATTATGAGAGAGTAGATTTAGTGGGGGAGACATCTATGGGCTGGGGAAGTTATTTGCAGTTAAGCCAATAAATCAAAGTACAGAATAGCTACATACTGTAGGATTCCTCTTATAGGAAATATTCGTAAAAGACAAATCTACAGAGACTGACTGGTGGAGCTGGGGGTGGAGAATGACTACCAAGGGGTACCAGGAGGAGTGGGGGCAGCATTCTAGAATGAAATGGTGGTAGTGTTTGCACAAAGGTGAATGCTCCAGTCTAGGAACTATAGAGCTCAACACAACTTTTAAAAGAGCATTCTCAGTATGCTGACTTTGTAAGAAATAAGAGCAAGAATATAGAAAAGATGACCCAGAAACTTATGTAAGGGGGTGGACAGGCAGACATGATGGACAGGCAGGACATGATATGCAGGTGAATGGAACAGATGGAACTAAGAGAAGGAGGGTACATGGTGCCCGAATGCACCCTGTTGCACAATTCTGACTTTTAGATTACATTAGCATAAACACATAAAAGTGGGAGGCCAATCCTAACATGGGATGCTAATAGCACTACATTTCCAGTGTATGACGGTTGCTCTGGGGAGAGGCAACCCAAGCAACTTTTAACCGTAGTCTTTGAAATACATTCCCTGGGGTCAAAGTCGTTTGTTTTTTAACTCCAAATAAATTGCAAAATCTAAACAGTGGATTCTTCCCCCAGAGGAATAAATTAGCAATTCTGAAACTATTTTCTGTATAGTCTAAAATTGAAAAAATAAGTAAATACACTTTGAGCAGTGCGAGTGTGTCTCTTGGTCCCAGGGAAGGGAGTTACAGACATGGGGGTGGAGAGGACTAAACGAGCCGCGGTACTAGATCAGAACTGGACATGTCAGCACGAGGTCAGGACTATATAGGGAGACGTGGAAATGGGTAAAGATACAGACATACAGGTGCAAAGGAATACATGTACACACACACACAACACTGTCCCTGTCCCATCTCCATAGACAACCTAGAATCAGTGAGCACAAGTACAGCTTTGGGCTCCTGAACATTACTGTCTCCTAAACAGAACAAGGAGGCTCTAAGAACAGAGTTTAAAAAAAAAAACAAAAACAATTTATTTACTGCATTTATTTGAAACCATATGGCTTTTAGATTTCAGCATTTTTTTAAATTTGGGGATCTCTACAGATTTATAATGAGATGTCTTGGGAATGAAACCCAATTCTAATATGAAATTCACTTGTTTCATTTACAACTTATAGCTGGAGGATAATTTTATAAAATATTCCCAGTGTGGCCGTTTCTAATGTCACCCCTCGTGACATGAGGTGTGATGGGTGCTTGACACAGCTCAGATATGAAGTGACATTCCCTAACAAAGACTCATGTGTTGAAGGCTTAGTCACAGCTTGTAGACTCAATCACTGATAAGTGACTGCACCATGAGACCTCTAGCCCAGTTAGTCAATTTAAGGACCAACGACTGGTTCCAGGGCTAGAACTGGAAAACTACAAGATGAGCACAAAACACTCTCTTCTGTCAGAAAATTTTTAAAGCACAAGAGAAACAATATGACTCTAAGGTATAGGATTCATATCTGGGAGTTGGCAGGGCCAACGTGGAAGAGGTAGGTCACTGGGGGCGGGGCATATTTGAGGGTCCATGTCTTGTCCTGTTCCTCTCTACACTGCTCTGTGGTGGTCACAAGTGGACAGCTCTGCCCCTACCAACCCACCCACCACCATTCTCTACATGAACACAGGCCCAGAAACAGTGAGCTGACCTAAACTGAAACTCCTGGAACTATGAGCCAGAATACACCAGTTATGGTAGTTTAAATGTAATTGGCCCCCATAATCTCATAGGAAGTGGCACTACTGGGAGGTATGGTCTTATTAAAGTAGGTGTGGCCTTGTTGGAGGAAGTGTGTCACTGTGGGGGTGGGCTTTGAGGTCTCTTTTGCTCAAGCTGCCCTCAGTATGACACTCAGACTACTTCCTGTTGCCTAAAAGATGGAAGACTCTTAGCTCCTTCTCCAGCACCATGTCTGCAGGCACGCTGCCATGCTCTGTACTATGATGATAGTGGACAAAACCTCTGAAACTGTGAGCGAGCCACCACAATTAAATGTTTTCCTTAAAGGAGTTGCCATGGTCACAGTATCTCTTCACAGCCATAGAAATCCTAAGACACCAATCCTCCCTTTAGATTTTCTCAAGAGTTTGTCATGGTGATGAAAAAGCTAATTTACACTGTGTCCAAAATGTTCGGAATTTTAGGACATTTTGAACTGTGATATTAGGAACTCTCAACCTGTGATTTGGATGAGGAGTATCAGTGAATGCTAAAACATATTCAAAATTTGAGGAGTTATAAACACACAGTCTTAGAGTGTCTCCTAACAAAGGGGAAGGCAGTCACTTTGTAGTGTAGAAATTAGACAGGCACATCCTAAACAAAGCCATCCAGGTTAATTGCACCAGCAGGACAGATTTCAACTGTGTGTCTTTTGTTACACACTAAAAGGAACACACATCAATAGGATACCTGCCAAATAGAGGATACTTGCATCTTATGAGCAAACTCAAGCTCAGGTACATTGTACTGTTTTAGATGCCTGTTTAGGTAAAGAGGCCTTATGCATATTAGGCCAAAACTAGGATGTGTATCACAACCAACCTTGCCTTCAATACTCATCCATTGATGGGTTTTTCCCTAAATCACTACTTTTTCAGCATTTGAAAACTGATGGTCTGAAAACCTTCTATAGGTCTTCTAAATATATCAGCTGGAATTTTCTGTAAATTCCTTACTACTTGATTTCCCTGAAATAATATAAGCTTCCCAGTTAATATTATAACCTGAGTAGATGCTTAATTTGTTACTTGAATTTGCCATTCTTTCAGTAACTAATGACAGGTTGTGTTTTTTTGTTGTTTGCTTGTTTGTTTGCTTGTTTTTGGTGGCTTCAAACAAGTTAAATGTTTCAACTAGTTCTGTCCATTTTGCAGTTGTCTCTTGGTTTGAGACTCAAACTTACTGATCTTGGCAGAAAAGAGTCAATCAATGCCTTTGACGTTCAGTTTTAGTCATAATGAATCTGAAGTGTCTATGAGAGATCCAAGAAGACATACCTCAGGTACAGTCAGAAACTGCAAAGAGACCCAAAAGAAGAAAACCAATAGAAATAAAATTCTTATTCCGAGGAAATCCTAACCATCTTATAGATAGATGTGCCTAGGAGAGCTTTTTGGTATAAATAAAATTGTGAAATCATCAAATTCATCTGGTCCACCTGTGCCTCATTTTGTTTTTTCCATCCTTCTGTTTACAGTTGCCAGCTAGGATGCAGCAGACGGCTACTGCACAAAATTCCTACCCTCAGTGAACTTGGTAAGCAGCATCCTAACTTCCCTCCTCCATGTTAGGATAAAAATATCACAGAATGAAATTAATATTATAAACTAGAAATAAAAATTATATCCAGCTAGAGCAATTAGCCTTGTGTCAAGATTTGGTATTTAATAAAAATAAGATAAGAAGAATGCCATGGAATTAGAGGAGAGAAATGGTATGTGACAGAGAGTCAAAATGGGGTGGGGGGGGGCTAAGAAGAGCTGAAGAAAGGGAGAACGCAAAGTGATCTGGGTGGGAATGACAAAGTTAGACTATCTGTAAGACAAGCACTATCAGTCAGGCATTGTGGTAAATGCCTGTGGTCCTAGCACTCAGGAGCCTGAGACAAGAGAATCACAAGTTTGAGACCATCTCAAAAAAACCAAAACAAAGTACTCTGCATACGACCAGAGGAGAAAGGTAAGCACTAACCCAGATACAAACCCGTTTATTGACAATGGTGACTTGCCGGTAAGATATGCTGGTGCAATGTTGGCACAAGCTTGTGGGAGTAACCAACAATCTGATAGGATTTCAAGCCCACTCCATGAGATGGAACCCATACCCAACACTGCTTAGGTGACCGAGAACCTGAGACCAGATAGGTCAGGGACATATCTACTATTTATTTATATATTTATATAAATATATATATATATATATATATAAATACATACAAAATAAGTAAGCTGGGCAGTGGTGGTGCACACCTTTAATCCTAGCACTTGGGAGGCAGAGACAGGTGGATCTCTGGGAGTTCAAGGCTAGCCTGTGCTACAGAGTGAGTTCTAGGAAAGGTGCAAAGCTACACAGAGAAACCCTGTCTCAAAAAAAACCAAAAGAATAAAATAAAATAAAATGACTTCTAATGACTTTCTGCTATCCTCATAGATCAGTGTCTTGCTTGGCAACATCAGGAAATTTTCTCCTGCAGCAGATGGGAAAAAAAACAAAGACCTACAAGGAACAATGTATAGAGAGTAAGAATTGTAGCTGATTTTTTTCCTGTGTCCCGCCTGGTCCTGTAGCTGCTCAGACCCAAGTAAACACACAGAGGCTTATATTAATTAAAACTGCTCAGCCATTAGCTCAGTTGTCCTACTGACTAGCTCTTACACTTAAACTCAGCCCAATTTTGTTAATTTTTATGTTGCAATGTTTTCCGAGGCTTTACCTGTGTGCCATTACATGCTGCTCCCTGGACGTCGGGCTGTCTCCTTGACTCAGCCTTCCTCTTCCCAGAATTCTCCTTGTCCGTTTATCTCGCCTATACTTCCTGCCTGGATACTGGCCAATCAGCTTTTTATTTATCAATCAATCAGAACAACACATTCACAGCATACAGAATATCCCACAGCAGAGAACCTTGGAACACTTAGTCCAAAATGGGATGTCTCCATCAAATCCCTCCTCTCAGGGATCAGGGGACCCTATAGAAGAGGAGGCAGAAAAGTGTGTAAGAGCCAGAGGGGATGGAAGACACCAAGGAAACAAGATCTTCTAAACACAGCAGGACCAATGCACATATGAACATGCAAAGGCCTGCATGGGTCTAAGTCAGATGGCGTCCCAGCGCTGACAGGGTTTCCCCAATCAAAAGCCCCCATCACCAATTCAGAAGCTATCTCCAACTAATAACCATTCACAAAGGAAAAATTAGTTTTCTTCAACAGTGTCTCACTGGGTATACAAACTACTCTTAAGAACAGATCCCATGTGTTGTGGAATACTAGTTAAAGATGTGTCACGTTCTTTTATGCTATGGAATATTTGTTTAATAACGCAATGATGTGTTGCATTTTTCTATGTTGCATTTGTTTAACTCTGTGAAGCTATGTTACTCTGCCTGCCTATAACACCTGATTGGTCTAATAAAGAGCTGAACGGCCAATAGAAAGGCAGGAGAAAGGATAGGCAGGGCTGGCAGGCAGAGAGGATAAATAGAAGGAAAGAACAGAAGGGGGAAGAGCAAGAGAAAAGAGGATGCCAGGGGCCAGCCACCCAACCACCCAGCCACACAGCCAGACACGGTCTAAGAAGGAAATAAAAGACATACAGAAATAGAAATAGGTAAAAGCCCAGAGGCAAAAGGTAAAGGAAATAATAATCAAGTAAAGCTGGCTAGAAATAAGCCAAGCTAAGGTCAGGCATTCATAACTAAGAACAAGTCTCCATGTGTGATTATTTGGGAGCTGGGTGGTGGACCCCAAAAGAGTAAAAAAAAAAAAAAAACAACTACACCCATGCCCAGGAGTAGATGGCCAACACAAAATAAACTCAATGGCATTTTAGAGATTCCTTGTATCATAATGCTTTGTCTACTCATCATTTTTTTTCCTTACAGGTTTTTTGCATGTATATTATGGTTTCCTGGGTTGGGTTTTAATGGGATTTCTGTGTGTATGAATGTGCCTCTGCATCAGTATGTGTTTCTTGTGCTTTTCCTTTGGTTTTTTTGTCTGTTAGTTCGTTTGCTTCGTTTAGGTTTGTTTGCTTTTATTTCATCTTTTTTCAATTTTATCTTATTTTATCATTATTTTTAGATGCCTGTTTGTATTCTAATGAGAAAGGAAAAAAAGGGTGTGGATTTGGGTACATAGGGAGTTGGGGATGAGTTGGGGGAGGGGAAGCAGCTGTAATCAGAACATATTATATGAAAATAATCTATTTCCAATTTTAAAAAAAATACAAGGGGCTGGAGAGGTGGCTCATCAGGCAAAGAGCACTTACTGTTCTGACAGACATTCTGAGTTCTCAGTACCCATATAAGCAGATCAAAACCACCTGAAACTCCAGCTCCAAGGCATCCAAAGTCTTTTTCTGGCCTCCGTGGGTACCTGTACTCATGTGTACATGTACATACACACACACAAACATATTTATTTAAAAAAAAAGGCTAGAGAACTAGTTCACTTCTGTACAGGAGAAGCTATGGAGGGGAGGCAAAATTTTAGAGCATCCTGGCCAGCCAGCCCAAAATACTCAGCAAGCTCCCAAGGAAACACTGTCTCAAGAACAAGGGAAGGTAATAGATAAATGATTCAGCTGTTAAGAACACTGACCTCTCTTCCAGAAGACCTGAGTTCAGTTTCCAGCACCTACAGGGTAGCTCACAACCATCTGTAACTCCAGTTCCAAGGGATCTGATGCCTCTTTTATGGCCCCTGGGGGCACTGCATGCATATGGGACAAAGACATGCATGTAGAAAAAAACACTCAAACATGTATAATAAAAATAAATAAACCCGGTGGTGGCGCACGCCTTTAATCCCAGCACTTGGGAGGCAGAGCAGGCGGATCTTGGTGAGTTTGAGGCCAGCCTGGACTACAGTGTGAGTTCCTGGATTGTCTTGAAAATAAATAAATAAATAAATAAATAAATAAATAAATAAATAAATAAATAAATCAACCTTTTAAAAGAGAAAAACAAGGTGAATGCTTCCTAAGGAACAGCACCTAAAGTTGACCTCTTCCATGTGCGCACACAGACATACAAACGAGTAACAGAGGATCACTATAAAAGAGTACTTTTTCATAATGCAGGTATGCTTTCTATGCCATCCAACATTACCCACATGTGATGAACTCCTGAAATGTAGCCACTGAGAACAGAATTGTCAGTTTTGTTTAATGTATTTAATTTTAGGTGATGAGCTACCTATGGCTAAGGACTATTTTAGACACTGTAGCATTCGAATACAAATACAGGGAGGATAGGGATTTGTGTCTGCTGAATGAAAACATGAACGAACAAATGTGTTACTGAATGAGCGCTCACATGAATATTATAAAGGGTGTACTTAGGCCAATATAAGACACAATTTGCTGACTAGAAAGATGGCTCAGCAGTTATTCCAGGGGACCCAGGTTCAATTCCTAGAATCCACATGGTGGCTCACAACTGTCCAGTTCCAGGGGATCTGACCCCCTCCTCAGGTACCAGGTACACTCATGGTGCACAGATATACATACATGCAGACAAAATACTCATGTACATAATAAAAATTAATGAAATATTTAAAAAAAATTTGGAGAAAGTATGTTAGGATCACATTACAGAAGACCTTAAAAGCAACTTAAAAGTTGGACCTTTTTTATCTGATAAACACTAAAAATTGTCTTCATCCAACAAGAGTGCTTTATACTTGTAAAAATTACTAAGGTTCCCAAAGAACTTTCAGACATCTAGGCTACACATTGATATTTACCATATTTGAAATAAAAAAAATTCCAATTAAGTGCCTATGTACTTTTTTAAAGACAGAGAACCCTATATATTCCAGCCTGGTCTCAGACTTCCTGTATAGCTTCAAATGTCCTTGACTTTCAGATCTTCTTATCTCCACCTCCCAAGTGCTAGAATCATAAGCGTGTGAACTATGCCCACCTGAAATCTTTATTATTTATATGACAATTCATTGTTTAATTATTCTAATTAAAGCCTCACTGAACATTAATTTAATTAATACATCTAATACAATTTTTTTACCTTTATTAATATGTATGTTTATCTGTGCCTGTGTATGAACATGTGGATGCAGGTGCCTTGGAGACCAGAAAGTATCAGATCCCTGGAACTGGCATCATAACCTATGATGTAGGTTGGGAACTTCCTCTGGAAGAACAGTCAACACTCTTCACCACTGAGCCATTTCTTCAGGCCCCAAAATACATTTTTAAAAGAATGTCTGCAAATCACAATAGAAAACAACTATGCTCTTATTTTTACATCTGCAATCTGTTGCACTACCTTGCTTTGGCTGGTGTCTCGGAAGATAATCTGGCTTTACCTACATAGTTGGAAAAATGAAGTGTTTTGATGGCTTTTTCATATAACTACAGAAATGTTTACTTGAAAACATAGCAACCCTCAACAAGTGCCAATTTTAAAAAAGTAGTTGCCCTACCAACTCTGCAGAGAAATGAACTTATTTTAAAATCTATTGTTCTACACCTTGTACTCCAAAGAGATCTTTAACCAATGTTTTATAATCCACACACCAATCATGTGAAAGATGTTATGAAGATCTTCCTAATGTTCACATGTGTCAACCATTATCAGTCTCATCAGAAATGTTTTTCAGTGTGAGTTTTACAAATTATCACTTTTGTTTCAAAATTTAAATTTTATTATTAGCAATGAAAACTTCATTTGGGTTTTTTTAATATCTCCAGACATCAAAATCTAAATAACCAGATTGCTTTTTTTTCCAAATAAAAGTAGTATTTCAAGAAAATAAGCCTTAATACACAACCCAGACAGCAGCAAAGGTGTTCCTGACGATAATCAGACTTCAGAAGGCCACCTGCCCTGCAGCCCCGAGGAGCCATGAGCTGGGGCATGTAGTTCTAGGTTCCTGACAGGCTCTTCTGAGCTACTTCACCTTCCAGGCCTCCATTTGATCACATCTAAGATGGATGTAGAGCTTCATTTCCACAACCTCTGCCTGTGTAAAGCCCAGCACACAGGAAAACTAGCACATTACAAGAATAAAATCAATCACCATAGTCACACATTCTTTAAAAGTACTGCCTTCAGAGAAGCCTCAGTGAATTCTCGCTGCAAAACATAACACAGACGGTTTGCCATCTATTAATTACAGAATAATAGTCTAATCTCTGAAGAATTCCACGTATCCTACCTAATACTCTCAAGATCTCCAGACAGATATACAAGAAAGAAAAGCTGTAAAGATGTTTTGCTTTTTTGAAATATGGCATCTACATAAAGAGCAAAAGAAAAACTAAATACAATTTCTAGATTGCAGGTAGATTTCATTCCTCCCTGCTGTTGGTCTTAATGGACAGTCACAGCAGGAATGAACCTCTGCAGCTGAAATGCACACGTCAGCCGTTTCCACGAGTTGGTCCCTGGAGATGTATGATTCTAGAATAGAAATGCAGTTCAGAACCCTGTCTAGCTGAAATGGGAACAGAGCTGGGAGACTGTGGAAAGGAGGAATCCATAGGGAGGTAAAGTGTGATTCTCCAAGCTGACTTGCAGCAGCAGAGCTAAGCTCATAGCCCCTAACTTGCCAAAAACAACATTAAAGTCCTTTTGACCACAGTTGTAAGGACTACAGTTTTCTATTTCAACCAAAAATAACTATTAAAAAGTTTTAAAGCTATATGTCATTCAAAGTAAGATGAAAGTATGTTTATACAATGATCCAATAATTGATGTTTCTATTACAGTAGGAAATAGTGCCCTACCCTGCTTCTATGTGGTATGATGGGAAAGGTGGAGCCTCCTCAGAGGAAGAGAGTCTAGAATATTATAAGAGGATGTGTGATGGCTAGGGTTTTTTTTTTTTTTCTTTTCTTTTTTGAGGTAGAATCTCTCTGTGTAGCCTTGGCTGTCCTGGAACTTGCTATGTAGACCAGGCAAGCCTTGAACTCAAATGCTAGAATTAAAGGCTAGTGCCACTGGGCCCAGCTAGTTTTTAACCATCAACTTTCCACAACCTAAAATCATCTGAGAGCCTCACCTGGAGAATATTCGAAGTTGGGTTGGCCCATGGCATGTCTATGTTGACTTGTCTTGATTGTTGATTGATGTAAGAGGACCTAGCCTGAATGTTGAACTGAAGAAGAGTGAAAAGAGCTAGCTGAGCATAGGCAAGCCAGCAGGCAGCAAGGATAGGTTTGTTCTCTTCGTTCTTGACTGTGGACGTGATGTGACTAGTTGCTTGAGTTCCTTGCCTTGGCTTCCCTCCAATGATGGATCATAACCTAGAATATAAGCCAAGTAAGCCCTCTACTCCCTTGTGTTTCTTTTGGTCAGAGTATTTTATCACAGCAACAGAAATGAAAATAGAACAGGATGTTTCCAAGCTGCCAGTAAATAAAAGCCCAAGCTGAGGGGGCTTAAACAACGCCTCTGACGCTTTTATGCACATGGAATCAGCCAGAGACTCTGATTTAGTAGGACGAAGGGAGGGACTGAAATTCTAACAAGTCCCCAGAGGATGCTGCTGATAGTCTATGGACAGTAATTTCAGTCCCAAGAACTTAGACCACAAGAAAATACACAGGTTAACAAACATATAGGGCTGGAGAGATGGCTCAGTGGTGAAGAGCACTTACCTCTATCAGAGGGCCAGAGTTCAGATCCCAGCACCCACATCAGGCAGCTCACAAATGCCTGTAATTCCATCTCTAAAAGATCCAATGTCCCCTTCAGGCCCCAATGGGCACCTGCATACACACATGTGCATACACACATACAAAAATTAAATATTTTAAATTTTCCTTTAAAAAACATAAATGCTAACCAGAAATAAGACTTTTCACTAATGTCATCATGGACTTAGTGGTCATATACCCTTGGACATATCCTGAGAAAAAGAGTAGTATCCAACAGATCTCACTCAACAACAAGAATATCCCCAGAAGCTTAAAAGATTTTCTAACGGGGCTGGAGAGATGGCTCAGAGGTTAAGAGCACTGGCTGCTCTCTCAGAGGTCCTGAGTTCAATTCCCAGCATTCACAGGGTGGCTCATAACCATCAATAATGAGATCTGGTGCCCTCTTCTGGTGTACAAGCATACATGCAGGCAGAACACTGTCCACATAATAAATAAATAAATAAAATCTTTAAAAAAATAATAAGATAAATAATTATTTTTAAAAGATTTTCTGACATCCCACTCGCCAGAATTGGATCATATGCTCATATGTGAACTGCTGGTGGGTAAGAGAATCAAAGTGATCTTTGGACAATCAGCCCACCATGAGGATGGGATCAGCTTTCCTGACACATGTGCACAGAAGAGAAGGGACCAGGAGGAGAAAAGTCATGAGAGCACTAACAAGGAGAAAAGAACAGATGATTCACAGGCTAGAAACAACAACCAATGAAACAGACTGTTTCGTCTCCCTTTCCTCATCCAGCAACGTTATCATTTAGTTCTGAACTCACTGCATCGTCTTTCCCTATTCTTGAAATCCATTTCATTAGAACACCTTTAAGACGTGTACTGAACTCTCTAAGAAGGCTTTCCTTCCTTCATCTATTCAAACTCATGCTACGGTATGCTGGAGCTGCATCTGAAGTGACAGATGCCTGACTACCACCTAAGTGAGTCCCTGGGATTCATCCACAGCAGTGCAAATAACGCCAACATGTACAGTACAACTGATGAAGTAATTTCAAAATACTCTGTCAATGCAAAATAGCAGAGAAAGCTGTACCTGTAGTCCTGTCTACTTAGGAAGCTTATTTCAAAATATTCAAAATTATAACACAATAAAGATAGCAAGAGCAACAAGATTATCGCTATCTAACAATAAAGCAAGAAATAAATGCCTGTTTTCAGAAGTACAAATAAATAAATAAATGATTTGTAATATATGAAGTAGTCTTAAATCTATTGATTTTTTCCACAGAAGCAAAATGTTCCCCTAAAATTGATTTGATGCTATGGGAATCACAGGCTGCTTTTTGTCAGACACAATGGCACAGGCATATGATTCCAGCATTTGGGAAGCACAGAAAAGAGGAACTCAAGATCAAAGCCATAGCAAACTACAGAGTGGGTACAAGGTCAACCTAAACTGCATAACATTATCCTGTCTCAAAAGGCAAGCGGGGATATAGCTTAGAGACAGAAAACTTGTCTAGCATAAACAAGGCCATGAGTTCAATTCCCAGCACCACAAAATAAACAAAGATAGCTTTTAAAATTATTGTCCTCTAATAATAGTATGGAGAACATCTTATAAAGAAAAAAAATACTTTAGACACATATGTCATCAATGCCAAATATCATCTGTTTAATTGAAACAGTTTCGGATAAACTACATCAGAGACCCCTTTGAAAGAAATACCAAATACATGACTGTGGGCCTGGGTTTGCAACTCCGGTGGCAGGGGAATGTTTGCCTAGTTTACACAAAGTCCAGGATTCGGTCTCCAGAATCACATAAGCCGCGTGATGGAGCACCCCTGCAATCCCAAAACTCAAGAAATGGAGGCAAGGAAGAGAGATGAAAAGAGGAAAAATGAATGAGACATGCTCAAGAATGCTGCTCCACAGCACAGAGGCTCGGAATGGAGCGTCTCAGTAAAAAGCTCTCTGTTCACTCAAACAACATAAAGGCAAACATCCCAGGCATGATTAGCCCGCTGACCAGACACACTTCAAGAACTAGTAATTATAATGTAAAGGAGTGCAAGCAGATTGGGCTCACCATTCCCCGAGGATTCAGCACTAACATGGGAAAGGGAGAATTCTTATTTCAAAGAATGATACACAGTATACATTACCGTACAAGACTTTCTTCAGATGTGGGTCTATGCTTTTCGACCTGAATTTAACTGAAAACTAGTCCAGATCACTGCACAAACATGGGACATAATCTAATGAGATGAAAATTTACAGATTATCAACCTTGGCCATAAATGTTGAAAAGCAAGCGATGACAGAGAGTCAAGCAGGACATTATCTTTCTCATTGTTTTTAACATACGATACACATCACCTCCCTGCAACATGATGCTTCTTTAAACATCTATAAGTAACGCAGACCCTGAAACTTTAGTCAAACATGCAGCAACAATCGTTCCTGAAAGGGTTGTCACACAGTGCCTTTTAATGTTATATTCATATTCATAAAAGCACAATGTCTACTGTGAATAACTTGGCCTACAATTTAAAAATGGGCCGAAGGCTGGAATGGTCGAGGGAAAACTAATTTTCTAAACATCATACTTATTGGTTGATCTGAGGTTTTACAAGAGGTACTTCTAAGCATAAACATTAAATGCATGCCAAACTGGTAATAGAGAAACCATGTTATGCAAATGACCTCTTAAATGCAATGTGTGCATGGTTAACTCTCCATCAGTCCCATTTTTACTGCATGCACAACATTCCAAGGAATGAATGCAACGCATTCATTCAGGCTCTGCTCACTTCCATTCAAGTTTGTATCCATAAAACTGCAAAAGCATCCTCACTTGTTACAACGAAGAATACGTTACAGAGAGGTCCATTTTCACAGCCTAGAGTAAACTGTGCCACGCTGCCCTCCAGAAGGACCGGTGAGAGGCTCCATATCTCTAGCAGTCTCCACCTCTCACACCATAGCCGACACTGGATATTATCACCTTCTCCAGTCTTCAACATCTATAGACTCTGCCTCTCGTGCCCCTGTCGCTTGTCACTCTAGTTGGAGTCCTTGTCCCTCACATCTGGGTTATTGTAGCAAACTGCTGGTTCTCCGGTGCTGGACCCTCCCACCTATCCTCTGGAGCAGCAGCACTCGACCGCTTTAGCTCCACCTTCCACGTCCTTCAAAACTCACTGCGGAGTCTGCGGAGCTGTCGGTGTCTGCACCTACCAATATTTACTGTGTTAAAGCGAAAATACATCAAGATACAGGCAATGTGTTCTGAACAGGACTCCAAGAGTTCTGGAAATCATAGCAGGAACTCACAATCAGGACTGCATCGAATCAAAAGGCTCCTGCACAGGAAAAGGAACAACAGAATGAAGAAACAGCCTATGCAAAGTAAGAAAATCTTGGCCAGCTATTTGTCTAACAAGAGATTAAGGCCCACAAAATATTAATTTAAAAAAAAAACTCAGAAATTAGAGGTTAGACATCAGGGAAATGCAAATCAAAACTATTGTGAAATTCCATCCCACCCCATTCAGAATGGGTGTCTGTAGCAGGCTTTCTTTTAGACCACCAGCCGGCTCCCAAATCATGACACAGAGACTTAATATTAGTTTTGAATGCTCAGCTTAGCTTAGGCTCTTTTCTGGCTAGCTCTTTTAACTCAAATTAACCTGTTTCTCTTTAGCTACATTTTCCTTGGGGCTTTTACCTTTCTTTGTGTCTGTCTTACTTTCACTGCTTCTTGTGTCTGGCTGGCATGCCCCCCCCTCACTCGTTCTCTCCTCCCTCTCCCCTCTCCTCTCTCCCCTCTCCCTTTTCCCTCTCTCTCTCTCGCCTAGCTTTCTCCTCCTATTTATTCTCTTGCCCACCAGCCCCACCTATCCCTCTCCTGCCCAGCTACTGGCCATTCAGCTTTTTATTAGACCAATCAGGTGCCTTAGGCAGGCAAGGTGAAACAGCAACACATCTTTTCATAATTAAACAAATACAGCATAAACATATGCAACACATCTTCACATTATTAACAAACGCAGCAGGAAGAAAATCACACACCTTTACACAGTTAAAATAATATTCTGCAGTATAAACAAATGTAATACATCTTTGCCTAGTTAAAGTAATATTCCACAATAGGTATATCATTGAGAAAACAAAGAACAGCCAGGCGATGGTGGCACACATCTTTAGTCACAGCACTTGGGAGGCAGAGGTAGGCAGATCTCCAGGTTCTAGGCCAGCTTGTTCTACAGAGTGAGTTCTAGGAAAGTCAGGGCTACACAGAGAAACCTTGTCTCAAAAAACTAAATATTTAAAAAAAAAAAAAGAAGAAAGAAAGGAAAAAAAGAACAACAAAGATTGTACTAGATGAATGTTAGTGTTTGGCTCACTTTATCCTTTTTATTCAGTCTGGGACCTCAGCCCATGGAAAGGTGTCATCTACATTTACTCAATCTAGAAACTTCCACAGACATGCCCAGTCATCTGTCTCCTACGTGATTCTATACCCTGCCAACAGCCATTATTAACCATCAAGCAGGTTATTTCAATACAAAATGTCTTCAGTGGTGTATGTTCTTAAAAATGCCAAGTTATAAAGGGAAATGTTTGGACTACACTTAACTTTTAGGTCCTGGAAGGTGTGAGTTTCTGGATCCAGTACATTGTAGTGGATCAAGAAGGCCCTCAGTAGTTGCTAGAGACATGCTTTTGGAATTCCCAACCTCCTGAACCACAAGCTGAAAAAAAAATCTTTATTCATTATGAACTACTTAGTCTGTGGCATTCAGTTATTGCAACAGAAAGTACATTGAAACAAAAGATTTTATCATCTGGAATGGCAATATTTCAAAATTTCTCTAAAACAATGTTGGTATAGTTAAGAAATCAAATATACTTTGAAGATTCCATAGTATACAGACAAATATCAGCTAACTCCAGAGTTAAAAGTTCTCCAAACGCTGACTGGAAATCCTGCCCAAAGCTGGCTTACACAAGCACTTGCCAGACATTTACAGAGATAAACACTGTTTCAGGCTAATTAACAACTGCAGAGTACTCTACAAACACAAATGCTAAATATTTATTTTTAAATAACCACACTGAGTTATTACTAGATGGCAATCTTATTCTTAGTAAAAAGAGAACTTTGTTATAGCCCTCAAAAATGACACTAGGAACTACTACTTTTGATCATTCATAACCATTAGATGTTGTTTTTAAAGAAATATTAATACTAGTCACATAATATTTCAAAACTCTGAATAAAATGCATTAAATACATTCTCTAAGTTTAGGAAACTATAATCCATCAATCAAATAACTAAAGCTGAAAATAATCCATACTAGTCTATTACTATAAAAAAATTAATAACCAAGGCAGAGTATCGTTTTAAAGAAAAAAAGTTGCTCCAAGTGGTTGTAACCATGGTGGTTCCTGACTCTAATCCTAGACCTCAGGAGGCAGGGGCAGGAAGACTGGAGAAATCTGAAGACAGTTTGATGTACATGGTGAGTTCTAGGCCAGCCAGGGCTCAATAACAGAGAAAGAAAGAAAGAAAAGAAAGAAAAGAAAGAAAGAAAAAAAAGAAAGAAAGAAAGAAAGAAAGAAAGAAAGAAAGAAAGAAAGAAAGAAAGAAAGAAAGAAAGAAAGAAAGAAAGAAAGAAAGAAAAAGAAAGGAGGGAGGGAGGGAGGATGGAAGGAAGGAAGGAAGAGAGAGAGAGAGAGAGAGAGAGAGAGAGAGAGAGAAAGAAAGAAAGAAAGAAAGAAAGAAAGAAAGAAAGAAAGAAAGAAAGAAAGAAAGAAAGAAAGAATTGGAGAGATGGCACAGCAGTTAAAGCGCTCATTGCTCTTACAAAGGACCTGAGAGTTTGGTTCCCAGAACCACATGGGGCAGCTCCCAATCCCTGTGACCCCAGCTCCGAGGACCTAACACCCTCTTCTGGCCTACACAGGTACCTGTACACACCTGATGTGCATAAATCAATGAAAGAACACTCATATACACATAATATTCTTATTCTTTTAAAACAACTATATATAAACATGTCTTCTTGCAAAATTATATATGAAGTAATTTATAAACTGTAAAAAAATAAATTTAGTAATCCAGCAACATATTAAGTTTTTATTCATTTATTAATATTATTACTAATAATATTAGGCATCGCAATTGAGGAATTTAATCCCTTCCTACATAACGGGGCACCACGTATCAGAAAAGAGGATTGATCATACATAGAGCAGGGTCATACAGCCAGTTGTAACACATTTGTTACTGAAACGCTTATCTTTTAACCGAAAATTCTGGGTCTCTTCTACTGCATCATGCTGTTGCTATGAAATCCTTAACCATCAAAATGTGGTTCCCAAAGACTGGAAGAGGAACTTGGAAACAAAGTTGTTCTGTTGGACAAAGATCTGTTACTTCCAAAACCACCAAGCAGTCCATCCCATGTTACCAGACATTCCAGTAGACTAAGGTAAAGATCATACAGAGTAACAAAGGCAAATAATTAAAATATGGTCTAAGAAATGAACTAACTTTCATGGCTTTAACTAGAAGAATAAAAAAAACTTCATACTATAATAATTTCTTTAAAACAATATGCTTTTGGCTGGAGAGATAACTCAGTCCATATTTAGCCCAGCCTAATCAACAAGCTGCAGGCCAGTGAAAGAGCCTGCCTCAGAAAACAAGGTGGGTGGTTCCTGAGGAACAACACTTAAAGATGAACTAACTCTCTCTCTCCTCTCTCTCTCTCTCTCTCTCTCTCTCTCTCTCTCTCTCCCTCCCTCCCTCCCTCCCTCCCTCCCTCCCTCCCTCCCTCTCTCTCTCTCTCTCTCTCTCTCTCTCTCTCTCTCTCTCTCTCACACACACACACACACACACACACACACACCTCACACTCATGCACAAACACACACACATGCACATGCATACTCACATTGGTACACCAACTCTGTCTGTCTCTCTGTCTCTGTCTCTCTCTCACACATACACACACACACACACACACACACACACACACACACACACACACACACACTACCATATTTTTATCCCTATGCTATGGATATCACTTATCCAGCTCAAGTCATAACTACCCCTTCCTCACATATTCAGCATATATATACAGGAAAAAGTCTTTGAGTCATGATGACTATAAAAATTACCTTACGTTTTAAGTCCCTAGGAGCTTTAAGTTAAATTCCTAAGTAGGCCATTTTATTGGCTACAAACCATAGAAGTGAAACATCTTCTACATACTCACAGCATATACTGGGTTTTCATGAAACCTCAAAACAGGATGTTAGGAGGCCATCTAGATCTCAGATGTTCTCTAAGAGAGGCGTAAAGTCAAAGGATTTAGAAGTTATTTTAAGGTAACACATTTATCACAAGATTTAAGTTAGAACCAACATTTGCCATTTCTGTTTTAAGAATACCAAAACCCAATATAACATTTCCCAATAGACAGTGAAGCAACATTAAGAGAATCAAAATGAAAATAAGGAAATGTGAAATTGATAAGGTTATCTCTATCACTATCAAAGAAAAGCAGAGAGCAGGAGACAGGAATATAACTTGGTAGTGAGATATTAATTTAGCACATACGATATCCTGGGCTCAACTCCCAGCACCAGAAGTAAATAAATAAGTAAGTTAAGGATGGGGAGATGGCTTGGCAGGTAAAAGCTGTTGTTGTGCAACATGATGCCCTGAGTTCAAATCCCTAGAACCCACATAAAAGCAGGGTGTGGTCGTACACTTGCCAGTAACCCCACTACATAGTAAGAGGGGGAACAGGAGAATTGCTGAGGCTTCCTGGCCAGCCAACCTAGCTACAGGGTTAGTTAGCGACTGTCTCAAGGGAGTAAGGTAGAGAATGATAAAACAAGACAGCTCACATCCTCCTCTGACCTCTGTGCACACATACAGCTGTGTGAACCACTATACACACGAATGCATACACTGTACACTCACACATACACAACAAAAATTTTAATAACAGAAGGCACAGGGGGAGTAAATAAATTGTTCAAATGGGAACTATGTAACTTTTCATATGCTCTATTTTAAAGTGTCTAAGTAGTACTAGAAGAAAAACTTGTTTATTTTTATTTTCTATACATTGGTGTTTTGCCTGCATGTATGTCTGTGTGAAGGTGCCAGATCTCCTGGAAATGGAGCTACAGACAGTTGTGAGCTGCCATGTGGGTGCTGGGAAGTGAACCTGGGTCCTCTGGAAGAGCAGCCAGTGTTCTTAACCACTGAGCTATCTCTCCAGACCCAGTAAGAAAGGTTTTAAATCACAGCTGTTATGTATTTTCATTAAACTGTTTCCATAATTATTACACTCAATACATTTGTTAGTTCCAAAATTTCCCCCCACTATTTGCTGTGTATGTGATAAAAACAAAAGATTAAGCAATTTTCAAGTATACAAGACAATGTTGTTAACTCAAACAATATGTTATGTACACACATCCAAGACTGACTCATTCTAATATCTGGAAGTTTGCACCTTTGACCAATACTTCCCTGTCGTTTCCTCCAGCCCTGACAATCACCTTTCTGTTTCTAGGAGTTGGACTATTTTAGATTCCGCATGTAAATGGGATCACGTAGTTTGTACTCTACACTTGGCTTACTTAATTTAGCATAGTATCCTCCACATTCACCCATGTTATCACTAACTGTAGAATTTTTTTAAGGTTGAGTAATATTCCATCATGTGTATATACCAAATTTTCTTATCTGTTCACGTATGAATGAACATTTAGACTGCTTCCATGGCTTGGCTTTGGGGAAATGATGTTACAATGAACGTGGGAGCACAGATATCGCTTTGAGATCCTGATATTGCTGAGATGGCCTTAAACTCACAATCTGCCCACTTTTAGCCGCCCAAGCGCTGGGATTACAGGCATGAGTCACCACACTGGGCTATGTCCGTCCTCTGAGGAGGATCTACTCAGTCCTAAAACCAGTTTGTAATCAGTTTGTTTTTGCTGTTGCCCAGGCTTTGCTATTGAGTTGGAGGATTTCTTTATACATGGTGGATATTAGCTCTTTGTCAGATGCATGATTTCTAAATACTTCCCCATTCCATAGTCTGTTTCTCAGGTCATTGATGGCTATTTCATTTGCTGGGCAGAAGCTTTGAAGTCTAATACAGTCCCATTTTACTGTGTTTTGTTGCCCATGGTTTAGGAGTGAGGCATTATGGTAGCACTCTGTACAGAACACTGATGCTGAATTCTTACATTACAGTTTTTGATATAAAATTGTAGCTAACGACATCTCACAGGACTTTGAGCAGCTCAGGGCATTAGAGGAACAGAGTTTTCCAATCACCAGCCAACCTCTATGTTCAGTTGTAAAAAAGAAGTATGAAGACACCAAGCCCTAGTTTCCAGGTGATTTTGCACACTTTAGAAGCATTACTAGAGTGCTGTCCTTTCAAACAGCATAGGAATTAAATAAATATTTAATTAAATATGCACTTCAGAAATTGTATAATTAAAAGTATAAACTATCCTACAAATATGTATCGGATACCTCCTTAATATGAGACACTTTTCAAGAGAGGTAGCTATGGTGAGTGTATAGTCCTGTTTTCAGGGGCTCAGGCACAAACACACAAAAAGTTAAATGACACTGTAAGGCATATACATCCTTTAAGTTTCAAATAGAAGTTCACAATGTTTGTACCGCAATGGAAAGTGGAACTAGTTAGAAAGCAGAGGTAGACCAGCAGTCTACATGCATAGAAAAAGGCAAGACAGTCGGGTGGTGGTGGTGCATGCCTTTAATCCCAGCACTCGAGGCAGAGCCAGGCGGATCTCTGTGAGTTCGAGGCCAGCCTGGGCTACCAAGTGAGTTCCAGGAAAGGCGCAAAGCTACACAGAGAAACCCTGTCTCAAAAAAACCAAAAAAAAAAAAAAAAAAAAGGCAAGACAGGAAGAATGTGCTAGAGCCAGAAGGAAGGGTCTTCCTGAGTGCCTTATCAGGAATGCAATCCATCAACAAATGTTCTGACCCAGTTATGAAGGATATACCTGACCAAAGATGTGGAAGTTCTTGGTCCTTATTGTGCTTATAGTCTGGTACTTGAATTATACATGATACCACACACCACTTCTGCGCAGAGGATGTGGTCAGAGATAGACTTAGAGAAAGTTCCATTGCACTGATGTGTATCACACCATTATCTAAGCAGGAAACTCAGAAGCGAACCAAGTAGACACTGATTAAAAACCCTCGCTACAAGTGGCAAATGACACTACTCAATTATATAATGCGTCTAGAGTAAGTCGCCTCATTTCACTGTATCCCTGCTCTCACTGGAAAACTAAAGGTCGCCACTCAGCCACAGCTTAAGATCTTCCACCAGAAAACACACAGCACGTGGGGGACTGGGTGGTACGGCAGGGCAACTGTAGGGCTGCAACTTACTTTCATTGCTACCCTCTTCCTCAGTTTACCAAGTGCCGACCTCCAAAAAAGCACGCCTTTTCTGAATAAGGGAGAGACAGTATGGGTCAGGGTTAGTCACGAGAAAGGCTTTAACAGGAAACAGAAGGTCTCCACTCTCCCATTATTTTCTCTGTGTAATCTGTAGCCCCAATGACAGAATGGAGGTGCCACGCTTCTTACACATCAGTTAGAAACAGAAAAAGAGCAGTCGACAAGATCCTCATTCTATTCTCCGTTGTACCACAGAGAGCTATTTGTCTCTGCAGGTGACTTGTTTACAGAAGCCTTAAGGCAAAGACTATGCTTTCTTTGTCTTCGTGACCTCACTGTGCCTCACATAGAGCGCTGGACACAATTACAAAGGGTGAAACTAAAAAGGAAAAGAAGAAGAAAGTATGAGATATAAAGAAGTAGGAGATGTGGGGTACAAGAGGTTTTAGGCAGTATCAGTATCTATCAACAAAACAGAGGAAGGAACAATGAAAACTACAGCACAGTTTGTCCTTATCATTTTAATACTGTACAAATATTAGGATAGAAAGTATACAAAGCATCTGAAATGAGATAATTGCTAAAATTAATAATTAATGGCTGCCTTTCACAGAATGACCAAGTATTGGGTGAAGAACATTACAGATATCTCATTAAATCCCCCCACCTTTACAAGTCAGACATTATGCCCATTTTTCAAACAGGAAAACTAAGAGTTAGAGCCAGCATACACACTTACTCAAGGTCTTAATATAAGCAAGAGTAGACTATCACTCAATCTAACATCTACATCCAAAGCTGTTGGGGGATAATCTTTTTGTATGCTGTAGAGATGTGTCTCTGCCTTCTGATTGGTTTAATAAAGAGCAGAATGGCAAATGGATAGGCAGGAGAGAATATGCAGGACTTCTGGGGAGAGAGAGAACTGTGGGAAGAAGAGAGGTGTACAGACACCTTGGACACTCTGAAGAAGTCAAACATAACGGTACAGAAGAGGGGTAACTGAGCCACGTGTGAGAACGTAGATTAATAAAGACAGGTTAATTTAAGTTATAAGAGCTAGCTGGGGAAAAGCCTAAGGTAAAGGCCAAGCTTTCAGAATAACTAATAAGTCTCCATGTCATTATCTGTGAGCTGGCAGCCCAGAAAAAAGTCAAACTACAAACAGCCGGCGCTGCACTCTACCAGAACCCGGGGAGGCAGGACTGAGGTGGGGGAGCAGGCAGACACTGAATGCATTATGGAGATGGAGCCAGGAGGATTTGCTGAAAGATAAAAAGAGTGTTAAAAATAAGGAGGCAAGCCAGGCGGTGGTGGCGCACGCCTTTAATCCCAGCACTCGGGAGGCAGAGCCAGGCGGATCTCTGTGAGTTCGAGGCCAGCCTGGACTACCAAGTGAGTTCCAGGAGAGGCGCAAAGCTACACAGAGAAACCCTGTCTCGAAAAACCAAAAAAAAAATAGTTATTTAGGCCGGGCGGTGGTGGCGCACGCCTTTAATCCCAGCACTCGGGAGGCAGAGCCAGGCGGATCTCTGTGAGTTCGAGGCCAGCCTGGTCTCCAAAGCGAGTTCCAGGAAAGGCGCAAAGCTACACAGAGAAACCCTGTCTCAAAAAACAAAAAAAAAAAATCAAAAAAACAAAAAAAAAAAAAAAAAAAAAAAAAAAAATAAGGAGGCATCAGATACTATCTATAGAAGCAGATGGCCAAAGGGAGGAGAGCCAGTACTCAAATGCACATCCCCTTCTCCAGACACAGTCACCACAGAGTTTTTATGAGTTTGCAGGCGAACTAAGGCAAAGAAAGCACCCACTTCACCTCCTTTTTAAAAACTGCCTATTTTGCAATAATTTTAGATTTACCATAAAGTTGCAAAGAGAATACAGAGTTCTCTTCTCCCAGCTCCTCCTACCATCTCACTCACTTAGTACATCTCAGTACATCATCAAAGCTAGTGAATTCGGCTTGTTGGAACACTTTTAGCTAAATCTTGCCTGTCTTAAACAGTTACCATTAAACTATCATAACGTCACTTTGGATCCCATCAATAGATAAAATTATAATTTTATAAAAATATCAATATACAATAATAAAAATAGTTTTAAAAATATAAGCTCAGAAAAGATGTTACAGCTAAGGCTCCTTCTCTCTCCCCATCCTTTCTTTTCCCTTCCCTTGGCTATGACTTTTTTTTTTTTTTTTTTGTTTTTTTTTTTTTTTGGTTTTTCGAGACAGGGTTTCTCTGTGTAGCTTTGCGCCTTTCCTGGTACTCGCTTTGGAGACCAGGCTGGCCTCGAACTCACAGAGATCCGCCTGCCTCTGCCTCCCGAGTGCTGGGATTAAAGGCGTGCGCCACCACCGCCCGGCGGCTATGACTTTTGAGAGAGAGAGGGGGGCGGAATCAGCAAAGCAAAGCAAGACAAAGCTCAGGGAAACCAGGTAGAAGCTCCCAGTGTCCCCTCTCAGTGGAGCCACAAGGATGTGCTTAACTGTCTCAACAACAATGACGCGGAGCAACACGTGCGAAGTGGTTTTAATCAGGAAAGCTGGCTCAGCCCTTAGTGTCCAGCATTTTTATTAGGGGTCAATCAGGAGGTATGCAGCACCCACTTAGATGACCTCAGCTAATTAGACTCCAGTCCCCAGAACAAAATCAATGCTTACCACAAACCACATTGCTTGCATAAACTGGTACCTGTGGCCTCAACCCTCACACACACAAAAATACTTACTAGGTAGAATATCCCCAGGGCTTGAAGCTCATCTCCCAGGGCCCGGCCAAGGGCCAGGCCCCACAGGGAGACTTTTTTCTGGAAATGAGCTAGATTTGAGCAACTTGAGTCGGTTGAGTTACCCTTTCTTTGCTGTGAGTGTATTCCTGGGGTACCTGATTCATCCCACCACCGCATGGGGTGCACCCTTCAGACACACCAATGCTACCTCGCCAATCACCTACTCATTAACCTGTACACTGTTTCTAGCTTCTGACTTTAGCTGACAATAAAACCAAAGTTCCCAACATCAGAAAGAGCTACACAAAGTCAAGTGAAGATTTCCATGACTCCATTAGCCGATGAAACAAAGGCTAATTACTACACAGGGAGTTTAAGGCCATGGACGGCAAGTGGAAGGGTGAAAGAACATGGTCTCCGGTGTGAGCAAACAGAAGGCCCCAAGGAGCCCTCCTCATCTCCAAGTCCGAGGTGTTTGTTCTCAGTGACTCCTATGAACAGTCAGATTGAACCCCAAAGACCTGATTTCCAGAAAAGTCACACAGAAAAGATACACAGTGTGAACTCTGACTCCAGTGTTTTAATATATCAAGGATTTATGATTTCTACCTCATAGAGCAATTTCATGAGACTCTCCTAAAAATGTAAGCTCCGAAAAAAAAAAAATGTAAGCTCTGAACATTCATAGAAAGACTAAACAGCAAAATTGGGCATATAAATCTATGCCACAAGTCAGAAACACAATATGAGAATTTTGTAATTAATAAAATCTTAATTTTTTTTTGTGTTTTTTTTGGTTTTTTTTTTTTTTGTTTTTTTCGAGACAGGGTTTCTCTGTGTAGCTTTGCGCCTTTTCCTGGAACTCACTTGGTAGCCCAGGCTGGCCTCGAACTCACAGAGATCCGCCTGCCTCTGCCTCCCGAGTGCTGGGATTAAAGGCGTGCGCCACCACCGCCCGGCAAAATCTTAATTATTTAATGAATTGCCCACTAATTTAATTTTTTAACATTTATTAGTTGTCAATGATAAGGTATGATCTTCAAGTTTAAACCTACCTTGCACGATGAAAGGTAAAAGAAAAGACCAATTCTGGCTCATATAAAGTTGGGTCAGGTGAATTTGAGGGAAAAAAATCTATGCCTTTCTCAAATAATAAAATATTTAATCTTATTGTATTTTCTTCACTTAAAACAAAAAAGTTTCTTCTTCTTGATGATCCTAAATCTAGATGCCTTTAAATAGCAAAATGAGAAATACACATATTTTCATTCATTTTTCTAAAGTTTTAAGCATAAAAATAGATATTACTATTTCAAAAGAAGCCTTGACAAGCAATAAGTTAGAGCTATGCATATTCCCAAAAGCACAGAACCAAGGGCACAGAGGGCAACCACAGAAAAAATGGCCACGGTCATATCTTAGGATAATCTGAATTTTAGCAACTACAGCTGAAGAAAAAGCCATCCTCCCTTCAGTATCATCTGTAAAACAGAAAGGGGGGCTCCTGTGAATTGTCGAACCATTACCTTTCACAAGAATGTCCTAGTACCCTAACCTACGAAACTCACCATGTGGCGTGACTGCTTTGCAGATGGTGGACTGAAGTGGCAGCGGACAGGCAGTACAACCACAGTCTCCGCTGACTTTAGAAGGCAGCATCTAAATCCTTTCCTCATGTTATTTCCACAAAGCATCTATAAACACTTTCGGGATCTACTACTTCTTCCACTACCATCATGAACATGCTTTAAAGACAATGCTCCCCATAGCAGCATGCCTCTCGGCTCCCCAAAGCTTCAGAGAGAAAAATTCCACCAGACTTCTGTAACTGTGCTTCTCAAACCACAGTCTTCATGTATTCAAGTCTATAAAATTCTCTTGAGAATGTTTAATTTTATAACTCAAATCCTCCATGACATAATAATATGTGTGTTTCCAATAAAGTGGTGTCACTTAGAACCTCTTTGATGGTCGATGACTAGTGTAGACAAGAGC
Organism: Peromyscus californicus insignis; assembly: GCF_007827085.1. Classification (NCBI taxonomy): domain Eukaryota; kingdom Metazoa; phylum Chordata; class Mammalia; order Rodentia; family Cricetidae; genus Peromyscus; species Peromyscus californicus. The sequence goes on from NW_026294447.1 coordinate 76,202,314, forward strand.
CATAACAGAATTAAAATATAAACACATGCATTGTCCACATGAGGTCCAAATGATGTCACCCTTGACAAACAAAAGGTTCGCTAGGAGCTCAAAAAACTGAGTCATCACATTAACTCATGGATGTTAAAATCAAAAGAAGCTATAACATAGGTTAATATATGCATATTATAAACATATAAACCTATCAAGTTATCATCTATAACATTAAATTAGCATAATTATTTGTACAGCATTTTATTGATTACAAATGCAGCCCACCTGATGATTTACTTCCATAAGTATCATTTGTTATGAAGTGTTATTCATATTTCATCATATTCCTGTGGTAATAACACTAGAGTCAGCAATGGGGGTTCAAGAGGATGTCTGAAAGAGTAGGGTGTATGGCTTGAGTAAGAGGAAACACCCGTTCACCCAACATTTGCTGTTGCTCTCAAAGGGGTGCAGAGGCCAACATGGAAGCAGTTCCAGGTTCTTGACCTTGACCATGAACAGCAAGCAGGCTGTAGAATTCCTTCACATTTGAGCATCCAGAGTCTCTCCACTCAAAGGTTGGCGACACCATAGCCACACTACAAGCACACCAAGCAAAAGAGGCTCCCCAGAAAGCAGTGAACAGTGCCACTGGGGTACCAAATGACTTAATTTGATCAGGGGATCACAAAAACAAACAAACAAAAAAACAACCTCATGCTTTGTAGAATAAAAATATCTAAACATTGAAATTGTTAATATTATGAAAAAAAATTGCAAAATATAAAATAAATTTTAAAAGGAAAGGAAAGGAAACTATGAACCTTTTGTACTGAGCAAATGTCAGGTCTAGCAAACAATGCTAAGTCTGGATTACTTGATTTAAAAAAAACAGTAAAATATAAAAACAAATGAATGTTTTATAGACTGTAAAGAAGAATTTTTCGCAAAGTACAAAAATGTAAAGCACCCCTTTCTTGGAGCTTGTAATTCTTTAACATGGAATAACTCGGGCTGTCCATTCTGTTTTAAGTAACAGAACTGATAACTGAGCACAGAAACATAATTGGAATTACAAAATTCTTGCTCTAATAAAAATTCCTTAAATGGTAAAAAAGGGGGAGTCAGTGCCTTGAAGCAATACAAGAAAATACAAGAAACCATTAGATTTCTACGTTTCCTCCCCTCCCCCTGCCCCTTTTTTTTTGACAAGAATCTCACTGTACAGCCTTGGCTGGCCTGGAATTCACTATGTAGGCAAGGCTTGCCTTGAACTCACAAGAGATCTGCCTGCCTCTGCCTTCTAGGACTAAAGGCGTGTGCACCTCCTAACTCCATAGGATACTGGTTGTGCTCAGAGCAGCATCAGATCTGGAGTCCTGGGCCTAGGGAGAAGGATCTAGATTAGGGACTGACAAATAATGTCATACGTCAGATCACAACCATGTTCATGTTCTTTCAGAGTGCAGACACTGAGGAACTGCTGTTTCCGAGAGCTCTACTAAAACAAAGAAAAGTAGAGTCCTTTTTCTTCCTCAGAAAGGTAAATTATCTCAGTAAATTGCAAAGCACTCAGGCTATAATTGCTACTCAAAAAAAGAAAAGCAAGTTTTAAAGAGTGAATTTTTACATTTTACACAGGCTTAGGTCAAACAACACTAAATTAATAAAATAAGTATGCAACTAACTAATCTTAAATTTCCATTCAGTTAAGTATCTCTTTGAAATATTCTTTAAGTTTTTCCTAGTCTACTTGAATAGGAACAATAGAAATGTAAATATATCATTTTAAGCAGCTGCAAATTTTTAAAAGAAAACACTTCTCAAGATAAACTTTGCGGTGGCTGATTTTAACCTAAATTATGAGTTTCAGAGCCATTAAAATACGTAGAATGTACATGTATGACATCTACTCCCTGACTTCCTGCTTGGCTTTGCAAACAAAAGGCTGCATGGTGGCTCACATAATTTGTATGTATCATTTTTGATACCAAGACCCAAAGTTTTAATTTCCCCAAAACAAATGAAAATTATAAAGTCTCAAGCAAATTTTATCTCAGGTTAAAGAGTTGCTTTGTCAGGATGGGACATGGTTGAAACTGAAAAGCCTGGCAGTGTGTGGACCCCACACCTGTAACCCCAGCACTAAGGGAAGGCAGGAAGGTGTGGGGAGGACGGCCAGGGCCGGACGGCAAGACTGTCTAGAAAAAGCAAAGGAAAGCCTAACAGTACTCAGTGTTCCTGAGGCTGCAGAAGCAGTTCAGCCCTCCCACATGCAGCAGCCGAGGGGGGTGGAACTTACTATGCACATCTGTGCTGTCAACTGTGCACCCCAAACCCAGACAATCCCCGCTCAGATGTCCTGATCACAATGCCCACAACAGAAAGCCATTCCAACAGCTCTTTTAAGGTTTTATTTCTAGTCACGGCTGACCTCTGCCCACCAGAAGCAAACCAAAACAGCGCTAAACACAGTAACATCTGACCAAAACCTACACGACTGAATTGACAAAATCTCCAAGGTACCCTGCCACTGCAAAGAGAGTTCACAGAAACAGATCCAGGCAACTCTGTGGGCTGCACTGCTTCACAGTAACCTCAGCATGACAGATGTGATCCGAAGCATCCAGAATGAGGACACAACAAGAAGGAATAAAGAAAGTGGTGATGGGAACTGTCCAAAACACTGCAATGTGACCCAGCGTCACGTTATAAAAGGGGGAAACAATCTCAGCAGACAGAGTAACTTACGAAACCAGTTATCTGCTAGAGCAATCCAACTTGAAAAGGTCACCTGCTTACTAGTCTTCTCTAAGTTTATTACTCGATCCTGTGAGGTCACGACCTTCAGAAAAAGAAGGAAAAGGGACACTTACTGGGAGCGAAAATTCCTCAGCCAGGTACTTCAGTAAGGATGCTTCTCTGGCCAAGTACTTGTTCCTTTCCTCGATGTTGCCCTGAAGCTGCGAATCGAACTCCTTTCTGACCACAGAAGCAATGGAGTCAACAATCACGAGCTTAACTCCTTTGGAAATAATCTCTTCCTCCAGAGATTCAAGCCTAAGAAAGTAGAATTTATAAAATAGTGAACAAATTTAAGACATGATTTATTTATTTGTCTTTGTTTTTAGAAGGAAGATGGAAGAACATTGTACTAGGGTTTAAGAGAAAAGCTAACCACAGGATGGGCAAGCTGTAAATCCTGGCAGCTTCTGGGAGGAGGGAGCTAGGGAAGAAGAGAGAACATCATGCCCTTTGAGTTAGGGTCAGCAACGGAGGTCTACAAACATCTGTGAGGTCAAGGAAGGGTCAGATAAAACACTGAGAACACCCAGAGTTTGAGAACAAACATGACTGGGATTTTTTTGGTTGGTACCCAGGAAAGAGACAGAAAGTGGGGGAAGGGAAAGGCATGCTTTTGGATTAGAACTCAGAAAAGCAAGCAGGCTTAACATCGAAGATCTGGAAGCAACTGCCAAGACATCATTTTTACAAACAGAGCTAACAAGCTGGAGAGATGGCTCAATGGTTAAGAATACTTGTTACAGAGGACCAGGTTTGGCTGCCAGCACCCACATGGTGGTTCCAGGGGAGTCCTAGCCCCTCTTCCAACCTCCAAGGGCATCAGGCATGCAAAGGGTGTACATACAAACATGTAGGCAAATAATACTCATATACATAAAATATAAAATAAATAAATCTAAAACAACAAATACCCATATACATAAAATATAAAATAAATAAATCTAAAACAACAAATACGCATACACATAAAATATAAAATAAATAAATCTAAAACAACAAATACTCATATACATAAAATATAAAATAAATAAATCTAAAACAACAAATACCCATATACATAAAATATAAAATAAATAGAGCTAAAACAACAAATACGCATATACATAGAATATAAAATAAATAAATCTAAAACAACAACACTAAAACATTAAAAAGGTTAATGAGCTTTAAAACAAGAAGCCAGGCCTGGGGACACAGATCTGTAGTCCTCACTACTCAAGAAGCTGAAGAAAGAAGTTTGCAAGTTCAAGGCTAAACTGGGCTGCAGTGGGAGTACAAAGCCCAACTGGGTAATGTAAGCATGATCCTGTCTCAAAACAAAAAATTTAAAAAGGGCTAAGATGCAGCTCTTTGGGAAAGCACTTGCCTGATACACACTGGGCCCTAGGTTCAATCCTAGGAACACACACACACACACACACACACACACACACACACACACAGTCCACACTGGTGACTGTGAAATTCAGCACACATAACTTAGACAGCACTCCTCTCATATCGCATTCTTATGGAAACAGAGAGAGTGTTTTCATGTTGTCCTACAATGCTATACAAGCTGTAATTTTAAAGTAAAACTACTTGTGGTAGCCAGTCACCAAAATGGCCTCCTCTCCTCTTGTTGCCATTTCCTGGTATGTCACATCTTTGTATGAATATACCCTCCCCGTGCGTACATGCCCTCCCACACAGTACAAGAGTTGGGCCGTGTGACCAAAGCTTTGACAACACAGTGGTACTCTTGTTCCAGACAGTAGGCACAATGACTACGTGTAGGAAAGCAGGCCTCCCAACGTCCCAGGAGTGAGGCTGGAAACAGGTGCCAGGCCCGCTGGGCCATGAGATGGCTCCAGTCCTGGACAAGAGCAGGGCAGGAAACCCAGCTCAGCCACTCCCAGGGGCCCAGCCCCCAGAAAATATATATTTGTTGTTTTAAGCTGCTACATTTTTTGAGGTAATTTGCTAACAAAACAACACATAATTAATAAACCACTTAGATTCTAAAATACTCATTTAAATGATTTTTCCATTTTAAAGAAACATTTCAAAAAACTACAACAAATAAAGAGTACAGAAATAAGTATTTCCTTAATTCTATTATATAAGAATTCTTTTACTTAGAAGCTGAAAATGCGAAGAAGAAAAAAACCTTCAAAGCATTACTAAAACATCAAAATCTGAAACTGCCTACCTGTGTAGAACTCCCTCACAGGTAAGTTCCCGGTGAAGATGAACTTTACTGCTCATCAGAAGCAATTTTTCTTCAGTGTTAAAATGCAGTGGAAAACGGGATTCTGCGATCTCTACCAGTCTATGGAGGAAAGGGAGAAAAATACAAGAGAAAGCGGTAAATACTGAAGCCACACTGCTAAGTCTCCATTCTACATGGGAAATCCCTAAGCCTTTCCACCCGTCAGGTGTAGGCCAAAGGCTGCAAACACAAGCTGGAATGCACGTGTCCTCTGCACGTATTAGCAGAGGTCAGCTGTCAACAGAAGCTAACAAGGCCTCTGGGTCTCCCCAAACTCCAACAAGCAACATGTCTCCAAGATTTCATTTTCAGGAAATTATATGTTTACAGGAACATTTTTGTCTAGCAGCTATATTAACATATTTGAAATTAGAAAAAGCTTTCCGGGGTTGGGGATTTAGCTCAGTGGTAAAGCGCTTGCCTAGCAAGCGCAAGGCCCTGGGTTCGGTCCTCAGCTCCAGAAAAAAGAAAAGAAAAGAAAAAGAAAAAGCTTTCAGTTGCTTAAATGAACAAAGTCTATTTCAATAAATATAGTATATTATCTTAATGATAACTTTTATCTAAGTTGGCATGTCTCATTCCAGAAAAACATGTTTTCTCAATTAAAATTTAGTGTTATCTAGCAGTTCCTTGGAAAACAGAAAATTATTATTTAAACAACTGCATGTTATTCAGTTACTTCTCAGTAAACAAAAAGTTATTTTTTAAATACTGAATTCAGACCCCAGGGCTAAATATAATATGGGGCAGGTCAAGTGAAGAGTGATAAATCAAAACAGAAATGATATCATGAGGCACATGAGGTATAAAAGCATTACTAAAAATTACAAATGTATAGGATTTAAAAGTCAAAAACAAAACTCTGGTTATAACTGTATCCCAGTTAAAATGACATCTGTCAGCCCTTCTTGGTCACGCAGGGGACCTGGAACAGAAACTGTAAACACTGGGCCATCCCATACTCAACGTTCAAGTCAGAGACACAGAAGTACAAAAGATCAGGGTCCAAACAGTTACAGGGTTCTGAGAAGGCTGAGAACTTCAAGTAGATAAACAAAACAAATCCCTTAACTATGCTACAATCAGAAGCAAGGGTGGGTGACCTAAAACAGGAGAAAGAAGAGAAAAATAAAGACCGTCAACAACCTTTTAAGTGTATTTTCAGTAAACCGAAAAGAAAAATATACCATTTGGTTCAATAAGACAAGATTCAAAATGCTTCAAGAGAAAAACTACTATTTAAAGAGGTTTTCAAGTGAGGAGTGCTTGACAGAGGCAGAGGTGCTCAAGAAGGAGAACAGGAAGTAAGGAAAGCAGAGAAATGACATGGCATTGGCCATGGAAGATGGGCAAGTCGGGAAGGTTTGTTAGAAACATGTAGTAATTATCATTATTATTATTGTTATTGTTATTATTATCCAGCTATGCAGTAAGCTCAGCACTCAGTGTGTGGATAGGAGTTACAGTTGTTCACATTTGCCATGCTGAGTAACTATACTGAATAGTCAGCAACATACCAATCAATATGTTACAATTTCCTATAGGTTTCCCCAAATAATTTTTATTTTAGGAAACTCTTTAAAAAATAAAAATCAAAGCTAAATATAAATTAAGTTTTCTGCATGCCTGGTATTAATCCCACTAATCTCCCAGTGGTCTGTGACAATCCTCACAAGACCTTGTTTTTCAGGGGAGTCAACAGAAAAATCTCTTTTCCTCCAACATAGCCACAGAAAGTTTGGAAACAGTGCCACCTACTGGTTATCTTTTAATAACCGCATTCCTTAGATTCATTTATAATTCAGTCAGTCAGTCAGGCTTGATGGTGCATGCTTTAATCCCAGCACTCGGGAGGCAGGGGCAGGAGGATCTCTGTGAGTTTGAGGCCAGCCTGGTCTACAGAGTAACTTCCAGGACAGCCAGGACTACACAGAGAAACTCTGTCTCGAAAAACCAAAAACTAATAAGAGAAAATACAATTCATTCATTCAAGATTTACTGAGGACCTACACCCTGTGCCAGGCACTACTGTAAGTACTGAGCATATGGCATTACAACATCCCAAAAGAGGAAATGAGGAACACGGAGAGAAAGGAAGCTACATTCTCTGTGTGCTGGCTAGATTTATGTCAACTTGACACAAACTATAGTCATCTGAGAGGAGGGACCCTCGACTGAGAAAATGCCTCCAAATGATTGGGCTGTGGGCAAGCCTGCAGAGCATTTTCTGAACTAGTGATTGACAGGGGAAGGCCCAGCCTATTGCGAGTGGGGCCATCCCTGGACAAGAGGTCCTGGGTTCCATAAGAAAGCAGGCTGAGCAAGCCATGGCAAGCCGGTAAGCAGCACCCCTCCACAGCCCCTGCATCAGCTCCTGCCTCCAGGTTCCTGCCCTGTTTGAGTTCCTGTCCTGACTTCCTTTGATGATAAACAGTGTTGCAGAAGTGTAAGCCCATTAACCCTTTCCTCCCCAGCTTCCTTTTTGGTCATGTGTTTCATCTAACACAGACACTCCGGACAGAGAGAAAAGCAAATAAACATGTCGGAGGCGAGCTACAGCGCTCTAAGAACACTGGAGTAAGACGAGGGAACAGAAGGCGAAAACAAGTGGCATTTCATGCAGAGCTGTGCAGACATTTGAGCAAAGATTAGAGAGGAGTAAGTGAAGCATGCACTGTCTGGAAGAAGAGAACTGCAGCAGACATGACCCCCTGCAGCACCGGCAGAGGGAAGAGGTAAAGAGAACAGAGCTGCAGCAGATATGACCCCCTGCAGCACCGGCAGAGGGAAGAGGGTAAAGAGAACAGAACTGCAGCAGACATGACCCCCTGCAGCACCGGCAGAGGGAAGAGGTAAAGAGAACAGAGCTGCAGCAGACATGACCCCCTGCAGTACCGGCAGAGGGAAGAGGGTAAAGAGAACAGAGCTGCAGCAGATATGACCCCCTGCAGCACCGGCAGAGGGAAGAGGTAAAGTAGTTGGAACACAGGAGCAGGGGAAGGTTAAAAGAAAGCCAGACAGGCAGCCAGAGATCAAGGTCCCCTCAGATCCTCAGATCTATGGTCATCTGTTTGGAGTTTATTAAGAAAAATGAAAAGTTTGGGAGCAGAACTGGCATCATCAGGTTTACTTTTTTAACAGTCCGTTTGTTACCTTAACCTTTCAGCCACCACATCCCAATAGGTTTCTTCAAAAATTAAAAAAATACAAATAAAAAAATAAAAAGACTGCTGAAGGGTAGTTTAGTGCTAGAAAGCACCTGCTGCTCTTTCAGAAGATGAAATTTATTTCCCAATACCCAGATGGTGGCTCAAAACCATCCTTAACTCCAGATCTGGGCTGGGGGCTGCCACCCTCTTCTGGCCTCCACTGCATCAGGCACACATGTTGCTCCTACATGCATGCAGGCAAAACATTGATACACATAAGGTACAAAATAATAAATAAATCTCTCTTTGTTTTTAAGTGTTCTCTAGAGTCTGAGGAGATGGCTCAGCAGGCAGGAATGCTTCTATACAAGCATGAGGCCCTGAGTTCAAATCCCCACTATGGAGGCAGAGACTGGAGGATGGCTGAGGCTTGAGGGCTGCTAGCCTAGCTCCAAGTTCAGGGAGAAACCCTGTCTCAAGGGAATTAGGGAAAGAATGGTACATCAGGACACCAACATCCTCCTCTGTCCTCCATAATCAGTCAGTCATAGGCACACGCTCCTACACACACACACACACACACACACACACACACACACACACACACACACACAGTTTGCTCTAGATGTCAAATGGAGAAAAGGCTATAGAAAGGGCAAGGATAAAAACAAGATGAACAAGTATCTCAGTCCACACAAGAAATGATGCTGACCTGACCTAGGGAAATAATACCTCAGATAATTAGAAGTACCTGGATTTAAAGCATAATTCAAAGGGGGAGCAGGAAGAACTCGATCAATTGGATGAATATCTAGAAGAATGGAGATTCAGTCAGGAGTTTAGTTATTGGTGTTCTTCCTGTGTTCTATTTTTTTAGGGGGGAATCCAGAATTCATCTTCAGATATATCAAGTTATCCACATATGTAAACATAACTATAACATGCTATTATGTCACGTGGCAAATATATATAAATCTGGGGTTGAAGGAAAGCTCAGAACATGAACCCATGATCCTTGTGCCAATTAAGAATCCTGTTAAAATCATGAGATTGGATACCGGGGACTGAGGACAGACAGAGGAGTTCTAGGGTTCCCCGAGGCTCAGAGGCTGAAACACTGAGGAGGACGCAGCAACACTAAAGAAGTAGTCCGAAGACAGGGATCCAATCAAAAGAGACTGACGGCTTCTGAGAAGCTACTCAAAGGCACAACTGCTCAAGAGGAGAAATCAACAGGGCTACAAGACCACACACATGCTGGTTCCACGACGGACTGAAAAAGGCCCACTTCCTAGTGATGTCACAGCCAACATGCTGTCCACGGACAACACATTTTTCATGGGTTTATAGTAATATTGGCGTACATAGACTCACTAGATTATCAGCCATGCAAAAGCACAGTATGTACGATTATGCACAGTATCCAACACTTGGTAATGACAATGGACAGCTATGATTCTGGTTGTGTTTACTCCACTAGCAATCATTACTATAGCACTTTTAAGTTCTGTAAAACACAGTGCAGCAGCTTCATATTATTTCTGCTCACCACGTCTCTTGACTGTATACAGAGGCCATATCCATGACAAGCACACACTATGTAATGGACAGTGTACGGACACTGTAACAGAATCACAGGACAAACTGTCCAGTGATAGAGTTCTCAGACCATACCACCACCATTAAGCAACACATGGCTGTGTTTTAAATACTACTGAGTTAAAGTTTTAAAAATCAGTTTCACTCTAGGGCTAGGAGATAAAGCCAGGATGGAATGAATTCAAAACAAAATAATAGGGAGATTTTTACTTCTGTGTACAAAAGATTAACTGGCTTGGGAATGGCCCTGATAGCCTCAACAACTGGAAAAGCAGACAAAATATCTGAAATCACAGTTTCACACACTGAACAATAGTTCAAAACTGACCCTCATGAGAAAGGAAACTAATAAAGGAACCTGAAGTGTGTCCCGGGCTCACACCAGAGGCACTTTCCATTCTACAAAACAAAAAAGGGAAGCCAAAGCGAGGCTGGTGGGACCTGAGCGAAGATGAGATCAGAGTTTGGGAAAGCCAAGCTGGTAGGACTGAAGGGCAGAAAAAAGGAGGTGTGAGGTCTGGCGGGGACTTGTGGATCGGTACACTCTAGAACTAATACACATAATGGATGGAAGGAAACTACTCAGGAGGGACCAGGAGACAACACAGAGACTAAACACTTCCCAGAACCCACACACAATGAGAACAGTGCAAGTTCCCACGTCAACAAGGAGTGCAGAGATCTCATTATACCCTAGGCAACTGACGGAGCCCTCAGAGGGCTTCAGAGTACTGAGGCTCAATCATTCTCAAAGACCACTTGGGATCTGCTGTAACAAATGTGAAGAAGGGCCAGCTTTAAAATAATCAAAATAATCTTAACTGTATATTAAAACAAAAATCTAACACTTTAAAGCTGTACATTTAAGTCCAGCATCTAACATAATATGTCTAACAACCAATTTAGCAATTATTAAGAAAGGGGCTGGAGAGATGGCTCAGCAGTTAAGAGCACTGGCTGCTCTTCCCAAGGACTCGGTTTCAACCCAGCACCCACATGCTGGCTCACATTCATACACATAAAATACAAAATAACAAATCTCTTTTTTTACGTCTGCTCTAGAGTTGAACCAAAGGACTCCGTTTCAACCCAGCACCCACATGAAAGCTCACAGCTTTCTGTAACTCCAGTTCCAAGGGATCCAATGCCCTCTTCTGGCCTCTGTGGGCACCAAGGACTGTTGCACAGATGTACACATGCAGGAAAGCACTCATACACAGAAAGTTTTTAAATGTTTAATTACTAGGCATGTAAACCACTAACAAAAGACCAGAAATTCTGCAGATGATGGCATTATTAAAGCCCTCAGAAGCAGCTATTTGCAATCTCATAAATTTATTTAAATTTATGTAAGTAAACAGAGGTTGTCAAACACTACGTACTGTAGACCCAAACCAGAAAATAACCTGGTTTTGTTAATAAAGTCTTATTAGAACACCTATTTGTTCACTTCCTATCACAGCTGCTTCTGCACTATGACAGCAGAACTGAAGAGCTACAGAAGACTAAGAGCTGGAGTGGCTCAAGGCCTTAATCCCAGCACTATAAAGGAAGACGGAGACAACCTGAGCTATACAGCAAGACTGTGTCAAAAACGAAGAGAAGGGCTAGGGCGATAACTCAGTTGGTAAAGTGTTTGCACTACAAGTGTGAGGTCCTGGGTTCAATCCTCAGAACTCATGAAAAAGCCAGGAGTGATAGCGCAGGCTTATAATCTCAGAGGTGGGGAGGCAGGGACAGGCAGGTCCCTGGGGCTCCCTAGAGAGCCGGGCTAGGCCAGTGAGAGACCTTATCTCGATGAAAATAAAAAATGGGGGTGGTTCAGTGGTTAAGAGCACTTGTTGTTCTTCCAGAAGACCCAAGTTCTATTCCCAGCACCCACACGGCAGCTCACAACCATCTGTAACTCTAGTGCCAGGGGATCCAGTACTCTCTTCCGACCTCCTCGGGCACCAGGCACACAAGTGACAGACATACATATAGGCAAACACCCATAAGATAATTTTTTTAAAGGGGATCGATAGCACCTGAGAAATGGTACCCAAGTGTATCTGTCATCTGGGGTCCACATGCACATAAACACACATACACACAGACACACAGACACACACACACACACACACACACACACACAAAACTAGCACAGATACTCACATACCTATATATGCAACTGCATGCACACACTCTTGACAGAATCAAGAACTAAAATAAATAACTAATAAATAACAAAATCAAAACAGCTATAACAGATGCCTACTGAGATAATACTGTTTCTGAGATACATCTCAAACAAGAACATTCAAACCACTAATGAACCACGCTTAAGGCAAAGCATGTGTGACCTTGGGCTTTCACTTCATCAACCCTCCTCAGCCATGAACTTGAATAATGCACCAGCAACCACCCCACAATTTCACATACAAAATAAATTCCTTAAGATAAGAGAAATAAGCAAACCAGCTCTTTCCTTTTACTTAGTTTTTAAACGGAGTTCACCTTTGGCCCTGGTTATAAATTACATCCTTTGAGCAATGTAATTCCACAAGCCACAGATCATACATACAGCTATTGTTAAGACACTTGGGGGGTTCTCCTCTCCCTCTCACGTCTAAAGAATGCAGTATCTCCTTGTCCTAATGAATCCCAACCCTGCTACCTGCTGACTCACGGTGAAAGTCTTTCCGCAGCTTGAGTCAAATTCCAGCCACCGCCAGTGAAGGTGCCTCAAGGAGAACTCTTCAGGCTAAAGTCAGCTGCGTTCTCAACACTGCTACCAGTCCCATCTTTTCCTACTTGTCATCAATAAACCTAACAGAATGCTTACTCAACTCATAGGCACAGGAATTCTCCCAGCTGTCAGACTTCCATAGGCTGGAATACAGAGCTGGGCCAGTGGATTATTTACTTACCCATATTGTCAAGATGTACCTAGCCCTACGGCATCTAAAACTATGCTGTGTTTTAAGCAGATGTCTAATAGGTAAAACAAATAAAAACAGGCATTTTTCTGATTAATCCAGAGGATGGTGTCCACAACTCAGCGTCTCTGCACTTTCTCAAATTCCTTTTGAGCCTCCTATTCCCTGATCTATCTCTCCTCTAAATCTAGAAAGAATCTAAGCTATGGTTAAACATTGCAACTTACCGGCCCAACCCACTTCCAGTTCCTCATGCTATGAGTCTCACTTTTATTCAAACAGCGGTACAAACAGGTCCTCACAACTCATCGTGACTGCTAGATAATCTTTGCCCTCGATTTCTCATACTCCCACAGAAAAGTGGTCTAGTGAGAAATCTGCAGAATTACTGTGTCTAAGAAAACATCTGCAGATAAGAAGATGAGAAAAACAGGTATCCTTTAAAAAAGGAGGGGGGCATGATGCTCCTCTTTAATCCCAGCTCTCAGGAGGGAAAGGCAGGCAAGTTCGAGGTCAGCCTGAACTACATAGTGAGTTCTAGGACATCCAGGGCTATGCGGAAACACTATCTCAAAGATAGATAGATAGATAGATAGATAGATAGATAGATAGATAGATAGATAGACAGACAGATAGATAGACAGATGATTGGTAGATAGATGATGGATGGATGGATGGATGGATGGATGGATGGATGGATGGATAAATGGATGGATGATAGATAGATAGATAGATAGATAGATAGATAGATAGATAGATAGATAGATAAATAGATAATAACCAAAATTTTTTAAAGGATATTTTACAGATGAAAGGTGTGGCTAGGCTAACTTAACTATTCTCACTAACAAGCACAGAATGGATACAGATGCCTAAAATAAACCAGCCTTAGGTCCCTGTCATAAATGAACAGCTGAATCAGATCTTTACATGTGAGAAAAATGAAACCATTTTGTTCAAGCCACTGTTCTTTGAGTGTTCCGCTTATTTGCGGCAGAAAGTTTACACAATTCACTGACCAACCTCCTCCTGTACTTCTAACAGGGTTGAACAGACCTGCAACAGAACACATAACACATACCCAGACACTAAAGAGCAGGCTCCATGCATGATCCACCACAGCAGACTCCGGAAGGTGGCCACACCATAGGCACTGCAACTCGGATTCCACCTTACCCTCACCAGCTCTCAAAACCTAGTCTATGTGGGAGCGACCTCACCCCACTTCTCAAGCTCTATGAAGAAGGCAATAAAAAACTAAAAACAATGTAAGTTTTCACCCCATTCTCAAATAACCTTCTTATGAACTACGTAGCATGAATTAACATAAATATAAAGGGACTAAAATTATACCTGCTTTCCACCCTGCCTCTGATGTAAGCAATAACACTACATAAAGGCAGAAAAAAGATGGAGAAATAAGTAAATATGAAAAATCCAAAATACAATCAAGGACAAATGCAAAGGGAAGAGCTACAGCCAAACAGCCTCACAAACCCAGAAATGCAGAAGACTGATGCCTCCTGTCGCTGCCATGCTGCCTGCTACTTCCTCCACACTGAAACTGGAGGAAGTAGTTCCTGGAGCGGGGAAGAAGAGGCAGTTCAGAAAGCTTACAGGGCCCAAACGGCTAAAGAAATGTACGCTCTGAAATTCCCTTGTGTGTCAGTTACCTTTCCTGTTGACAGGACACCTGGCAAAAGCCACTCAAGGAGAAAGGTCCGTTTGGGCACAGTTCAGAGCATGGCAAGGAAGTCCTGGCAGCTGGTCCCATCCCACCCACAGCCAGGTGTTTCGGGATATTTGTTTACACTGTGTGAAGATGTGTCACTGTGATTGGTTTAGTAAAGAGATGAATGGCCAATAGCTAGGCAGGAGAGACTAGGCAGGACTTCCGGGGAGAGAGAAACTCAGAATCTCGTGCAGCAGTGAGACACTGAAAAAGTCAGATGTATAGAATGAGAGAAAGATAAAAAGACATGTGGTAGAATATAAATTAATTTTTTTAAAAAATGGGTTAATTTAAGTTATAAGAGCTAGCTGAGAACAAGCCTAAGCTAAGATCAAGCTTTCATAATTAATAATAATTCTCCACATCATTATTTGGGAGTTGGTGGTCCAGTGAAAAAGTCTGACTACATAGGGTGTCCAAAGTGGAGGCATGAATATCCACACAGGACCTGAGAAAGCTTTTAAAAAAGAGTTCCAAACACACAAACTGGAACTAGAGCAACGTACTAGTCCCATAGTCTCTCAGGCTGGCTAGTGCTGATGGCATACAGAGGTGTGGCTCCCAGCCACTGCCTACAGGCTTGAGGCTCAGCTCTCACCAACCCATGGGGGATGGAGCCAGCTGCCAGAGCCATGTGCTAAGCAGAACCATGTGGCAGATTGTCTGGCCCTTTAAGGCTTGGCTCACATGGTCAGAGAACACTGCATGTGCCCAGCAAAGCCAGGCTCAGACCCAGAAAACTTCTGAACAGGTACAGTAAAAACTGGGTATGGACAGTCATAGAAAAAAATTGTTTTAAAAATAATGAAGTTTTTAAAGAGAGAGGGAAGTAATATAAAAAGAATAAGCCACATAAGGATGGGAAATATTATAACACAGGAAGTTTGGACCTTATATGGTACTTTGTTAATTTTAAATTTTTTGAATGCTAATGAACAGAGAACAGCTACTGAGAGACATTGGATTGTGGAAGGGACTGCTGAACTAAGCCAGCCTATATATTTTGTGGATGTCTTAACTTCAGAACAGAAGTCAGGAAATGTGTTGTGATGGGGGAGAGGTTATGCCTTTGTTTCCACAGGAAACAAAAAGCTATGGATTCCTTTAAAATTAATAGGGATCAGGTTTGATGGGGGAGGGGACTCCTGAGGATCTTGGCTACAGATACGAGGGAGAAGCCAGGAAAGATTACAGGACAAGTGATGTGTATACTCATCCCTCTACATGGGAGCAGCTCTGAGACTGAAAGAGATATGATAAATCTTGTTGGCTACAGAATCCTCATGACTTATTATTACATGCCATCCTTTCATATGGCATGGATGGAGATTTATATTACAGTTTGGTTATGCAGTCCAAACAGACTTATAAAGTTGACAGATGTCTTTTACCTACTCAAACATAGAGCATAGAATCATCTTTAGCTGATTTGTACATATCACACATTCCATACTTGTGTTAATGCAGATATGTATGTTACCTTTACAAGTTTGTGTGTTTTCAGAAAAAAAGGACCAGATAACAATGAAGAAAAGTAGCCCAGGTGATCCAGCCTCTCAGAGTGCCTCTGTTGCAGTTTCCTCAAAAATCTGCATTCAGAGCAACTTCAAAGTGGCTAGCTAAGATGATCCAGCCTCACAGACTATTCCAGACAGGATTTCAGATAAGCCCTGCACTTTCCCATCACACAGAAACTGGACAATAAATGTTACAGGTAGTTTTCTCAGTACTTGACAAATATCTCAATGCTCTCAGGATTCCCTAAAGATGCTGTCATCTCCAGTCAACAGGAAGTAATTTTAAGAACATGATGCTCACATTCCCAAGAGGTGGGGTGGGTGGTTTTTCTGTCATTCAGTGTTATGGATATTTGTCATTGTTTAGGTGGGGTTACTTGCAAATTGTTACTGGTTATGGTCAGGGGAAAAAAAAAACTAAGCAAAGGATATTAAATTTAGGGATTTCTTTCTGAAAAGATAAAAAGGGGGGATAAAGGAATGACAGGATAAAAGGGTAGATTACTGAATCTACTTTTAAACTAAAAAGCAACTACTAGTCTTCAATATTTTACATTGGTATGGATTTTTGTATACTGACACAAATTTAAGGTTATTTTTGTTAGAGGACACTATATACATGTTTCTACTCTTATTTAAGTACATTGTTTAAGTACTCTTGTTTTTGTTCATTGATACAAATTTAAGATTATTTTTGTTTTAACATACTATATATATGTTTCTACTCTTGTTTAAGGTATTGTACCTATGCAGCTTATTTTAAAATGTAATGTAATGTTCTAGTCCTTAAAAGCTATTATTATAAACTCTTTAGAATAATTAAGAAATGTAGGTTAGTAGTTAGTCATCTATAACAATCAAACTTGTAGTCATGTTAGGTATGCTTTCAAGATTAAATAACTATATTTTAGATAGATAGGTGGTCTTCAAACACTTCAGAGATTTACAGAATATGGCATTTAAGATATTTTAATAACATAAGGCTTTTCATGACAGTGAAATAGGTCTGCTCCTGGCAGCGCCAATCTAATTCAAAATAATAATAATAATAATAATAATAATAATAATAATAATAATAATAATAATAAATGATGAGCATCAAAGAACCTCCATATAGAGTTTGCTTTCATATGTGCCAAAATTAGCCACTGGGCAAAAAACTGCCCTTGCCTGGATGGGCTGACAGTATGCTGTCCAAATTGGACAGGCAGGACACAAAAGAAGGCGACTGCCAAACTTTGCCAAGACAAGGTAGGACAGTCCTTCAAAATTCCTGTTTCACACAAAAGTCTGATGGATATTCTAGGCCGGTAGGCCAAAGATGAATGCCCCAACATTGCAGAGGAACCTTGGGTGACTGTCCAGTGGCAGCCAGATGTCTCTACCATTTCTATAGTTTTGGAAGTTGTTTGATCTGCACTTCCTGTTTACTCAGGTAATATTTTATCCTTCTTAGGTCTCTGATGGGGTTGAAAACTAGATGGTTATAGATGAATTTCTAAATGGTCTTATTAAATAAAAAACACAGAGCCAGATATAGGGGTAAAAGCCTTAGAGAGATCAGGGGAATAGGGAAAGCCACAGTTAACCTTACCTCACCAACTCCGCAGCTTCCAAATGCGAGTTACTTCCTGTCTACCCACGCCTATATGCCTTTCTGTTCTGCCATCTGGTTTGCTCTCTCTGTCCAGCTACATCACCTCTTCTTCCTGCCCAGCTCTGTCACGTTCTGTCTGTCTGTACAGACCTCCAGACCTCCATGGTTAACTAGTGTTGGAATTTAAGGCATGTGCTACCACACCTGGCTCTGTTTCCAGTGTGTGGCTTTGAGCTAACAGAGATCCAGGCAGATTCCTGCCTGCCAAGTGATAGGATTAAAGGCATGTGCTACCATTGCCTGACTACTATGTTTACTTATAATGGCTGTTCCTATTTCTCTGATCTCCAGGCAAGCTTTATTTATTAAAGCACAAATAAAATATCACCACATTTCAGCACAAATAAAATATCACCAGAGATAGTTATACCATTTTCTTTGTTACCAAATTCAGAAAAGAAACTTCCAAAAAGAGATGTAAAATTTATAAAGATTGGTAGACAAAAAAGTTTAAGTTTTTTATCTAAAAAAATGTTTTAAGGTTTAAAAAGATATGTTTAGGTTGGTAATACAAGTTATAATAATTGTTCTTATTTTATATAATTTTAATGTGTTAGAGTTAAAAACCTTTCCTTTTTTATTTAGACAAAAAGGGGGAAATGTTATGGGATATTTATTTACACAGTGTGAAGATGTGTCACTGTGATTGGTTTAATAAAGAGCTAAATATGGGACTTTTGGGGAGAGAGAGAAACTCGGGTTAAATTCTGGCACAGCAGGAGACACCAGTGAGACACTGAGAAAGTCAGACATACAGAATGGGAGAGGGGTAAAAAGACATGTGGTAGACTATAGATTAACTTAAAAAAAAGGTTATTTTAAGTTATAAGAGCTAGTTGGAAACAAACCTAAGCTAAGGCCAAGCTTTCATAATTAATAATAAGTCTCCATGTCATTATTTGGGGGCTGATGGTCCCAAGAAGAAAGTCTGACTACAGTCAGGAAGCCCAGAATGATAAACACTCACTCACAGGTAGCTTTCTCCTTTTTTATTCAGTCCAGGACTCAGTGGTGCCACACTACTTTAAGGTGAATCTTCCCACCTCAATTAACCTAATCAAGATAATCCTTCTCAAGCCTGACCAGAGAGGCTAACCTAACCTAGATAATCCCCCACGGGCATACATGGAAGCTTGTCTCCTAGGTAATTCCAGATCCTGCTAGGTTGAAGATCCATGTTAAATATCATACCTCATCAGATCCATTTTGATCTACTAATATTCAGGGAGAAATAAAGAAGAGAATTGTTCATAATGATGTAATGACAAAGAGCCCAAAAACAATACCTACAGTGTATCTTGACTGAGATAAGAATTGATCTTCGTATGCATAATCTCCTATTTGATGAATGTCCATTGACCAAGACTTTACTTCCTTCTAGAAATAACGTGTAAAGCAGCTTACCCTTTCCTCTTTAGTCTTCCCTCTTCCCCATTTTCTACTTAACATCCCCCCACCCCCACACTCCATCTTCATCTTGTTTCTTCTCAACCTTCTACAAAACAGAGCTTACACAGGAACCCCAATGAAACCAATAAGAAGGGGATAGAAAAGGAAGAAAACGATCTGCTTCCTGTATCAATTTCAAAAGAAAAAACCCCTTAAAAACAGTATCTAGCACCCTTTGTTCTTAAAAATTAAATGCTGACCTATTTATAAATGCCCCATGGTGCGTAGGAGCTAGAAAAGCAAAGTATTATAATGGAAAATACAACAACCTACCTTTCAGCAGTAAACGCAGACTCGGTGTCAATGTACACAACAGCCCCTTCTAATCCTCCCATGTTGGTGGGTAATGTAGCTAAAACACTCATCATGATACAAAACTGAGTTTTTCCACAACCTGGTGGACCTGTAATCTAAAAAACAAAGTGCATGTTATCTATAAAATTTGTATAAACACTATAAGCTAGCCAAAGAAAATTATTTTAGGATTTGTTGAAAAAAAAAAATCCAATGAACCTGGGTTCCAGGAGAGAATTAAGTCCTACTTCCCTAAGACACTCACTGTATGTAACAAACTAACTTCTGCCTTATTGGTGTATCCTTGGGATATATATCTTTGGGGGCAATGTGAAAATGCTCAATTAATCACCTTCTATACTTCGTTACCAGATGTGAAGCTACAATGAAGAAAGGGTAGAAGATGCACTCACTCACTGTATACACTGGTATTGATAAATAACACTGAAAATACTACTGAAGACTCATTTATTGGTGGGGTCTTTTAATCTTCTAGGCAGCAGATGGCACAGGTACTTGTCATTCAGAGTCGGCAGATATGACATAGCACATAGCTTCTCTGTCCTTTCTCTCTTTTTATTTTTTTATCTTTATTTAAATTTTGAAAGAGGGTCTCACTACATAGCTCTGGCTAGCTCAGAACTTGCTATGTAGTCCAGGCTGGCCTAGAACTCACAGAAATCTGTCTGCCTCCACCTGAGTGCTGAGATTAAACGAATGTGCCACCACTTCCAGCTGCTTATCATATGTGTGTGTGTGTGTGTGTGTGTGTGTGTGTGTGTGTGTGTGTGTGTGTATGTATATAAGTTCTTCCTTCTGTCTGCTCAACAGCTCTTTCACAGTCTTTGCTATGAATTGTGCTTCAGTGGATTTTCACCATCAGTCCTCATCTCCTGACAGTACCACAGAGATTCTATGTTTCACAACCCGAGTGTTCTCCCAAAGGCTCGCGCCCTTAGAACTTTGTCCTCAGTTTGAGGAGGTGGAAACTTTAACGGGAAGGCTGATGGAAGATAATTGGGTCAGACAGGAGAGCGGGAGGGTTATTGTGCCTCTCATGGAATGTGTTAGTTCACAGGCCCGTTCTGCACACAGTATTTTCCTCCTTGCTTCTCTGCCAGATTGTGACACAGCCAGGTGAGTTTTACCAACAGGACATTGCCATGTTGTTTGGATCTTCTAGCAACTATATCATGAGCCAAATAAATCTCTTTACTATATACAACGATCCAACCTCCAATATTTTGTTATGGTAAATGGTATAGTAATAAACTCAAACAGATTTTTATAAAATCTAGCAAAACTGGCATCATTTGAAATACTCTTTTGCCCATCTAAAATTAACTTCTGTGCTGTCAGTTGCCTAAGAATAAATGTTAAAATGCATTGTTTTACATGTCACAACAAGAGAAACTCTAGTCCGTAAAAGTTGCATGTGAATCCATACACCCACCCGCTGCACTCAACAATTACCATTTTATTGTATTTACTATGCTATCTTATGTCATATTAATCTGTCCATCTTTCCACCTATTTATTAAGACATTTTGGATTGCTTTCTTTTATATTTCAAAGTAAGCCAAAGACATCAACATGCTTTCTCCCAACAATTCTGCATACATATTCTCTAGAGTTTAATATGTATTGTGTTTTTCCTTTTGAATTTCTCATAATAAAAACTGCAAATACTTGATGACTACTAACAAACATACACATATGCTATCTATGAATTATTTGCTTATGGTACTAGGGATTGAACTTAGGGGCAATGTGTGCTAATCAAGTATTCTAATGCTTGAATATAACTCCAGCCCAATATATGCAATCTAAATTCCTATCAAATTAAATATTACTACTCCCAGGAAGTGCCCTCACACATTATTTTCTAATCAAGAAGTCTCAGCAGGTCTGGTGGTAAGGGCTTACAATCCTAGCTACTTGGGAAGCTGAGACAGAAAGAATCAAGGCATATCTGAACTACAGAGTGAGTTCAAGGCCAGCCTAGGCAACGTTATATCTCAAAATGAGCAGTGTAAAAGGAAGGCAGTAGATGTAGCTCGGCAGTAAAGTGCTTGTCTAAGCACGTCCAGTGCTGCAAAAACAAAACAAAGACCATCTATGTGCAGGAAGTCTTTCACTTTTGAGGATATACCTTCCAGGTCAACATTTTTATCTCAAGGACATATGCTCAAGAAAGTATTTCTTAACGGATTTCATTTTCTGAAACAGAATTTAGCCAATCAGATAATCTAGACCATACTAGAAAAACATTTATACTTTACAATCTTTATTATTTCTACCATTATTAGTATTGTCATCATCATTATTATTACTCTTGCATATTGTACACAGCCCACATGTATTATTGTTGTTATTATTATAATTATTATTATTTCATATTGTGCACAGCCCACATGTGAAGGTCAAACAGGAAACTTAGCCAGTAGGTTCTCTCCTTCCACCAGATTTGGGGATTGAACTCAAGTTTTGGCTTGCGTGGCAAGCACCTTACTCTCTCAACCATCTCAATAGGCCCCCTTTAAAGTCTTTTATGTTTTTATTTTAAAGCAATGTCTGGCTAGCCTAGAACTCACTATGTAGACCAGGCTGACCTTGAACTCACAAAAACCCAACTCCCTCTGTCTCCTAAGTGCTGGCATTAAAATCATGTGCCACACCTAGTCATAAATATTTTTTGAATATACTTTAAATGTATAGTGTTCTCCCTTTGATTGATCAAAACTGAACCATCCGTTTTGATCACTGAAACTTCACAGGTCTTTACCATTACCAAAGGCAACACAGATCAACTAGTTCATTATATGTCACAAGAGAAACTCCAGTTGGTAAAAGTTACACATGAATCTTAAAACCAAAGAAATGTGTGCATGTTAGAGTGTGAATGGATGGAAAAATGGAGGATTGGATGTCTTCCTACGAGTGTTGTCTATAGCCAGGTCTTGGATATATTCTCTGATTTAATGAGATTAAAACTGCTAAATGCTTGGTGATTTTTGCGGAATGTAATTTAGATGACATATATGAAATTATTCAGTAAAGTATCAGGTACCATGAAAGTGTACAGTATTAATTTTACTATTCCCTCTTCTAAACTATCTACCTAGAAAGCTGAAAAGTTAAGTGTCATTTTCTCTCACTAACTGCCTTCATACAGTCTGGGAAAACACAATATCATATCTGGGTTTGTTTTGGCTTTTTCAAGTTTGAATTAAACTATAGTAACTATTTCTAATATATTCTTAGTATATTTTTCTTCTTGCTAGCTGTGTGTGTGTGTGTGTGTGTGTGTGTGTGTGTGTGTGTGTGTGTGTGTGTACACACCCATATACAATTTTATGGACTGCCAGGAGTTAGATTTCATTATTTTTCAGGTTTACTTATTGGGGGAAAATATCTCAACATTAATAATTTTAGCTGTAGACAGTTTAGCCCTGAATTCCAGCATCCAAACCACAAGATTTCAAGCTGTGTTCAGTTTCCAGCTTCAACCCAATGGTGGTTAGAAAGAAAAAAACCTGCCATGCCAGAACAGCCAAAAGTCATTTGCTTCTTGGAAACTCAGAGTGAATGAAACATTTGCACACAGAAACCCTGCAAGATACAACCAGTTGCATAGTTAAGCTGACACCTTAGCACCTCTCCATGAGAAATGCAAACACGTCTGAAGGAAAATCCTTAGTGATTCAAATATCAGCAAGAGAGCAAAAACTAGTGACTCGCTTGAGGAGGAAGCATGTTCTTCCCAATAAAGAGAATCTAATTACCTTTTTAAAAAAAGAAAGGAAGGAAGGAAAAGAAAAACAGAGAAAGAGAGAAACCAACTCACTTCAACCTGAAGTTCACGGTGGAAGAGGATGTGGGGAATCTCCCGTCTAACCAAGTTAACTCTGCACATTCAGGACTGGGGCAGCAAGATGGTGAAATCTGCCAAGCTTGGTAGAAGAAAATGAAGGCGTTTCCAGCCCTGACCTGAAACAAGACAGCTCCTGGGAACTTCTCTTTTTCTCTAGTGACCCAACATCTAAGAACATGTCTGTATTTGCTCAAGAATTATGCAAAAATATGATTAGGTCTTCAGACCTACATAACTCATTTTTTAACTACCTCTCCCAATCCTAAAACCAAAAATAAAGAGCCAGGAATCTCACAAAGGCTGCTGCACTCTGCCTTGTGAAAGAAAACTGGATCTCAACTTACAGAACGTCAGCGTGTGGAAGTTTATAGCCAAGACTCTCTCCACCATTATTATATATTGACGGCTACTCTGTGTGTGTGTGTGTGTGTGTGTGTGTGTGTGTGTGTGTGTGTGTGTGTGTGGACCAGAACAGGAAAAAGGAAGATATGGAAATGACAAACATTCCAAGTTGCACAATAAAAATCAAACAGCATGAAGACAAATGGCCATTCATTAAACAGCATTTCCCGAACACGCTATGTGAACAATCCTAAGAAACCATTAGAAGTAAGTATATTTCTAAAGTAAGAACGAGCAAAGAAATCAACAGTGCATGCTAACGTCTTGGGGTGCCTGGAGACCGTCACAGAAGTCAGTCGGGCAAACGAATCATGAGTGTATCATCCATAAGAGATCCTCACCTGAAATCACTCCCTACTTCTTCCACCACTACAGCCACAAGTGGGCCACCTGAACCCAACTGCGACTGAACAAGACCAAACCCATCTCCACAGACCTGGAGGTCCACAGCAAGAAACATTAAGATCGGCTGCAGCAGTCAACAGCCAAAGTCATCTACTGACCATGAAAACCTTACCCTTTTCTATTGTAGGACCTGCAGGTATCTGGGTCTACAAGCCTTGCTCTACTATCTCCTGGCACCATGTAGGGCACACTAATCTGTCAATGAGGGGGGAAAAACCCTGTAATATGACTTTCACCCAAGGGAAAATGGGGTGTCAAATCAGGACTCTGGTTCCTTTTGGGAACATTAGAAGAATCTATCCCAAATCAAACCTGCCCCCACGGAAGGAATGCACTGATCTCAAATCATGAACAAAAGTTGACAAAACCCAGGAAATACAAACAATGCAAATATTTAGCAGTGCTCACAGGCTGGTCTTCTAGAGGTACTCTTTGAACCAAGATACAAAGATGTGACCATCTTTTGACTGACAAGAGCTTGAACCAGTTCCCTAGACTGTAATCTCTAGATTATAAAATGAAACTACCAAACTGGGCAGTGGTGGCGCACGCCTTTAATCCCAGCACTCAGGAGGCAGAGGCAGGTGGATCTTTCTGAGTTTGAGACCAGCCTGGTCTACAAAGTGAGTTCCAGGATAGCCAGGGCTGCGAAGAGAAATCCTGTCTCGAAAAACAAATAAACAAATAAATAAATAAACAAATAAACAAACAAACAAACTGAAACTATATTTTGGTGATACTTTTTTAAATTTCTTTTACATTTATTTATTTATTAGGAGTACATCAAAGTGTGTGTGTGTAGAGCTCTGAGGACAACTTGCAGGAGTCAGCTCTCTCCTTCTACCATATGGGTCCTAGGGATGGAACTGGAGTCAGGAGACTTGGCGGCAAGCATCTTTACCCACTGAGCCATCCTGCAAGCCCCTGGCAACACCTTTAAATACAACTCTAATTCCACCTACTCACAATAGCATCTATCTTATGGACTTTTAGCAGGGGTAATATTGACCTGAGGTGAAACCTAGGTTTTGAGAAAACAGTGGCTTATTCTTTTACATTAGCACAGATAGACACAAAGTACAGAGACAAATGCAGTGTATCTACAGCATTTAAATTTTCATGGACAATGAAGACAGAAGAGGGTTAGAAAGGAAAAAAAACATGTAAAAGGCTCTTTAATGGATGACAATGTGAAAATGGTTGATAATCATTGACATACTACAAACTTCTGAAGCTTATGCTTCAAACTTATCTTTACTGTTCCTTTTCCATTATAATAGATCCAGAATTACTTGCCTATATATTCCACAAGCAAGGAATCCCTTTTCGGTCAGGCAATAAGACAAAGCCCTTGGCTCACTCCCTTAGCAGTTCAGCAGGACTGCTGTCTCTGAGCTCCCCTACCCCCCCACTCCCCCCCACCCCCCCCCACCCCCCGCCCCGCATGAGCACGCCTCTGATTCCACTTCCTGTCTTGGATGTAACTAACCAGACCCAGATTCAATGAGTTCGTGCAAGCTAAAATTTAAAGTTAAGAAAGGGCAACTACAAAAAAAAAAAAAAAAAAAGAGGAGAGAATGTTTCCAGATATACATTTACTCCCTCAATCATCTTCAGAATGAGAACCATAGATAGCACAATGCAGGCGGAGACCTCCGTCCATACCTGTACCACTCTTCTCCTGCCATACCCCATCAGCATGGATTTTAAAAGCATGAAAGGACACCCGTACGTTATCTCAGAGTTTGGAGGTCAGAGTCCTGACAGCCTTGACAGAACTCTGCTCAGTGTCTCACGAGGCTGAAATCAAGGTATCAGCTGCACTGCACTCCAGTCTGGAAAAATCAGTGTCAACTCCCAAGCTCAGTCAGGCTGTTGGCAAAATCTGTGCTACCGCTCTGGTCTGAAGTTTCTTTCTCTCTGCCATCCGAGAGCTTGGGACATCCTTACTGCTCCTGGTGACCACATGCACTCCTGCGCATGCGCCCACTCCAAGCCAGCAGCACCAACAGTCCTCCCCATGCTTTTATTCTGTCCTCTACGTAGCAGTGTGAGAATGATCACTGCTTTGGAGAGTTCCCAGGACGAGAGCTATGTGCTTTCCTATCTGAAAGCCACTGTGCCATCGAATATACCTTAACCATGGCAATGACATCTCATCATATTCCCAGGACCAGGGCTGAGAATGCAATGTCATTGGGAGGTGTCTTAGTCACTGTTTTATTGTTGTGAAGAGACACCATGACCATGGTAAAAGAAAGCATTTAACTGGGGGCTGGGTCACAGTTTCAGAGGCTTAGTCCATTATCAGGGCCGGAAGCACGATGACAGCCAGGTGCGGTGCTGGAGGAGTATCTGAGAGCTACATCTTGACCCACAAGCAGAGAGAAGGAGGGGGAGGGGGAGGGGGAGGGGGAGGGGGAGGGGGAGGGGGAGAGGGAGAGAGAGAGAGAGAGAGAGAGAGAGAGAGAGAGAGAGAGAGAGATGCTGGGCCTGGCACAGACTTTTGAAAACTCAAAGCCGACCCCAGTGACACATTTCCTCCAACAAGACCAGACCTGCCCCAACAAAGCCACACCTTCTAATCCTTCTAAATTCTCAAGTAGTACCACTCCCAGATGACTAAGCATTCAAATACATGAGCCTATGAGAGTCATTCTTATTCAAACCACCACAGGAAGCCACTTCAGAAATTTTGCCTGACATAATGTCTCTGAGAACTGAGACCTAGTATCTTAATAAATTAAGGGTTTTGCCAGGTGTGATGGCACATGCTTTTAATGCCAGCACTTAGGAGGCAGAGGCAGATGGAGCTTTGTGAGTTCGAGGCCAGCCTGGCCTACAGAGCGAGATCCAGGACAGGTACCAAAACTACACAGAGAAACACTATCTCGAAAAAAAAAAAAAATGTAAGGAAAAAACGCCTATAAGACTCACTAAATGTTCATCACAAAAATTTGGCTGGGCAATGGTGGCACACGCCTTTAATCCCAGCACTCTGGAGGCAGAGCCAGGTGGATCTCTGTGAGTTCGAGGCCAGCCTGAGCTACCAAGTGAGTTCCAGGAAAGGCGCAAAGCTACACAGAGAAACCCTATCTTAAAAAACCAAAAAAAAAAAAAAAAAAAAAAAAAAATTAAGTGCACTACTTCGATAATTTTAAAACAAATTTACATAAATTATTATTAAATGTATATAAATAAATATTAAAAATAGACTATTATACTCTGGAATTGTAATAACATTTAAACCATCTAAAACTGGCCTGGAAAGATGGATTGGCAGTTAAGAGCACCTACTGCTCTTGTAAAGGAACCAAGTTCAATTCCTGGCACACACATCCTCCTTTAACTCCAGTGCCACAGGATCCAACACCTCCAGCCTCTGAGGTTACCTGCACTCATGTGTACATTCCTACCTACACACACAGACCTTTAAAGACTTTTTTAAAAAATCTTTACAATAAAAAAAACTCCTAAACCTTGCTAATTACAGGATCAAAGGGAAGGGTGTAGGATAGGCAACAGGAACCAAATCATCAGAGTAAACAAGAACTAGACAAGTGTTAAAAATAAAGAAAGAAGTCAAGCATGCTGGCACACACCTTTAATCCCATTACTCAGGATCAGAGGCAGGCAGGTCTCTGCATTCAAGGCCAGCCTTGTCCACATAGCCAGTTCAGTTCCAAGCCAGCCAGAGATACATACAGAAAGAAAACAAAGAAGTTAAGAAAGAAAACCAAACACCTTCATTTAATGGGCATTTATTAAGTACCATGTATGTGTGTTAATAACGTAACTGGACTAAGAAGAAACTAATAACACAATCACTGCCCCATGACATTTACTGTGCAGTGAAAAGGATACACATTAACTAATCACATGAATAGTCAAAGTGTATGGGGACAAGTGCTACACAGAAGAGCCATGTCCTTCATTTCTCCAGGAATACATGGTAATTCTGAATGTCTTTAATTTAAAATGCTCAAAATATGTACAACAAAAAGAAAAAAAAAATGTCTATCCAAAAATGAAATGGGCTAAATAACTCTCTCTGAAGAGGTATTATATCAACTTGGGAGGGATCAATAAAGATAAAGTAAAGTAGATTTAAATAACTTAAAATATTTATTATTATTATTTCCTTTTACATATATAGGTGTTTTGCCTGCATAGCTAAGGACCATATATGTGTAGTACCCATGGAGGCCAGAAAAGGGTGTTGGATCTGTGGAAATGGAGTTGCAAATGGTTGTGAGTGGCATGTGGGTACTGGTTATTGAACCCAAATCCTCTGGAAGAGCAGCCAATGCTCTTAACTGTTGGGCCATCTCTTCAGCCCTTGTAAATAACTTTTAAAGGACATGCATAATTTAATGATCACATACAGAGCAACCAATAATTAGCAAACAATTATTCTGTCTAAGTACATATGGAACAACTACAAAAGCTAATCTGTATTTTTAGACTTAAAAAAGTCTCAGGGGCCAGGAACACAAACCTATAATCCAAGCACAGGAAGAACCCCAGATAGGAAGACTCCATTTTAAGAAAAAAGAGAGAAATATCTTCACAAGGGACTTTGGAGAATCCTCAACATCACATCATAATCTGACAAAAATGCAATCAAGGCAAGAATTTAACTAATTTTTTAAAATAATTTAAATTTTTTAAATTCCAAATAAACTCGTGAGGCAAATAAGTAACCATAACAGAAACTATAAGATACATTTAAAACTGGATAAAAATGAAAACACTGTGCATGGAAGAACATCTGGATTGGGAGGGTAGTTCCCTGGCCCAACACATTCCCCAAAAGACAAACTTAAATGTAAGAGTATAAAACAAAGAAAAACAGAACAGTAATGTATTGAATGTTTAAGAAAAAATTTCAAAGAACAATAATTACAAAGAAAGGTAGTTGGAAGAAAACAAAAAATAAGCAAAAAAATAAATGAATAGAAGACAAAGGAATTAGAAGTCCAATAAGAACAATAACAAAAAACCTGAAGACTATAAAATATTCAAAATCTGACTATATCTTTTTTGTTTTTGTTTTTGTTTTTTTGTTTTTTTGTTTTTTCGAGACAGGGTTTCTCTGTGTAGCTTTGCGCCTCTCCTGGAACTCACTTTGTAGCCCAGGCTGGCCTCGAACTCACAGAGATCCGCCTGGCTCTGCCTCCCGAGTGCTGGGATTAAAGGCGTGCGCCACCACCGCCCGCTATATCTTTTTTAAAGTGTGAGAGAAAAGACAAAATAAGTAGAATTGAGAATGGAAAAGAGAACAAAGCCAAATATAAAATCACATTTAAAGCATAGGAAAATTAATAACTTTATGATAATAAATTTGAAAACTTAAATATGTTAGCCTTCATAGTCATAGGAGTGGTAGATACACCTTTTATCTGAGCACTCAGGATACCGAGGCAGGTCGATCTCTGCGGGTTCCAGGCCAGTCTGGTCTACAGATAGCCAAGGCTACATACCTATCTCAAACACACACACACACACACACACACACACACACACACACTCACTCACTCACTCAAATCCTAAAAATATCATTTGCCAAAACTACTCAGAAAGAAATAGAAACTGTAAGTAGTCCTATAATCATTAAAGGAACTGAATTCTTTTCTCTTTAATCTTCCCACAAAGAAAAAACAATACCAAATAATCTTTGAGGCTCTGAAGAGCAAACAATGTTAATTGTGTGAATGCTATCACTCAATGTAAAAAGGAGACAACATTCCACAATCCATTACACCAAACTAGTATAGATTCTCATGCAGACAGTCACTACTAGAAGGGATACTTATATCCCAAGATCCACCATGAGTATTGATATAGAAATGTCAAATTGGGAGGCAGAGGCAGGCGGATGGATCTCTGTGAGTTCGAGGCCAGCCTGGGCTACAAAGTGAGTTCCAGGAAAGGGGCAAAGCTACACAGAGAAACCCCGTCTCGAAAAAAACCAAAAAAAAAAAAGTCAAATATCAGAAAACTGAATCTAAGAGTTAAAAAATAATAGTATGTCATGATCAAGCTGAGCTTGTCCCAAAGGACAATGATGATTTACTATTAGAGGACCTGGAAATGTTACTGACTTCATGTTAGATCAACACAGAAAATGCTCATTTCAATTCATGCAAAAAAAGGCACCTGGTACAAGTCAACACCAAACTAATACAGTACCTAGGAAAAGAAGAAAATTTCCTTGAATCTGACCAAGGATAAGTCTCAAATACCTACAGCAAATATTATGGGTTGGATGATTTTCTTTCACTTTCTATCTGGAAATTTAAACTTATAGGAAAATTGTAATAGTAACAACAGAATATCAGAAGCCATTTGAATTCATTTCCCATTTTTTTTATCCTTTTTTGCCCTCTCTCAAGTCTACATATGTATGTGTAAGATACATATTTCTCTCAACTATCTGAGTTAGCTGTATGTATCAAAGTTATTCACTAAATATTTTAGTGTGTGTTTCCTAATAAGATTTTTTTTACATAATCATAGTACAATTAATTAACAGCTTCAGTAACCTAACATTGTTCAGCTTGCTAATTTCTATCACTTGATTCAGTAAGACTCACCATCATTTTTAATGATGAAATATGAGAAGAGTAATCCTTTTCAAACCAGGAAGGGTATGGCTTACTACAGCAATTATTTTAGTTAATTTGTGTATTATTACTGTGTCTGTGCACACATGTGGAGGTACAGAGAAGACTTCCTGGAGATGGTTTTCTCATCCATCTCTATGTGGGTTCCTGAGATCACACTTGGAACACCAGGCTGAATGGCAAGCTTCTTTAAACAGTGAGCCATCTCACTGGCCCCAATACAATTTTAACCAACTATATTAACAATTCAATTAAAAGTTACAGATATAAGCCGGGCGGTGGTGGCGCAACTTTAATCCCAGCACTCAGGAGGGGCAGAGGCAGGTGGATCTCTGTGAGTTCGAGGCCAGCCTGGTCTACAAAGCGAGTTCCAGGAAAGGGGCAAAGCTACACAGGGAAACCCTGTCTCAAAAAACAACAAAAAAAAAAGTTACAGATATGAAGCTGAACGGATAGCTCAACAAATAAGAGCACTTCTGCTCTTGCAGAGGATCTGAGTTCAGTTCCCAGCATCCACATGGTGGCTCACAGCTATCTGTAACTCTAGTTTCAGTGAATCTAACTCCTTCTTCTGGCCTCTGCAGGCACCAGGCACGCATGTACACATACACACATGCAGGCAAACACCTATACACATAAAATAAAAACAAGTTTAAAAAATAAAAGCAAAAGATGATTCTTAGAAAATAAAGAAGCTGGGTATGATGGTGCACACCTGTAATCACGTAGGAATCAAGATGATCACAAGTTCAAAGCCAGCCTGAGCTATATGGCAGATGCCACAATGAAAGAGACAAGCAGACATAAAGATGAACACACTGGAGAAATACAAAACAAAGCCACAGAGAAATAACCCATACATTCATGAGAGGAACTGAAATAAAACACAAACAGGCATTGGTGCACACTGACATAGATGTATGGCAGCCTGTGTACTTAGCATGTGTGAGGGCCTAGGTTCAAAACTGGCATCAAAAAAAAAAAAATGCTAAGTGTTGGTGAGAGTGTATTGAATAAAAACACTGTGCATTCCAGTGAGGATGCAGAATGCTACCGTCACTTTGGAAACCCGTCTGGCGGATTCTCAAAGAGCCAAGTACATTATACGATCCAGTCTTTCCATTCACTCCTAGCAGAGTATTTACCCAAGACTAACAAAAACCAATTTTACACAAACATACCCATAAATATTACATTATTTATGATAGATAAAAACTGGAAATATCCAATACCTGTCAACTAATGAACAGTAAACAAAATATGCCCTATCTGTGAAGTGGAATATCAATGGTTAAAAAGAACAAATTCCTTAGATGTGCTACAACATTTAGTTACCTTAAAAATGCCATGTGAAAGAAACTAAACAGAACTGACTACGAATTGCATGAGTTCATTTATGTGAAATGCTTACAGGAAGCAAATTATAGAGGATGAAAACGGATCAGTGCTTGCCTGGGCCTAGGATGGAAGTGAGGATTCCCTGCAAGTGGAACAAAGAAGATGGAGGCCTCCTGAAGGAGACCGCAGTGGGGACCGCACAGATGGACGCTGACAAAGCCTGGATTCTAGGTATTTAAATTATACCTGGAGAGAGTTGTTTTTAAAGTCTCCAAACGACAGCTAAAAGATCAACAGTCGGTAGGAAAAATAAAACTAAGATCTAAGGATGGACAGAATTCTGACTGTACCAAGGCAAGAAGACAGAAGCCTGGCAGGATGTCTGCACTTGGTTGGTGGGAGTATGAGCCAGCACAGCACTCTGGAGGACAACTGGTCCTGACTGTGTGAGGTTACCCATGTGCACACACTGCAACCACTAAACCACTCCAGGCCAGACACTCCAGGCAGTGGCCACACAGAAAATCCTTCAGGCTTTGCATACCATATGGTCTCTGTCACAACTAACTAAACTCTGCCCTTATGTCACAAGACAACCACACACAAAATGTAAACAAATGAGCTTGGCCATAAAACTTTATTTCCACAAACGGGCAGTGAGCTGAATTTAACTGCTGGGTGGTGGTTCTCCAATCCCTGACCCAGCGGGAAACTTCCCTATGCTATCCAGCAGCCTTGCAAAAGTTTTCACAGGACTTATTCCTATCAGCAGCAAATGAGAAACAATCCAAACGTTCACTAATAACAAAAGCAGTACAATGTGACATAGTCTCAAAATGAAATATAACACAGCAGCAAAAATTATGTTCTTGCTACCTGAAGCAACATGAAAAAAAAATCTTAGAAATAACATTAAATGAATAAAGCAATTTATAAAGGAGACATGAGAGATGACTTAATCACAGATACATGATTTTTAAAGTTCAAAAATAAGCAAAACAAAAACTGTATACCTCCCACGTAACTATAAAGTAAAAGGAAACTACAGAGAATGGTAAAAATTCAGGATGCAGGTAAGCTATTCCCTGAATTCAACTGGAAGTCCCCAAAAGATTTTAGAAATGAACTACACCAGGGCAGAAAGTAAAGAATTCGTTACTAATCAGCCTTATAAGCCAGCTAGACGGATCATTACAAAACACCCAAAAGGCTTGTAACTTCACTTGAATTCAAACAATTTGTAAGTGAAGTGAAAGGAACAAGGTGGGGGAAATCACTATAAAACGCAAGGATAAAACACATGCACTGGTCAATCATCTTTAGATTCAGTTGGTTTTTGTTTTTGTTTTTGTTTTTTTCTGTATAAGTAAATTTACAACTCCATCAGCTATAGTCCTTAATTGACCTGGTCCAGCCAAACCTCAAAAGGATTGTGTGTAAAGTGTAATTCTGGCACCATCTGGTGGCAATCAATGACAACAACAAGCCCTTCAATTAGCTTATTCATTCATCAACTATTTATTTAATAGGTATCTACTAGACACAGCAGTCTTTAAATCTCTCTAGGAATAAAGGAAATAAAATATTCCCTAAAACAGGATTCCTATCTTTAAGAAAAAAATTACAATTAAATTATGATTATGAGAACTATAAGAAAACACTGGGGATGTAGCTCAGTGAGTCAGACATTGCATAATATGCTTAAGGTCCTGGGTTCGATACCGAGGAACACGAACACACACACACACACACACACACACACACACACACACACAAACACACACACACACACACACACAAACACACACACGAACACACACACACAGTGGGTCTGCTCTTAGAAGTTTGCTTCTGAAATTTTCAGGCAAGAGGTTCTCAGGATACTGATAAGCAGCCTACAGATGCCACACCCATACACACCAATGCCCCTTTCAAGGAAAAGAGCCACAGTGCTCCTGAAGTGCTCTCTGCTTCCTGAAACTTCATTCAAAGGACAGAGCCTAAATTTCCTTTCCCTGACCCTGAGCTGGGCTTACAGCTCACTTACAATGAAGAGAACCTGTCATAAGCAATGGCGTAATCACCAAGGACACCACCACTTCCATCTTGCTCTCTTTTGGCCAACCCACCCTGTGTGAAGCCAGCCAGGATGTCATGAGAAGATACAGGCTGTGAAGCCCCCACTTAGGGAAGAATTGCCAAAACACAGCACCAGCCTGCCAGTGAGTGAGCCCCTGGGAGTCAGCTCCTCTGGGCATCTTCAACTGTGGCTGACTGCAGGCACTACCAATGTCCCTAAGCTCAGACACTCCCAAAACACTGTGAAGTCGGTGTTCCTCGTTGCTTCAAGCCAGTTAGCTTGAGGACAATTCATTATGCAACAAAATAAAATAATATAGTAAGTGATTGCTTCCTAGAATCAAATGCTACCAATAGCAGGAAACAAAAGTAGCTCCCTATAGTTTAATATATTATTTGCTCAAATATTATCAAAATTGATTCGTACTAGAAATTTCCTAAGTAGTAATCCTTTTTTCAATCCACTCAAATTGTTTCCTAATACTATTTCATAATATTGTGGTTGCATGCATGTGTGTGTGTGTGTGTGTGTGTGTGTGTGTGTGTGTGTGTGTATTCATGCACGTGTGTACATGTGCAGTTGTGTGCACATGTGATTGAGGCCTGCGATCAACACTCAACATCTTCCTCTGCTCCTCTCCATCTTGAGTTTTGAGACAGAATCAGCTCCTCTCCACCGCACTGGCATGACAGACACACACCACTACAGCTGGCTTCGACACCGGTGCTGGTGACCTCGACTCAGGCCCTCATGACTGCAAGGCAAGCAGAAGGACTCTGCCCACTCAGACACCTCCTCAGAGCCCAGTACTCACCACTTTCTGAAGCAATTCAAAGAAACAAAAACCGGGCCACATGTAGTCAGTCAGCAGGATTTGTGTAATGCCTCCGTTTATAAAGCAGCTACACTGACCCTGGCTGGAGGACTACCCCAGCAAAGTACTTACAACTTAGTTCACATTCGTTTTCATGAGGTCATTTTTGTCTTTTTTAACTAACCATTCCTCCTGGCTCTGACACTTATAGAAGAAGGTACGGGTTTCCTTTACCTCTGTGAGCGATCCACAAGCCACACCACCATGCAGGACTTCATCCAACGCAGAAAGGGTAGTAGACAGGAAGGCTGGGGAGAGATCAGCAGACCTCCGCAGCTTTATCTCATAAGCCTGAACAAGAAAATCATTCAGTTCCACTCAGTTGTTACAAACCAACTCTGTAACCATAACCCAGCCTTCTTTCCTCTATTACTCATTTGACTAGTGAATATTTACCCAGTGCCGATGACCGTGCTAAATTATAAGGATGGACAATAACAGTTACCTTGCTCACACAGGCTTATCGGAAAACAAGGACTATGGGATTCAGACACTGGGTGACTACAACATTGTTAACTTACAAACTTATTAGACTTACAAACGAATTACACCTGGCCCAGACATGGTGGTCTGGAGGGCTTCACTGAAGAGCTAGATATCTGTGCAAAACTCTGAATCCACTGTTAGATAAGCAAAAGGAAAGTGAACTCCTGCCAAAGAGGCGAGGACGCATACAGAAAGACCGAGAAGTGGGGGAGCAGAGAAGCTAAGGGAAACTGCAAACCACAAAGAATTCAACGGAGTTCACTTAGGATGGCTGACGGACAGACTGGGACAGCAGAGCAGCTGTGACAGGCTGGAGAAGCCAGCAGGAGCCTCACACCAGGAGCTCTGCGGCAGAGGCAACACGGCCATGTGATCATTTCGAACTCAGGTTGATTTGTGGAGCACAGCTTGAAGGAGGCTGGAGAGATGGGTGAGAAATGGCCCCTAAAAGATACCCACACCAAATCCCTGGAGCCTGTCTCTGAATGTCACCATATTTAAAGGAGAAAGGCTCTCTACAGATGTGACTAACTTAAAGATGGTGTGATGAGGAGACAATCCTGGATTATGTGTGCGGACCACAAATGCCAACAAAAGTGTTCTTCTAAGACAGAAGCAAAGGCAGCTTCAATAGAAGACAATGATGTAAAGACGGAGCAGAGGGAGAAGTGGCCACAAGCCAAGGCATGCCAACATTCTTCAGCAACTGCAAGAGGCGAGGAAGGGATTCTCCCCTAGATACTCTGGAGAGGGTGCGGCTGTGCCTGAGCCAGACTATGAGACAACAACTTTCTCTTCTTAAATCCATGCATTTGTGGTAAATATAACAAATTACCCTATTTTTGTTTAATTTTTATTTTGTGTAGATGGGTGTTTCGCCTGCATGTATGTCTGTGTACCACATGCATGCCTGGTGAGTGAAGAGGTCAGGAGGAGGTATTGGATCCCCTGGGGTTGGAGTTATGGTGTGAGCTGCCATGTGGGAACTAGGAATTGAACCTGGGTCCTCTGGAAAAGTAGCCAGTGTCCTTAATTGCTGAGTCATCTCTCCAACCCCACCAATTATCATTTTGAGGAAACACTGTTGTTGGCTTAGAACAGAGGTTCTCAACCTGTGGGTCGCAACCCCTCTAAGACCACCAGGAAATATAGATATTTACATTACAATTCATAACAGTCGCAAAATTACAGTTATAAAGTGGAGAAGCAGGAGGAGTGCTGCACCTGAGTGCTGCACCACAAATCTGAAGGGTTTTTAACACGACCAATTCTTTTTTTTTTTTTTTTTAATTTGCAAATCACCATCAGAAAGTAATGAGTTTAAGCACGCTCGCACACTCTTGGCTCATAACAGAACAAAAGAGTGAACAGAGGGAACTCATGCTACACCATGCTTCACAAACTGGCAACAGAGAAAGATGGACTGAGGGAAGCAGAGGAGCTTGACCGGA
This sequence comes from Peromyscus californicus insignis, assembly GCF_007827085.1. Lineage (NCBI taxonomy): Eukaryota > Metazoa > Chordata > Mammalia > Rodentia > Cricetidae > Peromyscus > Peromyscus californicus. Next base: position 76,239,194 of record NW_026294447.1, read on the forward strand.
CTCCAGGGAGCCTCCAGACTCTTCACTTAAGGTCACCGCAGCCATGGCCACAGTGAAACGCTTGTACCAAGTGACTCTCTGTATTCAACCATCATCTACAAAGGTTCTTTTGGGTGCCAGGCAGCGGTTCCAATTGTGGATCGATCCTCTGTGACCGTCAGAGCCACTTGACATATCTACCCCAACTTTTCAGTTTGAGCCAGTATACAATCAGATATCCAAAGAGTCTGCATGCCATGCAGACAATTCCCCTTTGACTGTAGTAAATCCAGGTTGTCATGGGCAGTGGCAACCAGGAAGGGGTAAACCGGTGTTATATTAGGGGACTAAACATTAGGGGGCATCTCTCTCCCTCTTTCTTTTCTTTCTTTTAGGTTTTACTCTTTCATTTTAAGTCTCTCTCATCTGTGAGACTAAGACTTTTTTCCTAATAATCCTCCCTCCTAAACTGCTCTCATAGTGATCAGCGCTCCAGCCTCTGCTGCAATACCACACGAATAGCCCGTTACCATTTCCAGAACAGAGTAACAGATATTTTAGTAGACTCTGAATATTTTCTTGCTTGTTTTCCATGTGCGTTCAAGACCTATTTTTTTCAAATGCACCAACTGTCCCCTTTTATGATTTACCACTTTTGGAAAAATGTCCCAAATCTGTAGCATGGTCTGCAAGACCCCACGCTGCCTCCTGCTTCTCAATGTTTTCTTGCTTGTTTTCAATGTACATTCAAGACCTATTTTTTTTTTTCAAATGGACCAACTGTCCCCTTTTATGATTTACCACTTTTGGAATAACGTTCCAAATCCTCAGCATGGTCTGCAAGACCCCACGCTGCCTCCTGCTTCTCTCACTGGCTGCATCTCTGCAACCCTCTTCTTGACTGTGTTCCACTGGCACAGCCTTGGCTGATCACTGAACAAGCACCTTTCCCAGAGCCTGGGCATTTGCTATCCCAGCGGCCAGACACTTCCCCACCGCTCCTCCATCCCTGGTGTCTCCGCCTGTCTCCCTGATTCATCCTGCCCATCTGAGCTAAAGCGCTGCTTTCACGGGGGAGCTGTCCACGTTACACAGACCGTTTGCATCTGTGGAGCACAGGCCCTGCTGACCACACACAGAAGCTTGTGGACACCTCCATAACTCAGGCCAGTCACTCTCATAAGTTCCAGCGGGGAGAGACCTAAGAAGTCCTAAAAAAGAGAAAAAGGAAAAGTAAATATTTAACATGCATGTGTAACAAAGATGTAAGAATGAAAAAGAAATTTTCATCATGGGCTCTTTTTGTTATTATTTTAAAAGAAAAGCGGATGTAAAACAAAAAGAAACTTCCAGTTGCTGTTCATCTCTAGGCAGAGGTGAAATTTGTTGCAGACAGAAGATGTATGCCTCTTTTACATCCTACCACTGAGTTTCACCCTACATATGCCTCAACTCAGGGATGTGAGGCAGTCTTACGCTCTTTTACACAGTCTAGGCAGCATGTCTCAGAAGATACACCAAGCAATGCCACACACAGCACCACCCAGTCCAAGTTCAGATGAGCACTGCACTTGAGTATGGGTCCAAATGTATGCCCAAAAGAATCAGGTTTAAAAGTGTTTGTTTTCTAGGCTAAAAGTTAACTCAGAGAAAAGTCTTTGACTACTGAGAGAATGGGGATGTTTAATGTTTAATTTAGAATACAGAATAAAATGTTGAATTCATACTTTTAAACCATTTAAAATATAGACATTACTATTAAATATATTAACAGAATAAAGATATCCCGAAAATAAACAATTCCCAAAAATTGTATGTTGTGAAAATATGTTCATTAAAGACAAAAATCCTAAAATAAAACTTTAACCCTAATTTACCCTCCTAAGAGGGACATTCTTCTTTACTGTACTTAAAGATGTAGCATGAGAAAAAGAAAAAAAGAAAAAAAAGCAACTTCTGTTGTATACATTTATCAAGCCAGTCCTAAAAATTTACTGCTGGGCGGGGGGTATAACTCAGCTGCAGAACACTTAAACCTGGGGCTCAATGCCTAACATTAGTAAATCATAATAATAACTCTAATTATTAATGTCTCTCCTAAGAGAAATCATCCTCGCAGTAATCTCATTTAAGTCATATTTCTCAAGTAATAATAAAAAAAAAATTTAAGTGGATGAAACTTCTCAGGAACCCCAAACTAATGACACAGGCATTCTTTCTTATGCCATGATCATTCTCACCCAAAAATACAAAACCATTGGACTTCAGTGCATAAAATTCCAGCTGCAAATGCAACCTAAATCATGTATAGGGAGCACCATTATTTCACTTGTTTTTGTACATCTACGTTTTTATTTCTGTATTGTCTAGGCATGTGGAGGCGAGAAGTCAACACTGGATGTCTCCTTCAGTCACTCTTTAAGATCTGACCTCTGAGACAGACGTGGAGGTCACAATTTGGCTACACTGGCTACCCGGCAAGCCACAGGGATCCTCCTGTCTTTGCCTCCTTAGAGTTGGGAGTTGAGGTGTGCACTGCCAGGCCTGGCCTTTTATGACAGGGTTGGGCATAAGAGCTCAGGTCCTCACGTTTTCGTGGCAAGAACTTTACTGACTCTGCCATCTCCCCAGACCCTACAACCCTAAGCCTTCATAACCCAAGTTTAACAGTTACTAACGTAAACTTAAAATTAATTTGTACATAAAATGTATCTAAAAATACATAAATTTTTACCTGACAATTAACGATCTGATGTCTGCTCAAACGGTCACACAGCTCTTGTGATAAACCCACTCGTCTTAGTTTCTTGCTGCTCATCTTTCCAGATCTCCCAAAGAAGAATCTTGAAAAACATCAGAAAGTAATAGAAATGATAGTGGACAGACTATACAAAACACCCTATAAAATAAGTCCTTCAAACTTCTCTATGTGCAAAACAAAACACGGAAAAATCGCTAATGAGAGTAGGAGAGACACTTGCTTATCGACCATGTACACAGAGAAAGAAAGCAACCTCAGAAAACACATTCCATGCAATTCTTTGATATTACATGACTTTAACAGCACGTCATATTTACATTTCAGTCTAGTTTGCCTTCTGTGGCTGTGATAAAACGCCGACCAAAAACAACTTGGGAAGAAAGGGTTTACTTGGCTAACAAACTATATTCCATTGTCAGTGGAAGCCAGGGCGGGAATTCAAGGCAAGAGCTTGAGGCAGAAACAGACGCTGAGACCACAAAGGAAGGCTGCTCAGTGGCTTGCTTCCCTGGCTTGCTCACTGGGCATTCTGGCTCAGGAGTAGGACCACGCAAAAGTGAGCTGAGCCCTCCTCTATCAAATAACAATCAAGAAAATGTCCCCACGGATAATCTGATGGAGGCAATTCCTCAACTGAGGTTCCCTCTTCTCAGGGGGGTCAAGTGTCAAGCTGACTACCAAGATGAGCCATCACCTGTAACAATCTTAAGAGATTGAGCGTTATTTACACATTTCATTTGGCTATGTAATCTTCAAGACACATTTCCAAATAGCAACTCTGCATTGAACTATAACAAGGACAAAGAGACATCTGTTACATACCAACCATGCTCTAAACAAGAATAAACAGACATATTTATTAATATTCTCAACAGATTATAATGAAAGTAGGTTGTCTTTTTTACACATGAGAAAGCTACTCTGCAAATGTCAGCTACCCCACTATCATCAGAAAAAAACAAACAGCCGATTTAGAATTCCATCCAGGCAGTCTGACCAATCCTCTTAACCACTGTTATTGTAAGACCACAAATCTTATTTAACCCTTGCTTTTTCTAAGAGTCAGAACAAATCTCAATCAAATGAGACTTTACTATTATAAGTGTTAGCAATAAAAGTATTCTTTATCATACTAGCCGATTGCTGTCTCATGTGGAATTGAATTCTGGTCGTGTACCTTGCTAACTGAGACTCATGAAGTACTTGTCTTTGGGGGAGTTAGAACTGCTGTAATCTCTGTAATAATGCATGCAAAGAAGAGGCTGTGTATGTCATTGATATGGCAAAGTGTGCTCCAGAAATACTAGAAGAGGAACTCATTAGTCCATGAAATGATGTAACAACAATCAATAACTATAGGTCAAAGAACAAATCTATATACAAGAACTAAGATATCTACTACCAGCACTATAGCCCAATTCTGTTTAACACTTAAATTATCTGAATTACATGAAACCCCCTCCTCTCTCTCTCCCTCCATCCTTCATCTCCTACTTTCCTCTCTTTTGTTTTCCCCACAGAAACAAAACATATTCCCTTTATTTCTCTCTATGGGAATTTCTTAGGGCTGATTGCTTCCTTAAGAGAAAATTCACCAAGGAACATTTATCTGCTATTCTGCTACTTACTGCATTTCAGATAAGGCAGTTCTAGGCAATAACATCACTGAATGAGTAAGTTCAAGCCAAACAACAACAACAAAAAAAAAAAAAACCCACAAGCCAAAATTACAAAGACCTTAGCAATAACCACTGTGATTTAATATTACCACTCCCATCACTTGCCCTCACTGTTTATGGCTTCGAGTTATTTCCCTATTCTCCCAAATATAATATAAATTCTCTCAATATAACATTCTCAATTTGTTTGTTTCGTTCGCCAATATTTCTTAAGCACATATTTCTGCTGAGCCCAGTGGTTTAAGAACCTTTAAACTCATTTCCTCTCTTTTTCATACTTACAACTGAAAGGTGGAGGGATATACACTCAAATAACTACAACTATGCCCCAAGTATAGTTGTAGTTGCTGAAGAAGCAGACGGAGAAAAGTCGCAAATTGGCCTGAAAGAAAAAAAAAAAAAAAAAGTAGGTTGAATGTCACAATCCTGCTAGAAGTAGCTTCCTTAAAAGTCAGTTCCATTGCCTAAAATGTCTCACGGGATCACCAAACCACATAACAATTCCAAACTTTTAGGATCACATTAAAAAAAAAAAATCTTGAAAAGGGGGGTCCCTTCCTGGCAAAGATACTTCATTTCCTAGAGCACTGTTTTCCTCATGTGTAAAATAAGGGCAATTCTAGTTTCTACTCCAGAGCTAGTGCATAATGCTCAGGGTAGGCAGTTGTCATAGACAAACATGTGGTACTTCTAACACGACCATAGGTTAGATTAGGTTAGGTTAGGTTAGGTTAGGTTAGGTTAGGTTAGGTTAGGTTAGGTTAGGTTAGGTTGTTAGGTTAGGTTAGGTTAGGTTAGCCTTCCACTTCCACACACAAAGCCTTGACAATCAGTCCCTTCTTTTCCAGTGCTGCTACCACACTTGGCACTTATATCTTCCTTAATCTTATCTGTGTGTTATTATAGCTTATGCCTTTCTTCCTGCTCTGTGTGTGTGTGTGTGTGTGTGTGTGTGTGTGTGTGTGTGTGTGTGTGTGTGTCCATCTGTCTTGGAGACAGAGGAGATGGCAACTCAGACTGAGTTTATGTTAGGCGCTCAATAAAAGTAGGGAAGTAACAAAAACAGCTGTTTTGTGGGGGTTGGGGGATTATTTGTTGGGCCCTTAATACGCGTTTTAAACTTTGGTTTAAAACTCTAGTTTTAAATGCTTCTGATGTTTTTAATTCAGTTTACACATAAGGATACTCTGACACACTAAGCTGAAAACCGAGCAAACTAGCCAGGGATGGAGCCAGCTTTCGAATCCAGAGATCTGAGTCCAGATTCCAAAAGTGTGGCAGTCCCTAAACTTGCCTAGATCCCTAATTGCTCCGAAGCGGAGGGAGAGACATCAAGAGGTAGAAAACCTCATGCAGAACGCACTAATAAAACAGGGCAGCTTCCAAGCATCACCCACCCCTGAGAAAGCCCAGGACCCAAGCCGAGTTTGCAGGGACGAGCCCTTACGGGAAGCAGAGGGCGTGCCCGGTACCCAGGACTCTCTGCCACCCGGTATCAACATCCACAGGCCCGGAGAGAAGGTACGAGATAATGAGCACACCCACTTCCCCACAACTGCCCCCCTCAGAAAACTCCAGTACCGGGTCAGCAGCATCGAACTTTCAAACTTTCCCCCACCCTCACATAATTACCCGCGAAAAGCGCGCACAGCAACAACTGGAGTGCTGGTTGGTCGGTACTCTGCCAACTCATCCAATCAGAAGCAGGCAAAAGTTCGGGTTGGCCCCGCTGCGTTCTGGGAATTGTAGTTCATACTCTCAGCCTAGCTTCTTAATCCAATTAAATTTCTCCGTTGTAGTGATTATCAAAATCGAGGAGTAAGAACCTCTCAAGACGAGTGTGAAGCAGGGAAAACCTTGCCTGGAAATTCTTTTCCTTATTGAATCGAATTTTAAGTTACTTTCTGGGCCAAAGAAACGTCTTTGGGGGGCTGAAGAGTTGGAGAAAGGATGGGCTAGCTGCCTATTTCAGTTTTGGAAAGAGAGCTTAGTGTTCGTTTTGCTTTGCACTTTGAAGCTAACTGAAGCTCCTCAAACTAAAATATACATTGAAAAAAAAAAACACTGAGTGTAGTTGAAAAAGAAATAAAGGAAATCAAGTAGGTTTAATAGTAAAGCAGTCGCGGTAAGAAAAACTTAAGAACTGTCTTGATTACTGAATTTGTGAAAAGCCTTTGCTCACTCTTGGCTTTCGGTTGCACAACTCTTCTGTGTCGACCTCGGTCTTCTGATTTATACATAATTATATGTTATAATATATAATATATGCATGATAGCTATGTATAAATGAATATATACCCCAAGTAGATGGAATAATGATGCAGGAGGATCCAGGACTCCTGTAGACATCCCCAGCATCTGTCACTGGCTGGCACTGAGATAGTGGCGGGGCTGTGGAACACAGCTACTCCCGGCCTCAATTTCCCCCGAAATGCGTAACTAAAGGTGTTGCAAGGAGAAGCAGTCATGATTAGGAAGGGTCCTCAGCCCGGTAGCTAGCGGACTTAACTCTTGCGTAGCTTCACCCTAGCGAGCCGGTGCTGTCACGTGACTCAAATAACTATGGTCCTTGATTTGCATCTTCCTTCTCCTAAGCCAATAGGAGTGGCGCTCTCATTCGTCATCCCAGCGCCTTCCACCACTCTTCGCAATGGGATCTGTCACCTGACTGGGCTCAAACATGGCTGCCCTGGAAGCGAAAATGCTTTTGACTCCCGGAGCAGGTGAGTGTAAAGCGCAGGGAAGACGGCAAGGGTGCTGTCCACGACCCCGCTAGGGGGAGCATCCCTGTCCCCCAGCCTCCCGGCTCTCCATTTCGGTCCCAGATTGATCTCGTGGTCTTTCATCCTCTGCCTTAACAGAAGGCTCAAACCAAAGGAGTGCTCATCCTTACCAACAAAGCACCCACCTAGAGATTTGTAATCCGACTGACAAAATGTTCAGGAGCGAATGCGGAAGTAAATTTATGTGTCTGCGCTCCAAGCTAACGCAAATATTAAGATTATTATGTATTGGGTCCGCGTTAGGAGATGGGATCCACCCCTTTAGAGAAAGAGACGGATCTCAAGAGGAGTTAGTAACAGGTCAAATTAAACCCAAAACAATAATTAGAAAAGTAAGTTCTGCCTTTTTCTTTCGGGCTAGTAGCTGGTGGTTTATCCAAACAGTTTCGTTTCTTCTCAGCTGGTGTCTTGTTTCTAGGAGGTACTCCTCGCATGAGAAAATTAAAAATGTATTCCGCATAAGGCCTCTCTTTCTACCTCCCTGCACTCTGTGCTGGGAAAATGAGTTACCCATTTGGAAAAGAGGAAACCGCTACCGAGGAGCAGCTTTTTGAATTTTTCTGTGAGTGCCTGCGGAGGGGCGACTGGGAGTTGGCACAGGCATGTGTACCTCAGCTACACAAGGGACAAGGGGATATCCCCAGAAAGGTGGAAGACATACTACAGGCGCTGGTGCAGTGTCCCGTTCTGCTAAGGTAAGCGACCTCCCTTCTTACCAGGATCTCAGAGAGGAAGACACAATGTTCAGTATTTGGAGTCTGGTCTTTATGCCCCCAGTCAACTACTCAATTAAAAATTTAGCATAACTAGCCGGGCGGTGGTGGTGGCGGTGGTGGCGCACGCCTTTAATCCTAGCACTCGGGAGGCAAAGGCAGGCGGATCTCTGTGAGTTCAGCCTGGGCTACAGAGTGAGTTCCAGGAAAGGAGCAAAGCTACACAGAGAAACCTTGTCTGGGGGGGGGGGGGGGATTTACGGAAAGGTTTCTGAAATCACTCCTTGTTTATTATCAATAGAAGATGCTGTAACCGCTTCTTGTCACCAAAAGACAAATCTACCCTCTCCTCTTACTTGTAAGAGTAATGTGGTGTTGCTTTACCAAAGAACTGAAAGTGCATTAACTGAAAACTTTGTATTTTGAAATAATTGTAGACCCACAAAAATTTGAAAAATAATCGCGTTCAGGGTACACCCTTTTCCAGCTTCCCCAGTTGTGACCTCTCATCCAGCTGTAGTAAAATATCACAATCAGGAAATTGACCTCAGTACATTAACTACAGTAAAGATCTTACTTGATTTTTACTGTGTTTAACTCTATATTTGCTTTTTACTTGTAATTCTGTGCAGTTTTACCCATACGAGGATTGAGGTAACCCCAATGTAATAAAAATACAGAAGTACTCACCACTACATATGAATTCTCTCACTCCTTGCTCTTATACTGTATATTTACACCATGGCCCCTCCTTGCCTCTTGGTAACCACAATTCTCCATTCTAGATCTTTAAATTCTTAGCAGTGCTGTGAACTAGTGTCATAGGAGCCAAATGTACTATTTTGTTCCTTCTGTTATCAGCCTGTGGAATTATTGGATTAGCACATAAAAACCAGAGAAGCAGCTCACTCTTCTGTTGATTTTTTTCTCCTTAAATTTGGGTCCTAGGCTGTTACTCCCCAAACGACTGACTTCAGTCAGGCTTATGAATTCCTATAACTACATAGTTACAAATGAATTTCTATGAACTCCTTTTATTCTTTTGTATTTGATTAATTTTTGGTATTCAAAAGTACACTTCGGGGCTGGGTATGGTAGTTATAACCCATGCATCCCAACTGAGGCGGGAGGATTGCTATGAGTTCAAGACCAGCCTGAACTATGCAGTATGAGACCCTGTCTCAAAACAGTGAGTGGCGGATATATTTCACATGGACTGTGACTTTCTCTGTAGGAGTGTTCCTACAGATAAGACTGAGCCAGGTGTGCTGAGGCGGTGGCTGTAGCTCCGGACACTCTGGAGGCTGACACAGAGGAGAATCACCTGAGCCCAGAGTTCCAGCCCAAGAACACTCCAGCTGGGAAGATAAAATAGGATTCGATAAGGTGGTCCAGACATGAGTGGAAGCTGGAAGTTACAGGGTTCTGTTTTGTTGAACTGTTCCTTGCACTTGAGAATTTCCCATGAGGACTTGCCTGTTCGGGTTTAAAACAGACTGAAAACTGAAATAAAATCTCGAATCACAAAAGACAAAGGGTCAGGTGAAACTCCTCTTTTACTAAAAAATTCTTTTCCTTTTCAGATGCAGGCCAGATATCAACCCTCAAAGATTAGCCTGGCTCTGGCTTCTCGTACTGGAAAAATGGTTGAACCAAGAAAAAGTACGTGGGTTTACATTTAAATCTTTCCCTGAGGCCAGGACTGAGAAGAACTTAGGAGTTATGTTTTTCCTCCTGTCTGTTACTTCCTTTATTTCGTGGTTGGTTGTGGTCTTTCTCAGTTTTGACTGTGGAAATGATTTGCTTATTAATTTACCCTGGTACCTTAGCATATAATATCATTAGGAGTGATAGTATTTTGTTAAATATCTCTAGAAGTCTTACTCTTTTTTTTTTTTTTTTTTTGAGACAGGGTTTCTCTGTGTAGCTTTGCGCCTTTCCTGGAACTCGCTTTGGAGACCAGGCTGGCCTCGAACTCACAGAGATCCGCCTGGCTCTGCCTCCCGAGTGCTGGGATTAAAGGCGTGCGCCACCACCGCCCGGCGAAGTCTTACTCTTGAAGAGAATTTTGTGGAGTTCAGTGACTATGCCAAGACGGGTGGGGTGGGAGGCACAAGCCTGTCATCCCAGCACTCAAGAAGCTGACACAAGAAGATCACCAGAGTCCAGGAGTTCAAAGCTGGCCTGGGCAACATAATGAAACTGTCTCAAATACACACACACACACACACACACACACACACACACACACACACACACACACGGAACATTTGACTCAAGAAAATGACTCCAGCAAAACCGGAGATGAAACCAAGATCTGACGTACCCCAACCCCTGTCTATTTTCCACTTCAGCATTATATTTAGCCTACATGGACTTCAAAGTAAGAAATTCAATTTTTAAATATCCATCATTTTTTCCCTTGTATTTATTGCTTTTACTCATCAGGATTATTTTGTTTGTTTGTTTAGTTCCATTTTTTTTTTCACATTTGTCTCACCCATAACTGTACCAAAAATTCCTGATCTAAATCTTTTTTGGTTATTGTTTTTCAAGACAGGGTTTCTCTGTGTAGCTTTGGTTCCTGTCCTGGAACTCACTCTGTATACCAGACTGGCCTCGAACTCACAGAGATCCTCCTGCCTCTGCCTCTCTGGTGCTGGGATCAAAGGTATGTGCCACCACCACCCGGCCTAAATGTATCGTTTAGACAGACATTTAGCTGGTTGCCTAGCAAAGAGAAATTACAGAAAGACTAGCAGAAAGAGCAAGTAAGAGAAGCAGAACTGTAAAATAATGAAACCGAGGATAATTAAGAGTCAGCACTAAAGGGAGAGAAAGGTAACAAAAATGAGGTAAAGTAGAAAAGAAAAAGAAAAGTTTCGCTTGCATCTTGGAAGGGAGGGGGATGGGGGGGCTTTGTTACTGAATAAGGATCTCCCTATTACAAACACGAAGCCCGTTGAACTAACTGACCTTTCCTCTGGGGGGAGAGGTCTGCTGGCTTGCTTACGTGCGACCTCATTGGCTGCTTATTCTCTGGAAGGTTGCTCAACAACATCAGGTGGTGGATTTCACTTCCCTGGCTCCTTAGGCCAGACAGGGAATTGTTCTTGTTTTGGCCAATATCAGACAGATTGCGTAGTCCTTAAAGCTCCAGTGATTCACTTCTTTAAACAGTGCTAGGACTAGTTGTGTTGTTTGGCGAACCATAAACTGTTTGGTGAGGACCAAGACTTCGGGTGCACTTGGGAGTACTAGAGAGCCAGATGTGGCGTCGTGCTCTGGACACGCAGAGCTGCTTGCTTTCCCAGGCTCCCACGGCCTGCCAAGGGCTGCCTTCTAATTGTTAGGTGAAGCAGTCCTGCTCTTTTCCTTTCCTTCATTCACTTTTATCTTCTGTCTCTTTATCTTGCAGTGGTTTAGGCCTACATGTGTAAGCCTGTGTATAAAGGTTTAGCTACAAGACGTTTGCTGATAAGCCACTACTAAGAGAGGAAAGCTAGAAATAACCCTCATGTCCATGGGACACAGGCCTGGTTAATAAATGGAAGCATATCTATATGCAATACACTATGCCGCTGTTCAAAATTATGTGGTAAATGAATTTTTGTTTGTTTGGTTGGCTGGTTGGTTTTTTGAGACAGGGTTTCTCTGTGTAGTTTTGGTGCTTGTCCTGGATGTGGCCCTGTAGACCAGGCTGGCCTCAAACTCTCAGAGATCCGCCTGACTCTGCCTCCCAAGTCCTGGGATTAAAGGCATGCGCCACTACCGCCCAGCTTGGTAAATAAATTTTCAGTGTCATTAGTCATACTTCTCCTTCATTGATTTTAAGTTTTATATATTACAGTTGTATTATAGTTTACCTAATTATATTTTTTAATTTTTCTAGATTAAAAATATATCACTAGGTTGGGCAGTGGTGGTGTACACCTTTAATCCCAGCACTTGGGAGGCAGAGACAGGTGGATCTCTATGAGTTCAAGGCCAGCCTGGTCTACAGAGTGAGTTCCAGACAGGCTCCAAAAAGCTACAGAGAAACCCTGTCTCAAAACAAAACAAAACAAAAAACCTAAAAAGAAAAAAAAGAAAGAAAAGAAAATATATCTCTTTTTAAAATTTTTATGTTTGGAATGATTATAAAATACTCTTTAACCATTTCACTTCCAGTAAGGATTATTGTTTAAAACATATGGCTTCAGCCAGGCAGTGGTGTCACACGGGAGGCAGAGACAGGCAGATCTCTGTGAGTTTGGGGCCAGCGTGGTCTACAAAGTAAGTTCCAGGACAGCCAGAGCTGTTACACAGAGAAACCCTAGCTCCAAAAAAAAACCAACCAAACAAAAAAAAAAAACATATAGCTTCATGCCATGGGTTTCTTTGATTTGGAAATGAAATACAGCACCCTCTGCCAGGCATGCATGCTAAATAGACATTAGATCCTTCCCTTTAGTTTTGTTTTGGTTTTTTCTTCAACAACTGGTATACAAAGGATAGTGAACACCAAAAGCACGGTTGGATTAAAGAGGATTATGAGGACATGCCCTCCAAGGCTTCCCTGTAGCTGTTTTGCCCACAGCAACAAAAATTCTTGATGAAAAAAAAAAAGAGTGATTTTTCAAAAAGAGGGAGTCAGGTTATGGTGTCGGTCTCATCCCAGCAGGAGGAAAACAGGGCAAGAGGACCTAAGTACAGGACCAGCCTGGGCTACCAGGCAAGACCGTGTCTCCAAACAGAGAAACAGGAAAAGAAAGGCCACATGAAATGAACAAACCTTGGGGTTTAATCAGTATAGGCTTTAACTCGTGTGTGTGTGTGTGTGTGTGTGTGTGTGTGTGTGTGCGCGCGCGTGCATGCGCGCGGCTTACACAAAGCAGTCGAAAATCAACATCAGGTCAGTTAGGTCTCTTCCTGCCTCTGTTTGTTTGTTTGTTTGTTTGTTTTGGATTTTGGTGGTGGTGGTGGTGGTGGTGATTGGTCGGTTTGGGTTTTTTGGGTTTTTTTGTTTTTTGAGACAAAGTCTTTCATTGAACCCTACACTGATCAGTTTGGCTACACTGGCTGGCCAGAAAGCTCCCAGGACCCTCTTGTGCTGGGATTGTACACATTTAACCCTGGATATTTATTGTTGTTCTTTGGTTTGTTATTGTGTTGTTGTGATGTTTGTGTTTATGTATATAAATGTACATATGTCTGTGCATCTTAACAACTGAGCCATTTCTCCAGTCCAGGTATTGTGTTTTTGTTGTTTTGTTTTGTTTTGTTTTGTTTTGTTTTGAGAGACAGGGTCTCACTATAGCTATGCCTGACCTGGAACTCACTATGTAGACCATACTGGCCTTGAACTCACAGAGGTCTGCCTGCCTCTGCCTCCCAAGTGCTGGGACTAAAGGCAGGTGCTGAGATTAATGGTATATACCACCACACCTAGCCCTTTTTTTTTTTTTTTTCAAATGTAGGTGCTAGGGATCTGAACTCAGGTCCTCATGCTTGTGGGGCAATCCCTTTTTGAACTGAGCCATCTTTGAAAGCCCCTGCATGTTAATTTAAAGAATGTTCAAGTTTAGCCAGCTTTATTTCCAAAGGAAAGCATCTAAAAACATGGCCAGGAGGGCTGGAGAGATGGCTCAGAGATTAAGAGCACTGACTGCTCTTCCAGGGGACCTGGGTTCAATTCCCAGCACCCACATGGCAGCTCACAACCATCTGTAACTCCAGTCTCAGGGGATCTGATTCCTCTTCTGGCCTCTGCAGGCACCAGACTTGCACATGGTGCACAGACATACATAAATCACCCATATACATAAAAATAAAATAAATCTTATAAAAAAAATTGTATCCAGGGGGTAATGGCTAAAGGTACTTGATCTTAGAGAAGTAGCAGAAATAAGAGTAACTAAAGAGGAACTGTATTTGTTAGGCAAAGCATATACCTGACCTCTGTAATTGCTTATTATTCCTCTAGAAATTACTTTCTGCCGTTTTTCGGAGGAAACTTGAGTTTCTTTTTTTGTCAGAAGACCTCCAAGGTGACATTCCAGAGAACATCCTCAAGGTAAGAGAGCCTGAGGCCATCTGCAGTCACTGAACAAGGTCAACTTTCAGGGCCGTAGGGGAGACAGGTCTCTTAAGACATTGGCTGTCCTTTGTTTTCAGAGAAGCAATAGACAGGCCCCTCCAAGGGGAGTTTAGAGTGAGTATAACTTGCCTGGTTTTGGAATTCTGGAAGCAGATTGCCCAGCAGTACTGATCATAGCAGGCACTCACTTGTTCTTTGCATTTCACCTAGACGGAACTCATTACTTGGGTTTAAGATTTTTGAATCGTTGACCAGTAGATCATAGAGAGTTTGAGGGAAGGAACTGATATTGATGGACTTGTCTTCTATAACAGGCACACTAGTGTTTTATAGCTAATCATTTCAACAACTTTCTAGAGGCAGATTCCAGCTAGATGTTGTCTTTGTCTAGATAAGCATGATTGTATATGCCAATAATCAAGAATTTGAGGCCAGCCTGAGCTACATAGTAAAAACCTGTCCCTATTGCCACCCCCCAGAAAAAAGTTAGCAATCAGTAGATAGATAATATGTAGATAGATATCTTTATCTATAGGTAGGTATAGGTAACTATATCATCTATCAGATTGCTAGCTTTTTTCTATAGAGAGATATAGTTAACTATATCTATATAGAAATTATATATATATATAAATCAGTTGCTTCTTAGGTGTTTAAGACTCAATACTTCATTTATTTATTTTAACTCTTGGTAGCATCAAACCCAGGGTCTTACACATTCTAGACAGTCACTCTGTCCTTGGTCCACACCCCAGCCCGTTATTTGTTTTCTTAAGACCCTGCTTCCAGATAAGACATATAGGACTTATCTAAGAACTGACTTTCGTTAGTTCAAGGGCTCATAGACTAGCAATTAATAAAAAGCCATCCCTGAACATTATCTACAGATGTGGGAAACAGTACACATCCTCATGCCCCTTTCTTCTTCAGTCTGCCCATACAAGCAGACTATAGAGAATCATGCTTTTAACCGTCGAGCTGAAGAGGTAGACTCAATACCTAATTGAACTAATACATCGGAGACATATTTTTAATGAACCATACGGTACTCATTTAATTGTTCGAAGGTGTGTGGATTAAAAACATTAAGCGAGTTTCTCTGATGTCTGTTGCTAAAACTAAATACCACAGGCTGGGTAATTTGTAAAACAGAGATTTGTTTAGTTCGTGGTTTGGACACTGGGAAGAATAACATAGCACTGGTGTCTGCCCGGCATCTGGAAGAGCCTTCTTGCTGCACCATAACATGGCAGAGGGCATCACAAAGTGAGAGCGGACAGGTGTGCTAACTCAGGGGGTGGTGGGGGGTGTCTCTGTTCTTACAAAGCTGCTCATATCATGGGAATTGGCCTTGAGATTAGATCCCGTCTAATCTGAACTCTCGTCCAAAGGCTCAGTCTCTAAATATTAACATGTGAAATTGGGGATTACGTTTCCAGCACATGAGCTACTTTGTTGTTGTTTGTTTGAGACAGTGTCTTGTCACATAGCCCAGTCTGGCCACAAAGTCTCAGCCTCTCAAGTGCTGGGATTCCAGGTGCGTGCTACATGCCTGGTTACTGACACGTGGACTTTGAAGGTACACAGTCACACCATAGCAGAAGGGCTTTATGAGAGGATAACAAATGGACTGTGCCTTAAAACATGGACAGAGTTCAGAGCAGTAGTTAAAAGCTGATATGTAGTATTCTTTCAAAAATAAATTGATTTGCCGGGCGGTGGTGGTGCACACCTTTAATCCCAGCACTCGGGAGGCAGAGGCAGGCAGATCTCTGTGAGTTCGAGGCCAGCCTGGGCTACAGAGTGAGTTCCAGGAAAGGCGCCAAAGCTACATAGAGAAACCCTGTCTCGAAGAACCATAAATAGATAGATAGATAGATAGATAGATAGATAGATAGATAGATAGATAGATAGATAGATAGATTTGCTTTTAGGTGTGCATAATGCCTTACCTACCTAGTCTATAAGTGTATAGTCTTAATTTAGGTCACCAATATACACTTTGAGGAGAGTGGGGTGGGACTTGGGTAACTGAGCTAATCGTTTTTAACCTCAGTCTCATCAGTAAGCTGGGAATAACTATAGTATCTTCCTCTGGAGATTATCATAATGGTTGATTTGGTTCTTCCGTGAAGAGCCTTGAACAGTGGCTAGCTATGCAAAATGCCTATAGAAATGTTTGTTACTGCTGCCGAGCCCTCAACACAGTCATGTTGGTGGCCACTACAATCCCTGTCTTCATTCTCCACCCAGGAGCTGTTTGAAACCTTAGCCCGAAGCCCAGCAGGCAATATACCTGACAGACGCCAGAGGTGGGAGAGCGGGGCCCCTCAGCTCAGCCCTGAAGCTGTCTCCGTGCTCTGGAATCTTCTGAAGCAAGCCCCTCAGCCAGCCCAGGCCCTGTTGGAGCTCCTGCTTGAGGATCACCACAGCGCCAGCCTCTGTCCCAGTCCTCTGCAGAAGACCCTGCTGGGCCTCATTCGAAAGGGACTGCAGACCCTCCGGGACCCTGCCCCTCAGCCGCCTGGGGTGGCCGACGCTGTCTATGGAGCTCTGCAGGCTCTGTGTTGCACTCTTGAGCCACCGGAGAGTGAATGGCGTGTCCTATGTGAGGAACTGTTGGAGACCTGCAGGACTGAGGGCAGTCCCCTGCAGGAGGAACGTCTGCTTGGTTGCCTGTTGCACAAGGCCGGACGGAGCCTACTGTCCCTCTACGGCCAAACCTATGCAGAGAAGGTGGCGGAAAGGCCACCAAAGGCCACACTTCTAGGAAAAGGTGTGTTCCTTTGGCTGTTTCTCCTTGTGCTTTAGTAAATTCCAATGTGCCCTCTGAAGCTCTGGACTAGTATTGTACCTGCTTGTTGTCCAAGACAGGAGAGGCTAAGCATAACCACATAGCACGTTTTGTTGTTAGTGTTGTTTTGTTTGTTGTTTGTTTAAATCAGAGCTTAAGAAAAGAATAGGAACAGAAAAGAGCTTTGCAGAAGCTACTAAGAGGAATGAAGCATCCTTAAGATAAAGTGTAAACAGTTGGGTTTAACTTTTACAAGAGTCTACTCTTGGGCTAGAAAGATAGCTCAATGGGTAAAGGTGCTTGCCATACCAGCCCAGTGATCTGAGTTCGAGCCCCATAACCCACGTAAAAGTGGAAGGAAAGAATGAACTCCATAATATGCACAGGCACACACACAATATAAAAATAACAATAATAAATTTTAAGCAAATAAATACAAGCGCCTGGTCTCAGATTGGTTGGTTTTCAGTGTGGACTATAGCATGAGAAAAAGAGGCTCTTAATTTCCTAGTAACCGTCCTGGCGTGCTGCTCAGTGTCCCCAGATCATCCGGATCCTGAGCGGGCAATGCTAGCCCTGTTCTCCACTCCCGACCCAGCCGACGCTTGGAAAATGGCCTTTTTCTACTGCCTGAGCAACAACAAACACTTCCTGGAGCAGATCCTGGTAAGTCAGGCTAAACTACTGTCCGTCATAGAAGAATCCAGAACCTCTCTGGGCTGTTTCGGTTTCCTGGTTTCTCTCCCACTCATGTATCTGGCTCCTGCCTTCTAATCAGTGACAGATCATCTGGTTGTCATCCCCAAGTCCCTAGGGTGAGAGGGGCGTCTGAGAACATCCAGTTCCAGTCGTAACTGATGCTGCAGTCACCTCATGTGGAACCTTTGGTAGGAAGGAAATGCCGGCTATGTGTCAGCTCTCTGGAGGATGTAGAAAGCAAAGGCCACGGCAGCAGTACAAGGCCTAGCTGGCAGGGAAATTTAATTACTCTGAATCTTGCCTTCCAAATTGCAACTGAACCTCATTTACTTCAAAAGATAGTTGTGAATCCCAACTTGTAGGTTGTATGCTACGCTAAGAGACGGGAATACAACAGAAGTCTGTCCCTCACTTCAAAATGCTTGGAATGTTGTACTTTGGTGAACATTTCTTTTTATGTAACCAACTACCCTAATGAAACTGGAACTCATTCTTTCAAGTTCGGGTAACCAGGTGACCTTTGGCTTACAGGTAACAGCGCTAACCCTGTTGAAAGAGGAAGACTTCCCAAGCCTTGGACGCCTGCTTGATAGAGAATTCAGGCCTCTCAGTCACCTGCTCGTACTCCTGGGCTGGACACACTGCCAGAGCCTTGAATCAGCTAAACAATTACTCCAAACCCTCTACAGGACCCAGGTAACTCATTCAGCACCTCAGGGTGCTCCAGAAATGAATGCCAAGGGGCTTTGGGCCTAGAAGAGTTCAGCGTCTCACGTCAGCTACAGTACCTGACGCCTGAGTCAGCGTTTGTTTCTTCTGCACTGATGTAGGACCAAGGCCATGACGAGCTTCTCAGGGATGCCTGTGAAGGACTGTGGGCTCATTTAGAGGTCCTGGAGTGGTGTGTACAGCAAAGCAGGTATGTCCCTATCAAGCCGTTACCATCCCTGGGACACACTCAACCCTGTGCTCTATTTCAGAAAAAAAAAAAAAAAAAAAAGGATAATGTTGAAATAATTGTTCCATCCGTTAAACCAGGGGTTGGAGGAAGTAATGATTAGCTTCCATTTGTGACCATCACATCACAGCCAAAGGATAATTTGGGGTCTGAAAAAACAACAGCTCACAATCACTAGGCATGTACTACAGGCCAGGCCTTGTTCTAAGCCCCTTACAACATTCTGGTGAAGTAGATACAGACGTGATTCTTGCTTTGAATATGGGATGCTAAGGGCCACTCATGGTGGCTCACACCTTTAGTCTCAGCACCCTGGAGGCAGAGGCAGGCAGATCTCTGAGTTCACAGCCAGCCTGGTCTACAGAGCGAGTGCCAGGCCAGCCAAGGTTACGTAGTGAGACCTGCCGTCGCCTAGATCTGAGTTTCCATTTTGTTCCTTGTTCTTCTCACCAGTGCTTCAGAAAGTAGTGGGAGGCATGAGTAGAAAGGGACTCTCACTCAGAGTAAAGCTGAGGAAGCCTGTTTCAGAGCTACAGAGAGAATAGACCTTAGGATCTTCGGATCTTCGGGCCCTTCTTAGACTCCACTGGTCAGAAAGGCCCTTCTTAGATCCTTTCTAGACAAGCAGCTAACTTGAGTTATATAATTCCTTCAAGGATAAATGTTACCTTTTATCCTAGACCTAGTAAAATATAGTTTGAGAAAGTGAAACTTGGAATATTATAGGCCAGAAAAGAAAAACAAGAGGAAACAGAGTTGTCTCTCTGCAGGGCAATAATAAAAACTGCCTCCCTGTCCATCCTTCCGACCTTCTGTTGCAGCAGCCTCATACCAAAGAGAGAGCTCTTGTGTCACTTACATGGCGGGGACAGCCACTCAGTGCTCTACACTCTCCATCACCTTACAAACCTTCCAGCCCTCGGAGAGGAAGAAGTCCTCAAGCTCTTACAGAAGGTGCCAGCTAAGGACCTCCAGCGAGAGCATGGTGAGTTGGCCGTAGTGTCCTCACATTGTGTCGCCCAGGTCAGGGACCTTTCTCAGGTGAGAGCAGATGTTTCCAGTAGGGAGATGTTTTGATTTGCTTTTCAAAAAGACCTTCCACAAACCACAAAAAACGGTGTTTCTACATTCCTTTTTTTTTTTTTTCTTTTCTCCCCACCCCACCTCCAGAAAGATGGGCAACTTGTTTGGCAAATTTCCTAAAAGAACTAGAATTCTGATTCCCACCTACAAGTGTCAAAGGCTTCCAATGATGTACTTGACATTTGGCCATGTAAATCCATTGAGATGTACTTGGAGCTTGGCACTGGACTTGAAAAAGGGCAGTAACAGGACCATGACTGGGGTACAAACCATATGGAGTATATAGTTAGCACCCAGGTAATGGAGGCCATGCATCATATAGAAGGAAGACTGGTACAGAAAAGCAAAGAGGACAGAGCTGGTACTGACTAGGGGAGAGGCCTGGGAAGGTGCAGGTCAGACGCACAGGACGCTAAGAACTGCAGATCAACCTGCTTTCCTTCAGCCGTGCTTGCTGCTCGTGCCTGAAAAGGTTAATTAACTCTGAAGTCCTACCTGTTTCTCGGCTTCAGGTACCCAGGATGCCTCAGTCCCTGAGCACCTGAGCCAATGTCAGAGCCTGACCCTCTACCAGGGCTTCTGCGCCATGAAGTATGCCGTCTACGCCCTCTGTGTGAACTCACATCAGCACTCTCAGTGCCGGAACTGCAGAGACGGCGCCTCTGAGGAGCTGGCCGTGGTGGAGTCAGGCAATGATTGCCTCCCCTCCGCAGGTACAGAGCTTCCCTGTCCCTGGCATATGCAGACACCCTCCCCCGTGACCGCTGTGTGTAGTCACTGTTCCCTTCCGTGATGGAGCGCCCTTGATTTGAAAGCACACAGGAATGGTCTTATCCACTTATCAGCGTCTGCATCAAAGGGACCTGCTTACATCTTAATGGATCTTACTCTGATCATCTGGCATGGTATTTGCCAAATATTTCCCTTTGTGTAGCTAGACACCACCATAAGAATAGCATTCCGGGGGCTGGAGAGATGGAGCACTGGCTCAGGAGGCAGAGGCAGGTGGATCTCTGAATTTAAGGCCAGCCTGGTCTGCAGAGTAAGTTCCAGGACAGCCAGGGCTACACAGAGAAACCCTGTCCTGAAAAACAGGAGAAAAAAAAGAGAGAGAGAGAGCCCTGTCTGCTCTTCCTGTCCTGAGTTCAACACCCAGCACCTACATGGCAGTTTATAGTCATCTGTAACTGTGGTCCCATGGAATCTGATGCCCTCTTCTGATGTCCAGGTGTACATGCAGATAAAACACCCACATTCATGAAATACTTAAGTTAATAGACTAATAAGTGCATTTATGTATGTGATATATAAATTGAAGCTTAGTTTTAAGAAACAGTACTCCAATTAGAAAATACTTAGGATTTTTTTTTTCCTTTTCCCTCCCTTCCTTCCAAGTTGTACTGTGTCATACAAATAGAAATTGATGTAGCCTAGTTTGGCCTCAAACTCTTAAGCCTCCCAAACACTGGTATTATAGTCCTGAAATACTATGCTTAATCCTGCTTCCTCCTCCTCTTCCTCCTTCTCCTTCTCTTCTTTTAAATTTATTTTTTAGATTTTTTTTTTAAATACATGTAGGTGTTTTGCCTACATGTATGTCTGTGCACCATGCACATGCCTGCTTTCCACAGAGGCCAGAACAGAACATCAGATCTCCTTAAAACTGGAGTTGCAGAGGTTACGAGCCATCAAGTGGGCACTGGGAATCAAACTCAGGTCCTCTGGACGAGCAGCCATTGCTCTTAACTGCTAAGCCATCTCCCCAGCACCTTCTTTTTTATGGCAGAGTTTCATTCTGTAGCTTAGGCTGGCCTTAAACTTGTGGCAATCCTCCTGCCTCAGCCTCCTGAATGCTGGGATCCGAATTGTGCTACCACACCCTTGTCGAATATCAAGTGTTAAGAGACCTAGGTAGCCTGAGGTTGTTGTTATAGTAACAGGAGGTGAAAACAGAATTGAGGGGTAAGGAGTCCATGTTACCTTCATCCCTAGAACTGAAATACGGTAAGGAATGTCACAACTGAAGAGCAGAACCACAGGGCGTGTTCAGTGGGCTACGCTTTTTAATGTTTCCCTCTCTCTTCTCTTCCTCTGGCCTCTTCTCTATTCATCCTCCTTAGGTGCTTCCCATCTCTTCCCAACATACCTGGCCAGGTGCCGACAGTATTTACGCAGTATCCCCGACTCTCTGTGCCTGGAAATTCTCGAAAACATCTTCTCTTTGCTCCTCATTACCTCCGCCGACCTTCACCCAGAGCCTCACCTGCCAGAGGACTATGCCGAGGAGGAGGACATCGAGGGGAAAGGCTCCTTGGGTTTGAGGTCTCCGTCAGAGAGTCCTCAGCACATAGCCCTTCCTGAGAGGAGGTCAGAGCGGGGTTCCCTGGGGGGACCCAGGAGCCTTGCTCACACAATGCCAAGCTGTCCAAAGGCAGAGCCAAAAGACAGTTCGCCAGGGCCTCCTAAGCACAGCTTTTTGGACCTAAAGCACTTTACTAGTGGCCTGAGTGGATTCCTGGCTGACGAGTTTGCAATGGGAGCGTTCCTCAGCCTTATTCAGGAGCAGCTCGATGAGATCAGCAGCCACAGCGCTCCCGAGGACACAAAGCTGCTAGAAGGCCAGAGCTGTTCCGCGGGCAGAGATGGACTGCAGAGCCGCCTGCACCGGTTCTCGAAGGTTCTCTCGGAGGCCCAGTGGCGGTACAAGGTGGTAACAAGCAACCAGGGCTCAGGTGAGAGGAGGGAGACGGAACTAGAAGGCCTAGAAAGTAGGAAAGGAGAAAAGTTCCGGCAACCTGGGCAAGGGGCAGGCACGTGGGAGCCACACCCTAATCCAGGGAATATGACATCTCAGAGCTTAGTGAAGATTGCCCCTGCCCGTTTCCACAAGGCGTCACATCACGGCTGATCACTGTGCCTGTGTTTGCTGTTCCAGAAGAGCAGCCTTCCCGAAGATACCGGCCCATTGCCACAAGGCACTCTAGTCTCCGCCGAGGTCGTCGGACTAGAAGGACCCGGGCAGGTGATCCACAAAACTCTCTCCTCAAGTCTTGTTCTCATACACCTGGCAAAGAGGCATGCTGGCACTTGTCTAATGTTCTTCTAGGCAGAGCACACGGTCAACATAACAAAAGTGGAAGATCCTCCTAGTCCCACCCCTTCCCAAGTCAGGTCATAACAGTTTCTTACCTAGCCATCCAGAAGTTTCCCACACAAGACAACATGCATATCCCTTCACATATGCATAATAACACACACACACACACACACACACACACACACTAAACACTCTGGTTGAGGTGAAGGACAGCATGAGAGAAACCTGGGAAAACTACGTGAAGTCTCCCAGTTGATTGGTTTGGGACACGGGCCGAGTTTGCGTCCACCTGAGTCATCCAGCCCCAGAACATGCATTCCGTTTCCTTTTCCACAGAGCAGCCTCAGCAGCGGGCCAAGGGGACCCCCTTGATGGGTGATACAGCCTCCACAAGGCCACCCTAAGGGACCCCCAGCCTCCATTGGCAAGTCTCAGCACTTTGGAAAGCTGATGCTGAGCCACTTCTCCTCCTGGGTTTAACCAGGGTGGCCCTTGTCACCTACCTTTTCATGTTTGGAGACACGTCCTCTATGTCAGAAAACGTCATGACTCCTCTTTGTGCCCTACTGTTTCCTAGTCATGGTTAGTTGTGCTTTTATTTTACCAAGCCATTGCTAGTACTTAGCAGATGGTGATCACTAGCTCTGAGGACTCTGAGACCCCACATGGTAAAAACTGCTGGTATAGACTGCTACCCAGAGAGCTCCGGGACCGCATCGTACCTGCCATCCATCCTTGCTGTGGTCACCCTTTATCCTCAGTCTACCCAGATCTCGGCGTGTAGGCTGGCTTTGCAGTTTACACACTATAAGGAGTGGGTGACCGAATTTCACTCTTCTACCCCTAGATGGCCGGGAAAGAGGCTCCAACCCACCATCCCTGGAGAATACAAGCAGTGAGCTGAGTACAAGCACTTCAGGTATCTGGGTCCCACCCTGCTACTGACTGTAGGCGGCTCTGCCCGTGTCCAGACTTGCCGTTCCCTGCGGTGTAAACACCAGAACAGAACCTCTGTTCAAGGTTCATTCTGCAGACAACGGAGCGGATGTCAGCCCAGAAAAGAGTAAAGGCTTTCTCTGTCAGTTAACTTACCCAGCAGCAGAGAGAAACAGGTGGCTAGTCAAGGAAGGTAGTTGGTACTTGTAATGGTAATAAATGTTTACCTTTCATTTAAACAAAAACCAAGACCCATTTACAGATCTTTCAGAGGAAATATAGGCGTGAGGAGGGAGGTGACAAGTCCGTGTTTTCTCCTGACTGTGTCCAATGTTCTTACACCCAACAGAAGGGAGTCTGAGTGCTGTGTCTGGGCAGGTGGAGCTGGAGAGCCGGTTGCAGCCCCAGCCTCAGAGTTCAATCATCCCCATGATGTTCTCCCCACCGGAGTCACTGCTGGCATCCTGTATCCTCAGGGGGAACTTGGCAGAAGCCCATCAGGTAAAGGGAGACTTGTCATGGTAAAGCATGCTAAGTCAGCCCCTGATGGGCTGTCATATTGGGCCTCCGGGAAAGCTAAATATGCATGTGACCCCAAAGGTACTTGAGTGGGCTTCCTGGGGGTCACATTGAGCAGAAAAAAAAAAAAACAGAAAGGAATTTCCACATGTGCAGGCCCAGTGCTTGGCACTGCGGGTTTAGAGGCATTGGGTTATTTGTGGGGTTTTTTTTGGTGCCTGTCCTGGATCTCGCTCTATAGACCAGCCTGGCCTTGAACTCACAGAGGCCTGGCTCCCGAGTGCTAGGATCAAAGGCATGCACCACCGACGCCCAGCATTATTTGTGTTCTTAATACAAGCAGCATTTTAACAAAATAAAATAGCCACAATCTCACCACCTCCAAACAGAGAAACTTCTGTTTCTTTCTTCATACTCCTGTGAACATATCTGTGTTTCTATATAGTTAAAAATCATAATGCGATAGCTTTTGGTAGTATACAGAATGGCAGTTCAGTTCAGCGTACAGCATCGGGGCTAGCAAACTGGAGTGCCTGGAATAGCAGTCAGAACATCTCAAGCTCTGTGAGCCTTGATCCTCTGTGGACAGTTGTAGCTCAGTATAATTCTTGCATCTCCTGCTCATAGTAAGGTTAAGAAGATTATACAGGAGCCGTGAGAAATGCAGGAATCCTCTCTGTTGTTGAATCTCAATAGCATTAAGTACCACTCTTCTGTGCTTCAAACACTCCAAGAGTTTTTTGAAACTTAATGCTGGTCCCTGAATATCTAGGTTAGAATTTTCTATGGCGCGACTCCAGGTATTAAGTAGATCTGGGGGAAATCTCCATGCTAAGATGATCTTTCCTTAACTCCCCCTGTTCCTTTTAGAGTTCCTACTTTCATGATTAGGATTCTCTGGACAAGGCAGGGGATCCCCACACTACATGCTTTCCTTTGTTGTTCTTTCTGTAGTGCTGAGACTTGAACCAAGGCTCTCACACGTGCTGGGCTTTACAGTGAGTTAACTCCTGGATCAAAAACAGATCCTGGTCTCACTGTTCTGTTGTTGCTTCCCAGCCTTTCTTCAACCTGAACAGCTAGGAGCTTACATGGTGCTTTCTCCCCTAAATACCGCACATTTGTCTCTCTTTCCTTAAACCTTGGTGTGGGTGTGGTGTGCGCGCTTTATTTTCTTAACCTAGTTACAAAACAAGTTCTACATATTACAAACAGTATTAATAAGAAAATAAAATTAGTTTTAACACTATCATATAGAAATAACCGATGTTAGCCAGGTGGTGGTGACACACACCTTTAATCCCAGCACTTAGGAGGCAGAGGCAAGCGGATCTCTGAGTTCAAGACCAGCCTGGGCTACAGAGTGAGTTCCATCCAGGACAGCCAGAGCTGCACAGAGAAACCCTGTCCTGGAAAACCAAAACGAAAAAAAGAAGCAACCAGTGTTAAAGATGTGTATATCTTTCCAATGATCATCATCACATTTAAGTCATTTTCTGTCCAACACACAGATTATTTTCAGCATTATAATAATGCTCTGGAAACATGATCACCCTTATGTGTAAAGCCTTTGGAATTATTTCCTTAAGGAAAGTTCTCATAGCTGGGTATGGTGGCTCACACTGGTAAGCCCAGTACTGAAGCAGGAGGACTGCTGTGAATTTGAGGCCAACCTGGGCTATAGAATAAGAGCCTGGCTCAACAAAGGGGTGGAGTGGGAGGATGGGAAGGGAAGGAAAGGGGTCTCACCTAAATTATTAAGTCAAAACACATTTTAGGGCAAGTAAAATGTCTCGGTGGGTACAGGCACTTGCCACCCAGCCTGAAAACCTGAATTTGACCCCTGGGATCCACATGGTTGGAGGAGAGAATTAACTCCTGCAAGTTCCTCTCCGACTTCCACGTGTGTCCTATGGTACTCATGCACCCACACACATTCCCTCTAAATAAATAAATAAAGAAACGTAATTATTTTAAAAATATGTTTAAAAGATTCCCAAACTATCCCCAGCAGTTGTGGCGTACCCCTGGAGGGTCTATTCTTACACTTCATTAGTGTGTTAGGTATTAAGTAGTATCTATGCAGGTTTGTGTCAACTGGACACAAGTTAGAATCATCAGAGACAAGGGAGCCTCAACTGAGAAAATGCCTCCATAGGATCGAGCTGTAGGCAAGCCTGTAGGGCTTTTAAATTAGTGATGGATGGGGGAGGGCCCAGCCCATTGTGGGTGGTGCCACCCCTGGACTAGTGGTCCTGGATTCTATAAGAGAGCAGGCTGAGCAAGCCAGTAGGCCGCACCCCTCCACGGCCTCTGCATCAGCTCCTGCCACCAGGTTCCTGCCCTGTTTGAGTTCCTGTCCTGATTTCCTTCAGTGATGAACAGCAGTGCTAAAGTGTGAGCCAAATAAACCCTTTCCTCCCCACGCTGCTTTGGTCATGGTGTTTCATCACAACAACTAAAATAGTATCAGTTGCTTAAATTCCTGGTCAGGAAATAGTATCAGTTGCTTAAATTCCTGGTCAGGAAATAGTATCAGTTGCTTAAATTCCTGGTCAGGAAGAAAATGTTCTTGTTTGTGTATTTCCTATAGGTTTCTCCTCTGAAGTCACCGGTAACATTTGCTATTTCCTTCTGACCTCTGGTGATTTTATTTATGGACTTTTATGAGCTGTTTTTTATTTGGTCTCTTCTTAACATTCAGTCCTAGCTGGGTGTAGTGGCACATGCCTTTAATCCCAGCACTTGG
Organism: Peromyscus californicus insignis; assembly: GCF_007827085.1. Taxonomy (NCBI): domain Eukaryota; kingdom Metazoa; phylum Chordata; class Mammalia; order Rodentia; family Cricetidae; genus Peromyscus; species Peromyscus californicus. The sequence continues at coordinate 76,266,023 of NW_026294447.1, forward strand.
GAAGCAGAGGCAGGTGGATCCAGGCTGCCCTGGTCTACATAGTGTGTTCTAGGACAGCCAGTGCTACACCGAATAACCGTGTCTCTAAAAGAAAAACCCGATGCTCCCTGATGCTCTAAAATGGCCATCTTGGGACCATGGTCTCCCGAATCGGCCCAGCATCCTATCGCTAGATGTTCCCAGACTGTGTGGACCCACCACCGCCACACCCCTCCCTTTCTCGTAACAGGTGGTATTCATGTTCAACCTCAAGTCCTCCCCGAGTGCCGGGGAGCTGATGTTTGTAGAGCGTTACCAAGAGGTGATCCAGGAGCTGGCCCGGGTCGAGCATAAGATTGAAAACCAGAGTTCCGATGTGGGTAACAACACCGTTCGGCGCACTGGCAGTGGGCGCTCCACTCTGCAAGCCATTGGCAGCGCCGCAGCGGCAGGTCAGTCTTCCACGCTGACGTCAGAGATGGAGAGGTAGCTGGGGTGGTGGCGTAAGGGAAGAAACCACCCAAATCGTCATGAGAAGTCGCCAGAAACGGAAAGCAGGACACCCGTCCCAAAAGCTAGCGATCCCAACACATTCCAAGCAGTCTCCTAGCTGCACCCAGCCTCCCTGACTAGGTGACCACAGGCCTGTCCCTCAAGCCAATCCTGCTTATCATCCCCAACTTAAGTTAAAGAACAAGAGTGTTGGCCCGGTGCATTTTGGGATCCCTCACTTGGGCATTAGAGGACTGTTAGGAGTTGTTCCTTTCTCTTGCAACTATTCAGCGGTAAAGCATATTTATTACTTGCCGTTCCTAAAGTGAAAAATCGCTGGTTAATGTTTGTAGCCTGGGGGCCACCTGTCAGTTCCCAGCTGTGGCCGCCCACTCCAACAGCTGCCTTCCCTTCTTTCTCGAAGCTTGTGCCACATTCTCACCTCTCCCGTTGCTCCCCAGACCCCATGTATCAGGTTACCATCATGTGTTGCCCCTTACAAATGCTTCCAGAAACTTTCCAGGCCTACTTAAAATACATACCAGGTCCTCGTGCTTGCTCAGCAGGGGTCATCACCCACTGCGCTGGCGCTGGCCTCTCCCCGGCCCCCTCTTTAAAACATACTTCGGCACATCTTTTCAATGGCTTTGCTAGAGAGGGGCTCTTACAGCAGTAATGCTGTCTACTTTGCTTTCTTAGCAGTGTGCTTAGAGAGTGTTTCCACTTGCTCTACCCTGATCCGCGTCTTTCTTGCCTGCATTAGCTCCTATTGGGAAGAAGCGCTCCTTCATCGCTACCTCCTGGGTTTATTGTGGCCTTTTTTTCTTACCTTTGTTTTGATTCTGTAAGAGCGGGCCCTAATGAAAGTGTTAATGTGTGCAGATCCTGTGCACAAAAACCCCAGACAAACCACTCCTCATACTACGGTGGTAGCTAGACTCATCTAACCCTTGCTTTTTGCTCTTCACTGCTGCCATGTCCAGGAATGGTGTTTTACTCCATCTCTGATGTGACAGACAAGCTCCTCAGCCCCTCCGAAGACCCCATCCCCACACTCCAGGAAGATTTTTGGATAAACGCTACTCTGACGGAGCCCACCACTCCTCTTAGAGAAGTTCTGGAAGACCTCAGTCCCCCTGCCATGGCTGCCTTTGACCTGGCTTGCTGCCAGTGCCAGCTCTGGAAGACCTGCAAACAGCTCTTAGAAACAGCCGAGCGGCGACTGAGCAGCAGCCTGGAGAGCCGGGGTAAGTGGGGGTCGTCACCTCTCTCCATTCCTATCCATTCATTCATTCATTCATTCATTCATTCATTCATTCATGTCAGCTGTAGCGATGAGCTCAGCAAACCCTAAGAAGTTGTGGAGAGAGTAAAAGGAGAAAGAATTATTGATGCCCTCATCCTAATGGCATAAATACAGATGTTGGGTGGCTCATATTCATAGACAGCAGTCTGCAGTCACTCGAGGAAATTCTTTTCTAATTTATCATAAAATTGAAGGAAGAAACATACATTCATGAGGGAAGTCCAAGGGCAGCTAGGCTTGCAGGGAAGAAGGCTCCACAACAGGAGTAGAGAGAGGAGGAGCAACAGGAGAGAAGTGCAATGGCATGTGGTAGGAAGATGCTAGGAAAAAACCCACCAACTGGTTCTTTTTAAAAAGAAGGAAAGAGGGCAGGGCAGTGGTGGCACACGCCTTTAATCCCAGCACTTGGAAGGCAGAGCCAGGCTTCTCTGTGAGTTCAAGGCCAGCCTGGTCTACAGAGCAAGATCCAGGACAGGCACCAAAACTACACAGAGAAACCCTGTCTGGGGGGGGGGGGGGGGGGGGGGGGGAGGGGGCGGGGCTGGCGGCTGGGGATAAGGAAAGAAACATGCTTTCAAGGATGATACTAATGGGTGGGTGGGGGTGTAGCATGCTTGTGCCCTGGGTTTGATCTGTTAACATACAAAAACCAAGGGACAAGTGAATGAGTGCCATTATACTGCAATCCCCTCCTGGGTGAAGGCCTTGACCCTTGCCTGGGACTGCCATGACTCTGCAAACCAGGGTAAAGGGAAATGTCCTAGGAGCTGAGGTTCTCAACCTGTGGGTCACAACCCCTTTGTGATCACACAACCCTTTCACAGGGGTCGCCTAAGACCATCAGAAAACACAGACATTTACATTATAATTTATAACAGCAGCAAAATTACAGTTATGACATAGCAATGAATTAGTTTTAAGGTTAGAGGTCTAAATTGATGCTAGAAACATCTCTAGCATTGGCCTAACATGAGGAGCTGTGTTAAAAGGTCGCAGCGTGAGGAAGGTTGGGAACCACTGGCCTAGAGGAATCAGGTATGGAAGTATGAAGTATGATGATCTCCTGGGGCGATTGGAAAATAGAAATCTGATTCCAGCTCAAGTCCATGGCTGAAGACAGTCGGAAGGCAAATAAATCCACAGCAAGTGACCACCCATTTGTGGTCAACAAATGCCACAGAAATGCCAGAGATTCTGAGTCTGCCATTGACAGCTGAGGCAGTCCTGGAACCTCAAGCATGGCATACACCAGCTCTGCTTGTTGTCACCCAAAATGACAGTGTGTACCCCACACTTACTCTTAGAAAAGATCAAGTTACACGAGGAGCTGGGCATCCGCCTCTGGAAATCCATTTCTTCCAGCGTCCCCCTTCCTTCTTCTATTTCAGGTCGACGCCTAGACCAGGTTGTCCTCCATCCCGATGGTATTCGAGGCTTTCCTGTTGTCCTTCAGCAAATTAATAAGATTCTCAATTATCCACTTACCTTAACGGGACAAGCGAAAACTGGTGAGATGCTTTACTACACCACCCTGTCTTCCACTTTTGTTCTTCTCTGGACTTGGAACAGTGGGTCAGCAGACCTTGTTTTCCTCTTCCTTTCTCGCATGTTTTCCATAGACACTCTAGAAGAAAGGGGAGGAGGCGCCCCACGGTGCAGCATCTCCGAGCTGCTTCAGACATGCTGGCCCAGCCTCACCGAGGACTGTGTGGCCAGCCAGACCAGCCTTTCCCAGCAACTGGATCAGGCTCTCCAGTCACTGCGAGAGGCACTAGCACTACCAGGTACAGGTCTGCCTGAACGGAGACAGATAAACAGAACTGAGCATGGGAGGTGATACAGCCGAAGATGTATGAGCATTTTGGAGCAGAGGCTCTGCACTCTGGAGCTGGGCTTGGTCAGCCTTTTGTAGCTAAGCAAGGCACATTCAGAAGCACACTCCCCTCTTCCCCAACTCTCAATTGAAAGGATACTTAACACTCTGGCTAGCAGGTACATTTTTTTCACTGCTGGTGAGAAATATACCCAGCTGGTAGTTAGTTGGTATTGGTCAACCCTCCCCGAAAGTGTTCTTCATAAGGCTGCTTCACCCCAGAGACAACAGGGTAAAACAACTACATAGTCTGATGGCTCTAGACTCCAGGTTCTTCCTGGCTGAGATCGCTTGCCCACGTGGTTTTGTTTTGTCTGTCCACCTTCTAAGTGTGGGGCTCACATAGTCACCTATGTCCTATAGACACCCAGTGCACTCTGTAGGAAGCTCAGTTTACACACTGGGTCAGAAGTTGACCCAAAACTGAGGGGCCAGAGTGATGGCTTAGTGGTTAAGACTACTTGCTGCACTTCTAGAGACCCAAATTTAGTTTTTTTAGCCACACTGAGTAGCTCACAAACAACTATAATTCTAGCTCCAGTGGGTCCTACATCTTCAGGCCTCTGTAGGAACCCCAAATCCACATACACATGCACCTATATAAAAATAAAAAATAAAATAAATATTTAATTTTAGAAATTAACCCAAAGCTAGAAGCAGAGGCTAAAGCCGTGTCTCTTCTCCCACCCTCATTCCCCTCAGAGCCCAAGAGTACTCCACTCACTTCCCTAGTGGAGCAGGCGGCCCAGAAGGCCCCCGAGGCAGAGGCCCACCCTGTGCACATCCAAAGTCAGCTCCTCCAGAAGACCCTGGGGAAGCAGGTGCTGGCAGGCAGCGGGCAGGCTGACTATGTGGGAACCTTCTTCAGCTACTGCAGCACCCTGGCTGCGGTCCTTCTTCGGAGTTTGAGCTCCGACCCTGGTAAGTAGTGGGAACAATATGGAGTCATCAGGCAGTTGTTTAGGGAAAGGAAGAGAGGGCGTGCTGGGCTCACTCTAGGTACACAATAACTAAGGGTACCAGACTTGTAGCATTCTCTTACCCAACTGTCTATCTTTTGCATCTTTGTGTTAAGTAAAATTATACAGCACATGGAAGTCCTCAATAACATTTCATGGAATTGGTGCCTCAAAAACGTCCTTGAAGCCAGGTGTGGTGGTGCACACCTATAATCCCCACACTCAGGGGGCAGAGGCAGAAGGATCAGAAGTTCCAGGCCAGCCTGGGCTGTGTAATACCCTGTAACAAAACAGAACAAAAATTCTGTAAGACCTGGGCTCTACCATAGATTTGAGAGTCCAGCAGAAAAATCAAGCTTTTGACATGAGTCCCAGATTCTTTGAGTTCTTAGCAAGTTCCAGGTATATGGATAAAAAATCTGAAGTCTTAAATTTTTCCAGATCCCAAACCTTTTTAACCACCAACCTGATGCCATAAATGATTTGACAGTTCATAGTTAAAATACAGATATATGAAAATACTATCTAATCTTACCTTTGGGTTCTGTATATAAGATGTAAATGAAACATCAGTGTGTAGACTTAGATCCTATCCCACGATACCCTAATCTGTGCATGCAAACATTCCAGGAGCCGAAACACATCTAGTCCCAAGTGTTGCGGAGACAGGATGCTCAAACTGTCTACTTCAATTTCAGTCAGGTTGGAGTGAGAGCTGCATGTTGTCTGTAGTTAGACGGCACTGAAGTTTGCTGGGTTGGAAGTCTTTAGCACTGTAAGATGTAACTAAACTGGTATCCAGGGTCACGTTGGGAATACCTTTAACCTACTGTGAGTCCACAGAAGGGATCTTCATGTTGTCATCATTGCCATTCACAATGTGACTAATCCATTCTCTGAGACAGCCCTGAACGGTTGCAACCCAGCAGGACAAACAAAGATCCTTTCTTTCCTTTCTCAGATAACGTGGAGGTCAAGGTTGGAAATCCCTTTGTTCTCCTGCAACAGAGCTCTTCCCAACTGGTGTCCCATCTTCTGCTTGAGAGACAAGTTCCTCCAGACAGGTAGACATCACCAATGGTGCTTTTACTCTTTTATAGTATGTTAAAATTCAACATGCTCCAAAGCCACACAGCAAAACCCTGTCTCGAAAAAACAAAAGAAAAAAAAATTCAACATGCTTCTTTTCTTTGTCCTCTTGCCACTGCTAGTGTGTGTTATAGGTAGGAGGCTAATGGTGAATCTTCACTCACAGATGAGCAATAGCCAGAGGTTCAGCAACAATGGCCATGTAGGCTATAGAAAAATAGCATGCACAGGCATTGCTGGTAAGGTATAAAAGTTGCTGTAACTCCCATGACAAATCATCTTCTCAGTACAAATTGATCACAAATGACCAATAAATATTTGTAAAAGTAGTCAGCATCCTTAACCATCAGGGAATAGTAAATTGGAACTCCTTTGAGGGTCCATCTCACCCTAGTCTACTATCTACTAAATGACAACAAATTCTGGTGAGCATGTGGGAAGACAGGAGTCCTATTCAGTCTGGTGGGAGGATAAACTGGTACAGCCACTATGGAAATCAATGTGGAGGTTTCTCCAAGAGCTAAAAATGGGACTGCCATATGACCTCTCTACACCACTCCCGTGCATAGAGCGCTCTCTATCCCCCCACAGAGAGACTTACAGTGTGGTGTTTGTTGCTAACCTATTCACAAAAACAGGGAAATGAAATCAGTTGAGGTATTCATCAAGAGGTGAATGGACCATGAAAATGTGCTACATGTACACAATGGAAGCTAATTGTCTGTAAAGAAAAATGAAATTTGCAGGAAAATGGATGAATCTCAGATTATCATATTTAAATGAGACAACACAGATTCAGACAAATGCAACATATTCTCTCCATGTACAGATCCTAGCTTTTAAAGTGTGTGTGTGTGTGTGTGTTATAGGTAATAGTATATACGTATGATCGTAGATCATAAAACTAGAAAGGGGACAAGGTGGGAAGAAGAGGTTGGGGGGCAGTTGTACCAGTGATGGTGCACTGTGATGGGCCTTTAATCCCAGCACTCGGGAGGCAGAGGCAGAAAAAACCTCTGAGTTCGAGGCCAACCTGGTCTTCAGAGTGAGTTCCAGGACAGCCAGGGATATACAGAGAAACCCTGTCTTGAAAAACCAAAAAGAAGAAGAGGAGGAGGAGGAGAGAGGAAGAGGAGGGAGGGGACTACTAAAGTTGAAAGGGTTGGGAATCAACAGATAGAGAAGACAAGTCAAAGAGGATGGTCTACAAAATAAACTATAAAAACACCATAATTAAATCTATTATTTTGTATGCGATTTGTAGGCAGAGGTGGGGCACCCCTTTAATCCCAGCACTTGGGAGGCAGAGGCAGGTGGATCTCTGAGTTTGAGGCCAGCCTGGTCTACAAAGTGAGTTCTAGCATAGCCAGGACTTCACAGAGAAACCTTGGCTCAAAAAAAAAAAAAAAAAAAAAAAATTAAACAAATTGATAGGGCTTTTTAACATGCTTTTAGCAATCCATGTAGGGAAATTTATCCTGACTCTTGGTTGTACAGATGAAAAGTGGTTCCATGTGCAATAGACCAGAAGGCTCCATGATCTGCTAAGATGGGATAAATTATGTTATATAATACTTTATACTTATAGAAAAATCACCTCCCTATAGAGGGCTGTGGACAGATCTCTCAGATTATGAAGTGATATGAGGCTAAGTAGTATGTCTGGTGAACTGCCTGTTATATTATTCTTCAAAGAGAATGATTAACTGCCTTTATTTCTCTTTGCTATGTGAAGACACCTGCCTGAAGCCCAGCACTTGGGAGGTAAAGGCAATAAGTTTGAGGCCGGCCAGGACTACACAGCATGACCTGGTCTAGAATGAATGAATGAATGAATGAATGAATGCATTTGTAAGATTGCGAATGGTGCCTATGTGTTCAGGCCTCACATGTCTTCTGCTTCTTTTCCTCCAGGTTGGCAGCCCTTCTTGCCCAAGAAGGTCTCAGCCTAAGTGTGCCCCAGGTCATTGTCAGCTGCTGCTGTGAGCCCCTTACTCTCTGCCCTTCTCGACAAAGCCAGCAGGCCTCATCCCTCCTGACCCAGCTGGGCATGCTGGCTCAGGAGCACGCCTCTCACCTTCTGGATGGCCTGCCCCTCTCTGTGCTGGACTCCCCTAGACCAAGCAAGAACCCCTCATCAGAGAGAAAGTCTTGTTCCTCCCCAAAGGACTCCTCCCTCCCAGCCTTCACCTCCTCTGCCTTGGCCTTCCTTAAGTCTCGCTCAAAGATACTGGCCACAGTGGCCTGCCTGCGGGCCTCCCGAGGGACAAAGGTCAGCAAGCCTAGCCTGTCTTGGAAGGAATTGCGTGGCCGCAGGGAGGCACCTCTGACTGCAGAGAAGGTAGTCCAGGAATGTGAGCACCTTCTGGAACAGTTTCCTGTGTTTGAGGCTGCCCTCCTGGCTGCCTGGGGGCCTCTACGCCAAGCCTCCGAGCCGGGACAGGGTCTAGCAGCCAGTCTCTGTGGACAGGCCAGTCTCTCCACTGTACTTCTGGGCCTGCATTCTCCTGTGGCCCTGGATGTACTAACTGAGGCCTTTGAGGCAGCTTTGGTGGCCAGAGATTGGCCACGGGCCCTTCAGCTTATTGAAGTGTATGGGCGAGACCTGGACGACCTGAGCAGTGTGAGGGATGCGGTGCTGAGCTGTGCTACAGCATGTGGTAAGCAGAGCGCTCCACCTCCCTCACTGTGTCAGGAGCACATTTAGTCTTCACAGGAGCTCTAGGGAGAGTGACTGTGTCACCGTAATCTCACTTTCCTGGGACTAGACTAAAGATCAGCGGGGTTAAAAAATTTACCCGGGATCGTGAGTAGAGTGGATTCGAGAACCCAAGCCTGTGTGACTTAGAATGGGTGTCTAGAACTAGTTTCAACCTTTCCAATCCTGCGTATCAGAACGATTGTCAGATGTATAAATGACAATCTGGGTCCTGCCTTCAGAAGTCCAGGATGGAGTTCAATTAAGTGGTAACTGTAGAAGAGAAGTTAGCAGTCTTTTTCTGCAGAGTACTTTATAGGTCACATGACCTTTGTTCCAGCTAGGCCATTCTGCCAGGACAGCATAAAGGACTGGAACATCCACATGCTAATGAACCTGAGCTGGCCTGGTGGTCATTGCTTATAGCCCAGCACTTGGGAATTTGAGGCAGGAGGATAGGAAGTTTGAGGCCAGCCTGTCTCAAAACAAAACAAGGGGCTAGGGAGATGGCAGGGTGGGCAAAGTGCTTGCTGCTCAAGCATGAGGACCTGAGTTTGGATCCGCAGCATCCACGGAAGAGCCAGGTGTGGTCCAGCACACGTTTGTAACCCCAGTACTTGGGAGACAGAGACAAGTAGATCCTGGGGACTAACTGGCCAGCAGGCCAAGCCCAACAGGGTGTTCCAAGTCAGTGAAAGACACTGTCTCAAAAAATAAGGTCTGAGGCTAGTAAGATGGTTCAGCTGCTAAAAGTGCTTGCCACACAAAGCCTGGTGAGCTCAGTTTGATCCCCAGAACCAACAGAAAAGTAGGAAAGAGCCAACTCCCAAGGCTGATTTCCACCATGGCGTGTGTGCAACTGCACTAACATACACACATACCACACACACTATAATAAGATTTTTTTAAAGCTGTGGTAGAGATCAATAGAAGATACCCAACGTCAACCTCTGACCTCCAAGTGTATATACACACACACACACACACACACACACACACACACACACACACACGAGATTCTCATGTATAATCAAAATAGAAAATCAATGAGCCATACTCCTCCACTAGAGAGAGCAAAAGCCAGATGTACGGTACAGGGCAGCTTTGTAGTAGAGGCCGAGCCGCCCTTTGAAAGGAGAACGCCCCCAAGAAGGTTAAGAAATTCAGGAAAAGAACTGTATGATAGTAATTGCTTGGGCTCTATCTTTTTGTGTCTCCAAGATCAGATTTATGAATGGGTGTGGGAAAGAGAGAGAGAGAGCCACCTAGTGACAGGATATTTAGGGAATGAGGCTCATTTACTCCAATAACTTTTATATAGGATGCAGAGTGGAAATTCTGCAGGGAACACTCAAGCTTTACTGACAAGATGAGTTTGCAAGGGTACTAGTGTGCAGCAGGAAAAAATGTGGGAAGCATCCCTGTCTCCCCTCCCTTCCTCTCCTTTGTCCTTCCCTCCTTCTCTTCCTTCAGAAAGTACTATGCCTGTGATAGGTTTGCGTAAAGAGGTACTAGGAGTAGAGGGTTTCTTCCTGTCATGTAATATACCAGGTATAAGACCTAGTTATAGTCACATGGATTGCCCCCTCTTCCCTTCCTCCCCCCCACCCCTTGCAAGCTCCTGGGTCATAAGATAGAACAAAGCCCTCTTAAGTAATTGGGGGTCTTTAAGCTCCTTCAGGGCGGGCTTGCTGAGCATTGTTTTGTCCTATAGACGAAGAAGGTTGGCAATACCTGTTTCCTGTGAAGGATGCGTCTCTGAGAAGTCAGCTGGCCCTACGGTGTGTGGACAGGTGGCCCCTGGAGTCATGCCTGGAGATCCTGGCCTACTGTGTTTCAGACATGGCTGTCGAAGGAGAACTAAAATCTGAGCTGCAGAGGAAGCTGACGGAGCTGCGGGTCTATCAGAAGGTACAGGCTGTGGCGACAAGAGTGGAAGGCGCGCCTCTTACCCGCCGTCCCCGCAGCCCGTTCTCTTATGATGGGCTATTGTAAGAAACAGAAAATGTAGGCTGGGCTTTTCCTCTGCATCAGGTTCTTACATGAATGAAGGGAGACCTTTTATCTAACTCTGAGTTATTACTCTTACTGTTTTAAATACATTTGCATCGAGGAAGGATAGCAATAAAATTAACATTGGGATGCTGCTGCACAGTTCACAAAGGTATTTTCACATGCATGGATTGAGCTTTGTGTAAATCCTTTCATCGTGTCTGTTCTTAGAGATTATTCTAAAGCTCAGCTAAATTTCCAGAGCTGTTTTGAATCTTTCAACAGTGAAAGATTCTTGTGGGACTTGTGTTATGCAAGCTGATGAGGCTCAGGGAGACAGACTTGGGAGGTCTGGCTGCCTCACCAGTGTACAATGTATGCGAGCCTTCCCCCGTGGCCTGGAGCAGAGCCTGAGGCTCACCAGGCAAGGTGAGCACAGTGAGGGGAAGGTTTCCTTTCTGTGCCTCTCGAACAGTTTTCATACTAAGCTAAAATGCTGTGGGAAAGATGATTCACGGAACATTCAGGCTGGAAGAACTCCTTGGGTAGAGCGCTGAGGTGGGACCTCAGGAGGCGGGACAGGCTTTGAGCCTCTGCGAACTGTCCTCACCAGTGAGAACTTCTGTCCTAGCTGCCGGTCAGACTTTCCCCCAATTTTACTTCTGAAGAGGTTTATTGTCACCAAACAACCTTTACCCTTCTGTTTTCTTCCCCCACTTTCCTGGAAAGTTCAGACAGCTTGGCTCTGGGGCAGAGCTCGAGGGATGGCGCTTCCGTGGATGTACGGATGACTTGTTCGCGGAGGGAGAAGTTGCCAGGTGGTTTATGGGTTTGCCTGTCTTTCCTTAGGTTCTAGGTTTGCAGGATCCCCCAGTATGGTGTGACTGGCAGACCCTGAGGAGCTGCTGTACCGAAGACCCATTGTCTGTCATGAACATGATTCTGGAAGCACAGGTAACATTTTCCAGGATTGGTTTATCTTCCTTCCTGAACTGTATTAGCTCCTTAGCTGGTTGTGTGGGTAGAGTCCTTTGCAGGTATCAATATCCACAGGTTTTTATAACTACAGTATAAACTTTCCTTCTTTTAATTGTGAGATTTGCCAAAATACAGGAAGATAGAATAATACCATCACCATGGCATTCTTGTGTGAGATTTTCTACACTGTGAGTGGAATGTTCCTGCACATGGAATTGCTGTTCATCATGAGCATCCCTTTTTGCTAGGATCAAGTCTCATCAAATCAGATGTCAATTCTCACTTCTACTTCCAATTACTCCATGTCCTTGCCAACTCTTTCTACTGTCCAGTGTGTGTGTGTGTGTGTGTGTGTGTGTGTGTGTGTGTGTGTGTGTGGGCGCGCACGCCAGTAAGGTGGTTTCTTATTGATCCAAGTTGCATTTCCATGATTGGTCATTAGTGAGAATCTCTTTCCTGTGTTTTTTGTCCATTTTGGCACTAATAGAAATGTATCTGCCTTTTAAGAAGCCGATGCATCATAATTCAAAATGTAGAGGCTCATTCGAACTGTCATTCATTCAGGAAACATTTCGAATGTTGGTGGGCACTGTGCTAAATGAGACAAAGATAATTAAGCTTAGTTGTTGCCCTTGAGTGACTCACATTTTAGGGGGAAAGGCAATGTAAGGTGTATCTGAGGTGATTCTGATATAAAATATCAAGTGACAGAACTTAGCCCAGAGTCAGACAGGGCACCTGACCAAGAAGGCAGACCAGGACAGAGGCATAGAGAGGGATCCTAGACAATGTTATCACGCTGGATATGGGGGCACACACCTTTAATCCCATCACTCAGGAGACAGAGGCAGGTGGATCTATTCGAGTTCAAGGCCAGCCTGGTCTACAGAGTGAATTCCAGGACAGCCAGGGCTACATGAGAGAGAGACCCTGTCTCAAAAAACAGGAACAGGAACAACAACAACAAAAAGAATGTTAAGCTGGGCAGTAGTGGAACACACCTTTTGGATCTCTGTGAGTTCGAGGCCAGCCTGGTCTACAGAGCAAGTTCCAGGACAGGCTCCAAAGCTACACAGAGAAACTCTGTCTCAAAAAAATTTTTTTTAATTATTTTAAAGATTTATTTATTTTTATTTTATGTGCATTGATGTTTTGCCTTCATGTATGTCTGTGTGAGGGTACCTGGAATCTTGTGATCTGCCACGTAAGTGCTGGGAATTGAACCTAAGTCCTCTCGAAGAGGAACAGTACTCTTACTGCTGAACCAACTCTCAGCCCCGACCATTAATAATTGAAAGGAGTTGATTGACAGCGTGTGTTTCCTTCCAGGAGTATGAACTATGTGAGGAGTGGGGCCGTCTGTACTCCATTCCAAGGGAACATTTGATCAGTCTGCACCACAAACATCTTCTCCACCTGCTAGAAAGAAGAGATCATGAAAAAGCTCTTCAAGTAAGCTCTGAGTCTCTACGGTTTTCATCAGGGGAGGGGCGGGGCTAGTCTTCTCATGTGCCTTCTTTCCTCCTGAATCCTATGCAAAGTCTTGGCGATTGCAGACCTCCCCCTTCCAGGCTGCAGGATCCACTTACACTCATTTTAAGCTAGGTACCTAGGTCTACCTTAGTGCCAGATGGAGCATCTGGGTCCTGTCAAAGCCACAGCGCATTGGTAAAGTATGGGGATGACAACAAATGAGTGGAGAAAGATAATTAGCCCCAAATAAATGAACCTAAATGTTATCTTCTCCCACCAAACAAGGCTGGCCTGAGAGTTCTGCAGGGCTCACCTCCTTCCCTACCCTCTGCTGCAGCTCCTGCAACGCATCCCTGATCGCACCATGTGCCTTGAGGTCACAGAGAGGTCCCTTGACCAGCACCCTAGCTTAACCACTTCACACTTTTTGGCCAACTACCTCACCTCCCACTTCTACGGAGAGCTGACCACCAACCGACACCATGAAATCCAGGCGCTGTACATGGGATCTAAGGTGAGGAAAGGGGTTGGAGACAATGATGTTTGAAGCGGGGATCGCTGGCCTCACTTCGCTTCAGAATCTGTCCATGTATAGGCTCTGGTGCCAGGCGCCTGCCTGCCACCCTTGGCCTGTGCTGTATAAACACTTAACCTGGCAGCTCACCGTGTCCTAAGTGAGTGTTCCAGGACTTGTCATAGTCTTTCTGCACTTCCTCCAAGGAGAGATTTGCCCGGTCATCTCAGGCTGTCCTCAGGCTTTCTATGGCACGTGCTGTATCACTGTTTCCTCAAGCCTGACCAAGTATTAGGATCACTGGCCTTTTAAAAAAAATATTGGTAGTTGACGTGCACACCAGACCAATTAAAAGTGGTCATGGGACAGGGACTAGTTCTCTTCCAAAAGAATTTGGATGTAAGGATTTAAAACTACTACTTGAGGGGCTCAGAGATGGCTCAGTGATTAAGAGCATTGGCTGCTCTTACGAAGGACCTGGGTTCAGTTCCCAGCATCCCTGTGAGGCTGCGCACAACTACGAGTTGTTCCAAGGGATTGGATGCCCTCTTCTGGCCTCCACAGGCACTGCATGCATATGGTGCATCATAGACAAGCAGGTACACACACACACACACACACACACACACACACACACAAATTGTATGATAGTACTGCATGATAGTCTATACTCATGGAAGAGGGTTATTTGTCTCAACAATTAAATGAGAAAATAGGTTAGAGACACCAATAGAAGATATTACAAACAAGACTCATTAATCCAGTCACCCGGGGTTTGGAGAGACAATGGGACCATCAACTCTTTTCTAATTCTGACTTTTCATATATACTGCCCACAAAATGAACAAGTGCCAAGAGTGCCATGGCACAGCCCTCAGGAGATGGTTTTTCCTTTTCATTTTTTTTCTTTCTGTTTTTTTTTTTTTTTTTGTGTGTGTGTGTGTGTGTGTGTGTGTGTCAATTTTGGGGTTGTTAGGTTTTGGCTATCTGTCCATTTGTTTTTGGTGGCCCAGTCACATGTAGCCCAGGCTGTTCCCGATCCTTCTGCCTCCACCTTCCGTATGCTGGGGTGTCAGGCGCCATCCACCACGTTAAGCTCTTCTTTTTTATTCATGTCACTTAATTAGTTGAGGGGAAATGGGGAAATGGTAGTCAGCAGAACAGAACCAGTGACCCCGTCTCAACCCTCGTGACCGACCGCTAAAGGGCATTTAGGTCTTCCTTTTATTAGGATGCTGGAGCTGCCAGGATCGGGCACCCTACTAACGTCACCTAGTATTGTTCGTTCTAACTAAAACCTCACATAGAATGATAGCATGGGTTAGGCAAAGCCCAACGATGCCTGGAGGGTCTAGGCCAGGGGGTCAGCTGGTGACCACCTGTAGGCCAGGCCTAGACCTCAGCCTGTTTTTTAAGTCAAGTTGTGTTGACACAGAACACATCCATTCATATATCCATTTGCCCGTGCTTGCTTCCATGCTACATTGACTGTTCATGCTGAGTAGGTTTTAGGTCCTAAAGTCTAACATATCTACTCTCTTACCCCTTACAGAAAAAGATTAGCAACCCCTTGTCTAGGTAAAGGTCCTAGGACACGTCTCCGTTGCCACCCAGAGGACTCAGAAGCTCAACCTTGCTTCCCAAATGACCCTTAGCGGGGCCGCAATAGGGCTCTGTCTCTGTAACCCTTTCACTTCCCTGCAAGCAAGCCTCTCCTGAAATGTGTGTATGATTTTCTTCGCTCTACCCTGCACACAGGTTCTCCTGACTCTGCCTGAGCAGCACCGGGCCAGCTGTGCCCACTTGTCCTCCAGCCCCCTGCTCATGCTGGAGCAGCTGCTGATGAACATGAAGGTGGACTGGGCCACCGTGGCCGTGCAGACTCTGCACCAGCTGCTGGCCGGACAGGAGATGAGCTTCACCCTGGACGAGGTTGACTCCTTGCTCTCCAGATATGCAGGGAAAGCCCTGGACCTCCCGTACCCTCTGAGGGAAAAGCGATCAGGTGACCGGCTGCGTGCTAGACAGCACTTCTACACTTCAGAAGAAATGCCACGCTACCCTTGGGTTCAATCTTCTCTCCTTACTGACTGAAAGGGAGATACAGCTCTTTGTTATTTAGGCAAGATCTGGATCTGAGGAGAAGGCTCAAACACTGTGTGCATGATAACACATAGGGGTTGAAAACGAGACGTTGCTGGAAAAATGTGCCTGGCTTTGACAGTGGGCTCCTAAGTGCTCTCATTTTTAGTGGGGTATGCTTCATTTCCAGGGTCACGGCAGACATCAGTTGTCTGGGAGCTGATTTAACTTCTTCTAGAATGAAGAAAAAATACTAGATGATGCTCCTGGCTGCCTTCCTATCCTCCAGGGGCATCATTTATTTAAGCGTCTTCCGCTCTCTCTGGGCATTTTTAAATTTATTGAAAAATCTGCTCCGTTGTCACATGTGCCTCAAACATGGCTTGATGGTTGTCACGTGTGCCTCAAACATGGCTTGATGGTTGTCACGTGTGCCTCAAACATGGCTTGATGGTTGTCACGTGTGCCTCAAACATGGCTTGATGGTTTTGTTTGCTTTTTGTGAAATTTAAAAAGCGTACATCTTTGCCTTAGAAGAGTTTTTGTTTGTTTGTTTGTTCTTTTTTTGGCTTTGGCTTTGGTTTTGGTTTTTTGAGACGGGGTTTCTCTGTGTAGCCCTGACTCTCCTGGAACTTGCTCTGTAGACCAGGCTGGCCTCAAACTCACAGAGATCTGCCTGTCTCTGCCTCCTGAGTGCTGAGATTGCCACCGCCCAGCCAGCTTAGAAGTTCTTTTACCATTCTGTTTATATTTAATGTAATCATGATGCCACAATCAACAAAGTCAACAGAGGCTTGCACTAAATGTATAGCATGGGAATAAAGATGCTTGTGGTAGACCAGCTCTTTCTCTTTCCACAGATTCTGTGATTCACCTCCAGGAACTTGTCCACCAAACCTCAGATTCTGAGACCCTGTCTAGATCATCATCAGCTGAGTTCTCTGCTGCTGCTGCTGCTCCTGGTAAGAACGTCTTATTCTGACCACCTCGTGCTTTCACTCTTTCTCTATTCCCACTTAAGAAATTCTTCTTTTTTTTTTTCATAATTTACTCCACTTTTTTACTTTTTTTAGTAGATTCAGCATACAGATGACTCATTATCTGTGACAATGGGTCTATAAAAGTCTCTGCAAACACTGAATCAGTGAGCCCTGAGATGTTACTCCAAGAGGAGGAAACTATGCATATGGGCATGTATACACACACACACACACACACACACACACACACACACACGCACACACACACACACACACACACACACACACACCCTACATAGATTATCTTATTAAAATCTAACAAAGTAACTCACCCTAGTAGATTCTATGTTCTCTGCCTCACAAAAGAGGCTCAGAAGTGACTTGCCTCGCTGACAAGTACCCAAGTCGGAATTCAAAATCTGTCCGTCTGTATGGAACCAGAGTTGCTTGCCCAGCCCTACCCTGCCCCCCACTATTTCCATACTCTTGTCACCACCTCCTGAGAGCTGAGACAAGAGGAAAGAATGTCACCTTAGTCAGCCTCTACTGAGAACCTGAATGGTGGGTGACTGAAAACTCTCTCCAGTCCAGACATGCCCACAAGTAGCTGTAATCGCCGAGGGAGCATTGATTTTGAGTTGTCTTAGTTTGCTTCTGAGACTGCCGTAAAATACTTACCAAAAGCAGCTTGAGAAGGAAGGAAGGGGTTTCCTTTATCTTACACTTCCAGGTAGCAGGTCATCACTGAGGGAAGTTAGACCAGGAACTGAAGCAGAGACCATGGAGAACACTGCTTACTGGCTTGCTCTCCATGGCCTACTCAGCTTGCTTTCTGATACAGCCCAGGACCATATGCCCAAGGGTGGCACAGTGGGCTGGACTGCACACACACACACACACATACATACACACACACACACACACACACCCCAATCATTAATCCAGAAAAGACCCTACAGACGTGCCCACAGGCAGTCTAAGGGAGGCAGTTCTTTAATTGAGGGACCGTCCCTCTTCCCATGTGACTCTAGTTTGTGCCGAGTTGACAAAACTAGCCAGCACAAGAGTATTGATTCTGAGGTTGCACATTAGGTGACTAGAAACATTATAAATGTGGAATCTGTTACTGAGGAGGATTAGCTATAGTTAGCCCTCATGAAAATTCTGGTGTCCGCACAACAGGCCTCCTTGGAGGCCTGAATTAGGCTTTGTCACCTTTCCACCTCACCCTTCTTTCCCAGTCTCCAGCCTGCTGCACGATGACCCTTATTTAGAAAAGGCTCAGCAGTTGTTTTGCCGAACAGTGAAGAGAGCAGGACTCTGGGCACTGCTAAGAAGCACTGTTTTCAGCTCTCCTCAGTTTCTATGGGTGGTGAAATTGCTCTTCTAGACAATAGAAATCTTAGATACCGTAAAGCAAAAACCCTGCCGTTTCCTGGCCATGCTTCACAATAACCTGTAGGCCTGAAGGGAGGGCCCAGACCCTGGGTATTTAAACAGCTTTGAGGCAACTCGAGCAGCTTTGGTGTGTGTGTGTGTGTGTGTGTGTGTGTGTGTGTGTGTGTGTGTGTGTGTGTGTTCTTGTTTCGTCTGTGTGCCTATCCTTCTAATGGGTTGTTTTCAAAAAGATCTCAGATATACATTATTTCACTTGTAAGTATGCTGTTATAAATTCCCAAAAGGCAAATGCTTTTACAGTATAAACCATTGAGAGCTGGAGAGATGGCTGAGCTGCTGAGAGCATGGACTCCTGTTGCAAAAGACCCAAGCTCAGTTCCCAGAACCCACACTGGGTGACTCACAACTGGTGGTAACTCCAGCTGCAGGGGAGTTAGCACCCCCTTCTGGATTCTGTAGGCACCTGCACTCACATGTGTGTATACCCACACATAGACACACACATAATGTGAAATAAAATAAAATCTTTTAAAAAAATCAAACCACAATGCTATTATTGGACCTCAACTCAAATTAAAAATGATTGTTATCAAATATCTAGTCAATATTGAAATATCCTCAGTTGTCACATCCTGTTGTTTGTTTGTTTACAGTTGTTTTGATTCTAAATCCAGTTCCAAATAACATCCACACGTGACATTTGGCTAAAGTATCTCACATCTGTTTTAATTAATTGGTCAGCCCCACCTCTTTATGAAAGAAACTAGGCCATTTATCCCAAGTGCTGGATTTCTTTTTTTTTTTTTTTGAGACAGAGTTTCTCTTTGCAGCCCAGGCTGTCCTGGAACTCACTCTGTAGACCAGGCTGGCCTCGCACTCAGAGTTCAGTCTGCATCTGTCTCCTAAGTGCTGGGATCACAGGTGTGCGCCACCACCCCTGGCCCACACGCTAGACTTTGCTGACTTCCTTTTATGACAATAAGGGTCTGTGCCCCTAAGTTTCCAGTGCACTGGTAGTGAGATCTAAGGCTTAGCTCAGTGTGGGCTTAGTGTTTTGTAAGTTGCATTTCTTTTCATTGTTAAATGATTAAATGATACGCTGTAGCACTTGTCAGCTCTCTCCCTCTTCCAGTGTGGTTCCCGGGGATCAAACTCAGGCCATGAGGTTTGTCAGCAAGCACCTTTTACCCACTGAACCATCACTGCCCCCCGCCACCACCACCACCACCCCGCCCCCCGCAAGGCTTAATGGTTTTGATTAATCATATTTGATAGATTTTGCTGTACATTTCCAATGGGGGACACACAATGACACCTGTCTCTCTTTTGTGACTCAAGCAGCCACTGATTATCACCTGGATCGATCACTCCAGGAGAGCCTTGTAAAATCGTAAAATTCAGTCTTTCCTTTCACTTAGGAGATTTTTTTCTCTGACTTCTCACTCCAGGAAGTGCCTTAGTCCGTTCCCCCAGTCCCAAGGAGAGGACTTCCCCTCAGACTCAGCCGCTGCTGGAGTTTGTGCCCCCAGAAGCACCCCCTGCCAGGGATCAGTGGGTCCCAGATGAGACTGAGAGCACCTGTATGGTCTGCTGCAGAGAGCACTTCACGATGGTAAGCAGCATCCTTCCTCAGCAGCACTCCAGGGAAAGAAAAGCAAAGTGCCAGGTTGTGAGCTTGAGTTCACGGTCACCTGTCCCCAAGAGGACCGTGATGTTTTCAGATCGCCAAACCTATGACTGGATCTACCTTTGACCTGACCTGAGTGTGTTTTCAGGATCCATTTATGAAGTAGGCATCCTCAAATAGCCTTAAATTATAAAACTGGCATTAATTAAATTATAAATTATAAAATATAAATTAATTAAATTATAAAAATGGCATTCTCATTGGATAATAAAGACAGGCAGGAGTCACCAAGTCTTTGGAGATTTCATATTTAGTTCCTAGGTCTTTCACAATAAGACAGTGACCTGGTAGTGGGTTATATATACTAATTCAGAAGAAAGAAGACTCAATTCCTCAGCTCTACTTCCTTTTTTTTTTTTTAAGATTTATTTATTTATTTATGTATACAGTGTTCTATCTGCATGCATGCCTGCACGTCAGAAGAGGGCACTAGATCTCTCGTTATAGATGGTTGTAAGCCACCATGTGGTTGCTGGGAAATGAACTCAGGACCTCTGGAAGAACAGGCAGTGCTCTTAACCTCTGAGCCATCTCTCCAGCCCCCTCAGCTGTACTTCCTAATAGCAATGTGACTATAAACATTTTTATCTCATAAGCCTATTATAAGCTACAGATGACATGTGAGTTGGCTCATGGACCTGTTAAAACTACATATGATTGCATATGATAGCACAGTTAATACCAGCACCTGTCTAGAGGATCAGTTCAGCACTGATGTCAGCAGTAGTGATGTAATTTCTCTGTATCTCTTCATCTATGGAAGAGTACAGAATGATTATCAACCTCCAGAAATTAAATGAAGCAATACTTCCTTAAAAACAAAAATAGTTGGAGGGGCCTCTGTATGCAGCTCACTTGGTAGAGTGATGGCCTACCATGGACAAAGCCACAGGTTCAGTCCCAGTACCACTTAAAATGGATGTGATGATCCACATCTATAGCTCCCATACTCAGGAGGTAGAGGCTGGAGGATCAGCAGTTCAAGGTCATCCTCAGTGATGTAGTGAGTTTGGGGCCAGCCTGAGCTACAAGAGACACTGCCTAGTTAGATAGATAGATAGGTAGATACATACATACATACATACATACATACATACATACATAGATGCTGGAGAGATAGCTCAGTGGTTAAGAATGCTTGCTGTTCTTACAGAAGACCTGAGTTCAGCTCCTAGCACCTATACCAGGCAGCTCACAACTTCTTGTAACTCCAGTTCTAGGGGATCTTGTGCCCTCTTCTAGCCTCTTTGGACACCGATCTCACATGCACAACCCCCTACCCAAAGACAAAGACACATAAATGAAACTATAAAAAAGCTTTAAACTTTTAATGTCCTAAACCACTTGGTAAAGGCTGCCTTCTCACTTTACCATCATCAGCTATGGAAGCATGATCCTCACTGGCTAAGCAGAGCTCTTCTTCCTTACTGAATTTTCAAATTTGTATTTGGCTTACTAAACGTGGAATCTGTTAATAATGAAGATTAGCTATTTTCAGTGAAGATCCGCTGTCCGCACAGACCACGAGCTCCTAGGAGGCCTCAGCTATGCTTCAGTCACTGTTTCAGCACCCCGTTTCCCCAGTCTCCAGTCCCCTGCACTATGGCCACATTCAGAAGGAGCTCAGCAGTTATTTTGCCAAATGGTCAAGAGAGCAGGATTCCGGGGTCCCCTCCTGGGTTTTGCTATAGTTCAGGCTGGCTTAGAACTCTCTGTTTAGCCCAGGGTAGCCTCAGAGTCTCAGCAATCCTCCTGCCTCAGCCTCCCAAGTGGTGGGATTATAGGTGTGAGCGACCATGCCCACCCTCCTGTTGCTTTTCGGAATGTCTCCAAATGTTGCTTTGGAGCCGCCCTTCTTAGGAGCCGTTGACGGCAGACTGCCCAGGACTTGGAACACTTGTCCCTCAGTTTGGAAGGCTTTTGTTTGTTTTGTTTTTCTTTTCTTTTGTGTGTATGGGGAAGGGTGTGGGGACCCACAGAGGCTCCCTAGTAAGGCCTTACTTAAGGTCAGAAAGTCTGAGCTTGCTTTGCCCATCAGGGCTGCATAATTGGATGATTTGGCCAGGGGCATGGTTACCAGGTGTTTGGATGGGTCTACACTTGGCTGTACGTTGTGCTTTGATCTTGAAAGGGGGTCCCCTTGGTAGTGTATAAAAAGGTCCATTAGAATAAATCTCAAGAGGACTGGATATCAACCCAGGGCCCTCCCGAAGCTATCCTGTGTCTCTGTCTTTGTCTCCGTCTGTATTTCTACTATTACTTCCTCATTCCTCTCTCCTCCCCACCCAAAGAACCCTTCACAGGTCAGAGCTGGCCTCCAACAGAAGGAGGAGGCGTTGAGGATCAAACCCAGGGCTTTGTGCACTAAGCTAAATCCCCAATCCCCTAAACGTGACTTTTTGAGGACCAGGGCTAGTGTACTAGCTCATTTTCAGTGAAAACCCAAGTGCCTGGTATTCTTAATAAGGCATGGTTGACAAAAACCAAGTATACATGTACGGGCAGTAATCTCACTTTCATCCCTCCCCTTTCCTTCCGTTGACTGTCCTCAGTTTAACAGGCGTCATCACTGTCGCCGCTGTGGGCGTCTAGTGTGTGGTTCCTGCTCCACTAAGAAAATGGTGGTGGACGGCTGCAGAGAAAACCCTGCACGCGTGTGTGACCAGTGCTACGGTTACTACAACAAAGAGTGAGTGTCTGCAGCAGGGCTGATGCCGGCTGGACCGCTGTCATCACCCCAGGGTCCTAACATTCCTGGCACTCCCACTGGGCAGTGTATTGAACCTGTTACACTCACAGAGATGTTGTTTAACATGCACACTGGCAGCGTCGTTAACTGTACTGTGAAATGCTTACAGAATGACCTTGTCAGAGAAGCTTCTGCATGGGAAGTAGGGATGAGAAGGAAGTGTTCAGAGTTCTTGCAGGCTGGTTTTTCTGAAACCAAGACACTCTGGTCCTTGGCTGTTCCACACACTGAGGTCACGATCTCACTCGGCCACCTCTCCTGCTTCCTGGTCACTCCAGCTTCATGTGGCTCCAGTTGGACTCAGGACCTGTCCACACCCACTGAATGTTTGGGCTCATTTGCTTCAGCTCTAAACTGAGTAATCCTCCTGGCTGGTGACTCCTAGACCAGCCCTTACACTTTCTTACATATGGTTAACTTCCAGATACATTTCAGAACCTGCCCCTCCTTCTGGCAAGGCAGATGGATGAAGACGTTGTTTTCTGACTTGGATTTTTTCCTACTACTTCTCAATGAGAGTGGGAAGTGTAAGGCTCGTAGGGCACCTGGGGGAAATCATCCATACAAAAGCAATATTGCTTTAGATTCTTATGTTTTATTTCACTTAGCAAACTTAACTAGATTTTTTTCTTCTACTCATTAGCAGTGTGGGCCATTATTTGCCATAATGAGTGTTGATTGCATAGGAAGGAAGACATGCCATACACATTGTACAGTTCCTGAAACCCTAACCTATCACGTTGTGCCTTCCTCTGTCAGGTGTAGGACAGGGGTTACCCAAACACCGTCCTTACTGGGTTGTAAGTGAGCAGTCAATATTGATGGGGATTCTTTTACCAGCGGTCACTCTGCAGTAGTTAATTACCCTAAAGGAGCCCCTTTAAAGAGAGACAGCCAATAAACACAGTACAAAGTGGTTGGGTAAGTACAGTGATGACTGTACACACAGATTGGCCAGATAGTCGGGAGAGTTTCCTGGAGGGGACCCCAGGAAATGAGTCTTCGAGAATGAGGAGTTGGTAGGAAAGAAACCTGAAAAGGAACAGAGCGAAAAAGAAACATTATGCCCAGAGGTCGGAGAGACACATCAAAGGCAGAGAGAGGCAGGAGAAGAAATTGACCATTTGAGGAGCTGTGAGTAGGGAGGTGGCAGGATAGGGTTCTGATCAGCGAACCCTATATTAAAGCTGGCAGCTGAATCCAGAAGACCTAAACACTGGCACAAGACTTGGGCTTGCTCCCTGGTGCCATCATGGACTGAGGTTGGCCAGCATGCCCTTTGTACTCATTTTAAACTTGATCCTTGGTGGCACCAGTAGAAGCTGACCAGAGCTGATGGTGGAGCAAGGGGACCTTCACAGCTTGAGGACAGGGCATGGGTGAAAGGAGATCGCTAAAGAGATAGTCAGGGCAGGTCTCAAGGACCTTTCTCCTCAGCTGTGAATGTGGAGTCCTTTCAACCTGAGCAGCTTCTGAAGGATTCTTCAGCAGGAGCAGAATGAGACCAGATTTGAATTCTTGAACTCTTGCTACAGCGACAAGCAGAGGCTAGGTAGTCAAAATCAGAGAGTTACTGCCAATAAAAAAAAAAAAAATGGTGCGGTCCCCCTCAGACACAGAGAGATGGGGACATTTAAATGGCTATGTAAGAGATAAAGTGGAGAGAGCAGGGCAAGAGATGGTTGTGACCAGTGGGGGAGAGAAAGAGTTAATGCGTGATTGATCCCCTGATCAGTGACCGATAGAGCAAATGTTGCTGTCGTTCACTAAGCCAAAGCAGAGAAGCAGTGGTTGAGGCATTTCGTTTTTCTTTGTGTTTCTAGTGCACCAGAGGAGAGCCCGTGCCAGTCAGAAGGTAAGGCCCGACTGCATTCTCTGCGGCTCTGTGTATGGGCAGGAGTTGGCTCCCTTGCCACTGCACCAGCCTCAGCTGATAGCCATATGGCACCTCAGTCCACTTGGTGGCTTTTCTATCGCTGTTTCCCTTGACATTCTTCACATTAACCGTTCTCAAGGCCCATTAGCTTCCAGCACCAGGAAAGCCAAGGACCAATGAATTCGGTGCTTATCTATTGTAAGCTACCCCATCTGCTGCACGCCCGCTCCCCTCCTCCATTGTCCTGTCATCCAGTTCTTTGTCCTTACCCTCAGATGATCACTGTTAACAGTTTGGCCAATATCTTTCCACAGCAGGTTAGTTTTTTTGGAGTAGCCAACGGTTGAGCCATATCTTTCAGGGTTTCTTGTGTGAAGCATCAGTCATGTCACAAATACTGTGACATTTATCCCAGACCTATGCCTGGGGAAGAGGACCTGAAGTATCTAATGGCGTTTCTTAAAGAAAACAAAAGGGAAGTGGGGAGGGTGCTAGAAAAATGTCTTAGCAGTTAAGAACATTTACTGTTCTTGCAGAGGACCCAGGTTTGGTTCCCAGCACCCAAACTGAGTAACTCAACTGCCTGTAACTCTTAATTCCAGGAGATCTGATGCCCTCTTCTGGCCTCTGCGGGTACAAGCAGACACATGGTACACATAAAGTCCTGCAGGCACACACACAAACAAGTAAACAAATCTTTTAAAAAGGAAAGAAAAGGGACCAAGGAGAGAGAAAGGGACCCTCAGACAGCAGGTAGATGTCTGCCTGTGACACGCACCAGCTTGTCAGTCTGCATGACCACCGAGTGACTGACATGTGATTGACAGCTCCCTTCTTTAGTTTCAGACAGCTCTAAGAATGAAAGCCCTCCATATTCAGCTGTGGTGAGAGTCCCCAAAGCAGCTGAGGTGGAATGGATCTTGAGTCTAAATGAGGAAGAAAATGAGCTGGTTCGGAGTGAATTTTACTATGAGCAGGTAATAACAATAAAATGTGATGGTCACTTGAGTTTCTTTATGACGTCTAACAGTATAACAGGGAATACAGAGGTTCTAACTACAGCCTGGTCCTTGCTTGCTTATTATACAATTATATGAGAGCTACAACAAGTAAACCAGTTAGGCAGAATATGAGGAACATCTCGCGAAATGTACAGGAAGAAACCAGGAAGAGGGGTAAGAGTGTGGTGAGCAGAAATTCGGAATTGCAAGGGGGTGAAAGTAGGGGAAGGAGAGGGCACAAACTGAACTGTGTGGGGGAACGGGGAGATGGCTCAGTCAATGGTAAAGTGCTTCTCATGCAAGCATGAGAACCTGAGTTTGGATCCCAGCATCCACCAAAAAAAAAAAAAAACCAAGTGCAACATCATGTGCTTATATAGTCCCAGCCCTGAGGAGGCAGAGACAGGCAGAACCCTGGGGCTTGCTGCCTAGCAAGCTCTAGCTGAATCAACAAGTTCCAGGTTCAGTGAGAGACCCTGACTCCAAAAAAAATAAGATGGAGAGCCATTCAGGAAGATACCCAATGTCAACCTCTGGCCTTGACACACACATGCACACACAAGTGCATATGCACACCTTCACACGAATGCATAACCACAACACAAACACATACACACCACCACAACAACAAAACTAAACTAAAATATCTGAGCCAAGGCACTGAGTCAAAAATCACAGGGCATGATTAGGACATCAGAAGATAGTATTGATGAAGTATTGGTAATGTGGTAAGATTGAGAAAGACTATTTATATATAAAACTATGAATTCTTAGGTAAGAAATGACTATTTGATAGGCATGAGCACCTAGGAAATTTTACAGATATGCTTTAGAGTTATTGATCTGGCAGCAGCGTGTTCAGGACTTGAAACGGTGACTTCAGCTAAGTGAGTGACTGTTGTCATCTAAGCCACTGAAAAGAACAAGCATGATTGCAATTGTGGGACAGGAGACCAGAAAAAGGAGGCCACCTGTGGATATTGTCAAGAAGTAGGAAGTGAGTTCCCAGACAGCCATGGCTATGTGGAGACTATGTCTCAAAAAAAAGAAGTAGGAATCGTAGACATAACTGTCCTCTTTCCACAGTGTGACAAAACCTAGCAGCCAGAGCTCCGGCAATGAAACCTTGAGCATCTGAAATGTGGCTGGCTCTGCTTCTGCTTTGCTGTGGACTATGCGGTTTCTTCCTGCAGTGGTTTCCAGCCTTTTGAAGTGGGAATGGTGATTTCTGCCACACAGCGGCCTTTTCAACAACGCTCTCACTGTCTTGTTCTCCCTTCCTGCCCTGAGCAGGCCCCCAGCGCCTCCCTGTGCATCGCCATCCTGAACCTGCACCGAGACAGCATTGCCTGCGGTCACCAGCTGATCGAGCACTGCTGCCAGCTGTCCAAGGGCCTCACCAACCCAGAGCTGGATGCAGGGCTGCTCATAGACATCATGAAGCAGCTGCTCTTCAGCGCCAAGATGATGTTTGTCAAGGCTGGCCAAAGCCAGGACTTGGCGCTTTGTGACAGGTACATAAGAATGAGCCTCCTTTCTTTCTTTATTTCTTTTGTTTTTCGAGACAGTGTTTCTCTGTGTAGTTTTTGTGCCTGTCCTGGATCTCGCTCTGTCTGTAGACCAGGCTGGCCTCGAACTCACAGAGATCCGCCTGGCTCTGCCTCCCGAGTGCTGGTATTAAAGGCGTGCACCACTGCCGCCAGGTGAGCCTCCATTCTTCTACCTGGTGGCAGTTTTTATCTGGCTTCCTCTTCTGACCCTACTATGACTTTTCATCTTCCCATCCTCTCTAACAATGCATCTCATTTTGGTGTTAATGAACTATAAGTACCTGGTTGTCCTCGCCCTTTGTCAGCCTATGTCCTTTTCTTTTTCAAAACCCTCAAAAACAGATTGTGTTCATTTGCGTTCTATTACTATGACAAAACACCATGACTAAAAGCAATTCTGGGAGGAAAGGGCTTATTCAGCATACGGTTCCACATCACAGTCCATCCCAGAAGGAAGTCAGGGCAGGAACCTGGAGGCAGGAACTGAAGCAGAGGCCATAGAGGAACACTGCTTACTACACTGCACATCCTTTCTTCTACCACCCAGGACCACCTGTCCAGGAGTGGCACCTCCCCCAGTGAGCTGGGCCCACCCACATCAATCATTAGTCAAGAAAATACCCTACAGACTTGTCTAGGCCCATCTTCTGGAGGTATTTTCTCAATTGAGAGTCCCTCTTCCCAAATCAATCCAGCTTCTGTCCAGTTGACATAAAACTAGCCAGCACGTGGTTTCCCTGCTTACACCTTAACTAGATAATTTGTCATTAAAGTCATTTAGGGAAGTAGCTTTTGTGTCTGTGGAACTCTCTGGTTTTTAGTGATTAACCTTACACAGAACTCCACCCCAGTCTTGACTGTGACCTCTAGGACTTCTGGATAAAGAGTCTATAAAAACATTTTGGGGCCACCACGCCTCACTCCCTGAAGTTGATCTCTGGGACCCACATGGTGGAAGGAGAGAACCAACTCCCACAAGCCCTGTGCCCTCCACACACATGCTGTAGCACCAGCATGCTCCAACACACACACAAGAAGAAAGAAATGTTTTGTTTTGTTTTTTTTAATTGGGGAAGCAGTGGGCTCCTGATTCATGGTAGGATTGTGAGTCATCTGTGGAAATAGGGAAGATGTGACTGGTGCTCAGACCTCTGTTCTCCCTCAGATTCCTGCGCAACCTGCTTTGACTCCATTCATTAACCTGACAATAAAAACTCCTAATTCCTCCTTACCCACCCAGATACATGACTCACGAAGTGAGGCCAGCACCAGTTCCCAACAGCCTCGGGAGCCAGGGACAGAGAGTGCTTTGAAGCATAAATGTCTCCCTCAAGCTCAGAGCACAGGCCTACTCCATCACCTTTTAACACTCGAGCCTCAGACAAGGCTGCTAACCCCATGGGCCCCTATGGGTGGCGGAGATGGAGGAAGCCCTCACTCCCACAGAGTTCTCACCCCTGCAAGCAGTTGTGGGATTCCTGGACGATTTACAGCACTGACTTGAAATCATACCTTCTTTCTCCCTCACCCTACATTCACATACATTTGTATGATGACTTCATGTCATTTTCTCCATGGGAGAGGACTCTTCTCTGCTGTATATTACCATACAAACCAAATTATTGTGTTTTTAACTATGTCCCCTTCTGATGGATAAACAGATAAAAATGAATGTATTTCAAAACCAACAAACAAAAAACACATCATCTAGTTCAAATGTTTTCGTTTTCCAAATGGAGAGTTATAGTATGGCTTCGAATCTGATTTTACACACTGTCCTTTCGTATCACTAAAGGTGTGGAATCCAAGAAAACTGCTAAGCAGACGAGTCAGGAGCCACAGGTTTTCTGCTGTAGTTCTGAGACAGAGCCAGGAACCGTGGGTGTGAGCTTGCCACAGCAGGCCAAATGAATGGTGTAGCCCTCCGGACTCTGTATCGATAAGGTTTTTCCAGTCCTCGGGTATCAGGAGTAAGCTTGCCAAAGGGGTAAGGAGTGAGATTGTCAGTGGGATATAAGGAAGGCCACTCTTGGCATGGGAGAGAGAGAATCTGAAGTCCAGGAGCCCAGACTCGAAGGGGCCAAGGTACCTCTGCTGGTGCCGGCTCCACTGTCCAGACCAGGAATGTGGGTCAGTGGGTGTTGTTTTTTGTTTCTGAAGAATGATTTTTATTTTATATGCACGAATGTTTGTCTGTGTGTGTATGTGTACCACAAGTGTGCCAGGTGCCCACAGAATCCAGAAGATGGTGTCAGGTCCCCTGAAACTGAAGTTACAGGAGATTGTGAGCCATCATGTGGGTGCTAAAAACCAAACCCAGGTCCTCTGGAAAAGCAGCCAGTGTTTCTAACTGGTGAGCCATCTCTCCAGCCTGAGTCAATGATTCTTGTTCCATATTCTCTTGAAACCAAGTAAGTTTCCAAAGAGCCAAAAGCAAATGGGTAACTTGTGAGCTCCAGTATTCAATGTAGAGGCCTTGTCTCAGACAGAAACCCAGGGCATCCCTACTCAAACATAAACTAACAAGTGCTACCAAAGTTCCAGACGCTATCCGAAGCTCTTCATTTGACACATTTCATTTTATACTTAAAAATTTCTGCTTTATATCCACTTAACAGGTGAGTGAGTTGAGGTAGGTCTCAGAGCTATTAAGTTTGAAGTGGGGTTAAAAGAGTCTGACTCTAGAACCTTTGGAGTACCTAGTCTCATGATCACAATTAACATTGAAGATGCTAAAGGTGTGGAACCTTCAAGCAACGATTGCTCCAGAACTCCACACGGCCTCATTTGCGGTGCCCTCTTTCTCCCTGTAGTTACATCAGCAAAGTAGACGTCCTGCATATCTTAGTCACTGCTGCCTATCGTCATGTGCCATCTCTAGACCAGATCTTGCAGCCAGCTGCAGTAACCAGACTGAGGAACCAGCTCCTGGAAGCTGAGTACTACCAACTGGGTGTTGAGGTGAGGCAAAGATAAAGCATCCTTCTACCCTCCCCCTCTGTCACGAATGGCCTTTGCTCAGCCTTGGAAACGGGCCTCGCCATCTCTCCATTGTCCGGATCATGGATGCATCCAGGGCACAACCAGCTTGCCAGTGTGAGAATTACAGCACGTGGAGGGTGGGCAGGTGGTTGGGGCAAAGGAACAGAATGGCTTGGGAAGACTCCTAGACCTGAATGTAGACACTTCTCACAGATGGAGCAATTTTTTCCTCCAGGTCTCTACCAAGACCGGGCTTGATTCCACAGGGGCGTGGCATGCCTGGGGCATGGCCTGCCTCAAAGCTGGGAACCTCACTGCTGCACGGGAGAAGTTCAGTCGCTGCCTGAAGCCTCCCCTTGACCTCAATCAGTTGAGTCATGGCTCAAGGCTTGTCCAGGACGTGGTTGAGTACCTGGAGTCCACAGTGAGACCCCTCGTGTCCTTGGTAAGAGCAAAGCAGGCACAGTGCCCATCCAGTAAGAGGCTAGGAACAGTAAGAATCCAGGGAGAGGACTGGCTTCAGTTCAGTTCATAGTGCAGGTTTGGACTCAGAGGCTGCTAGGCTGGTGTGTGTGTGTGTGTGTGTGTGTGTGTGTGTGTGTGTGTGTGTGTGTGATGTGTAGTTAAATAAGTGACTATATGGTTAGATAAGTAACCCAAAGTCAATATTTTAAAAGAAACTATAGAGGTACAAAAAAAGTCAAAATCACATACCCAGATTACTTAGTTTTAATATTCAATTTTTTTGGGGGGGTTATTCATTTTTTCAGTTTGTGCATTGAGTGTATTGTAGTGTATTCGTGTGTATACATGTGTACTCACCTATTCTTGCATGTGTGGAGGGCAGAGGTTGCTGTTAACAGTCTTCTTCTATCACTCTTTACATTTGTTTTGAGTGTGTGTATGTGCCTGAGCCCATACACTCATGGAGGTGAGAGGACAACTTGCAGAGTCAGTTCTTGCCTCCCACCAGTGAGCTCCCAGGATCAAGTTCAAAGGTCAGGCTGGTTTCAGATGCCTTTACTGGCAGAACCATCTTGCCACACTCCACTTCGTTTTCTTTCCAAACAGGGTCTGTCACTGAACCTGGCACTCACTGTTTCCAGTAGACTAACTCTCCGGTTAGCCCCTAGCCCCTAGAATCTGCCTATCTGAACACTGGGTGATAGATGCACACCAGTATGCCATCCTTGACGGGGGTGCTAGGGTCCACAGACTTACAGCACTCTGACCACTGAGCCATCTCCCAGTCCCTGGCTTTATTTTGTATAATCCAGAACAGCCTTGAACTCATGAATCCTAGATCTCAGCCTTGTGCACACTGCCACAGCCCATCGAGTGTTAAGATTTGTTGAGAGCCAGGCCTAGTGATGCACGCCTCTAGTCCACACTGCTTGGAAGCTGGGGATGGGAGTGGGGGTTGGAAGAGGGAGAACCGCTTCTTAACTTCTTAAGCCCTGGAGTTCAAAGCCAAATTGGGTAACACAGGAAGACTGTCTCAATAAACAACAAAAATGGAACTAAATTTCTTGTGTTTATGCTTTTGAATGAAACTTGAGTGGTACCCTATTGGAGAGAATTTTGTGTCCTACCTGTTTTTCTACTCCTAAAACCGCAGTATTTTTCCTCCACCCTGTTAAATGTCCCTCAGGCCTCACATAGAGGCACGTGGGCCTCCGCCCGCCTCTAGCGGCTGCGCAGACTCAGTGCTTTCCACCTTTTCTCTCACATCCTCTTTTCCTGCCAGCAGGATGACGATTACTTCGCCACCCTGAGGGAACTGGAAGCCACCCTGCGAACCCAGAGCCTCTCCCTCGAGGTGATTCCTGAGGGAAAGATCATGAGCAACACCTACTACCAGGAGTGCCTCTTCTACCTGCACGACTACGGCACCAACCTGGCCATCGTCAGCTTCTACGTGAGACACAACTGCCTTCGGGAAGCCCTGCTGTTCCTGCTCAACAAGGTGGGGCGCCCAGACGCGGCGGTCCGAGGGCAGTGGCCGCCCGCCTTGACCACCCCCGTAGACTTAACTCAGTGTCCAGCTGTGAGGTCAAAAAGGCTCGGTCTATACAGTCATCTGATGAGGTCTGCAAGTCTTAAATGACATCCCAAGTTTCCCTCCTGACCAGCAATACCAAATCCATCCCTTCCCCCACAGCGCAGTCGTGGAATCTCAGGCACATCGCCGAACCCCTTGGTTTCCACCTGGCCTAGGAGAGTGTGTACCTAGAGCTGTTACAGAGATGAGCACCCCAAGTGTGTACGTGTGTACGTGAGGAAGCAGCACGGCCTCTCCTTGTTTTTCTCTCACTCCCCTGCCACCTCCCACTGGAGGCAAGATCACCAAGAGCATTACTTGCTTGGTCACTACCCTTTTGTTTACTTATCTAGAGGGGGGTGGGTGTCTGTACACAAGGGCCATGGTGCATGTGGGGTCAGAAGACAACTTGCAGAAGTCAGTTCTCACCTTCCACCTTTGAGGCGGGGAGTCTTGTCTCTGCACTGTTCTGTAGACTCTAGGCTAGCTGGCCCATAAGCTTCTTTCACTGCCTCCCATCTCTCCATAGGGGTCCTGAGCTTACAGATACACGCGCCTGCTTATTGCATGGTTCCAAGGACCAAAGTCAGTGGTCAGGTTGCATAACAAGACCTCTTACCCTCTGAGCTATCTCCTAGGTCTGGAATTCCTATTTTATCTCAACATTCCAATGGTAACTTTCTGACAAAGTGACCGATATTTACCAAATTCCATAGGAAACTGAAGGAGCTTACCAGACTAACGTTGTTCAGCCATACTAAATCAGGACAGCATCCAACATTAGTTTGCAAATAGACACTTCTTCTAGATGACTCCAAGAGAAATCCAGCATCATAATCAGACCCTTACAGGACAGTGAAAGGGAGACTGTTGCGTGGCTACTACCGTGTGTCGGCTGCTAACCTTGTCTTAAGAACTGTGTTGAATGAGTCTGATTATTTGGAATTTAATATTCCCTTTCCCTCTCTCTCCACGTGAGTTGGGAAGTAAAGATGTTTCTACCAGGTACAGACTGAGAGTGTAAAGCATCAGGTCCTGTTGCCTTGGATAAGTGCAGCCAGAGGTACACTGCTTATCTTGTTGCCCGAGTGGAAGCTGACAGCAGCACTGCCCTTGCTTTGCAGTTGACAAAGCCAGGAAGGAAGCCTGCTCCCTTGTCCCCGTCATCAGCTACCCTCGAACTTGTTCACGAGCCCCGCCTTTGTCCTCATGCAAACAGGGGTGCAGAAAGAAGAAGGCACCGAAAATGACACTTGAGCACCTACTGTGTTAGCGTTTCTGTGTGTTCCTTTTCCTGTCACACTGCCCTCCGTGTAAACTTCCTACACATCACACCCTCTCCCCAAAGGGCCTTCGCAAATCATTAGGGTGAAAGCCAACTCCTTAGCATGCAGCTGGACCTCAAGATCTATCTCCCATATTTCTGATTTCTTTTTCACCACAAATGCTATTGATACTCCATATTCCAGACTCACCAAAATGTCAACATTGTTATCTTTATTAGTCTTCATGCACTGTTCCATCTATCCAGAATGCCCTGCCCCTCCTTGTTTTCTTGGGAGAAATTCTGTTCATCCTTTCAAGTATAACAGAGGTTAAACATCCATAGAACAGGAGCACACACTTGGGAGGCAGAGTCAGGCAGAGTTCTGTGAGTTCAAGGCCAGCCTGCTCTATATTTCAAGTTCCAGGACAGTCGGGACTATGTAGAAAGGCCCTGTATCAAAAGAGGAAGAGGAGGAAGAGCATGAAAGAAGAGAGGGAGGCAGAAGAGGGCAGAGGCCTAAAGGTAGAGAGGGGACAGGGCAGCAGAGGAGGCAGACGAAGAGTAGGGTTACAAAATATTAGATGGGGTGCCCGAGGAGGTGGCATCTGAGTAAAGGGCTGAAAGACACAAGAACAACTGGAGGAATTGTGCTCCAGGCAGAGGACGTAGCAAATACAGAGGTCAGCGTGGCTGAAGCCAGGAGAAAAGGGGACAGGGTAGTGTCGGGTACCATTGGGAAGGCAATAGCTAGATCATGTAGTACATGTAGACACTGTGAGGATCTGGCCTGTATAGTTAATGAGAAGCAAAATCACTAGAGATCATGAACAGAAGAGTAACTTTATCCGACTCAGGTGTCAACAAAATGGATTTGTTGACTTTCTATGGAAGAGACAGAGTGGGAGATGGTAGAGCATGGAGAGGGCTTTTTCGATAATCCAGGTGAACGTGATGGTGGTGTGCGTCACCTTGTGGGTGTGAGACGTGGGCAGCTTCTGCGTGTGCTTCAGTGGTAGAACCTGCTGATGTGTTTTTTATCAGAGTTTGAGGAGAAAAATGGTCCTGAGACTTTTGACCTGAGCTACTGGAAGGATGGTATCATGACTGAGAAAGGGGAGAGTGTGGGAGGAGCAGGTTTTGGAGAACAATCAAGAATGCAGTTTTTGTGTGTTGGATTTGTTGGCTTTGTGGGAAGTCATGTTGAGAGGCAGCTGGGTCCCACAGGAGATGCAGTTTAGGAAGTCCAGGGAGATGAGCAGGCTGGAGATAAAGGTGTGGATATCATCACACACAGCATGGAAAGTCACGAGACTGGATAACATCACTAGGAAAGTAGAGATAGAAAAAGAGTCCTACACGGATGAGAGAAACCAGCCAAGGAAATTGAGTGCCCAGAGATGTTGAAAGAAAACCTAGAGAGGCTGGTTTCTAGTGAAGAAAATTTTTTCTCAATTAAAAACGAAAATTATCAGCTTAACGTTTTTTAGGGAGGAGGAAGTCATTATTCTGTCAAAAGCTGCTGAGCCCACTGGGGACAGTAAGTCAGTCTTCTAGCATGTGAGAGGCTCTGGATTTGATCCTCAACACCACAAAGAACTGAAACTGATAGAATTAACAGTGTAGAGATTCCTTATTAGCTGCGTGCAGTGCCAATTGCATTTGGGGGCAAAAATGATATTGGGATAAATCCTAGGAGAGGAAGAAGAGCAGTGAGTGTAGAGAGCCATTCAAGGAAGGAGTGGAGCATCGTTGGAGAGGGGTTCTCAGAGGAACCTGTGATGCAGAGGTGAGGACGCACTGCCCTAGGAGGATGCTGAGGTTCAGAGCAAGTCCTAGACTGCCAGGACCAGTCCCACGCTTGTGGCTTTTTACCTTCCTTCTCTCCTGCTCCAGGAAAGCCCTCCAGAAGTCTTCATCGAAGGCATCTTCCAGCCGAGCTATAAAAGTGGGAAGTTACACACTTTGGAAAACCTACTGGAATCCATTGATCCAACCTTGGAGAGCTGGGGAACATACCTGATGGCCGCCTGCCAGCATCTGCAGAAGAAGAACTACTACCACATTCTGTATGAGCTGCAGCAGTTTATGAAGGTAAGTAATAACAAGCCATCCTCCATTCCATTCCGTCACTGGTGCTTTGTCATGCAGGAGAGGCTGTGCAAGATGAGGGAACAGGACAGTCATTTGATCCCTGACCTTGGTATTTGACCCTATGGAGCAAATAAATCCACCGTGCTCTTCAACATTGTTAAATATTTAGACTTTCATCCTACACTTAGAGCCAAACTTTAATCTTGTCCATAATAGCATTCTTCAGAATACAAAAAATATCAGGCTGGACAGATGGCTCAGTGGTTAAGTGAACTGCCTGCTCTTCCAGAGGATCCAGGTTCAATTCCCAGCACCCACGTGGTGACTCATAATCATCTATAACTCCAGTCCCTGAAGATCTGATGCGCTCTTCTGACCTCCTCGGATGCCAGGCATGCACGTGGTGCACAGACATACATGCAGGCAAAATACTCATACACATAAAATAAAATAAAAATAATTTTTAAAAAAAAGAACTCAAGGTGAACAAGAATTAGAAGAGGAAAAGAAAGAAAAAAGGAAGGAAGGAAGAAGATACCGAATCCGTAATGAATGATGTTCTGGAAAGCTAAAATTAGAAGAAATTAACGAAAGGAGGAGAACCCAGTTTCCCCTCTCTGTAGATTCTCAGTACTGTAATCTCAAAGAAATGAGATCATCTGATGCCAAGTTAAGACTGAATTTGTACTTAATGGAGAATGGGAAGGATCTTCTTTGAGAACTCTACAGTGGTGAGATAATATCCCACCCAAGAGCTTGACAGGCAGTTCACTTTAGGGTCTCTGGGCCCCTGTAATCACTGACGTAAAATGCTGCTCAGCTAGTGATAGGGTCGGCACTGGTACTTATCAGGGAGAAAGCGAGGCTCTAGGGATGAAGACATGACAGGGCCAGAACCTGAAGGTCTGCTTTATCAGGGAGAATCAGATCAGGATGCTCATGACACCCACCCTACCACCCCACCCCCGACACCTCTGATCTCTCCTAAACCTAACATTCACTTTCCAATCCTAGGACCAAGTCCGGGCTGCCATGACCTGTATTCGGTTCTTTAGTCACAAAGCAAAGTCCTACACAGAGCTGGGAGAGAAGCTCTCGTGGTTGCTTAAGGCCAAGGACCACCTGAAGATCTACCTCCAAGAAACATCCCGCAGCTCTGGAAGGAAGAAAACCACCTTCTTCCGGAAGAAGATGACTGCTGCTGATGTGTCCAGGTATGGCAAGGCTGGGGAGATGGTCAGTGCAGGGCATGTGTCCAGGTATGGCAAGGCTGGGGAGATGGTCAGTGCAGGGCATGTGTCCAGGTATGGCAAGACTGGGGAGATGGTCAGTGGAGGGCATGTGTCCAGGTATGGCAAGGCTCGGGAGATGGTCAGTGCAGGGCAGGAAGGCTGGGGCCGAGTGTCACTGGGGATGAAAAGGCATCAGCCTTGGATGATAGTATCTGCTACAGCCTGGAAAGCTACTGTAGGAAGGGATTAGGATCCCATGCTACAGCCAGACTGAACCCCACATTCCTTACAATGAGCAAAAAAGGTCCAGCACAATCTCTCTCTGATCTCTTTTCTTCCTTGGTACACGTCCGCCACTGGCCTCCAGCATCCTTGACCCAAGTGCTTTCTTCTTTTATGCTGGTCTGTTCAGAACATACTATCTAAAGTAAACGCTTAGCCAGGCATGGTAGTACACGATGAAGCAGGAGGGTCAGGAATTTGAGGCCATCAGTGTAGCTAGATCTAGTCTCAAAATAATAATAATAATAATAATAATAATAATAATAACAACAACAACAATAATGTAAACAAATCTTCCACCACTCTACTTTATTGTCTTCTTAGACTCAGTCACTAAACCTCTTCTGTGTCTGGTTACTGTCCATCTCTCCTCAAGCCCGTGAGCTGGGCGAGCAGGGCGCAAGCCTCCCCTCTCACTCTTGTACCTGCCACGAAGATACTCCATTAATATTTGTTGATTCAGTGCCGGAACTTTGTCCAGTCCCACAGTGCGCCCTAACTATTGTATGTCTGGGGGGGGCCGGTCTTTCCTTTCTGTCTACCCATAGCTGTTTGGAGGGTATTTCAAGTCTCTTCCCTTCATGCCATTTCTTTGGTCTTTCCATTGCCATCTTCTTGTGAACCAGTCACCCAGCCCCAGATACCCACTCCTCTGAGAGCCGGATGAGGCTAGTCCATGCCCGTCCTGTCCCCATAGGCATATGAATACACTTCAGCTACAGATGGAAGTGACCAGATTCTTACATCGGTGTGAAAGTGCTGGGACTTCTCAGATCACCACTTTGCCTCTGCCAACACTCTTTGGAAATAACCACATGAAAATGGAAGTGGCCTGCAAGGTACATGTAGTGTTTCTCTGACAGACTGCTCGCATCTTTCAGAATGCTTATCCCAACTGTAATTATCTGATTCTTTCAGTTGTTTGTTTGGTGGCTTCCTCCCCACTGAAATGCGTGCCTCAGGTGGGAAATAAAGTCCACTGGGTCACTTGTATCTCTGGTGCCTGGATGCTCAGTAAAGTCTCAGCATGTATTTAATAACTGAATAAATGGCGTGTTGGCTCATATCTGTAATTCCAGCACTAGGGAGGCAGAGGTAAAAGAATCACTGTGAATTGAATTCACAGTGGATCTACATAGTGAGTTCTATTTTTTTTTTTTTTTTTTTTTTTTGTTTTGTTTTGTTTTGTTTTTCGAGACAGGGTTTCTCTGTGTAGCTTTGTGCCTTTTCCTGGAACTCACTTGGTAGCCCAGGCTGGCCTCGAACTCACAGAGATCCGCCTGGCTCTGCCTCCCGAGTGCTGGGATTAAAGGCGTGCACCACCACCGCCCGGCCATAGTGAGTTCTAAACCAGCCAGGGCTGTGTAGGGAGACCCTGTCTCCACAAAAACTTGATGGTGATGATGGTGGTGATGGTGATGATGATGATGATGATGATGATGATAAAGATAAATAGGGACCCTGATTTTTTTATTGAGAAGTTATTTTAATAATTATGATTCCTGGGGCTGGAGAGATGGCTCAGAGGTTGAGAGCACTGGCTGCTCTTCCAGAGGTCTTGAGTTCAATTCCCAGCAACCACATGGTGGCTCACAACCATCTGTAATGAGATCTGACGCCCTCTTCTGGTGTGTAGGCAGAACACTATACATAATAAATAAATTAATTAATTAATAAATTAATAAATAAATCTTCTTTAAAAAATATTATGATTCCTTTAAGCATATCTCCCTCTCCCTCCAGGTTATGCTGGGAGGGAAAAATGTGGAAGAGGGATTTGGAATTGCGTTCCGTGTTCTGCAGGTATGATGTATTATTCAAGAGTATGGCAAGGGAACCCACACCTGACGTTTCTGGGAAAGGCTGTTCTTTAGAAAATATTCTTGTCCCAGGAAGAGCAGATTTACATGTACGTTAAGGAGGAAATCAGAACTGGGTCAGATGCCAGAGTCTGTGCCACTGTGCCAAAAGTCAACCTTAGCATTTCAAAAGGTGTCAAGGAGCACATGTAAGACAGCTCCCCACAACTGGTTTACTGCAGAAATGTCACTCATCTGCTCAGCAGAACATGTCTAGAAGGAGTAGCCGGGACATCCCTGCCAAGCCCGAATCCTGTGGCATAAGGGCTAACCAAGACTAGGTTTAAGACATTTATCTGACAGGTTTCAGCAGTGAGTCTTGATAATCTGTTTCAACACTTGGGCAGCTGTTAACAGACAAACACCAGCTCCATGCACCGTTTCTCAGAGAAAGGTGAGTCAAGGGAGAGAGAATTGGTCTTAGGAAGTAAGTAGAACATCTTTGAAAGTCCATGGAGCCAGGCATGGTGGCACACCCTGGAATCTCAGTGTTTGGGAAGTGGAGACAGGAAAATCAGGCACTGAAGTCCAGCCTTGACCCTGTCCTGAAGGAAAGAAAGGCCCATGGAAGCAAGCAGGACGCACCATTTCGTATACTGAGGAGGCGGTTTTTATACTCACTTCTGACATGTTTGCCTGACTCCAGAGAGAGCCTTTCTCGCTTCCGCCTATCTGTGATATTTGTGTTCCCTGCGGTGACTGCTGTGACTGCGGTCACTTCCCACCGTGGGCATCTCCCGCTGCCTGAGCCCATCTTCCCACGTTCTGTCCTAGGACTTCCAGCTGGATGCTGCTGCGACCTACTGCAGAGCCGCCAGGCAGCTGGTGGAGAGGGAGAAATACGGCGAGATCCGACAGCTGCTCAAGTGTGTCAGTGAGTCGGGCATGGCAGCCAAGAGCGACGGCGACACCATCCTCCTCAACTGCCTGGAAGCCTTCAAGAGAATCCCGCCGCAGGTGCGCCCACTCCTGGACCTCTTGGGTCCACTATCTGCTTCAGGATCATCCCATCCTCATCCTCCTCCTCCTCCTCCTCCTCCTCCTCCTCCTCCTCCTCCTCCTCCTCCTCACTACAAGATCTATTTCTCTTTCTGACTCTCTGCACTCATGGTCTCCTAACAACTCTCTCCCTCTGTAGAGGTCCTGATTATGATGTCTGTCTCCAGAAGGCATCCCTCAGCATACTCTTGTCCAATAGTGTGTACTTGGAAATGTCTGTGTTCTGATGAGATAGATTGGAGGGGCCCTTGAAGCATCCTGCCTGCAAAACTGTTCCCTGTGACATGCTCGTGGGGTGAACAGAGCCACATCCATTTGTGAAAGCTCAGCTTGGGCCTCTTAGGAGATGTTGTTCCTTCTGCCCCAATCCCAAGCATGGTATTGTCATTAGCCATCACTCATTATTCTTAGAGTGGGAACTGAGGTAGTGAGAGGATTCAAGCGGGCAACCCCACCTCGGACCGGCTAGAGCCCAGGCTCCCAGGTGGGAGGTTCTTCTCCCTTTCACAGCTGCTCTGTCTCTGTCATACACAGGAGCTGGAGGGACTGATCCAGGCCATACACAGCGATGACAACAAGGTGAGCAGAAGTGTCTCCTGGCCCCAAGTGTCTCCTAGCCCTGGTGATGTTACTGAACGGATGCACGGAGGCTTCCCTTGCCCCCTACAGGCTTATGCTTCAGTTTCTTTGCTATCCAGGACCTAGACAGTACTTTAAAAGCTCCAGAGGGATAGAGAGAGGCAGATGAACATTGACTGCCCAAGCCTTTGCCTTCCCAACTCTTTATCCCTGAGACTGTTTTTAAATCTCCGTGTTATTCTGAGGTCTCTCATCAGATAGCCATAGGCAATCTCAGTTCCATCTTCAGGCTAACTGACTGTATGAGGTTCCTGATGGGGAGGGGGTCTCCTTATTCTGGAGAGAAAGAGAGTGCAATAAGAAAAACCCACTGTATTAGCTACTGTTCTCGTTGCTGTGACAGTATACTTAACGGGAAACAATTTAAGGAAGGAGAGATGTCTTCCAACTTAGAGTTTAAGGGATAAAGTCCACTGTACTGGGGAAGGAAAAGCAAAGTGGCAAGAGGTGGCGGCTGGCTGCTCACATTGCACCCAAAGGTAGAAAACAGAAAGGCTGGGTGGTCTTGGCACACACCTTTAGTCCCAGCACTCAGGAGGCAGTGGCAGGTGGATCTCTATGAGTTCAAGGCCAGCCTGGTCTACAGAGCGAGTTCCAGGACAGCCACCCTGTCTGTGTTTAAAAAAAGATAGAAAGCAGAGAGAGACCAGAAAGTGGGATCCTAAAACTGCAATACCCACCCCAAGTGACAATTTCTTCCAGCAAGGGTCCACCTTCCAAAGGTGCCACAACCTTCTAAATGGCACCACCAGTTACAAACCAGTTGTTCCACCACATGCCCCTGTGAGGTGTATTTCACATTCAAACCAAAACATCCACTCAGCCCTTTGGAGGACAGTGCTCCCTCGGGGCCCAAGAACTCTGCCCTGTTTGGGAAATGACGGGACCTTTTGCTCCACATTACCTCTGTGAGAAGTGCCAGCCAGTTTACCCCTTCATCGGTGTCACTGATGTGGCTAGTCGTGGGCGCCATCGTCCTGCCGTCTTCAGGAAGGCCTCCGGGCTAGAAGAGTCCTGAAAAAGCAAAGCCAGACCAGCTGACCATCAGGAGACAAATTTTCCAGCTGTGGAGTCCCTCGTGGTGAAAACTAGTGTCAGGCAATGGCTTCTTCTCCTACCCCAGAGCTGCTCCACTGTTCTTGCCAGGCCCCAGGCAGAACCTGCTGACCATTTTGTCCAGTCTAGATCCTAAGGAGAGCATGTTCTAAACATTTCTTCACCATTTGTACAACATCCCAGTGAGGTCCTTGGAAAGGATGAAATTCCCACATCCAAAACAGCGGTTACTTTTGTACAATCCGAATGAGAACCCAGGAGTCAAGAGAAACAGTTGTTTCTCTGAGTAACTATTCTAGGGTACTTTCAGGACCTCAGGGCACAGGTCTTGCCAAAAACTGGTTTGATCCATTTTTTTTTAAAGATTTATTTATTTATTATGTATACAGTGTTCTGCCTGCGTGCCAGATCTCATTACAGATGGTTGTGAGCCACCATGTGGTTGCTGGGAATTGAACTCAGGACCTCTGGAAGAGCAACCAGTGCTCTTAACCACTGAGCCATCTCGCCAGCCCCCTTGATCCATTTTTTTTATTCTAGATTTTCTAGCAATAGCATTCTCTTGAATGCTAGATGAGGGCTCACTCCCTAGGGTGACCTATCTGTCCCCCAACAGCAGTACCCAATTGCTTCAGTGAGCTCACCGCACACCAGATATTTTCTGTACTGAGAAGCTATCTGAAATCAGCCCAGAGAGACTGGCCAGCAAGACCCACACACATCCCAAAAAGATGAAGCATTTTATACAGAGCAAAACAATGTCTCCGACTGAGAAATAACTGTTACAGCAGAAAGGAAGCTGCCCGTGAGAGGTCAGCTACAGCTTTTGGAGACCTTGTTAGTGCTCGCCCAGAGTGATGAAGGCCTGGTGGAACCAGAGCCAAGGAGAAAGGGTTCTTGAGTCGTGAGATGGAGAGTGTGGAGATAACATTATCCCGCACGCTGAGCTGCCTTAGCTCCAAACAAGAGGAGTCCATTCCAGTCTCACTGGGGTGATATCTTAACTAGACCTTTTCTAATTGTGTGTATCCATTTTTCTCCCCATGTTATCTGTCAGTGGGCTTTCAATTCGAGACTGGGAATAGCTCAATGGTAGAATGCTTACCTAGCATCCATGGGCCCCAGGTGCAGTCCCCAAGGACCACCCACCCAAAGGTTTTTTTGTTTTGTTTTTGTTTTAATTCAGCGTGTTCAAAATAGAAAGGGGGAATCTGTAAACCCTTTGCAAAGGAAGGTATGATTATTTACTCATCCATTCACCCACGTAAGGCCCACTTATTGAACACTGACTACATGTGAAGCACAAAGGATATGCTGTTCTTGCTCTCATGGACCTTGTAGTCTAGTCAAGAATATCAGTTAATCAACAGATACCTATAAAATCACAACCTGTAGAGACTGGCAGGCAATTCTAGTTCTG
This sequence comes from Peromyscus californicus insignis, assembly GCF_007827085.1. NCBI lineage: Eukaryota > Metazoa > Chordata > Mammalia > Rodentia > Cricetidae > Peromyscus > Peromyscus californicus. The sequence continues at coordinate 76,308,567 of NW_026294447.1, forward strand.
ATTCCAAAAAGAAACTGGAGGAATAGAGACCCAACTCTGCCTGCCCGCTTTGGTTTTTCAATTCCTGTCTTATCTGTGGTAGCTCCTTACATCAGAACAGAAAGCCATTCAATAGCTTGATGTCTAGAACATTTCAAGTTGTTGGGAAACAATAAAAAGCAAGGACCTAGCTATGAAGTTGGTGAGGGAGAAGAATTGTTTATCTGCCAGTTCTTTCTGGTGCTCTCTATGTCTGTTGATCTTCCTTTGGTGATCATTTCTTTTCAACTGTCTCGTACTCAATCACTAGGTCCGAGCCTACCTGACATGTTGCAAACTGCGGTCTGCCTACCTGATCGCCGTGAAGCAAGAACACTCACAGGCCGCCGCCCTCGTCCAGCAGGTGCAGCAGGCTGCCAAAAGCAGTGGGGATTCTGTAGTGCAGGACATCTGTGCTCAGTGGCTTCTGACAAGCCACTCCCGTGGTGCCCATGGCCCAGGCTCCAGGAAGTGACCCTGGGCAGCAGAACCCAGAGACCGCAGCCTGGGAGCTGTGGCCACAGGCACAATGCCACACAATGCCCTCCATCTCTGTCTTCCTGTGGAGTGGAACTTCTGGCCCTGCCCTAGGTTGGAGTGAGCAGGATGGACCCTACTTGCCTGTGTGGGCAAAAGCAGGTCCTTTCACACAAGTGCCCTGTAAAGTTGGAGAATCTGTGTTTGTCTGGAGATAGCCATCTTTCTACCTCAGAGTGACTGTGTGTGTGCATGTGTGCACTCATGTTTACACCCAAGCATTTTCTGAACAAATGAGACTCCTCTGTTGAAGAGAGGCACTTTACTTTCTACTTTCCGCTGGTCTGAAAACCTTCCCTGCATTTTTGGTTCTTAACCCAGGTCACCCTGTTTGTCCACAGTCCCTCCCTACTGTGCAGACACACTTTAGCAGCCCCTCTTTTTTTTTTTTTTTTTTTTTGGTTTTTCGAGACAGGGTTTCTCTGTGTAGCTTTGCGCCTTTCCTGGAACTCGCTTTGGAGACCAGGCTGGCCTCGAATTCACAGAGATCCGCCTGGCTCTGCCTCCCGAGTGCTGGGATTAAAGGCGTGCACCACCACCGCCCGGCCTAGCAGCCCCTCTTAGTCGGAGGGCTTAACAGAGAATTACAAAGCAATGCCAAAAAGATTGCCTCTTCTCCCTTTCCACAATTCCGAGAAAGCATTAGGAGTATGCCGTGGAATGTGACAGCTTTCCCGGCAGCACCTCTTACAAGCACAAGGTTTTCAGGTGCAGGCATCTGAAAGCTCTGGTGACAGCATCAATGGTAAGATCTGGGGATGCGGAGGCCAGGCCCCATCCCATTCATCCAGAGGGGAGGAAAAGGCAGAGCTGGCTCTTATCAGTATCCCTGCTGCAGGGTGGATGGGTAAGAACACATGACTTTTTTTTTTCAGAGTCTAGGGAAAGAGATGGTAGCCAGGATCCTGGGGATGAATGAATGGACGGACTCCGCCTATTTGAGTTCCATTCCTGTTTGTTCTTCTTGAATTAGTTAAGAAACCATTTCTCTATCCCTTATGCTTCCCTCCAGTCTCCTCAGGATCATGGGCTGGAATATGCAAAGACCTGGCTCATTGAGGCAGCAGTACACTAAGGGAATGGGGTTCACATCACAGTTAAGTCTATAGATGAGTCAGAACAAGGGGGTAAGAAATAAGTCTCACCCAATGGTGGGGGACTAGATGAGGGTTTAATAAGCATCTGCTTATCTTCCCACCTAAGATAAGTCAGTGCTCGAGAGGAGGGGTCTGTCATTCAGTGACTGATTTGCAAATGAGAGCCCCACGTCTCCCACCAGGCAGACCTCAGCCTGTTGGTCTCCCCTTTACTGCCAAGGCAACAGGAACTGGAAACTGAAGTCAATGTCTCTGGTGCTTTGAAGCCCTGTTCATTTCTTCTGAACCAAGTTTTTCTTAATAAACAACTGTTCATGGACATCTGTCGGAGTCCAAGCTTTGGTCCTATTGGAGAAGAAAGGCTGAAGTAAAATACTAGATCTCTTAAGGGTGCAGTCTAGCAGTGGCTTTCCCTAACTTGAGTCATAGAACACACCACCCAGCTCCTAAGAACCCCCATTGCCTGGTGTCCGCTTACTCAAGGCTGACCTTTTTGCACTGAGAATAAGCACTTTACACAGCTGGGTTGTAAGTCACAGCCCTTGATTTAGGGTGTCACAACCAGATTTCCCTGACTTTCCTAACTTGAACTGTAAAATAGGTAACCAGGTTAACAGAAGACTGCAGACCTAAGACATCACACTGTGGTCTCCAGCAAAGCAACAGTAACATCAGAACAATTGTACATGTCGAGGAGTTGTGTGTTCCACTACAACCAAGCCACAATAAACTGTCTGTCCTACCTATTCCTCGGCTTCATGGCTTTATTTATATAAACACAGGTTTTTAAAAGTTTTGTGTGAGTGCCTGTATGTCTATATGTGTACCACATCCATGCCTGGCACCTGTGGAGGCCAGAAGAGTCACAGAGGTCCCCAGGAACTTGAGTTACAGGTGGTTGTAAGCTGCCTGATAGGGTTGCTGGGAACTGAATCCAAGTCCTGTGTAAGGACAAGTGCTCTTAACTACCTAGCCATGTCTCCAACCCATGACTTCTGTTTGTTTTGAGACAAGGTCTCATGTAGGCTAGGATGGCTTTGAACTTGCTGTATAGCTGAAAATGATCTAGAACTCCTGATCCTCTTGCCTCCGTGCTCCTTGTTTCCGGACTCTTGCCTTTTGCTCATGTGTCCTGTGGAAAGACAGGATGAGAGGGAACGAAAGTTCTACTGACTGACTTTCTCTTGAACAATTCCTGTAGTGACTAGTGACTTTTCATTCAGTTAGGGTTTTCTCCAATTCCCTATGTATTTAAAAAAAATTTTTTTCTAGTGGGCTCCGGAAGTGTCTCAGTGGGTAAAGCGCTTGCCACGCAGGCCTGACAACCTGAGTTTGGTCCCTGACACCCATGCAAAGATGGAACGAAAGAACTGACTCTTCAGATTGTCTTCTGACCTCCATATACACACCATGGCATGAGTGTGTCTGTACACACACACACTATCCACATAAATATTAGTACATTTTAAAACCTTAAAAAGGGGCTGCGCATAGTGGTACACACCTTTAATCCCAGCACTTGGGGGGCAGAGGCAGAAGGATCTCTGAGTTCAAGGCCAGCTCTTCTACATAGTTCCAGGAAAGCTGCATAGTGAGACCCTGCCAAAAAAAAAAAAAAAAAAAAGAGGAAAGCTCCTGCTCAGCTCCCTTTGGGCCTGGAGAGATGGCTGATGGGTTAAGAGCACTGGCTGTTCTTCCAGAGAACCTGGGTTCAATCCTAGCACCTACCTACAGACTCACAACCATCTGTAACTCTATGTGGAGTCCCCTTTTTTTCCCTCCTGGTCCATTGGCCAGCAGTCCACAAGGACAAGGGGCAGAAGCAACAACAGAAAGCTTTGGATGACCTGTGACCATGGCGGAAATAGCCTTCCACAAGACAGCTTCAGTTGAGACAGCTCAGCTTTATTCCAGAGTGGGGAATAAAGAATGGGGGCAGTGCCTGGGGCATCACCTAATTTGCACCAAACAGCACGTTCCTATCCTAACACTCCTAGTACAAGTCTTAGTGATCGTCTGTGGAAGCACGGTCCTATCATAGTGCTCCGAGCACTGTGTAATTACCATATGGGCAGCAGGGGGCCAGCATTGCAGGGAACTGTGTCAAGGGTCACACTTATCTCCTCTATAAATCAGGCATCCGGGCTGAGACATTCTCCAGATAAGGTCAGATAGAGAGCAGGAAGCACCCTCCTCCAGGCAGAGGGAGTCCTCCATGTTGCTGAGCTTGAAGGGAGCGGCCAGGCCATGGCAGATTATAACCCCTAACCAGGAGGGCCTCCCAACAACTTCATATCCGGGGAATATGACACCCTCTTCTCTCCATCAAGGGCACCAGGCACAGACATACGGTGTACAGACTTATATGCAGGCAAAACACCCATATACATAAAAAAATTTTAATTATTTTTATAAAGTATTGTTTTATTAATGTGCTACAAATGTGATTCAATGTACAGCGGTTATCTGGCATGTGTTCCTGGGTTCAATCCCCAATTCCACCATAAAAAAAAAAAAATCTAAATTTAAAATCCTCTTAGTGTACCCTTTACCACCAGAAAACTTAGTATGTTTCCTGTCTGCTTTGGGAGAAGTGGTGGAGACAGGTGATACAGTAGGAGTAGAAACAAGACTGAAAAGTCCTTCCATCTCTGTTGCTCCCAGAGGCGACCAGTGTTACCAGCGTCTGGTGTTTAGTCCCAGGGCCGGGGTGCAGGGGTATTTTTCCACAACAAATTATGCTGCAATGAATGATGCTGAGTCAGAGGATATGTGCATTTGATAAACAATGCCACCTTCCATAGCAGTTTACTCTCCCACCAATGGGGTAGAGGGTGTCTGCTCACTCTACCACTCCCACCATTCTTATCCCCCAATAATTCACAGACTTCGTGGATTTTTGTTGTTGTTGTTGTTTTTGAGATAGGATCTCAAGTTCATAGATTCTTGCTCAGGTGATGGGAGACAGATGACATCCTGAGACCTTCTTAAAAGCTAATTGCCATTTTTCAAACTTTGTGATTCCTAGCATGACAAAAAAAAAAAAAATAGCCAACTACGTTTTTACTATCAACTGATCTATGGATTTTTTTTTTTTTAACTACCTGTATGGTATTTGAGAAGAGCAAAACTCAAGCTTAAAACTACTTGTCTTTCTCTTTGGGTCATATGTTTGCAGAATGATACCTGAGCTGAGGGCATTCGCATGGCTGCTGTTACCGTCTTTCCCCAGAAATGTGAGCCCATCCGAGTTCTCGTTCAAAACAAAACAAAAACAAATACATCAAACAAATGCTAAGGGTGAAAGGAGACCTGGAAGCATCTGCTGTGGCCCTGACACAAAGACATGTCACAACAAAGAACACTGGAACAGTCCATCTGCATGTAAGACAGATAAGCACTATATTTAGAAACCCGAGACAGGCTAAGTTGCCAGATGTCTTTGGCAGAGGCTTAGGCAAAGTAGATCACAGGCAATTAGACTCTTAATACCCAGGCAAGTAAATATCAATAGTCACATTACCCTAGCAGAAACGGACTCTTCTTGGTCTAACCCTCTCTCCTGTGTTGCGTTATTTTTCTTGGAGGAGATGTGGAAAGACATATATTCACCTGTCCTATGGTACTGATGGACAGAGCAAAGAAATAATTCCACTGAAGTGTAGCTAGGTGAATCAGTGAGTGTACTGGGGTTACTAAGAAAAGCATAGGGAGATCTCTGGCTTGAAGAGCCCATTGTGGCCTGGGCAATGACTCACAAAAATTCCCCCACCCCCTGGTAACCCCTCCACTGGCTGGACTCTTTGTCTCTGTGAAATTGACTATTTATATGTAGGTACCTTGTTTACCAAAACACCAAATATAGATGTAATTTCCTGAGATAGAAAAAGAATTATTTGTAAGAAAGTGAATAAAATGAAACTTGTTTAAATCAAAGCTAAAAGGGTACTGAAATGAAAGCAAGAAATAAATTTTATAAAATAAGTTTTTGACACCTTGTAAATCAGACAGGGCTATAACGATTCAGCTGGACATTACTGGTTCTCACGCTTCCTTCTCCACACAGACCATCCAGTGGAGAACTCAAGGACTTGAGGAGCAGAATACTAGACAATACTTTGAATGCTGGGAGGAAGCTGTAGAGAGGTGGTGCGTAGCCTGGGGGCTTGTTGCTGAGGGAGGCTATGGCCCAAGGGAGCACAGGAACAGCAGAGAAAATGATGGAGCCTGGCCTCTGCTACACATAGAGAATGATCCATGATAGCCATGCTTTTGGTTTCAAATGAGTAAATATGTTAAATATATAGCAAACAAAAAATAAAAGAAAAATAGCATGGCAGGACATCAGGTTAGGCGCTTCCATTATCCAGCAGAACAGCTCAAGAAGGCAAGAAAACAATCAGTCGAGTCCCTGGTTTATGACAAGGTTCCAAGCAGAACACCTTTCTTTCTTGTGAGACTTCCAATTAGCTATTCCCACAAGCGTTTTTATATTATATTTTATATTATATGATTACCTCCAGCTGTTCTTAAGGGCACAGATCAACTGACTCACCCTCCTGTTCTTAGGGACATCATGTTTTCACTGTCTGGCTGTTTCGCTGTCCTCCTTTTTCCTTGACACAAGGCCAGCCTGTCCTGGACCATGAATTTTAGGGGACACTTTGGGACAAACATGATTGGGTCTGGAATGGAGGGAGAACTACCTTGCTTCCAGAGCCAGCTTCAAACATAAACAGCATGTGGCAATTTATAAACATAATCTCCATCGCAGCATCTAATGCTGACTTCAATAGGAATATGATGCCCTGGGTTGGGGAGCCAGAGCAACTGGCTTCTTGCAGCCCACACACAGCTTTGTCTCTTCTGTCTCTATCTATCCCCCTCTGACTTATATGTGAACCCCACCTCAAGCTTGTCCTCTGCGTCACTGTTCACACTGCACCTTTTAGATCTCTTAGACCTGGCAGATTGCCTGGGACTCACGTGTGAACCTTTACACACATACATACACACACACACACACACACACACACACACACACACACACACACTCATGGTGTGCTTCACCACACAGACAGTAACTGGGTGTGCTTGCTTTCCACCTTCCGTGCTTCTGAGTCTCTGTTCCTGTTTCCAGCACAGAGAGGACATTCAGGGTCATCATCAATGCAGTGCAGGAAGTACTACTGTCTCTTCTGTCTTGTCTTGACTTTGAGCCTTGAGTTCAACGTCTCTCTCTCACACACTCACACACGCTCTTACACACACACACACACACACATACTCACATTGCACAGAAAGAGAGACTGGGAGAGAATAATAAAAGATTTTAAAGGCTACTCCCAGGGCCAAGAGAATAAGTGTGGATAAATATGATCAAAGTACCTCATATACATGTGTAAAAATGTCATAAATAAACCCATTATTTTTTACAATTAATATATACTAATAAAAATTTTAGGGCTATGTTGTATTGAAGAAAAGAGAATATTTATCACCAGTTGCCCTTCGGATGCCTCAGATCTGGGATCAATAAACATGGCTTCTTGGGCCAATGGGTTGTAACATTAGCCACATCTGCCCACCTCTTCTGGGTGACCTTCAGCAACAAGGTCGTGAGGACCACAACACAGAAGAACAGGAGAGCCAGAGGGAATGAGAGCCGTAAGTTTAGGGAGACAGATTGGAGGGGGCTTGCTCTTTTGGTACCTACATGCCAAATCTATCTGGTCAATCCATGGTGGAGCTGAAAGGCTCTGTATTTTAAGCCACACCTCTCACTTCTCATAATAAAATACTGGCATTGAAAGAAACCTGAGTGAATGCCTCACTTGCCCATCTTACTCTGTACCCAGACGAAGTGTTCTAAGAAAGTTCTGGATGGATGGGTGAGTGGCTCAGGAAGATGACATATGCCTCACTAGACTAACAGGCTGATTTCTTTTCTTCCATTTCTCCCTGAGAAAATACATGAGGCAATGAGATGAACACAAATCTTTATTTCTCTAAAAATTGAGGTAAAGAGAATGGTTTGGGGCGGGGGGGGGGGGGGGGGGGGGGGTGTTGTGTTGGTGGGGGAGGGAAAATATACATGGTGGAAAACAGGAAGGCCCAGCTTCATGCAATGGCTCCAGGATGCTCAAAAGGAAGTTTGGTCAAAGTGAGCCATTTCTTCCCACGTTGGTCCAGACTTCAGGGTCGTGACTTGTGTTTCATTTCAAAGAGAAGAGAGGCCAGTCTAGAGCTTGAGGCTATAGTTCATAGAAATGTGCAACGCCGGTGATCCTGGGAGCATGTAGGCTAGTGTTTATGGTGCTGGTGAGGAAACTGACCTGATTTCCTAGGTTCCTCTACCACCCCCATGTCCAGCCTGGCATCTACATAGACCTCTTGACCCAGAGAGTTGTGGATTCTCGACGTCTTTCAGGAGAATAGTCTGTCGGTGTGAATATCACTCTGTACTATGACCCTGCCTCACAGAAAGGTCTTGTGTATAAAGTGTTCTAGAAGATTCTGAGTAGGCAGGAGTCACAGCCGCAGCAGGCCCGGAGGATAAGCCTTTTGGGCTGGCCTTCTTTTTTGTCCCCTTGCATCACGGCATGGATTGAGCCTGAAAAGGCCATGTTCCTCCGGGCTACTATTCCCACTGGATCCCTAGAAGCTCACAACTGACATTCCACAGGCGCTCAGCTGTTTTCTTATTCCGGGCCCTTGGGGACACCCAGGTCCTCTTGCAGTCACTGGTGGGCGTAGAGAGTGAACATTAGAATGAAAACTGACAATCTTGGAACACATTTCTCAGAACAGAGTTCTAATTACATAAACTATGTGCACTGGACTTAAGGAAACTCCATTGAAATGAATTCCTAAGTATTTCAGGGTCAAGTGTAGTGGTGCAGCCTAAATAATCCTAGCCCTTAGGAAGCAGAGGCAGAAAGATCGGAAGTTTGAGGTCATCCTTGGCTACAGAGTGACTTATCCCGGGCTACAATTAGGCCCTGTCTTGAAAAAACAAAATACAGGGGCTGGAGAGATGAGTTGGTAGTTAAGAATGTTTGCTGCTCTTCCAGAGGACCCAGGTCTGGTTCCCAGCACCATGTCAAACTGCTCAACACCACCTGTAACTCCAGTTCCAGAGGATCCAATATCCTCTCTGGCCTCCCTGGGTACACACACACACACACACACACACACACACACACACACACACACGCATATACACTCACACAGAAACATGCAAATTTAAAGATTTAAAAAACAACAACAACAAAATATAAACATGTATTCACTTATACATGTATACTTAAACTTTGAAATAGTAATACATAGGCTTTTTGTTAATATGGTCTACAACAAGATGTAATACCAGAACTGATACCCAACTATTTCAAAGTAATTGTAAGCAAAAGACGCATTATGAAACATTTTCAATAATTCAATGTGGTATGAAAATACCTGTCACCCTGTGGTGACAAAGTCACAGATAATACTACATTGACTTTCTTACTAAATTTAGAGAAACTCTGAATTCCATCCCAAGTCACTTGTGCCCAGTGAGACTTAAGCACTGCCCTGTTTTAGAGTGAGCAGAGGGATCAAGGATGGGAGGGATAAGAGATAGACTACCCCACTGGAGTCTACCTTTTATAATTATGATACTTTTATATGATGTTTGGAAAATACAATTCTGATTAAAAAAAAAGAAGAGCTTATCATTTGACTAGCCTTATTCTTTTCCAACCTTGTTGTTTATATATAGATACACATAAATGTATATGTATTTTTACTTTTATACAAAAGTGGGATCATGTTGTATTTGGTTTGGGGAAGAAGTCTTTTTTTGTTGTTAAAATGCATTTTAATGATATAGATAGCAAATGTATGTATGACCCTCCAAAACATTTTAAATAATAAGGAAACAGGTAGAATAAGAAGTGGCAATCCTCTTTCACATCCTATCTGACTCTTCCTCAACTCCTAGAAGTAGCATTACTTACTACCCACTAACTGGTTTTTCTAGAATATTTACTATGTATTTGTAACAAAAGTTTATATGGTTTTTTTTAAAGATTTTCTTTTTCACTACATGTATCTAAGTGTGTCTGTGTGAGAGCTTGTGCATATGAGTGAAGGCCTGTGGAGGCAAGAAGAGGCTCTCAGACCCCCTGGAGCTGAAGTTACAGGCCGTGTGAGACACTCAGCACCGAGAACTGACCTGGGGTCCGCTGCAAGAGCAGTAAGAACTCTTAGCTGCTGGGTCATGTCTCCAGCCCCTATCATTTTGTTTTTGTTTTTGTTTTTGTTTTTGTTTTTGTTTTTGTTTTTGTTTTTCGAGACAGGGTTTCTCTGTGTAGCTTTGCGCCTTTCCTGGATCTCGCTCTGTAGACCAGGCTGGCCTCGAACTCACAGAGATCCTCCTGCCTCTGCCTCCAGAGTGCTGGGATTAAAGGCGTGCGCCACCACCGCCCGGCATCAGCCCCTATCATTTTATAGTCTAGGTTTTTTGCCTGTTTTTGTTTGTTTCCTCATATTGTATTATGAAAAATCCCTTATTAATTAAATATTATCTGAAATCATATTAAATGACTACATAATATCTGTCACATTCATAAGACAGTAATGTAAACACTCAGACTGTGGGATAGATTTGTTCAATAAAAATAGGATGTATAAACCAGGCGGTGGTGGCGCACGCCTTTAATCCCAGCACTCGGAACTGGGCAGAGCCAGGCGCATCTCTGTGAGTTCGAGGCCAGCTTGGTCTACAGAGCGAGATCCAGGACAGGCTCCAAAGCTACACAGAAAAACCCCATCTAGGGGGGCGGGGGGAACCGAATGTATTCCAGGCATGGTGGTATACACCTTTAATCCCAGCACTCAGGAAGCAGAGGTGAGCTTTGTGAGTTAAAGTCAGCCTGGTCTACATAGTTAGTTCCAGGACTACATAGAGAGACTTTGTCCCCCAAAAAACAAACAAACAAACAAACAAAAAAAGGATGCAAACCAAAATTATGAGCCACATACATAATTCAGATTTTTTTTTTAATGGTCCCATTTAAAAGAAAAAAAGAAGCTAGGCATGCTGGGACATAGCTGGAATTCCAGCACTCTCAAAGACTGATACCAAAGAATCATAAATTTGAGGCCAGATTGGACTTCATAGTGAAAAACGGCCTCTAAACTAGATCGAGAGCTGGCCATGGTGGCACACTCCGCTAATCCCAGCACTCTGGAGGCAGAGGTAGGTGGAACTCCTGAGTTTGAGGCCAGCTGAGATGACTGTATGAACTAATACACGCTTAGATGAGGGTCAAACACATTCCAAGAGCTCAAGCCACATGGCTTCTGCCATTCACCCATTCCCTGCTACACTAAAGGTACTCCTGGCACTCCACTTCATCAATGGTGCGTTGCTTAGCAACAGACAGTAGAGCAGACTGGGCCAGTCATGGAAAGGGAAGGAGCCTTGATCTTGGACTTCTTATTTGAAAGCTCTAGAGTTGTGTTTACATGTGGTACTGAAATTTCTATCCCTACACAGCAACAGGCAAGGCCAACTCTGACAACACTGAAGTAAGGGTTCACACTGAGCAGACATGACCTCCCCCACCCCCCAGCACTTTATGCCAAAGTGATTTCAAAGAATTAAAATGTCCCATCAGCTGGTCTTTAAAGGAAAATAATTCAGTCCAGAGGGCCGGCTAACACTCTTGTTATATAGCATAACCAACAGGGAAAGCCGTCAGCGGCTTTCAGTAAACAACGGTGCTCATAGGAACATGGCATTCTGAAATAAAACAGTATCACAAAAGCAATTCTTTCTAACCTAAGTTTCTTTGGAAAGCTCATAACAATCTGTTTGCAGACCCGACCCAAGCCTGGACTCCATCATCAGGCACAAAGGGTCTGACCAGGGCAAAGCTCTGGGGTGCTGTGATTCGCGGACACACAGGTAGTGGAGACCCCCTGCACTGCTAACATGTACCTGAAGTACTTGCCGCTCAGGGGCTCCAGGCCTTCCGCCAGGGCGCAGTGCAGACTGGTCTGAGCTCCCTGCCGGGTGGACTTGAAGAAGGGTGAGAAAAGCCTCCACAACAAGCACATCAGGAAGGAGTGCCTGACGATCTCAGACATGACGATACCTGGGTGTACCACATAGGCGGTGACCCCCGTTCCTAGGACAAAGAGAACACAGTAAGACCAAGGACACACTCTGAGCCCTGCTGCAAAATACCCAAATGAGAAGAAGGGACTTGCGAAACCCTCCAGGGTTCAAAATTCACTCTGCCCAGTATTCATGAATTGATCTCTTCAAGAGAGTTCAACATAGCCTTCTCAGCTTTCTGTGCTCCAAAAGAAGAGTCCTGTTTCAATGTTATCTTATATGGGGGCTTACACACCACTAATAAAAACATGTGGGAAATAGTGGTATTAATCATTAATAGCAGTATCTTTGCTGTTTCCATGGGAGGAGCTTTGGGACAACAATCTGTTTGAAAGGTTTGGAGTAGAGACTAGTTGGGCAAGCACATTTATGAGGTGTGGGTGGAGGAGTGTTGATGGGAATTATGGGACATTAAGCAGCCCCCAACACGACTCTGGCACCAGCTCATTTTCAATACTTTTTACATGCAAGGGCTGTACCGTGCCCTTTCCCTGTGCTGTTCCCTTTCTTTTTAGTCTTTTGGTTTACACAACTACCTGAAGGAAAATAAATCAGTTACTAGAAGAGTTATCATTGGATCAATCAGCCACCAATGGCTTGCCTCAGCTATTCAGTGAGATATTGAACTGTATGCTGGAAGATGGGCTAAGTAATAACTCCAAGTCTTCTGGCAATTGAAATGAAAACTACCAAAGTTTTGAGATTCTAATTTGGAATGCAAAGGGTGTTTTGATTTTCAGTTTCTACTCTGTAAAGAGTAGGCCACTCCACTGACACATGTAACTTATATCACATTTCTGCTTCTGATGGTGCTATAAATTCAATATGGTTCTCCAGCCATATCAGTCATGAACGTAAAGTATATCTTCAACAGTGGATGCCTTAAACAAGGACAGGCGAAGCTAGACTATTGTTCCCTCCTTTAATGTGACAGCAGAGTATTTCTCACAACCAAGTCAAAGTGAAGATATTGGCCACATAATGCATATGTTCTATTAAAAAGGCCCCATCTTAGGCAACTTGTAACTATTTTAGAAAGTAGTTATTGTCCAAAGCCGGAAGAAAATAAAATAAAGGTGAGGTCTGACAGGGGAGCAGCTGGGTAAAAAATATCAACACAGGAGCAGCAATTCAGACTCCATTCCAGCTACAGTGCAGGTTCTTCTGAGTTCAGGGCAACACTGCATGGCATCCTTCTGGAGTCTGTTCCTGGGATGTGCTCTCATCTGTAGCCCTGTCTGTTTTGTAGATTTATGCAATCTCTGGCACGAGGGGGGCATGCGAGTTTGGATCACTTAGCAGTGGACAAAACGGATAAGTTAACTTAGGAAATAATTCAAGCAGGAGACTACTGTGACCTCAGAATATTGAGACAAATGATGCCATTACTGTTACTATTCAGATGATAAATCTGGTTGTAAATGCAGCCTTGGCTAGTGGAGAAGGGTAGCCCTATGGGAAAATAAAGACGACAGTGATTTGGCATGGACTGTCATCAGGTTTCATAATTGTGGCTTGTCAAAGAAACATCATCCTCAACTGACCTGCAGAACACTGTGGGGGAGGGTTATGGGCCAAGTCACTATGTGCCTTATTAATCCATTTCAACAGCTCGTCTGAGGTTCTCACCTGGCTCCCCACTACCTCAATATGTCTCCAAAGGTCTGATGATGAGAGGATGTCACTTCCTCTCACACCAGCTCTACCCAGCACAGGTGTCACACCAAGGTCAGGCAATTCTGTGCCATCCTTTTCACTCTCTCTTTTGGGATAGCCCTTCTTACTCAACTACTCAGAGGCAGGAGGATTTGGAGAGCAGGGGACAGAGGCCAGTCATGTCTCGGTTCTTAAAAGAGGCTTGTGCAGAAGGTAATATTAAAATGCCCATGTAACGCTAAGGAAACTGAGACACAGAGAAACTAAATAAACTGCCCAAGGTCATACTTAGCAGGCTGCAGACCAAGCTCTGATGCCCCACATAGAGTAAAGAGTCTTAATCCCATTGCTAGATTCTTGAGTGAGGACTGTCTCAGCGAGGAATCGTACTTGAACAAATTCCTCAATACAGCTCTGCCTTTCTCTTTGTCTGTAGACAGAGGAAAATATTAATGCTTATCTCATAAGAATGTTTTGGGGCTTATGCGGTGCCTGGCATACAAAGCTCTCTATTATTTCTATTTATTGCCATGATTATCTTATTCTTCTGCCTTGGTATTTTGATACAGACCATTCTTCCCCAATTCTGAATTATTCACAATAGCCAATAGTCCCCTAGACTCAGAGATGTCAGAGCTCACAGATTATCTAGACCCCAGGCAAGAGCAGAATTATTAAGGATCAAGGCCTCATTTTATAGCTGAGGAGACAGTCAGGGAACTTAAAGGAACGTGTCTACATATACACAAGCTTAGAATGTGCAAGGGCAAAGACTCAGACCCAGGAGCCTGAAATCCAGCCCTATCTCCCTGACGGAAGGCACAGACCCCTTTGGAGCTTGGCAGAACTTAGTGAGAGATACACAGAAGGAAGAGCTCTGGGCTTAGAGCAGAGAGCCCGCATTCCAGTTCTGACTCCTTTACGAACTCTGGAAGTAATCCCTGAGGTACAGTCTGACGACTCCATTTGTCATGTAAAGTTGAGCTAGCCTTTTCCATGGATTTCAGTTCTGATCCATAAAATAGGAGTAATAACACCCACTCTGACTGTCACAAAGGGTTGTTTGTAACAACAGAATGAAATAATAGGAGGCAAAAAGGCAACAAATATGAGGCAACTTTACAGAGTTCCAACACCTCCTTATGACGGTGCTTCCTACGGGACAGTGACTCCATCTCATTCTCCCCGGCACACCAAGTTCCTTCTTGTAATGTCCATTGTACTGGTAAATTTTTATGTTCTGTTTGAACTCCCTGAGAAGCCAGCTCTGGAGTCGGGGTTGCCTCCCCTTCAGCCTCAAGCATGTTTATGTCAAACATCTTCCAAACCCCCCTGTCCTTTCCTAGGTCAGGCTGGCCCCTGGCTCTCTAATGGGAAGAGGGAAAAATGGCAAGCAGCTAAGAGCGTTAAAAATGTGTTCTTGAGGACAGCTAGACAGCAAACTGTTTCCAGCCCAGGTTACTATTGTCTATCCAGTAGCATTAAAACGCCTGGAGTAGGAACAGGGAGTCCAAAGTTCAGCTGCAGGAAGCTCGTCCATGGGGAAAAGCTCAACAGGGAATCCCAGCTGCCTGCTTCAATTTCAATAGTTGGCTTCTGCTGGCTGGTGTAGGTGCCTGCTTTGATAATGTTATGTTTATCTGAAGCTATTTGTTCTTTTACTTGGAAGCAATTTTATGCTCTATCCAGTATTCTCCATCGGAACTCCAGCTGACTGTCACAGTGGGGCTTCCTCAGTGAATTTCCAGTAGATGTTTGTAAGCCCCTGATGCGACGACCTTACCTTTTATTTGCTCTCTCAACTGGGTGACTCCAGTTGTCTCTGCTAGATGTTGTTAGTGCCCAATCTGATGTTTTAGTATCCATTCGCTGCTTCTATCTGTTCCCACTATTTATCCTTTTATTTTTGCCTGCTACATATTTAATAAACTCACCCATTCAAAACAAAAAAACACAGCTATCATAGATAGCAAACATAGCCATCATTCTCTGGACCATACAGAGTACAACTAAAATGTGTATGTTCAACAGCCTGGTTACAGAAGTTTCTATGAACCTACAAGCTGGGACAAGGATCCTGTTTTTTATTATTTAAATAATCAAATACTTTATTATCTCTCCGCACGTACCTTGGAGCCGCTTGGCCAGCTCTCGAGTGAAAAGCACGTTGGCCAGCTTGCTGTGGCAATAGGCAAATCCACTGCAGTAGCGCTTCTCGCCGTGGAGGTCGTGGAAACGGATCTTGCCGCCAAGGTGGGCCACCGAGGATAGGTTTACCACCCGTGAAGGAGCAGACTCCTTCAATCGCCCCAAAAGCAGGTATGTAAGAAGAAAATGGCCTACGAAGAAATCCGTGTCAGCTCACTGTCTTCTGAGGGTGAGTAAAGTCTGATAGCATGAGTCACTCCGTGCTACAGGGTCCCTTACTCTTCGGTTAGTCCATTCTCCAAAGCAAGGGCCAAAGCTAGACTGTAATAATGATATTTAATCTATATATATATTTTTTTGGTTTTTTTTTTCCGAGACAGGGTTTCTCTGTGTTGGTTTGCGCCTTTCCTGGAACTCACTTGGTAGCCCAGGTTGGCCTTGAACTCACAGAGATCCGCGTGGCTCTGCCTCCCAAGTGCTGGGATTAAAGGCGTGCGCCACCACTGCCCGGCCTTAATCTATATTTTTGTACCTATTGTTTATATACCCGTCTGCGAGCCTCCAATTTCTCTGTATAACTGTGTGTCCTCGTATACTCATACAGAAAGAAAGCTCTAGTAGTCAGGGAAAGTAACGTTTGCCTAGGACCCAAGAATATGCCACATGTTTCTCTGACTAAAACCTTAATCTTGAACTCTAAACACCAATCTATCTTGTATGCCAACTTCTCGAGGTTCACTCACCCCTGCATACCAGCCCAAGGCTTGCTTCGGTTCTCATGTGGATGTTCCTTCCCCTGCCTAATCTGGATTCCTGCATACCCACAGGTTGGCCCTGCCTAGCAAGCCCTGCATTGCCAATGCCTCATCCAAGGATGACATTTTTCTCCCTAGGATCTTCTGAGATTGGGGGCGGGGGGGGGGGGGGGGGGGGGCGGGCTTCTAAATAGAAACATAGAGTCACATTTTGGATTGCTCAGAGAAGTGCAAACCAGCAACGTGTCTTATGTAGAGGAATCCTATAAGGAGTCTCGGAGGCCCTATGAGGATCAGTGGAGATCCTGAGCACTGGTGCAGGGCATCTTGCTATAGAGGACAAGGTGGATTATAACTCACGTTTCAGCCACACAAGGATACTACTCACCCAGGTGGTTGACTCCCAAGTGCATCTCAAAGCCATCTGCTGTCTTAGAATATGGATACAGCATCACTCCTGCATTGTTGATCAGAAGATGGAGCTTCTTTTCCTCTGTTGAGTACAGTCAAAGAGGGCCTGTGGCTGGCGATGCATCTTCTAGCCACCCGTCCCTGTCTCGAGTGTCTGCCCCTCCCCCCACGCTTTCATCTGTGAACACTCTTTGCTATGCAAGATTATCGCTCATCTTCCTCCTGTCTTCTAAGATAGGATGTTGCCTCAGAGGTCAATAGCCATTCCCCATGTGGACCCGTCTGTGTGATATGGAATCACCACTGTCATTGGGTTTCCGGTTTTACTTGCCGATATCTTCCTGCACACCATTTGTTCATGTATATGGCCACTGTGGACTAACCACCAACTCTGGACAAGGCCCACACTGATGGGCCCTGGGACAATGAAGACATGGTAAAACAAGGCACACCTAGACCTTGTCCCTCAAGGACCTGTAGTCCTTGGTAGATGCTGGTAATTTCCCAAGACATGGGAACATTTTGACAACGGCACAAACTCATCTTGTGCCTGTGGCCACAGAAGGTTGATTTTTCTGGATGAAAGAAAAGAGCAGCAGCAGGACCACGCCTCATGCCAAGGTACAAGCTCAGACATGGAGACGAAACCTCCAAGATTCCCTATGGGGAGCAAAATGTTGATAAAGATCCTGCCCAGCTTGTCCCCCTGCCATCCCTTTGCCAATTCCCTGTCCTGCTGGTTCATGTGGCTGAACCTGTCCAGTGGGATCATGGGTATGATGCAAGGGCCATAGATGGTCCTGGGTGGGGCAGCCATCCCTACACTTAGTTTCCTGCTTTCCCGGCTACTCGCTGGAACCTTACCTGCCAGGAAGCCCTCAGCAAAGGCTCGGATGGATTTGGTGTCTGATAGATCCAATTTCCGCACCAGCACCTGGGAGTTCTGGGTATCTGCTCGAATTTCACTAGCGGCAGACTCTCCCTTCAGTACATCTCGACAGGCAATGTATACTCGTGCTCCTGGGGCCAAAGCAGAAGGGGCAATGTGTGCAGAGGGACAGGAAGTGAGTTTGCAGCTGTTGGGTAGAGCATACTCACAGCTGTCCCTACGGAACGGCCACACTGCCACTTCCAGATTTTCATGGTAGAGCTGAGAACCCTCGTTTTACACTCTAATGTTTAATGCTGCTTAGTATCTACCTTCGAATAACTGACTTGACCAATATTACACAGAGACATCATTCTCCTTACTCCTTGAAGTAGGGAAGGGAGTAGGGAAGGTACAGGAAGGGAGTCGGGAAGGTACAGGAAGGGAACAATGCTGAAAGCCAGAGTGAATTAGTGTCACATTGGACTTGGATTCCAGTTTCCTTGAATTCCCATCAGGGCCCCTGAGCCCAGGAAGGAAGACAAGGAAATTGAGGCAGGACCCCGGTGAAGTGGGCAGGAGGTGTGGCCCTGAGGAGACAGAAGGGGAAGGACTCACCTCTTCGAGCAAGCTCTCTGGCTGTCTCCTTGCCAATGCCGGTGTTGGCACCTGTGACGACCACTACCTTCCCAGGAATCTGCACAGTTGTTGTACAAACTCCACCAGCAAAGAACTTCCTGTCACCAAAGGGAGGAAAACCAGACACCATTTTCCCGATCTCATGCTGAGATGCATAAAGTGAGGCCACATAACTCCAAAGGTGGAGGGCTTTAAATTGGAGTCATAAAATTTTTGTCATCTTAAGTTAGTTTGAGCCAGGCAGTGGTGGTGCGTGCCTTTAATTCCAGCACTTGGGAGGCAGAGACAGGTGGATCTCTGTAAGTTCAAGGCCAGCCTGGTCTACAGAGCTAGTTACAGTACAGCCAAGGCTATGCAAAGAAAATCTGTCTTGAAAAACAAAACAAAACAGAAAAAGAAGCCGGGTGGTGGTGGTGCACGCCTTTAATCCCAGCACTCGGGAGGCAGAGGCAGGCGGATCTTTGTGAGTTTGAGGCCAGCCTGGTCTACAGAGTGAGTTCCAGGAAAGGCTCAAAGCTACACAGAGAAACCCTGTCTCGAAAAACCAAAAAAAAAAAAAAAAAAAAAAAAAAAAAAAAAAAAACAGAAAAAGAAGTTAATTTGCATGGGCTACTATTTGATTGGGCAAGGTAGTGACCAGCTCATAGTCATAGATGGGCTCATGTGTCCAGAAGCAGAAAATAGTCACCTGAACAAGCAGAGAAAGGGCTCCCGAGCCAGGGCCAATGGAGGCATTCCTTGTCAGGTAACAAAGATATCAGTCAAATCTCTGGATTCCCATAGGTCAGCTTCCTCCTCTGACCCACATTGGAAACACACGGGTGATGAACACTAGTGGAATCAGTAACCCTGAGCCCTGGGGCTCCAATAGTCACCACAAGAACTGGTGGACAGCATCTGGGCTGACACATGTAAGTATCACCCCTCAACTGTCTCTTCGGTTTTAGAGAGTAGAGCATCTTGAGAGACTTTCTGCCGCTGTGTTAAGGATTTTATTCAGGCAACTGGCAGACAGAGAAAACTTTCTTGTTGGAAACAAGACCAGAGAGGCTACAACACTTCCTGAACATCATTAGCTGACAGACACTGAGCTAGACACTTTCTATACACTGTCATTTCTAGGCTAGAAACTTCTTACACTCACTATCCACTCCAGGCTAGACTTTCTGCACTTAATATCTATCCCAGGCCAGACACTTTCTACATTCGCTGTCTACCCCAGGGTAGACCGTCTCTATACTCACTGTCTTTCCCGAGCTAGATACTGTCCATACATACACTCTTCCCATGTGTAATTTATTTTATTCTCCCCAGCCATTTCAGTATTATTTCTACATCACAAAGAAGAAAACTGAAGCCCAAAGATGTTCAAGTCATTTCTAAAAGTGGCCAGGATCAAGTATGACACTCTGACACTCTGTCCCTAATATGTCTATCTAATCTCTTTTTGTGGGTGGGGGTGGGGGTGGGGATTCAAGACAGGCTCTCTCTATTTAGCCCTTACTGTCCTGGAACTCACTCTGTAGACCAGGCTGGCCTCGAACTCACAGAGATCCACCTGCTTCTGCCTCCTGAGTGCTGGGATTAAGGCCTGTGCCACCACTGCCCGGCTCCTATCTAACCTTCTTTTTTTTGGGGGGGCGGGGGAGGACAGGGTTTCTCTGTGTAGTTTTGGTGCCTGTCCTGGATCTCAGTCTGTAGAGCAGGCTATCTAACCTTCTTAATCGTTGGCAAATTTTTAATTCTCCACTCAGAATAGTTCTTTCTTTGGTACCTCCAGAAATCCCCAGTGAAAGGGCCATTTCCAAAAACATTTATTGAGAGAAGTATCATGGGAAAGGAGTTTGTTTCCTTCCCAAAGTGCCTGCTACTCGACAATGAGTCCCTCAACAGTGACACCCCATCTTACCTAGGGTCAGAAAAGAAAGGGAAAGTGTCAGAGAACCTTAAAGGGATCAAAGGAAAGATTCCGGACAGCCATCCCTCAGCCTTCCCTTAGCATCAGCATTCAAATCAGCCCCACCTCCACCCGCCCAGGTGCTTCCTCCTCATTTTCCACGGCGGCGGCTTCCATGACCTCTCCTTTCCTGCTTGCTGCACTCATCTCTCCTTTAGCAGTCGCAGCCAGCTACCACTGCAGGGCTTTGTAAAGTAGTGTTGAGTGGCTGGATTAAGACATACCTGATGGACGGAGCTGTCAAGTACAAGATCGAGAGGAAAGACGTGAGCAGTCCCAAGATAAGCAGCATCTTGTCAACCTCCTTGGTTGCTGCTGCTCCAGATTCCTCCCTCAACCTGGCCTCAGGAGCCTTCTCTGGCTCCAACTCCTGGCAGCTCCTGCTGACTCTTGGCTCCTCTCACTCCAGGGCACTCTGCAACAGGCTGGTTTAAACGGAGCCCAGAATCTGACTTAAATCCGAGAGCGGCCAGAGCACAGCCTCCTGGGAGTTGTAGTTCTGGAGGGGTGGGGCTTAAGGGAAGATTAGGGCTTCACCTTTTACCAGTAGAGAGAATTTGGCGAAACTGGGAGTTCCCCTAACCATCGTATCTTCAAGATAGAGTATGTTAAACGTTACCAGCAGACTTCATAAAAAGCCATACACAGTGACACGCTCTTATAATCCAAGTTATTTGGCAGGGTGAAGCAGGATGATCACTTCAGCCTACAAATTCAAGACCAGCCTAAACAATATAACAAGACACCCTGTGTCGAAAAACAAAAACAAAAGCGAGCATGCAGACACACAAACCAAAAACCCAAGACCTAATGATACTTGAAATATGCGTGATTTAACATAGAAGAGTGAGGGTCGGGGAGGGGGCTTGGGGGCGGGGGAGAGCACTTTCCAAGCAAGCCTGTTGACCTGAGTTCAATCCCCCAAACACATATAGAAGCCAGATGTGGTGGCTCAGGCCAGAAGAGGCTTCCAGCTGTTATCACAGTCATACTGACATAACACAGACGCTTGAAGCTCAGGGGCCAGGGAGCCCAGAGGAACTGAAAGTGCAGCAGAATCAAGAGGTACCTTGCCTCAAAGAGAAGGCACAAGGAGAGAGCTGACTCCAGCAAGATTGTCCTCGGATTTCCATATGCATGTACTCACAAACCCCAAAATAAACGAATAGGCCAGGGAAAATGGATCAGCGGGTTTCAGCAAAAGCAAGCAGGCTTGATGTTGATGACCGGAGTTTGGTTCCTGGGTCCCACAAGCCGATTCCCAGGAGTTATCCCATGCCCTCTACACACACACACACACACACACACACACACACACACACACACACATACACACACACACACTCACACAGACGCCGTGGCATTTGCATTCCTGCACTCACAAACGTACACAATTATATAAGCAAAAGTTAAAAATAAATAAATTGGCCGGGCGGTGGTGGCGCACGCCTTTAATCCCAGCACTTGGGAGGCAGAGCCAGGCGGATCTCTGTGAGTTCGAGGCCAGCCTGGGCTACCAAGTGAGTTCCAGGAAAGGCGCAAAGCTACACAGAGAAACCCTGTCTCGAAAAAACAAAACAAAACAAAAAAACAAAAATAAATAAATTGAAGAAATAGGATGAAGAGGAGGTGGCTGAAGGTCCTGTGGGGCTGCTAGTGTTCTATCCTTTGATCTGTGCGCTAGTACAGAGGTGTGCTCGCTGTGAAAATTCATTGAGTCAGACACTTGTGATTTCAGCGTTTTGTGTGTGTGCTTTATGTTACACTTCAATGACGTTGACACACCCGATGATATGTCAAGGGAAGGGTATGGTGTTCAAGTACTTTCGAGCTAGACTTCCTGGCTCAAATTCCAGGTCACCGTGCCACAAGCTCTATGGTTCTAGGTAAGTCACCAAGCCTCTCTGCTCCTCAGTTTACTGTTTATCCAAGATGGGAGTGATAATGACTTGCAAGCCTCCGTAAGGACACTGTGCCTTGCTCACCTCAGGTGATTGACAGGTCAGCCAGGCTCCTAGGATGACACAGCAGTCGGGCCTGCCAAGGTCATGCTCTATGAAACACAGCTGGGAAGCTGCTCTCTGACTTGACATTTGCTGGGAATTTGTCAAGTGGAGTCACTTGACACATGAGCTGTAGCTGATGTCATCACTGTCCTCGATATTCCTTAAGAACAGAGGCTGCAGAATCAGAGCAAGTGGAGAAACTGTAAATGCCTCTTCCTCCTCTTCCATTCTTCCTTTCTCCCTGTCTTCATCCTCAAATTACTGATCCAGGAATCCAGATGAGAAAAACGGAAGCCTAGTACTGCCCCCAACAGTTTCCCTAAAATACCTTTTGTACAGTAACATGCCCATTTCTAGGCATGAGCAGTCTGCTGCCTCTGTCTGCCTCCCTACCCAAAATTAAACCAAAATGGAAGTGTGTTTTTTGGCTTTGTTTTGTGTTTTTTTTTTTTTGCCCGGGGATGGGGGTGTTTGGTTTGAGTCAAGGTCTTACCATATAGCCCTGGCTGGCCTGGCACTGGTCTACTCTGGAGACCTGGCTGACCTCAAACTCAGAGTTATTCCTGCCTCTGCCTCCCAAGCACTGGGATTAAAGGTGTGCATCACCACGCCTGTTTGTATCTATTTTATTCAATAATGAGTTATTGTTCCTCTTCCTCAATATTTTTAAATTTTATTTTAAATTATGTGTATGGGAGAAGATACATGCCCATGAATGCAGGTGTCCACAAAAGTAGGCTTCAAATCTCTCTGAAACAGGAATTTATATGTGGTTGTAAGCCACCCAGTGTGGGTGCTGGGAGTTAAACTAGGGTCTTCTGCATAGCAGTACATGCGCTTAACCATTGGACCATCTCACCAGACTCTCTTCTTGATCTTAAAAGGTAAAATAACACATCACCTTTTTTTCTCAAAAAAAAAAAAAAAAAAAGTTCGCTGTGAGTGCTAAGTGCCATTGCCATTCCTGTATAGATGGCAACCTCTACCTTTAACCTACAGCAGATACTAGTACCATTTGGGGTTGTAAAATGGTGAAGAACTGTTCTGTGCAGCAGATAGTGTTTAGCAGGATCCCTGGACTCCATTCAGTAAAATGCCTATGCACTACTCCTGCAACAACCGGAAATGTCTCCAGACACTGTCAACTGCCCACTGTGGGCCACAATCACTTCTGCTGGGAAACACTGTCCTTCGGGAGGTAGGATCTATGGGAGAATCCTGTATAAGGTTTTGGTCCTGATGCTGGAGAATGAACACAGAGCTTCACCTATGATAACTTCATTCTCTACCACTGAGTTACAGTCCAGCTCTGGTATGTGTGTTATTGAAACTGAAAGACCCCCGTTTGGAGTCTTCCCTCTGGAGAGACCCTCGCCCAGAGATCACACCGAGACCACAAGTCAGATGCAAACAGCAAGAGGCTTTATTCCGGAACACGGGTACCCGGGGCGATACAGTCCCTCCAGAGGCTGAAGAGACTGGCGCGCCGACGGGCTGGAGTGGAGGGTTTTTATAGGGTCGGGCAGCGGAAGGGCGGGTACAGAAGCAGGAAGCATAGTTTACAGGGTTCTGATTGGACGATTCGTATGAGGCCAGGTTCAAACTCAGGACAGCTCGTGGTTTTTCGCCGAGCTCGACACGCCTGCTGACTTGGCTCTTATCTAGGGTACAAGTTGTTTTTCTGACCTTTAGTACCCTGTTCTGGGGCCAGGTGGCCGACCGCAGACACCCTGCTCGTTCCTGCGCCCATGTCCTTCAACTGAACCCTCCCCGTACTCCTCAGGCCCTGCTCAAAATGGCGTCAGGCCAAGCAAGCATGCTGGGGCCCCTCAGCACCACCCCAGAAGAGTCCCGGGGTCCCGGCCTGCACCTCCCTGCAGGGCTCCCCAGTCCTCAGGCCGCGCCACCCCCACAGGGTCCCCGAGTCCCCAAGCTGCGCCACCCCGGGGGTACCCGGGTCCCAGTCTGTACCGCCTGGAGGGTCCCCGGCCCTTGGCCTGCTCCACCCGGCAGGGTCCCCTAGTCCTGGCCTGCTCCATCCCGCAGGGCCCCGGGCGCCCGGGTCGCGGCCCGCACCACCCTCGCCGGCGGCGGCACCGGGCGCTGGCGCCGGGCAGCGGCGCCAATCGGGCTCGAGGACACGGCGGGCCCGGGCTGGGAGCCTGCGGTCTCCGCCCGCCGCGCTACGACGCGGGGCCCGGGCGCGCGGGCCGCTGCGGGGCGCGCATGGCGGGCGCGGGCGGCTGGCGCGGGGACGGAGATGCGGCCCGGCCTGCGCTGCCCGCGGCTCCGCTCCTGGCGGCCTTTCAAAACAATCAGAGCACAGCAAAGCTTCACTTAGATCCTGTGCATTTTACTCAGGTCAAGCCAAGCTAATCTGCTTACAGTTTGCTGCAAATGACTAGTTTCTCTCAGGGCCCAGGATGCTGATCATCTACTAATCATTTTGACCTTCCAAACTTTATTCCTCACACTTTAATTCTGTCTACCACTGGTCATTTCATTAACCTACAATATCTGGTATCTGTGCATATGAACAGGCCAAAACCACATCTCTCCAGCTAATGAGATCGCTGATCAGGTAACAATACTTGCTACCAATCCTGAACTCAATCTTTAGGACCTAAATGATGGAAAGAGAGAATCAACTTCCTAAAACTGTCCTTTAACTTCCACATGCTTTCTGTACCATATGGTCACATACACAAAATACACACATAATATAAATGAATGGATAAATGTAATTTTTAAAAAGCTAAAGCCATACCTCTCATGAATGACCTTCTTGGATGATAGGAATGTTCTGCCTTGGTAGAGGTTTGGGTTGGACTTTAGAGTGGCCAACCAGATGGCTCACTGGGTAAAGGCACCTGCCGCTAAGCTTGATGACCCGAGTTCAATCCCTGGGACCCATAATGGATCTATGTATTGGTCAAAATAGAAAACACACATTTAAAACTTTTATATTTCACCATATGTAAATTTCAAAATAAAAAACTAAAGACATTGAGCTATAGTTTGTGATATACATGCTGAGGTTTTTAGAGTAAATTGATGCCTTTAATTTACTTTGTACTTAATCTACTTAACACAAATGCAATAAGATTTTCTGGATTTTGTGATATTTGGAGCAACTGTTGGTTTGTTAAAGATTTGTAATATGCTCCTGACATCTTTTTAAAAGATTTATATTTATTTTATGTGTATAAGTGTTTTGTCTGCATGTATGTATGTGTACCATGTGCATGCCTAGTGCCCAAGGAGGCCAGAAGAGGACATCAGATCCCCCTAGAATTAAAGTTACAGATTGCCGTGAGCCGCCATATTGGAGCTGGGAACTAAACCTGGTTCCTCTGCAGTAAGCTCTCTTAACTGCTGAGCTATCTCTCCAGTCCTGATATTGACTGGTTTTTTCAAAGTAAAAAAGGTTTTAGGTTCACACAATTTTGTGAGTCGTATAAGAATTTGGTTCCAACAGGAGCAGATGGCAAGCCAGGGATTGTGGCTCATGCCTACAGCCTCAGTTACTGGTTGAAGGGGGGAATTCGAAGCCAATCTGGACAGCATAGGTATCTTAGTTAGGGTTTCTATTGCTGTGAAGAGTCACAATGACCACAGCAACCCTTATGAAGGAAAACATTTAATTGGGGTGGCTTGCTTACAGTTCAGAGGTTCAGTTCATTATAATCATGGTGTAATGTGGTAGCGTGCAGGCAGACATGGTGCTGGAGAAGTAGCCAAGTGTCTTACATCTCGCAGGCAACAGGAAATGGTCTGAGACACTGGGCTGTATCTTGAGCATATATGAGTGTTCAAAGCCCGCCTCCACAGTGACACACTTCCTCCGATATGATCACACCTACTCCAACAAGGCCACACCTCCTAATAGTGCCACTCCCTTTGGGGACCATTTTCTTTTAAACCACCACAATAGATTGCAGAGAAGTAAATGGTGAAGCCTCTCTCACAGAGGATAATTAGAAAACAGACAACTGGGCACCAGGGATTGGAATGGGATATAAAGTGGAAAAGATGATACTGAGGAGCTGGGGGTTAGCTCAGTTGGCAGAAGGCTCACTTGGCATGCACAAGGCCCTAAGTTTGATCTCTAGGACTACAGAAGTTGGGGAGAAAGGAAGGAAGGAAGGAAAAGAAAGAAACTATGGTGAGTGGCTCAGAGGTGGAGGGGGGAAGGCTGTCCAAAACTTCTGCCAACTTGCGTGTCCACAGATATCAGCAAAGTCCTTAGGCACCATGCCTCATTGATTGCTTTAAAACAATGCATTTTTCACTTGGGGCAAACCAAAGAATCTAAGGAATAATATGGAGAATACTCACAAGCACCTGGCACATCTGGAATCCCACACATGGAATGCTGGGAGAGGAAGACTGAGTTCCAGTTCTGCCTGGACTACATAGCAAGACCTTGTCTCAGAAAGAAGAAAAAGAGATAGGAGAAAGGAGGAAAGGAGAGGAGAGGGGAAAAAAAAGAGAAAATCAAGATCAAGAATGCTGGGCAGGTTGCTTTTATGTCCACTTGCACAAGCTGGAGTCATCTGGACAGAGGGAGCATCAATTTTGAGGAAATGCCTCTGTCTTAGTTAGGACTTCTATTGCTGCAATGAAACACCATGACCAAAACACAAGTAGGGGAGGAAAGGGTTCACTGAAGGAAGTCAGGGCAGGAACTTGAACAGGCAGGAACCTGGAGACAGGAGCTGATGCAGAGGCCATGGAGGGGTGCTGCTGACTGGCTTGCTCTCCATGGCTTGCTCAGCCTGCTTTATTGTAGAACCCAGGACTGCCAGCCCAGAGACAGCACCACCCACCATGGGCTGGACCCTCCCCCATCAATCATTAATTAAGAAAATGCCCTACAGGCCTGCCCACAGCCCAATCTTAGGGAGGCATTTTCTTACTTGAAGTTTACTGCTTCCGACAACTTCAGCGTGTGTCAAGTTGACATAAAACTATCTGGTACAGCCTTCATCAGACTGGGCTGCAAGCAAGTCTGTGGAGCACTTTCACAATGGACAGTTGATGTGGGAGGACCTAGCCCACTGTGTGTAGTGTCAACTCTGGGCAGGTGGTCCTGGGAGGTATGAAAAAGCAAGTCGAGAGAGCCAGGGAGCAAGCCAGTGCTCCTCTGAGGTTCTTTTTCTTATCCTTTGCTGTGTGCTTTGATGAGCACGTCTAATAATAAGTATTTTATAAACAGAATTTTCTATAGAGAGACTGAGAACATATATTCAGCCTTTCCTGCATCATGGCTGATCAAATTTGTTTTGTAAAACATCTTACTTTGAAATACTACAGAAATACTAGGGGGAAAAAACACACAGAGCATTTCTGAACACCCTTCCCTTAGTTCCACTAATCTTACCATCATAAGCCTTAACCAGCTTAGAAACTCCCCCATTACTTTGCTTTTGTTTTTTTGTTTTGTTTTGTTTTTCAAGGCAGGGTTTCTCTATCACCCTGACTATCCTAGAACTCGCTCTGTATACCAGGCTGGCCTCGAACTCACAGAGATCTGCTTGCCTCTGCCTCCTGAGCACTGGGGTTAAAGGTGTGCGCCACCACGCCCAACCACTTTGCTTTTTTGACTTTAAGCAATCAACTACCTTGAGACAATACTACTAAACCCTCCCTTTGCCAAATGGGCTGTTGCTCAGATAGTAAGGCTGTTTGTGCCCCTTAGAGAAACTGCTGTAGCTTGAGTTTTCCTGCCTGGCCCACAGTCAGGACAAATCTCTCTCACCTGCCAGTCCCACAGCCGCTCAAACCCGACCAAGTAAACACAGAGACTTATATTGGTTACAAACTGTATGGCCGTGGCAGGCTTCTTGCTAACTGTTCTTACAGCTTAAATTAATCCATTTCCATTAATCTATACCTTGCCACGTGGCTCGTGGCTTACCGGCATCTTCACATGCTGTTTGTCATCGTGGCGGCTGGCAGTGTCTCTCTGACTCAGCCTTCCACTTCCCAGCTTTATTCTCCTCCTTGTCCCGCCTACACTTCCTGCCTAGCCAATGGCCAAACAGTGTTTTATTTATTGACTAATCAGCAACACATTTGCCATACAGAACATCCCACAGCAAACTGCTTTCTAGCTTTCAACTGCTTTTTCACAAAGAAATTGTAACAAGGCAAAGACTGTATTGTTTTATAACCACTATGCTTTGCAATCTGACAGGTGATGGATAAGAATGAACTTTTCTCCCAGGAAATGTCTCCAAAGACCAAAATGACCAGTAAGTACATGAAAAGGCCTTCTGCCTCTTCAATCATTTGGGGAAACTAACCCACAAGAAAGGTTAAAATCAAATACACAATGGCAAGTGTTTGCAGGGATGCAGAGAAATTTAAACCTTCATACTTGCAAATGAAAATATATAATGAAATAGCTTACCTGTAAAGTAATTGAGCATAGAAATAAGAGATGCGGGCTGGAGAGATGGCTCAGCCATTAAGGCTAGGCTCAAAACCAAGAATATAAGAAATAAGAGATGGCCGGGCGGTGGTGGCGCACGCCTTTAATCCCAGCACTCGGGAGGCAGAGCCAGGAGGATCTCTGTGAGTTCGAGGCCAGCCTGGGCTACCAAGTGAGTCCCAGGAAAGGCGCAAAGCTACACAGAGAAACCCTGTCTCGAAAAACCAAAAAAAAAAAAAAAGAAATAAGAGATGACCCAGCAATTCCACTCCTGGGTATATAGTCAAGATGACGGAAACACGTCCACCCAGAAACCGCACACAAATGTTTATAACAGCATTATGTATGATAATCAAAAAAGTAGCAGAAAAACCAAACTGCATTAATTGATGAGTGGCTGAACAAAATATTTACATAGTGAAATATTTCTCAGCCATTAAAAAAAAGAAACTAAATATTAATACATGCTAGAAAATCATTAATCTTTAAGAAAACAAAAACAAAACCTTCTGCTGGGGGGCTGGAAACATGGCCTAGTAAGTGGTTAAGAGTACATACTGCTCTTGCAGAGGGCCTGAGTTTGGTTTCCAGCACCCACATCAGGTGCTCACAACAGCCCATAACTCCAGCTTCAGGAGGATCCAATGCCTCTGGCATGCCCCCACACGGGCATGCACACATACACATAATTAAAAATAGTAAAAATAAAACTCTCAAAGATTATGCTAAATGAAAAAGGCCAGATTTAAAGGGCCACACGCTGTAGGATTTCATTTATACAATGTGTCCTAAATAGGTAAATCCATAGAGGCAGAAACTGATTAGTGTTGGGAGGCCAGAGGCGACTGTCAAAGGTGGTTCTCTCCCTCTGCCCTGGTTGAGGCGGCACTGCATACCGCAGGCTACCTCGCCCCCGAGTTCCCCACTGATTCTCCTGTTATCACCCTGCCACCTCTCAGTGCTGGGATTAGAGATGTCCACCACAAAATCTGAGCAATCTCCCCATCTCTAAATTGTACTTTAAAATAAATTTATTTATTTTTATTTTCTGGGTATGAGTGTTTTGCCTGCATGTATGAAACATGCCTGTACCCGGCTCACAGACCTTAGCACAACCAATGCAATTCAGGCCTCTGTGGAACCCAGCATGTAGGCGGCAACACCTTACCAAAAGGAGAACAAAGACCTAACCCATCCAAGTCCATAGTTCTGGAAAAGTCCATAAATGTACCAACTTTGCGTTTTGGTTCTGTAGTTCTGCTTCTGGCTAACTGCTCCTGCTAACTTAGCTGTGTCAACCCAGGATGTGGGGTTGTGTGAGTGTGTGTGTGTGTGTGTGTGTGTGTGTGTGTGTGTGTGTGTGTGTGTGTAAAAACTCATGTGAGAAAGGTTCTGAGCTATACTGGGATCCTGAACACCCAGTGTAGTTTCCGGCCAATTAATAAGAACTTTCTATAGGCTTGAATCTGTGTCTGAGTGGTCTTCTCTGGTGGGTACCTCACAACATGCTTGTCTGCTACCTGCAGCGAGCGGCCTGAAGAAGGTGCCCGATCTCCTGGACCTGGGGTTAGGGATGATTGTGAGCCACCATGCAGGGGCTGGAAACCCAACCCTGGTCCTCTGCAAGCACCCTTAACCAACGAATTATCATCTTACCAGTCCCCAAAGTTTACTTTTTAAAAGGATGAATTAATCACAGTACTCAAGAGGCTGCAATGAGGATCACTTGGGCTCGGGGTTTGGAAACCATCTTAGGCAAAATAGATTATACATCGTTTAAAAAAAAAAAGAAAACAAACAAAACCAAAAAAGGTGCATTTTTTGTATAACTATATAACAAACAAAAACATAATTCATTGATTAAAAACAAAAACAAAAAACTTTAGGGGGCCTGGAGGGATAGCTCAGCAGGTAAAAGCACTTCCTGTTCTTCTAAGCTATTCAACTTCAGTTCCCAACACCCACACTGTATGGCAGCTCATAACCACTTAGAACTCTATCTAGCTCCAGGGGATCTGACACCCTTTTCTGGCCTCCACAAACACCTACACACAAGTGGCATACAGGACACACGGACACAGATACATACACATAAATAAAAAATAAAATGAATCTTTAATAATAAAAAAAACCAAACCATTTCGGTGGTGGGATGGCTCAGTAGATAAAGCTCTTGTCATAGAAGCCTGACAACCCAAGTTTGAGCCCAAGCACCCACACAAAAGTAGAAAAGAGCTCGTAAAAGTTGTCCTCTAAGCCAGGCAGTGGTGGCGCATGCCTTTAATCCCAGCACTCGGGAGGCAGAGGCAGGCGGATCTCTGTGAGTTCGAGGCCAGCCTGGGCTACCAAGTGAGTTCCAGGAAAGGCGCAAAGCTACACAGAGAAACCCTGTCTCGAAAAACAAAAACAAAACAAAACAAAAATTCCCAAAATAAGAGAAGAAAACAGATAGGAGGAGAAAGAAGTGGAAGAAGGAGAAGAGGAAGAGGTAGAGGAGTGGGAGGAGATGATGGTCAACCAGCATTCTAGGAGGACCGTAGAGCAGTCCTGAGACTACAAAGAGAGAGTGACCCAGCCCCACCCAGCTCAGCTTCTGGTTATTCCTGCCAAAACTTGAGACATTTGAGGGATACCTTCTTGAATTTCCCCAGACCGACCCACAAGTCAGTTGTACCCCATGGAGCCATCACAGTCAACTCCATAGGGCACAGAAGAATCACCCTGTGAAGCCCTCCTGGACTCTTAATCATGACCATTGTGAAGTACATTTTATTTAATTCCTAAGTGTGGGTGGAGTGTTACCCAACCGTGGAACAAAGGTTTGACAAAACTGCCCTAGAGAACTATTACTTAACTCACATTTGCAAAATAAATACCTTAAGCAATAAAACAAAGGTCCCTTACTAATGACATCTTGCTACCCTTGAGTCCATGCCTATATGTAAACTTGAAAGAGAATGATAGTAATTTATAAATCAGTTCTATCTGGAAGCCAGTTTGTCACCTAGGCCATAAGCTTGTTCATTTCTTTCCAAATATCAGTTGAACACTTAACCAGTATGGATTTGTAGCTAGAGTTTTCCTGCCTGGCCCACAGTCAGGACAAATCTCTCTCACCCCGCCAGTCCCACAGCCGCTCAGACCCAACCAAGTAAACACAGAAACTTATATTGCTTACAAAATGTATGGTTGTGGCAGGCTTCTTGCTAACTTTTCTTATATCTTAAATTAATTCATTTCTATAAATCTATACCTTGCCACGTGGCTCATGGCTTACCGGCATCTTCACATGCTGCTTGTCATGGTGGTGGCTAGCAGTATCTCCCTCACCCAGCTTCCTGTTCTCTCAATTCTCCTCTCTGTTAGTCCTGCCTATACTTCCTGCCTGGCCACTGGCCAATCAGTGTTTTATTTATTGACCAATCAGAGCAACAGATTTGACATACAGACCATCCCACAGCATGGATTAGTGAATGTGATGTTGGATTACAGTTGCTGAGGGGTGATTTGCCAGATCCTAACCTATCCAAAGTGAAAGACACTCTTGAACAGCACACCCTTCAGGCTCTCTATAGATACACAGAAGGATGGTCCCAGTCACTCAACCTAAGGAACTCATGGAGAGGACCAGGATATCCAGATAAAGAGGCTGTTGGGTAGTGGGAAACATAGGTCTGGCACTCAGAAGTCTGGGAGGGAGAAATGGGTGTGTTGAGTGTTGTGGGGGATGAGTTGAGCATTGTATTTCTTTAGGGGGATGAGTTGAGCATTGTATTTCTTTTTTTTTTTTTTTTTGGTTTTTCGAGACAGGGTTTCTCTGTGTAGCTTTGCGCCTTTCCTGGAACTCACTTGGTAGTCCAGGCTGGCCTCGAACTCACAGAGATCCGCCTGGCTCTGCCTCCCGAGTGCTGGGATTAAAGGCGTGTGCCACCACCGCCCGGCTGAGCATTGTATTTCTTTAGGGGGATGAGTTGGGCATTGTATTTTTTGGGGGGAATGAAACAGAACATGACCTCTGTGCCTCATTTTTTTTTTTTTTTTTGTTTAAACCCTTCACTGCTTGATGTAAAAGTGTAGCTCTAGCTTGGCAATCCAGGCCTATCATGTTCTCCCGGGTTTCTATCTGTGCCTCTGACCTTAGTGGCCATCCCTTGCCTGTACCACCCTTCCAAATTATTAAATTAGCAAACAAGATAATAGGGTTCATTATAGTATTTTCACATATATTATCATACCCTTTATAATATGAGCCCTTCTACTATCTCTCCTATCCCTCCTCCCACCTCACTCTCTCCCCAATGCTTTCTTGTGTGTGTGTGTGTGTGTGTGTGTGTGTGTGTGTGTGTGTGTGTGTGTGTAGATAGATAGATATACAAGTAAGTACATAGATAGGATACTTAGGTGTGTGTGTGTAGATAGATATACAAGTAAGTACATAGATAGGATACTTAGATAGGTAGATAGGAGGAGAGTTAAATCCAGATTCCGTAAGAGAGAAGATATGTACTATTTTATTTTTCTCTCCCACCCTCATTGGGGAGGACTCTGTCTTGTTCCTCTCTCTGCCCTTCTTCCCTTTCATAGTCTTCCTTATATTCATATCATATATATGCATTGCCATATTTATATTTAAATCTAGATTATTATATATTAAATCTAGATTATGCATGTGAAAAAAAGAGATATTTGCTTTTCTGAGGCTGGCTCATTTCACTTAACATGATGATCTTTAGTTTCATCCATTTTCTAGAAAATGACGTAATTTCATTCTTCTGTATAGTTGAATAAAATTCCATTGTGTCTATCCATTACTGTGGTGATTTGAATAAGAATGGGCCCCATCGGCTCGTATATTTGAATACTTGGTCCCCAGATGGTGGAAATGTTTGGGAAGGATTAAGAGTTATGACCTTCATAGAAAGAGGTGTGTCACTGGGGTGGGCTTTGAGGTTTCAAAAGATTCATGCTATTCCCAGTGTGCTCTCTGCCTCTTGTTTGTGGTTTGAGATGTGAGCTCTCCGCTGTTCCTGCTGCCATGCTTTTGCTCTACCATCATGGACTCTAACCCTCTGGAACTGTAAGCCTAATAAAATGCTTTCATGTGTAAGTTGCTTTGGTCATGGCGTCTTATCACAGCAGTAAAAAAGTAACTAAATCAACCACAGTTCCTTTAGCCATTCATCTGTTCCTGGGTACCTAAGCACTTCAGGATCTTGGCTATTGTGAATAATGCAACACGCATAGATTTGCAAATATCTCTGCTCAAACTACCCTTTGATCCAGATTGAGCCACATTCTAGAAAAATCTGTCTTAGTTAGGGTTTGTATTGCTGCATCGAAACACCATGACTCAAGCAACTTGGAGAAGGGGTTTATTTGGCTTACACTTTCACAGCAATGCTCATCATCGAAGGAAGTCAGGGCAGGATCCTGGGGGCAGGAGCTATGCAGAAGCCATGGAGGGGTGCTGCTTACTGGCTTGCTCCCATGGCTTTGCTCAGCCTGCTTTTTTTTTTTTTTTTTTTTTTTTTAAATAGAATCCAGGACCACCAGCCCAGGGATGGCACCACCCACCATGGACTAGACCCTCCCCCATCAATTAAAAAAATGCCTTACAGCTGGATCTTAGAGAGGACTTTTCTCAATTAAGGTTCCCTCCTTTCAGATTTATCAAGTTGGCATAAACTAGCCAGGACAATTGACCTCTTGTCAACTTGACACACAAACATATCACTGTTTAACCATAACCATTCCTTTCTTGTTCACCCCCAAGATCACACATTAACATCAAAATCACAACATAAAACATTTTACAAATGTTAAAAGTCCCACAGTCTTTAAAAATCAAACACTTTAAAATTCAGTCTCTCAGGGCTGGAGAGATAGCTCAGTAGTTAAGAATAGTTGCTGCTTTTAAGAATAGTTGCTGCTCTTCTGGAAGACCTGGTTCAAATCCCAGTACCCACATAATGACTCACAACCATCTACAACTTCAGTGCCAGGGGATCCACACCCTCTTCTCTGTCCCCCCACACCCTGTGAACATCGCACGAATTTGGTACACAGACATACTTACAGGGGAAATATTCATACACATGAAATAAAAACAAATCTTAATAAAAATTCAGTCTCAACCGTGGGCTTCTGTAAATCAAAAAAATAAATATTTCCTTACTTCAAGAGGGAAGAACCAGGGCACAGTCACAATCTGAACAAAGCAAAAACCAAACTCTAACAGTGAAAATAACTCAATGCCCAATGTCTAGGTTCCACTTCCGATCTTCTGGGCTCCTCCAAGGGCCTTGGGTCACTTCTCCTCCACCCTCTGCAGCGCACACAGCTTGTCTTCTAGGCTCAGGTGGCTCCACACCACTGCTGCTGCTGTTCCTGGTGGTCCTCCCATGGTCCTGGCATCTCCAAAATGCCGAGGCCTTCTGCGGCAACTGGGCTGCACTTTCACCAACAGCCTCTGCTAGGCTCACTTCATGGTGCCAAGCCTCATCTTCTCTGTATGACTCCTTCAATCCTGGCTACACCTTCATCGGTGGCTGCTCTGGGCCTCTCATAGCTCCCAGCCTCAGCTGTTCTCCATGGCCTCTCCATGACTTCAAAACCAGTACCACCTGGGTGCCTCTCGTACTACCAAGTTTGGCTGCCAGTATAAGGTACAACCTTGGCCGCCTCTGGAACACGGCTTCTGTGTACTGACTCTCAAGAACCACTTCCCAGAAAATTTTACCTCAGTGATGCTGGTCTCTACTTAATCATCACCAATTTCTTAGCTCCGGCTAGCCATTGTCCCAGTAATGCAAAGATTCATTTGTCTGGTCTCTTGTTAATCATGGCTGCTTCTTCAGGCCCAGCTGACCAGAATGACAGAATATTAACTCAAAATAGCGAACGACCTTGATAGAGTCTGTAAACCTCCCTCTGAAACTTCATAAGCCAGGCCTCCATCTCTCTCTCTCTCTCTCTCTCTCTCTCTCTCTCTCTCTCTCTCTCTCTCTCTCTCTCTCTCTGCAGATTAAACCTGATACATCTCCAATTCTCTGGCCTTTTTCAGTCCCACTCACCACCACCGTTTCCTTCCTTTAGTGATCCTCCAGGTTCTCCTCTGAAACAGTATCTCTAAGGAACTGACCCATCCTATTATTATTATTACTGCTGTGGGGAGTTTGAGATAAGTTCTCTCTGTGTAGCCCTGGTTGTCCTGGAACTCATTATTTAGATCAGGCTATCCTGGAACTCATAGATATCCAACTGCCTCAGCCTTCTGAGTGCTGGGATTAAAAGTGTGTGCCACCATACTCAGTTTTTGTTTTTTAATTCTTATTTCATGCATATGGGTGTTTTGCCTTCATGCATGTATCCGTATCATGTGTGTGCCTGATACCTGAGGAGGCCAAAAGAGGGCATTGGATCTCCTGGACCTGGAGTCCTAGACGGTTGTCAGCCACCCCAAAAAAGAATGCAAAGAGTTGGAGCTGAAGACGCGGTTCAGTGGCTAAGAGCACTTGTTGCTCTTGCAGGGGACCAGGGTTGAGTTCCCAGCACCCACATGGTGGCTCACAACTGTCCGTACTTCCAGTTCCAG
Organism: Peromyscus californicus insignis; assembly: GCF_007827085.1. Taxonomy (NCBI): domain Eukaryota; kingdom Metazoa; phylum Chordata; class Mammalia; order Rodentia; family Cricetidae; genus Peromyscus; species Peromyscus californicus. The sequence continues at coordinate 76,344,857 of NW_026294447.1, forward strand.
GGGACCCAGTGCCCTCTTCTGACCTCCTTGAGCACCAGGCATGCACATTGTGCTGTTGGGTGTTCTGTGTTGCTCGGGTCCGTTGAAGAAAGAGGGTCACTCCAAAATGCAATTCAGGCTGTGTCACAGCAGGGAGGAATAGTTCCTATGAACTGACTGAGCCCCAAACAGCCAGCAAAGGTGTATTTATTGATTGTTACACAAAGTTGTGTTTTGGGTAGAGCAAGTTCCTCATACAAAGTTCCTGATCTAAACTGTATGTTTGTTGTTGTTTGTTTTTGTTTTTTGTTTTTGTTTTCTTTCGAGACAGGGTTTCTCTGTGTAGTTTTGGTGCCTGTCCTGGATGTGGCTCTGTCGACAGGCTGGCCTCGAACTCACAGAGATCTGCCTGGCTCTGTCTCCCGAGTGCTGGGATTAAAGGCATGCGCCACCACCACCCGGCCTAATCTGTATGTTTTCTGAAGGAAAACAACACACTCCTGCAACCTTGGTCCTTATTGTGTACTCTTTGCAGTACCCAATAATGCAAGACACCCCAGGTGTGCCAGGACTGTCCTGTGACCAAAGTCATGCAAAGGCTGTAAAGCTCCTTCAGAAAAACAACGCTACAGATATCAGAAAAGTGTTTCCCACAATGATTTCTTCAAGACGTAAGTACTTCGAGAAAACAACTGTTCATTCATTTGTTTAGCTTAGATTCAGTGAAAACAACTATTTCATTCTAACGTTTACCCTAGATACAATGACTCTACTAATTTTTCCTCTACATCGCATACATACCTGCAGTCAGACAAAACACTCATGTACATAAAATAAACCTAAAAGCTTTTTTTAAGAACTAAAAGAGCTAATGTATTTGAGGTTAGCTGAGGCAATTTAGCAGTGGGGTGTGGGGAGAAAGAGAGAGAGGGAGAATATAAAGGGCTTGGCCCTGATCTGGCACATAATAAGCCCTATAAAATAAACATTGACAAGTGTCATTTCTGGCTCTCCTCCTTGCCCCCAAGTCCTCTGCACTCTGCCCTGCTTTTCCCGAGCTTGGAACCCTTTGGTGTGTGTGTGTGTGTGGGGGGTCTTTCCTCTGTGAACTCCTATGTGTTGACTGCATTAATCTTGACCTCCTCTGAGGCCTCAGCTCCAATGCCATTTTCTTACTGATATCCAGAGCGGGAGAGCCCTGCTTTTCGTCAACTGCCAAAGCTTTCTCTATTCTCCTCCACAACCTTCCCATGATCGATTTAAGGTAATCCTCCTTTAAGACTTCCCCTGACATCCTTTAAGCTCCGAGAGGGCAGAGGTTATGTCTGCCTGGCTCCCTCTGGGCCTCAGCACAATCCAGTTCACGGTAGGAATGCCTGAAACCTTTGCAAGATGAATAAGAAACAGAGCACATAAAAGGCTTTTTTCTTGAGCTGCAAGCTGCTATCCAAAAAACTAAACAGCACAATGACAAAGTGACAAAAGCTAATGATTACTGGAGAAATCCGGTGCTAAATCTGTAAGAATATGTATTTTGTAAAGGAACCTCCTCCTCAGTTGCTATACAACATATTGCTTCAAGTTGGTCATGCAACAAGTGTCTTCCAATCAAATGGAAATTAATTAAGCAAAAGAACCAGAAACTACTAGTGTAGCTGGGAAATCACAGATAGATAATGACTTGTTAAAACTTAATCCATGTTCATCCCCACAAAATAGACCTCAGATGAAAGAAAGGTTGAATAGGGAGCCTGCCTGATCCCAGAGAAATATTAACTGCCCATAGTTCAAGACAGGATTAAATATTTTCATAAACTGGCAAAACCAACCGTGCCAATCTGAGAAATCCATTGCTAGTTTGAGGACTAACTCGTGACAGTCATAAAAAACAACTATTATTTTATTATCATGCGATGATCAAATACTTGGGAAACTATGATGGATAGCATCATGGTTCAAAGTAGGCGCGACGGTGATTCTCTAGGGGAAAGTCTTACATGCTTTGCCCCCATAGGACCAAGGTAGTCTCTGAGAAGGGATGCTTTCCACCTCACCAACGGTCAGACTAACGATTCCTTTCCTGTGTAATCGGCCTCAGAATACTTACCAGACGCTATCTCCGGACAAAATATGGTAATTTCCTAGTCATGATTGGGGAAAATTGAGCAAAGCACTGGACTTGGGCTCCAGGAAAAAAGCAAACTGGGGCGATTTCCAAAGCATCACTAGTGGCCAGAGGGCAGAAGTAGGGCTGGTTCAATGATCCCACAGGACCTAGGCCATTGGATACTGCCTCTCCCCATTACTGTGTTATTCAATAGTGCTTGGAAGCATCATTCTGAAAGTACGCCGCCAGGCGGCAGCCAAATCCTGGACTACATTTCCCAGAGGGCTTTGCTCCTGGGCGGTTGCAATTGAATCGGGGTGTGACTAGGAAAGAGAAGCCATAGTCTGCCAGCGGCTTTGGAGCATCAACCTCCTCTGGACTACGGCGGTGCTGAGATGGTTGTGCTCCTGCTGCTCCTCTGTCTTCCCTTCATCCTCTACCTGGCCACGCCAAAAATCAGGTCTGTGCCAATGTATTGCCTTTTCTCACCAGGTCTTTTTGAGAGGACAAGAATCCCCACTGAAGCTCATCCTTTTTTCTCCCCCTTTAAAAAAAAAAAAAAAGACTAGGAAAACTCCCCGAGGAGCCCTTTAGATAGTCAGAATCTAGAGCTCAGTGGACTGCAGGCGAGATCCTTTTCCCCTGATGTGGGCATGGAGAGACGCCAGACCCCAGGTGGTCGTGAACGGGCTCCGGGTCGCCAGCATCCGGCTTTGCTCCTCTGGCCTACTTTTTCTCCAGCACCACCTGCTTCTGGCTTGGGGGGGAAGCCCGACAGCATGGCGGGTTTCAGACCCTAACATGGGGTGCAGCTCTCAACGCTATTTCCTCTACTTCCACGCTTAGAACCCACCTTTGTCTAGCTGCTTGCTTTCAGCCCTTGAGGTAGTAGAGAGCGCTTGCTTGCACTTTTTGCTATCTGAACCCGACGCGAGTTTTATCCGTAGCCCCACTGCATGCTCTCTTTAATGTTATTCACTCCTCCCTGCAGATGTTAAAGGAAGAATTGAAAGGGGGAGATTGCTTTCTTTTGCCGTTGGAGCAGGGGTGTGTGTGTGTGTGTTTGCCTGAATTAGACTCCTAGGGACCAGGAGAGGAAGGACGGAGTGAAAGAAGGCGAAATGGTCTCTTGACCAGGTGTCAGATCAGCCCAAAGCTGGCCATATACCGCCGGAGAATCAGAGGCGCGCTACACTAGGGGCAGCCCACTGATTGGTTCCGAGTAAGTCACCAGGAGTGACGGAGGACTAGTAATAATCGTCTCCTTCTTTCTAGCAGCATGGCTGTAGTTCCTATTGGACATGAGGCTGTGCCCGATCCTCCTGTCATTTCTTACCGTAGTAAATGGTTTATTAACACCGGCTTCCCTCTCTTTTTACGTTTCCTTCTCTCCCTGGTGGCCTTCCGTTCGTAGTTTTCCTTTCTCTCTGAATACTCACGGATCCCACATGTAGTAGGCACACATGGACCTTGTACTCAGATGAAAACATGGATTTCTTTCCACCACCAGATAGATCTTCATATCCACATAGAATCTGAACCAAGACTTGAACCAGAACTCCGTCCAGGGAGATGTTTCTGAGAAGACTACCCTCTAAGGACTTTATTATCCCCATTGGAGCTTGTGGGAGTGGGGCCAGAGTTGGGCTTTCGTAGTTGATCGGATCTTTTGTTTTTGCTGATTACCGAGAAAGAACCAAGCACAGGTCCTGAGGATTTGACGGTGTTGACGCTCAATCTGAAGCGCTGTGAGAGACAGAGACAGAGGCCTGACCCCTGAGCAGAGTTGGCACCAGGCCGTTAGTTTTCTTTAAGCAGTAGCCTCAGTGGCTGTTTGCATTTAGCAAGTTCAACGGAACAGGTTGAAATGCTCTTTCAAAACACACCTCTTAGTCAACGGATGCTTTTAGTCCCAAGATTGTAGAGAAAAGAAAAACCTGAGGGTTGTGTTTGTGCCTCACCCGTTTGGAAAGTCTGCAGAGCATACAGCATAGGACCAAGAACTCCTATTAGACAAAAAAGATACAAATCCTCACGCTTTCTGTGTTACTCTGTTCTGTTGCTGCTATTATCATCATTATTATTATTATTATTATTATTATTATTATTATTTTGGTTTATCGAAACAGGGTTTCTCTGTGCAGTTTTTGGTGCCTGTCCTGGATTTCACTCTGTAGACCAGGCTGGCCTCGAACTCACAGAGATCCGCCTGGCTCTGCCTCCCCAGTGCTGGGATTAAAGGTGTGCACCACCACCACCCGGCTTATTATTCTATTATTAATGTGTGACCTTAGTAATCAAACCTGGGGCTTTGGACATGCTAAGAACATACTTTTACCCCAAGCTAAATCCCTTGTCCCTTTTTTTTTTTTAAGGTATGCACCAATACTTCTGGCTATATATATATAATATATATGTGTGTGTGTGTGTGTGTGTGTGTGTGTGTGTGTGTATGTATATGTATATATATATATACACATATATATATTAATTTTATGTGCACTGGTGTTTTGCCTGCATGTATGTATGTCTGGGTGAGGGTGTCAGATCCCCTGGAACTGGAGTTGCATATAGCTGTGAGCCATTATGTCTGTGCTGGGAATCGAACCCTGGTCCTCTGAAAGGGCAGTCAGTGCTCTTAACCACTGAGCCGTCTTTCCAGCCCCTGTCTCATTCTTAAATGTTTTTTTTAAATGTGTGAATGATGTGTTATCTTTTTCTTATTTTTGACCTAGATTCATAAGCTTATCTTTGAATTAGATTAGCCATTCTCAAGATTATAAAATGCCATTTGTCACAGATTGGCATACAAAGATGAAATTTCTTCGACTTGAGTATTGTGATTTCTTTTTTTTTTTTTGGTTTTTCGAGTCAGGGTTTCTCTGTGTAGCTTTGTGCCTTTCCTGGATCTCGCTCTGTAGACCAGGCTGGCCTCGAACTCACAGAGATCCTCCTGGCTTTGCCTCCCTAGTGCTGCGATTAAAGGTGTGCGCCACCACCGCCCGGCGTCTTGTGATTTCTTAAGCCAAAAATGCAGGTCTTGTGCTTCAGGGAGCAGATAAAACTTTGTTTGTTTTAGTTTTTTGAGACAGCATCTCTACATCATCCTGGCTGTCCTGGAACTCACTATGCAGACCAGGCTGACCTCGAACACACAGATCCCTCTGCCTCCCAAGTGCTGGGATCAAGGGCATGCGTCACCATGTCCAGACAGATCTAACTTTTGTCTTTAAAATGCTATCACTTTTTGTCCTTAAACAAGAGTGCTGTGGGATGGTCTGTATGTCAAATGTGTTGCTGATTGGTCAATAAATAAATTACTGATTGGCCCGTGGCCAGGCAGGAAGTATAGGCGGGACAAGGAGGGAATAGAGCTGGAAAGTGGAAGGCTGAGTCAGAGAGACACTGCCAGCCGCCATGATGAGAAACAACATGTAAAGATGCTGGTAAGCCACGAGCCATGTGGCAAGGTATAGATTAATGGAAATGGATTAATTTAAGCTGTAAGAACAGTTAGCAAGAAGCCTGCCACAGCCATACAGTTTGTAACCAATATAAGTCTCTGTGTTTACTTGGTTGGGTCTGAGAGGCCGTGGGACTGGCAGGTGAGAGAGATTTGTCCTGACTGTGGGCCAGGCAGGAAAACTTAAGCTACACAAGAGCATAAAATTTTTGTTTGTTTTCCTTCTTGAGACAGTTGCTTAGTAGCCCAGGCTGGCCTTGAACTCAATTCTTCTGTCTCCTAAGTGGTAAGATTAGATCTGGCTTAAGAACAGAGGGCTGTCTTCTTTCTTTCTTTTTCATTTTTTAACATTTATTTGTTGTTTATATGTATTTATTGTATGTTGGGCAGGCGCACATGTGTGTACCATGGCATATAAAATAGGTGGAGGTCAGAGGACAACTTCCAGGAGTCAATTCCCACTTTCCATCATGTAGGTCCTGGAGACCAAACTAATGTTGACAGGCTTGGAGGCGAGCATGCTTATCTGCTGAGCCATCTTGCTGGCCTTGTAACTTTTCAACTTAAGCTTATAAAAGAGTAACATTGAAAAAATAAAAGCAAACTTAGGATTGGAAGGCAGACGGAGTTGCAGGAGCCCTCAGCAGGAATGGATAATGAAGAACTGATATGTTTTCCTATGATTCTAGGAAAATGCTGTCCAGTGGGGTGTGTACATCAAATGTCCAGCTTCCCGGAAAGGTAGTCATAGTCACCGGCGCAAACACAGGCATTGGGAAGGAGACTGCCAAAGACCTGGCCCAAAGAGGCAAGTGCAAGTGCGCCTGCTCCCACCTTGCCCTGCTGATGTTTTGCCCTTCACAGTGATTATCATATTCATTGTTTCTTCCCAGACTTTGAATGTAAGAATACTCCAAGTACCTCGTTGATTTCCTCTTATAGACTGAATCTAGTGTGATGCTCTACATATAATGGGCATTTAACAAAAAAAACTTAAAAAATAACAAATATCACTTCTATTTTTTTCTTTGCTCATTTGCTTCATATACCACTGTTGTGACGTAAGGGACAAAAATTGCTGTTTTGTAAAATATCAGGAACAGTCAGCATCTGTGTTCAGTCACTCAAACCAGTTGAAAATAGAGCTGACAATTTTTCCTTCGTTTGGTTAACAGGAGCCCGTGTGTATTTAGCTTGCCGGGATGTCCAAAAGGGGGAACAGGTGGCTAGTGAGATCCAAGCCACCACCGGGAACAATCAGGTCCTGGTACGGAAACTGGACCTAGCTGATACCAAGTCTATCCGAGCCTTTGCCAAAGACTTCTTAGCTGGTAAGTGGAGACAAAGACTATATTATGACCACTGGGACATAATTTTATTTGTATCATTATGTCAATATATTATGATCAAAGGGACATCTTCAGGATGCAGAAACAAACAGAGGACCTATCTTAGTTACTTTTTTATTGCCGTGATGAGATACCATAACCAAGGCAACTTAGAAAAGAAAGTGTTTAATGTTGTAGGGGGTTTTTGCTCTTTTGCTCTTTGGGGGGCTTACCACCCAGCTCCCAAATAAATTCACACACGGAAGGCTTATTATTACTTATGAATGCTCAGCCTTAGCTTGGCTTATTTCTAGCCAGCTTTCCTTAACTTATCCTGTCTACCTTTGCCTCTGGGCTTTTCCTGTTCTCTTACTTCTGTAATTCTTACTCTTATTTTGTGGCTTGCTGGTTATGTAGCTGGGTGGCTGGCCCTTCATGTCCTGCCCTTCTCTGGCTCTTTCTCCTTCTCTCTTTCCAGGTTTCTCCCTCTATATATTCTCTCTTGCCTGCCAGCCCCACCTATCTTTTCTCCTGCCTTGCTATTAGCTGTTCGGCTCTTTATTAGACCATCTGGTGTTTTAGACAGGCACAGTAACACAGCTTCACAGAGTTAAACAAATGAAACATAAACAAAAGTAACACACCTTAAAATAATATTCTACTACAGTTTAATTTGGATTTCACAGTTCCAGAAGGCTATAGTCCATGACCATCATAGCAAGGATCATGGCAGCAGGTAGGCAGGCATGGTGCTGGAGCAGTAGCTGAGAGATCACATCCTGATTGTAATCGCAAGGCAGAAATAGTTAATTGGGAATGGTATGGGCTTTTGAAATCTCATAGCCTACCCCCAGTAACATACCTTCTCCAACAAGACCTAATCCTCCTAATCCTCCTAATCCTCCTAATCCTCCCCAAAGAGTTTCACCAACTAGTAATCAAGTATTCAAATATATGAGCCTGTGGGAGCCGTTCTCATTCAAACCACTACAGAACCCCAAACCCACAACTGTGAGCAAGAACTAAAGTCAAACTGTAGCAGGAACATCAGAACTCAATGTGGGCTGGACTTGGTAGGGTCTGTCATAAACATCCATGCTGGGATAGGAAAGCGATGAGGCCTCAGGCCTTTGAGAGCTGGAACTGTATAAAAGGTTGAGATTCATAGAGAGCAATTTGGTCCTTTATATAAGTACTAACAAGAAAAACAAAACCCTGGCTACCACCTTGGGGCCATAATAAAGCAGCCTACTCTTTCTTAGTATATTGAATACTTTTCTTTTGCTGTGATAAGATACTATGACCAAGTCAACTTACAATAGAAAGCACTTAATTGGGTTTACAGTTCCGGAAGTTTAGAGTCCATTATTACAGAGCAAAGGCATGGCAGCGGGAACAACTGAGAGCCACATCTTGAACTATAACCAGGACACAGAAAGTGTCCTGGGAATGGCATGAGTCTTTTGAAACCTCAAAACCTGTCCCCAGTGACATACTTCCTCCAGCAAGGCCATACTGCCTAATTCTCTCCAAAAAGCTACCAACTGGGGACCAGGTATTCAAGTGCCCGAGATTTATGGGGGGCTTCTCATTCAAACACACACTTAGATCTGGATCGATGAAGGAAGGAAGGATGGTGATCTGCAAGAAATTAGAATCCAAGCTGCTATCATGAAGTCATTCTACTAAGCGTTGTAGCATCTTAATTTAAAAAAAGCCTGTGGGGCCAGCGAGATGGCTCAGCAGGTAAAGGTGCCTGCTTCCACGTGGTGAAGGGAGAGAACTAACTCCCACAAGTTGTCCTCTGATTGTACACACGCTCCATGCCATGTATTCTCTCTCACTCAAATAAACAAGTGCAGTAACATTGTTTAGAAAGCTGTGGGTATTTCACCAAAAGTAGCCCCAAGAGTGCTGTGCGGGTATTGCCCCCCCCCCCCCCCCCATCACCCAGGGATCTAGACTGCTTAAGGAAGGCAGCTTCCACCATAGGAGTTTGCAATCATGAACTACAAATCACACAGGAAATGAACTACAAGAGAGAAGTGGCAGGTTTCTTTGGGGGCCCAAATCCTAGACGTATCAGTGCTTACAGAGCATCCTTTTCCTGCTGACTTCTACATCTTCCCATTCCGCTTGGGAAGTCTTTCTTTTGGGAGAGATGGACAGAACACTTCCCCCAAGACATTGAGTAAGGAGCTTTTGGAGAGCCTGGGCATAACTATTCAGTGGTGGGAAATAGAATTTTGCCCTGTAAAAGTGTGTGAGATCAGCCCTAGTCTTACAATAAAAAACAATAACAAACTGAAAGGGGAGATGGAAAACCAATACAAAGTAGCAGGAGGGGATATAGGGAGAAGGTGGAGTCTTACAACCCTGCTTTCGTTCCTCCTCCTTGGAGACCTAGGCCTGGGTTGTGAGGACGATTTCCAAGACGTGAAAGCCATGGCTGTTTTCTCTTCCTGCAGAGGAAAAGCACCTCCACATTCTGATCAACAATGCAGGAGTGATGATGTGTCCCTACTCTAAGACGGCAGATGGCTTTGAGATGCACATTGGAGTCAACCACCTGGGTGAGAAGTCTCTCCTCAGTCCAAAGCCAGAGGGGACCTAAACTCTCCCGGAACATTCGGGGTCAGATCGAACCTTCTCTGTGGAATCATTGGGGCTCAGGGCTATAATCAACTATGCATGCATAATAGTTGAGAACTGCCTGAAAGCTGAGGACTAACCAGCCCTGAGGCCTGCTCCAAGTTCTGCCTGCTGTACATACATACACATATACATACATACATACATACATACACATATGTGTATTTCTGTGTGGGTGTCTGCTACATGTATATATGTGTCTGTAGAAGCGGAAAGAAAGCATCAGATCCCCTGGGAGCTGGAGTTCCAGGTGGTTGTGAGCCTCCACATATGGGTGCTGGGAACTGAACTCAGGACCTTTGGAAGAACAGCCAGGGCTCTTAACCCCTGAGCCATCTCTCCAAGTCCTCTCCCTACTTTTTAAATCTGTGATTCCGATTTGGCTTCTGCTGGGGGTAGAGTTGAATGGCTTGATTAGATTGAGGGATATGTTGCCATTCTTATGAATAATCTTTATGGTCAGCATCAGGTGGAGGCCATGTTCTCTTCGTGTTCATTTGTTGGGGGACAAGGTCTTGCTATGTAGCCCAGATTACCCTCCAGCTTGTGCTCTTTCTGCCTCAGCCTCCTGAGTGTGGGCCGCTGTCTGCTCTCCAAGAGTGGCCTGCTCAGCGCTGTTGCCATGAAACAGGATTCATATCCATAGCACAGAGCTGCCTTGTATAAGGGTGTCTCATGTCTTTGGCTGCTTCTATTTCCTTAAATCCCCATCTGAACTTGTTCTCTAATTTACAATGGAAAGTTGCAGTGGTGGGCCTCGTGCCCGAGTGCCACCTCACCTCTCACCGAGCTGAGCTCTGCTGGCCACTGTGCTGCTTACCCCACCCGGGTGCCGAACAACTCTGATAACCCTGCTTTCTCCTGACAGGTCACTTCCTCTTGACCCATTTGCTGCTAGAAAAACTGAAGGACTCAGGCCCATCAAGGATAGTCAATGTGTCTTCCTTGGCACATCATCTGGGAAGGATCCACTTCCATAACCTGCAGGGGGAGAAGTTCTACAGTGCAGGTCTTGCTTATTGCCACAGCAAATTAGCCAACATTCTCTTCACTCAGGAACTGGCCAGGAGGCTGAAAGGTGAGTGTGGGAGTGAGTAGTATGAGAGGCAAGAGTGAGTGGGAAATAGTGACAAGCCACAAGGTGGGGACTCTTTCCCAGAGCCCATCACCTGGACAGAAGCCGCTTCCATGAGTATAACGGTATGGTTTTGTAAGTCGCCCACACTGACAATTGGAGGTGGCTGGCTGGGGTCAGGGAAATTCTGACTTTGAATCTGAAGACTTGGCCCCACTGCTTACTGCTGTGTGGCCTGCAGCAAGTTACTGACATTTCCAAGATTTAGTTCCTCCCAGGTACAGTTTGGACTGCTTCCTGGGTTGCTGTCAGAATCCAGTCTGTCCTCACAAGCAAGTCAGTTTCTCACTTCTAGTGAAAAGTGAAATGGAACTTAATAACAGACATTAGTATGAAACATGTACTGGGATTGGTGGACACGGGCATCTCTCTAATAGCAAAGGTCAAATAAGGGGCTGGAGAGATGGCTTAGCAGTTCAGAGCACTTGTTGCTTTTGTAAAGGACCCAGGATCAGTTCTCAGCAGCCACATGGTGGCTCAACCATCCACAATTCTAGTTCCAGGAGATCTGATCCCTTCTTCTGACCTCCTTGGGTACCAGACACCCATGTGGGGTATATCCCTGCAGGCAAAACACTCATAACAAAAAAAATAACTTTTTAAAAACAAAAGGGAAAATATGCTTGAGAAGGGGGATCTCTAGTCCTAAGTAAACAGAGGTCGTTAGCATCGTCTACTGTGCATTTCTGATAAAGGGAAAGGGAATCTAGGGTGGGCAGTGCTAGGAGTTGAGCCAGACAGAATTCAAGCTCGAGGAATCAGGAGCTAGAGCCCCACCGTTGAAGTAGTAATCAGACCACACGGACCGCGGCAAAGTAGGAAGGATGAGAGGAAGGAATCCAGTGGTCAGCTGAGCCCCGATGCCAAGTCTGTGCCCAGGGCCAGGCATCCTTTGTCAGCCCAGGATGGGTCAGGAGAAACGATAGTAAGAACCACCAAGGGCCGGCTAGGAAGCTAAGATGACCCAGAGGGAGAGACCTGCATCCAGGGTGAGAGTTAGGTAAAAGCAGAGTGTACGCCAGTGAGGGACCCTAGCAGTTGTGATGATTTAGTGGAAAATAGTGGTATGATACAGGAACCCTGATGCCAGGGAAGATCCATCATCCATCCCACAGACGTGCATCCCATGTCCTAGTTAGGGTTTGGGGATGAAGCACAGGCCAAGACAGGCTCAGGTACTTCCTTGACTTGGCTTACATCTAATGGGGGAAAGAGACGTTAACAAGTGTTTGTATAAGCCACACATGTAAAGTCACTCTAGTTCTGTGTGAATAGCACTCACTGTAAAGAAGTTCAGATAGTTTAGATGTACACTAAAGACAAAAAGCCTCCATTCATCCCCATCCTTCCAGTTACCACTGTCGGCAGCTGCCAGTCATTTTCCCAAGCGTTTTCTTCTCTGTGTGTGTGTCATACATGAGGCACTACTATTCTAACAAGATCTCAATGGTCTTTCCATGTAATCCATACAAATTTACCCCCATTCAAAGGAACAATTTGGGGTGTAGATTTATAAATACAGCAGTTAAGAGTTCTTGCTGCTCTTCCAGAGGATCCAAGTTCAGTCCCTGCCTATAACTCCAGCTCCAGGGTATCTTCTGGCCTTTTCATGCACCCACACACAGGGCATACACACACATATGCAAAATAAAATAGAAATAAATCTTTTTAAAAAGTGTCAGCATCAGCCAGGCAGTGGTGGCGCACGCCTTTAATCCCAGCACTCAGGAGGCAGGACAATCTCTTGAGTCTGAGGCTAGCCTGGTCTATAGAGTGAGTTCCAGAATAGCCAGAGCTACAAAAGAAAATCCTATTTAAAAAAAAAAAAAAAAGCATGAGCATCATAAAATTGTAAGATGTGTGATGTTACCACAAGTGTAGATTTTTGTTGGGGGTCGGGGGGTCGTATGTGTCTTCCCATGCCTTGCTCTCTTTGGCTAGTTGGTAAAATCGAGTCTTATCTTCCTTCTTGACATGACCCCCGCCTGCACCAGGCTCTGGAGTGACAACATACTCTGTCCACCCTGGCACAGTCCACTCCGAATTGACTCGGCACTCGTTGTTTATGAGATGGATATGGCAGCTTTTCTTCCTTTTCATCAAGACCCCTCAGCAGGGAGCCCAGACAAGCCTGTACTGTGCCTTAACAGAAGGTCTTGAGAGCCTAAGTGGCAGTCACTTCAGGTATGAATGTATCTGTCTTTGGAAATGAGTTGTTATTGCTTAAGGGAAAAAACGTGGGTTTGTCTGGTGTGTTATATGCTTTTGTATAAAGTGTATTTCCCAGAGTTGGAGACATGGCTGTGTCAGCACAGTGGTCCTGGGTTCCGTTCTCCACACCAGTTACAACTGTCCGTGACTCTAGTTCCTGGGAATCTGACACTCTCTTCTGGCCACCAAGGGCACCAGGCATGGACATGAGCACAGACATACAGGCCGATAAATAAATACTCATACTTATGAAAATAACAATACATTTTAAAAAAATCTAAGTACATTTCTTAAAATAACGTTTGTCCTTTGACTCTAAGATTTTTCTTTTAAAAGGAGAATTGGCCTGTTCACATTTTTTTTTTTTCTCCAAGACAGGGTTTCTCTGTGTAGCTTTGCGCCTTTCCTGGAACTCGCTTTGTAGACCAGGCTGGCCTCAAACTCACAGAGATCCCCTGCCTCTGCCTCCCGAGTGCTAGGATTAAAGGTGTGTGCCACCACCGCCCGGTGCCTGTTCACATTTTTGTAGTACCTGCTAGGTTTAACTTTATCTTTATACTATCTTTTATAGTAATAATTATGTTTTCTCTGTTTCTGTTCTCTCTTTCTCTCTCATGTCAATCCTGTTTTCCTCCTTTTTTTGGACCCCGACTTCTCTTTTGTTTTTAATCTGTATTTCTCTATTATCTTCAAGATTGAAATAGTGTCAATAGATTCCCTTCCATTTTGTTTTATTATTTTCTCAGTGCTGGGAATGGAAACCAGGGCCTCTTGCAATGTTAAGGCAAGTGCTCTATCTTTGCTATATCCCCTGCCCTGATTTGTTTTTTTTGGGTGTGCTGTATGCATGTTAGTGTGTGTAAAGGTACATGTGTGTCAGTACATGTGGAAACCAGAGGATAGCTTCAGGCCATCCACCTTTTGAAGAGGCTGGGACACAGAACGACAAGATTTCTCTTTAGCTTGAGACATACCAAGGTAGACTAACTGGCCAGTGAACCCCAGGAACCCACCTGTCTCAATCCCCCAGCCCTGAGATTACAAGCACGTACCACCACATCTGGCTTTTTTTTTTTTTTTTTTTTTCACATGAGTACTCATGCTTGCAAGGCATGTATACACTTTACCAACTAAGGTAATTCCCCAGTCCTATTTTCTATTTACTTACTTATTTTTTGAGACACAGTCTTTCTGTTTAGCCCAAACTGACCCCAAATTCACAATCTGCCTGCAGAAGCCTCAACTTTTATCGTGGAATGTTTTGAACATATGCACATGTAGAATAAATAGCATATTAATCCCATCTATACCTGCTATCCAGCCTCAGCTGTCAATAACCATGGCCAAACCTGCCCCATCCCCATCCTCAGCCTGTCACCATATTTTTAGTAAGAACATAGTAAGAAAACATAGATCAAACTTCTAACGTGTTTTACCTCCACCTTCAAGATATTGTTGAAATAATCTACATTTTTGAGAAGAGGCTGTGGATAGTATTAGATTGGAAAGATGAGTAAGCAGATGATAAAAGCTAATAATGCCAGACTTGGGGAGGAGCCCTAGAAGTTGGTTCAACAGAGAGACAGAATCTGATCTGTGCTTTAGGGGAAGTAAAAGAAAAGAGAAAGCTTTTTTTTTTTTTTTTTTTTTTTTTTTAATAAATGAATGAACAAGTAACCCAGTAAGACACAGAGTTTCAAGTAATGAGAACTGGGATGAAAACGAAGTTTACAAGGGAGAGGTCTGAATTTTAGTGGGTGCCTATGAGTGTGGGGCTGGAGGAGGATTTGGTAACCCAGTTTCACAGCCGTGGTACCAGGAGGTTGATGAGAACATGAACCAAGAAACATTATGGGAAAAGAGTACATGTGACTTAAAGATCTTGAATTCCAAGGCAGTGGGCATGGAGTCTGGCTGACAAGGCAGAAGGAAATGTACCACAGTGTTAGAGGGGATGATAGCTCTACGTCTACAGAGAAGACCGCAGGGCCGACTTGGAATGGTCAATGAAAACTCCGCTGTCTGACACACCCCACTGGGAACTGTTTTGGGAGGGTGTGACACCAACTGTCGAGTCTTAATTCCACTGTTTCCTATTCACTCTCCAAAGAGGACAAGTTTGGTTAGGAGGGTAAGCTTGCTATTGCCAAAAAAATTAAAAATGAAATGGATAGTCAGTTGAAGTGAAAGTTGAGACTGTATGTGTCTCGGATGTGATATCCGCATGCCACACAATGTACAGCAGATAGTGGGAAATGAAGATCTGAAGTTTAAGAACTATATAAACTATAAGAGAACCATACACTAGACAAATACATAGCTCTGTGCATTGGAATGATTTTTTTTTTTAGACATGGTCTCACTATGTAGCCTTGGCTGGCCTAAAACTTGCTGTGTAGACCAGCTGACCTTAAACAGAGGCCTCTACCTCTCACAGTGCTGGGATTAAAGGTGTGCATCACCACACTGGCCTCTTATTTATTTATTTATTTATTTAGAGACATGGTCTTTTGTAGCTCACGCTGGCCTGAAACTCACTCTATAGATGAGGCTGGCTCGGATTACAGGTGCGCACTAGCACATGCTGTGGACATGACTTTTACTTCATTTGACCTAGCAGCAGTCATGTAGATCAGTACCTAGAAGCGAGCGTAGAAGTCTGTTTTAATTGAGGCCTTGGCTATTTTAGTGGCTATTCCCTCGGCCTGGTTTTACTAATCTACTTTCTATCTCTAAGGATTTGCCTGTTCTGGATGTTCTCTATAAATGGAACCATACAACTAGAATCCTCTGTGTCTTCTTTCACTTACCCTAATGTTTTCAAGTTTCATCCATGCCCAAACATGTGTCATTATTTAATCACTTTTTAATTACAAAGAATATTTCATTGTATGGACACAGCATCATATATCATGCATAAAGTGAACATACTATTCTGCTTTCTGACTATTTACATAATACTATAAACATTCATATCATTTTTATTTTACTATTATTATTTGCTTGCTTTCATTTTAGCTTTTCAGACGGGGCTGGCCTGGAACTTGTGGCAGTCCTCCTGTCTCAGCTTCCCAAACGCTGGGATTATAGGTGTGAGCTACAATGTCCCAGCTCTGTTTTTTGGTTTTGTGTTTGTTTTTGAGACAGGTTTTTACTCTGTATTTTGGCTGGCCTTGAACTTGCTAAGTAACCCAGGTGGGCCTTGAACTTATGATCCTCCTGCCTCTGCCTCCTGAATACTTGAATTAAAGACATATACCACCATACCTGGCCCATGCAGAAATTTTCGTATGGACATTCCTTCTGGTTCGTAGTGGAATTTCTGAGTTAACTGCAGAGGAACTACCACCCTTTTCCAGGTGGCTGTTGTATTTTGCCCACCACTGGCGGTGTATGACAATTTTGGTTTCTCCACAGTCGTGGACACTTGTCCCACCTCCTCGTCTTAGCCATCCCGGTGCATATGCAACAGAAGCTTGTTCTTGTCCCTTCCCTGCTGCAGATGTTGAGCGTTTTTGTGTGCTCTGTCCATTTGTGCGTCCTTGCTGGAGAATTGTCTTTTCAACTCTTTCACCGACTTTTAACTTGGGTTTTGTTTTGTTTTGTTTTAATTGTTTGGTGTTCTTTATAATATAGATAGAAGTCCTTTATCAGATATATGATTTACATATATATTTTCATATTTTGTGAATTATCATTTCACCTTTTTTAATGGTATCCTTTGAATCTTAAACACATTTAACTTATGGCGTGCGTGCGTGCGTGCGTGCGTGCGTGCGTGGGTGTGTGTGTGTGTGTGTGTGTGTGTGTGTGTTTTTTGCTAGGATTGAACCCAGAGCTTCAGTCACTGAGCTACATCCCTAATCTAAATATTTAATTTTAATTTTGACTAAGTCCAATTTATCTTTTTTCTTTGTCAGATGAGTTTTTGGTGTCATATCCAAGAAACCATTGCCTAATCTGAGGTCACAAGTATATACTACTGTACCGTATTTCCTTCCAATCATTTTACAGCATTAATATTACAGTGAGGGCTAAGATCCATTCAGCTAATTTTTTAATGTGGCACAATATAAAGGCCCATGTTTGTGACTTTCCTCCTCGCTGTGACCAAGTAGCTGACACAATGGAGGAAGGGTTCCCAGAGATGCACAGTTCAGAGAGGAGTGACTAGGTCCTGGAGAACAACACAAATGCCTACTTACCTGTGGCCAACCTTGCAAGTTGAAAGAACTACTGATTCTATTTTTACCCATGTTAGGGAGGAAGTCTTGCTGGGTAAGGCTTTGAACCTCCTATAACTGTCGGGATGAGGTCGGAGTTGCTCACTCTTGGTGATATGGGGAGGTCAGCTGTCCTCAGAGGAGTCCTTTCTAACTGCAAACAAAGTTTAAATGTAAAGCAGAGTTTCTGAGCCGCAACACTTGTCCTTTCTTGTGGGAGGCTGCCCCGTGCACAGTAAGATCTTTGGCAGCCCGCCTTCCCCCTACTCGATGCTGGTAGACCGCTGTCCATTGTGAAAACCACAACCGTAGTCAGACATTACCAAGTTTCCTTGAGAGGGATGTCACCCCTGATTGAGAACTACTGCCCTGGACAAAGCAGGGACAAAGGACAAGGACAATCCCAGCATGAGGATGTACTAGAGGGGACAAGGCGGTTGCTCAGTTGGTAAACACTTTGGGTTTGTCCAGAGTTACTTTGCTCGGTGTTCCTACCAGCATTTCTTGCAGGATCGTTGGGCAAAACAACTCTCATTTAACAAGCACATCTCATATGAGGACCTAAGATCATTCACCAGAGCCCACAGAAAAGTCGAGTGCAGTGGTACACACCTGTAATCCCAGCACTGGGAGGCAGAGACAGGAAGATCTCTGAGGCTTGAGGGCCGGCCAGTCTAGCTGAATTGGTGACCTCTAGTTCAGTGAGAGACCCTGTCCTAAAAATAAGGTAGATTGAGGAAGTCATTTGACATCAACCTCTGCCTTCCACATACATGAATACACACTTGACATGTACACACATGCACATGAGTATGCACACACATACACACATATATGCACACACAAAATGTACTAGATGCAGAGAATTTTAAATGACTAAAAGAATTGTCCTTGCCGGGCAGTGGTGGCACACGCCTTTAATCCCAGCACTCGGGAGGCAGAGGCAAGCGGATCTCTGTGAGTTCGAGGCCAGCCTGGTCTACAAAGTGAGTTCCAGGAAAGGTGCAAAACTACATAGAGAAACCCTGTCTCGAAAAACCAAAAAAAAAAAAAAAAAAAAAAAAAAGAATTGTCCTTGATACAAAGCTTGGATACCTGTCCTGCAGAGTTATGGCTGTGTCCTCAACACAACAGTGTTGACCAGAACCATCAAGATCGGTATTATTGCCATTATTACAGAGTGGATTTGGTACTATGAAAGTGGCTTCCTCTCACTCCTGCCCAGGTCCCCTTGTGACAGGGCTTCAAGCAGGCCAGGCAGTGCTCAACCACTGAGCCAGCTCCCCAACCTTCTTCACTCATGCACTGATGCCTTCTGCAGCCACTGTGAAGAGCGGGACCTTGGCTCCTGCACACTGTCTGAGGCCTTGAAGGGTAGACCTTGCGGCCTCATTCCAAGTAGATGGAGCTGCCCAGGTGTCAGGGAGGCACCGATCACAGTGTATAACAGACAACGCATTCTGAGTAGAGATGGTATAGGGAGAAGATAGAAATATTTTCTTGGGGGAAAGACTGGAGAATAGGTTGGATGTGGTGGCACAATACCTATAATCCTAGCATTTCAGGGGAGGGCATAGAGGCAGACAGATCATGAGTTTGAAGGCAGGCTGGGCCACAGAGCAAGGGTTCCAGGCCAGCCTGGGCTACATAGAGGGATGCAAACCAACAGAAGGATCAGAGAATGAGTGGGACATCACTGTCCCTGTGAAGTACCTGAGGGCCTGTGGACACTAGACTGCTTTCCTGTCATATTTTTTATTCTAGGCAAAAAGCAAATTCCATTCTCTTTTTTTTTGGGGGGGGGGGGAGTGTTTCGAGACAGGGTTTCTTTGTGTAGCCCTGGCTATCCTGGAACTAGTAATGTAGACTCAAACTCACAGAGATCCACCTACCTCTGCCTCTCGAGTGCTGGGATTAAAGGCATGTGCCACCACCACCCAGCACAAATTCTATTCTTAACCCTCTGTTCAAATCTCTGTTTCCCTTCCAGTGATTGTCACTTGACATGGGTCTCCGGCCAAGCTCGTAATGAGACAATAGCCAGGCGGCTGTGGGATGTCAGCTGTGACCTGCTGGGCCTCCCTACGGATTGGTAAGTGGTGGTTTGGACTCAAAGAAGATTGGAAGAGATGATTGTTCTTCAAAGGGGCCAAAACCTTGAGCATGAAGAGCAGAACTTCGAGCCTTGCCTGCTTGGTGTCCATCCAGTTAAATCCCAGGACACTGCCAGGTTCCTGGAAACGTTTTGAGTTTGTACTGACTTACTTTGTTCCTGCACCTGCCGACATTTCTAGTGCTATCTATCAGGCACTAAGACAGAGGACCCTCAAATGACCTACGCAGCTCCTGTTTTCCTTTGGAAACCCATTCCTAGGAGAATGGAAACCCTAGAAGGATCGGTGCATGGCAATATGGATTAGATATAGCTCCTCCCAGCCAACCAGACTTTCCTTGAAGAGCTCCATTGCAACCCCAGCTGAACCCCCGGAGTCCAGTGACTTGGCTCGAGAGCAAGCCTTTGTGGCCCCAACGTCTGGATACTTAGAGGAAAGTCTTCACTAAATCTGGCAGTCTGAAGCATTTGCTACTGAAACACTTTCCCATGTCCAGATCACAGATGAGCTTCCTTCTCTAAGAAGTTTGTGGAATTTGAAGGGCAGAAATAAAAATAAAGTCAAACTGTCATTTCTCACTGTTTCTCAGCCCAGTGAGGAGGTAATGACGCGTTATGAAAAGATAGGTCACTTGGCTTCAGTTACTGACTCCAGACCCATAGAGGCCTCTTTTTTGTACTTTTGTTTCTCTTAGGAAACAGGAAAGGCAAGGCCTTTTCATTATCACCGTGCTGGCTTTGTGTAGCTCCTTGTGCATTCATGCAATAGAGTGTTTCCACAAAATTCACAGCAGCTACAAACGAAAAGTCCTAAGTCAGACTATAGTTTAAACAAATGACCAGAGGTGGAGCAAACCCATGTGGAGTCTTTGATATTAACGAGTATGGCTGCAAAGAGAGGGAGACACTGTTCATGTTGTAATCAGTCACTGAGAAGCACAGACGTGGCAGGGAAGAAGTTTTAAAGAAAGAAAAATCCTGGGAGGTAATCCATGATAGGAAGGGATCAGTTAGGAATCTAAAACCACAACTGAAAAACAGTAATAGACAGCTATAGAAAGCTCACTATCAGCCGGGCGGTGGTGGCGCACGCTTTTAATCCCAGCACTCGGGAGGCAGAGCCAGGCGGAGCTCTGTGAGTTCAAGGCCAGCCTGGTCTACAGAGTGAGATTCAGGACAGGCACCAAAACTACACAGAGAAATCCTGTCTCAAAAAACCAAAAAAAAAAAAAAAAAAAAAAAAAGAAAGAAAAAAAAGAAAGAAAGAAACAAAGCTCACTCTGTGTGTGTGTATGTGTGTGAAGAAAAAGTCCAAAGCACAAGAGTGAAAAATTAACAAGTCTTTATTTAGAAAATTTATCCTAAGGACTGACACTGGTAATTATAGTCAATACATAATCTCTCAGAGCATATCTTTATACTAGCTTAACAATATTAAGGTGTCAATTTGGGGTGGGGGGTGAAGAGATGAGATGAGTTAGCACTGGCCGCTGCTCCAGAGGACCCTGGTTCAATTCCTAGGACCTGCATGGCAGCTCCCAACCATCTCTAAGCCTCAGTTCTAGAGGATCCCACACCCTCGTCTACCTCCATGGGCACTGTACAGATGTGGTGCACTGTGCAGGTGTGGTGCACTGTACAGATGTGGTGCACAGGTGCACATGCAGGCACTCACACATGCATCATTTTGTTAAGAAAAAAAAAGATGTCAATCTCGGGAATGGAGGCCAGTACTTTGCTGGCATGTGGGAGGCTCTGGGTTGGATCCCAGCACTGGGAAAGAAAGCAGAGATCGCTTCCACTGACTTAGAGTCTGTGCTTCATTTGAGAGCTTTACCGGCAAAGGGAGTCAGGAATTCCTCTGTCCCATCACTTGTTTGGAGGATGTTATATTAAGAGCATTTGCCATCTTCTTGGGCTGACAATTATATTTTAACTTGAATAGGTAAGACTGGTAGGACCACAATCTTTAACGTCTAATATCTGTAAATTAATAATTTTGGTGGTTTTTTTCTGACCATTAAACTATATACTTAAAAATGAGTTTATGGGGAAATTGGAAAACTTTTGGTAATGCAGCAAATAACTGAATTAATATTTTACTTAATTTATATTCAACTGTCAATGAAAATAAAGATTCTTTTCAATTATCATGTTTTTAGTTCCAGATTATAACTGTAAAACTTAAAACAAAGTTTAATTGTAGTTTAAAGAAAACACTTACTGTGGATATGCAGCGATTTCCCATTCTAATGGATGATGTGTCCCAGAATCATTACAGTACAACTGCAATTCACATGCCTTAATTTGGGTTGTGATCATCAGGACCAATCATGAAATCTATTTCCTACTTACCTTTCATGCCACTATCCAAAGGTCACTGTTTCCACAGCTCTTGGTCATGGCAGGCTCTCCTTGTTTGTGCCTCTATTTCTGTGACAAAAATATGAGGCTTGGTGCTGAAGAGAAGGCATAGCTCTTAGGATCACACGACTCTTACATGCATGACAGGCAGCTCACAACCACCAGTAACTCCAGCTCCAGGGGATCCAGCGCCCTCTTCTGGGCTCCACAGGCAGTACACTTGTATGCATACATATACACATACACTTAAATATAAATATTTTAATTTTATTTTTGAGGCAGGATTTCTCTGTGTAGCACTGGCTATCCTGGAACTTGCTCTGTAGACCAGGCTGGCCTGAACTCAGTGATGCACCTACCTCTGCCTCCCAAGTGCTGGGATTAAAAGTGTGTGACACCACTCCTGGCCTATCTTTTAACTTTTAAGAAAAAGGAATATAAGACTTTGCACCACCACTAACAATCCCAGATTTTATCTCTGCACAATGCATATTACATTTTATTTATTGAATTCAATGATTATTGAATTCAAGCTAGTAAAACCTAGGGCCTCAAAGACAAAAATCACCAAAACATTCCCCAAGGAACCTGCTCCCCTACACATCTTGTAAAATGGAACATAAGACTTTGCTTATGCTAGATAAGCGTTGTACCCTTCAGTTGCACCCTCAGCCCCATATATATCTTTCCATGCATAAATACTGAGCCCTCACACAAACTTTTGCGAGCAGGCTCTTTGTGCAAACCATACCATCAATATACATAGGAACTAATTAATACCCATGGAAAGTCAGAAGGGACTTCAAGATTGTTGATATATTTCACTTAATGGCAGGTAAGACGCAGTAAGACGGGTCTGCCTTCCACACCAGATCATAAATTACCCAAGCGCAGAGACAAAAATCTATTTTGTTCAACATACGACTTGGCCTTTGCACAATGTCTGTGCTTAACCTGTTGTGAGAGCCTAATGAACTAGACCCGCTCAGCCCCTGGAAGCTGTGACTGTATTTTGGGATCACACAGCCCAGTTTCCTCTTCTGAAAGCATGTGACCCTGGCCACTTAATCTCCCCAATATTAGTGTTTTACCATCCGAGGGCAGGCATGATTCTGCTCACCTAACAATCTAGGGCCAAGAATGAACATTTAGTCGAAGTCAGGGGACAGAAGGAACTGCGGTGACAGCGAGGATGAAGTAGAGGTTCCTGTGCTTTCCAGTCACTGCGCAACAGGGCTGGCCTTCCACGCCCCTACACAGTGTGACCCATCAGCCGAGCTCCCTCACTCAACTACAACCCCCAGCATGCACTGCAGGGCCGGCGGGCCCGGATGAGGCGGCCGAGGCGCCCGTCCCGCGGGCCCCCTCGGGCATCTTCGCCTTGGTACCTCCCCATCCCCGGCTGGCTGTCTCCAGGTCGGCGACAGCTGCTCGTCCCCCGCGCGGCGCCGGGCCCCTGAAGTAGCGGGGAGTGGTCCCCGCCCGGGCTTTCCGTCAGGCTTTGGCGCCTGGCGCCCGCGCGGTGACAGCAGGGGGAGGGCGTCCGGCTTGGAGGACCCCGGAAGCGCCTGCTTCCGGGCCGCCCAGGTCCGGCGGTCGCGGTGATGGCTTCGGGACCGGGCAGCTGAGCGCCGAGGTGGGAGTGGGCCCTGCGCCCGGAGTCTCAGAGGCCGACGCTCACGGGCAGCTTGCGCCATGGCCACCTCCGCCGCCTCCTCCGAGCATTTCGAGAAGCTGCATGAGATCTTCCGCGGCCTCCTTGAAGACCTACGAGGGGTGCCCGAGCGGCTGCTGGGGACCGCGGGGACCGGTGAGGCGGGGGCGGGACCAGACCAGGAGAACTCCGCCCGGTGCTGTCCTCCCAGAGGCGAACCCGGGTTCCCCGCTTCCCGTTCGGACACGCCCCCTGCTGCAATCGGTCCCGCGACGCCCAGGGTCTCCTGCAGCCCCTTGGCGTGACAGGGGGCGTGCAAAGGGATAGACATTAGGGTGTCGTCTCAGGGATCCTCTCTTGTCCTCAGCCCCCCCAATTCTTAGTTATCTGCCTCTCCCAGGAGCATCGGAGGTTCTTAAATCTGCGGACCCGTGTTTCAGTATGATGACTTTTAAAAAAAGAATCGTAAGATTGGGGGTTGGGGATGTAGGAGTTTGGCAGTTTGGTAGGCAATGCAATAATTCTATGGTTAGAATTATTTAAAAATAATAAATAGGTGAGACATAGGAGGGAGGTGAGGGAAGTCAAACAGCCACATTGAAGAGGAACTTGAATGTCTCACATGAAGACTCTTTTGATGTCTTAGGGGAAATCAGTAAGGACCATACGCAGCTGAGTCATGTGGATTTCATTTTAGAAGCAAGGCTGCGGTAGCTGGATAGAGGATGTGAGAATGGATATAAGGCTGTGTTAGGAGCTTCCGTGGCAGTGGACTAGGTAAGCATGGGAATCTGGAGAGTGAGCATTAAACCCAACAGGTGGCTCTGAGGCAGATTTATGAGACTGGTGTGTAAGAGTAGGAAGAAAGATTGAAGAGTGCGTGTTTTCTCACGTGATCAGTTGAGTGTATGAACGTAAATATGAGGAGCAGATTCGTTTGAGTTGTAGATGAGACTGCCTACCTGTGGAGTGTATTCTGTATCTAGCCTGACAAAATATTCTTCTGCCATTAAAAACATTATGAAGAATTTATTAAATAGTAAAAACCAAGAATTTGCCAGTGGCAAATACTTTTAATCCCAGCACTTGGGATGTAGAAACAGGAGAATCTGTGTGAGTTAAAGGCCAGCCTGGTCTACCTAGTAACATAGAGCGTTCCAGACAAGATTTTATATAGTGAGACACTATCGAGGGACGGGGGGAGATAAGGAGGGAATGGAGAAACAGAGAGGAGAGACACTGTCTTCAGACTGGCTTGATAGCATTGTGACCTTGCCAGTTATTTTAACCAAAGCAGTTTCCTCTACAGAATAAAACATAGTGTCTAACTTCATGGGCGTTTTGTGAAGAGTAAATGAGTTAAGATACGTAAAGCCCTTAAAAATACCGTCTGGCAATAGTAAGAGCTACTAGCTTTTGTTAATATATGGGAGCTTGCTGTTTTATTTACATTTAAAATATTAGCTCTTTATACAGCTATTCTTAGGATGCTCTTTTCTGTTTGTTGGGTTTTGGTTTTCTTGTTTCTCTGTGTTGCCCTGACTGACCTGGAACCTAATCTATAGACCAGGCTGGCCTTGAACTCACAAATACACCTGCCTCTGCCTCCTGAGTGCTGGGATTAAAGGCAAGCACCACCATGCCTGGTCTCAGAACACTTACTTTCTAATGTTCTCAGCACTTTGTATATTTATGATATAGTAGATTGTTTGTCTTTCTGTTACTAGAAAAGGAGTTTGGAAGTGTGGTCTACAAATCGGCACCATCAACACCACCTGGGACCTTGTTAGATGCGCACACTCGGGCCCTACCCAGACAAACAGAATCAGTAACTATTGTGACAAGCAGTCTGTCTTAACTGTGCTCATAAAGATTTCTGGTGCTGGCTTAAGTTTCAGAACCAATGTGTTGGTTAAACGGTGCTGCTGCTCCTGGCTGGCCATGCCGGCGGAGGAGAGTGCTGATCGGAAGAATCACAGCCTTTTTAGGCTTTATTGGGGGGGGGGGGAGAGGACAGACTGAAGGAAGGAGCGGAAAGGAAAGAGAAGAAGGGGGGAGAGGACAGACAGAAGGAAGGAGCGGAAAGGAAAGAGAGGGACGCACAGAGGATCCACCCACTTTTTAGGCTGGGACGCCGTAGCAGGCTGATGACATGATTAAGGACAATTCTTACACAAAGAACTAGAAATAAAATAGTATTTTGTTCTGTTAGCATGTATCATAAACTCCCAGGAATAGTACCCAACACATCTTTATCTGAGTGTCGTAGTGCACGCTCAGGAGGCAGAGGCAGGGGATGGGTCTCGATGAGTTCAAGGCCAGCCTGAATTCAGACAGTGAGACTCTGTCTCAAAAAAAATAAACTACATAACAAATAAAATAATTTGTTAAATTATTTTAAATATCATTTTTGGTTGGTTAAGGTACTCAGTTCTTAGAAGAAAATAGCTGAGTAAGCAGACTATTTCTATTTTTTTTTTCACATTTTCATTACTCTTCAAGTTGATGTACACACCTATTAAAACAACCAAAGCAACAGAGATACTTATTTCCCCAAAGTGTAGTCTGTGTTCTCTCTTGGCCCTTGAAGGATCGCTGTCACTTGTGTCCTGGTTTAGGAAGTTTTTTGTGGCAGTGGCAGTCTTACCATGGATGATACTCATTGATCTCTTTATACCATTCATCACCCACAGCCTTGCATCCTCTGAAGAGCTTTCTCTAAAGCCTCAGAGTGCTGCAGTTTGTCACCTAATTGGCCTGTTGAATGAAGTTTTGATTTTGTGGTACCTGTAGACATGTGTCCCTGGGATAAAATGATGGACAGTTTTCTGTTTTCATTTGCTTGAATTCTAGTGTCTATCCCCGAGTCCCGGTTTTGTTTTGTGTATATGTGTGTGGAGATGAGAGGGCAGCTTATGTTTTCCTCGTCCAAAAACATGGGTCCTGGGGATTCAACAGGTTACCAGGCTGCAGCAAACACTGCAGCCTGCTAAGTAGTCCTGCCAGCCCTGTCTGTATTTTAAGAGCTAGGAAGGAAACTTGAAGTACCACGCCCATGCCGAGCAGTAAACACTAGTCACTCACAGGTTACAGAATTTTAATTACTTCATCTCTGGTGAGTTTTGTTGCTTGTTTGTTTGTTTGTTTGTTTGTTTGTTTGTTTGTTTGTTTTTTGCTCTGGGTCTCTGGACTACTGTGAAAAGCAATGGTAGTTCCTAGTATTTGAAAGTTGACTGTGCCTGGTACTTGCTAAGTGCCCTCTGAAGTCAGTATTACTCATGGCACTTACAAATGAAACAGGTTGAGAGAGCTGATGTTTCTGTTCTCTTCCATCAGATAAAGTAAGCACGTTGTTAGTCTACAGATAGACTCTGTAGGTCATAGAAATGCCACACTAGGGCGCTAAAAGCAAATGAATCCTGTGTTTTCAAGATCTTGGTGAAACTGAAGTTTTTCTCACTGTCTAATGAGGCAATATTCTGTAAAGAAAGGGTGCCAACCTTCATAGTACATTAATTTGAGCCTTTTCTGTTTTTCAAAGCCTGTTTCCATTTTATTCCAGAATATGGTGCTAGCCCATTTATCAAATGAAACAGTTGATCCCTTACCCTTCGCTCATACCTGACAGATTAGGTGTGTGCACATTGCTTCCAGTGGTTCACTCTTGGTTTGGGGGCCCATCCTTCCCACTATACAATTCTGCTTTGTGGTTGATTTTAGCATGCATTCTAGTTCCGCAAAAGGAGTAAGAGATTTTTTGTATTTTAGCATATTTTTCTGGTTAAGGATGTATACTTTGAGTATACCAACACCCTTCAGTTGTACACAGCCATGTCAGAAGAATTGGCTTCTGAGTCAAGAGACTTGCTTCTTAAAGCTAGTGTCCCCATGTATTCCTGTGGCCTTAGATGCCTGAGATCTGCTTCAGTGTGCGGTTCGGGTCCCAAAGAGGATGTGTGGAGTGGGAGTGGAGGTGGGGGGCTGGTAAAGGAGATGATACTATCTGAGGGTCAATCTGAGGGTCAGTCGGGGGATCCGCTTGGCTGCCAGCAGCCTTTAATTGAGAAAAGATGACACCTTTTCTACTGTATAGTTACACATAGGATTAAATGGGAGACAAGGGGCATGTGAGCTGGAGTGTAGCTTGAGGAATCTAGCATTGACCTTGACAATAGGCCCCAGTCATATGTAATGGAAGGGCCATAAGTTCCTCTTGGCTAAGAATGACTGCTTTATCAAACAGGAACTTTCTTCAAGCTCCCAAGGAAATGGAGACCCTTATCCAAATGCCTGACCTTAGCAAGAGGACTTCTGGGGAGCAGACGCTATCCTACAGTTTCTTAGTCTTACTGTATGGGCCTGTCCCCTATAACACTCCCAAAAGGGAAGGTCCTGTTGTCCTACTCTTCTCCCATTATACTGTACCATTCTGATTTCTTTACATTTATTAACTAAATTCCTGCCCTTAATGGCCTCAGGCTCAGGATCTCAATCGTAGGCATTTCATTCTTGGGATCAGGTGTCTAGTAAATCTCGTAACATTCCTGTTCTTGGTGTAATTAGGAAGGCACAGTGGAATTCCTGGTTCCACACTGGTGGAGATTTTTTTTCCAAAGAATTATTTTGTTTAGAGAGGCTACCATTGTACACATTTTTATCCTTTACAAAATTTCCCAAAAGGAAAGGCATTAATAGTGAGAATGATTAAAAATGAAAGTAAAAAGGTGCTGGAGAAGTGTGGTCTGCAATGTTGAAATGCTGGAACTTTGGTCAAGCAGCGATGGTCACCATGCAGTCCACGCCACTTAGGGGATATACTTAGTTGTCCAGGTTCTAGTTTCTATAGCTGTAAAATGAAGTTGATAATCTCTGAGATCCATCCTAGCTACAGTGTTGATTGGAGGGTAAGACTGAAGCATAAAAAAGCAGCTAGTGGCCGCTCTGTTGAATAGAGACAAGCCTCTTTTGACTTCTGAATATTTGCTTTTCTAGCATCTGTTTTTCCCAGATGTTTTTCTGTCCTAATGGGCTTTGGTGGAGGTCGAGGGGCAGCACCAGGAGGTCTAAATCATGGTGGGGGGTGTTAGGTCTCCTGGCTTCACAAGACTGACTCCTGACTACCTTGCTGTGAATGGTACAGTTCCCACAGTAATGCAGCTTGACATAGAGTTTGGGACACACGTAAGCATCAGACACTTGCTTTGAAAATGTCCCTGACGGCAGCCTTTTCCATGTTAACAGAGAAAAAGTAAGACTGACACAGCTATAGAAAATCCAGGCAGGAAAGGGACACAGGTATGTACACAGTTCTGCGGCCGTGTGCTGTCTAGCTTGGGTCACCAAGATCGGTTCTGTCATAGGAGTGTTATGCCCAGATCGCGGGGACCCCCAAAGGACCACCACGGAGACCGAATCCCGCATGTAAAAGCAGAGAGCCTTTATTTCAAGCTCCAGAGCTCAGTCCCTCTGTCTGTCCGACACAGCGGTGAGAGCAGAGAGCCCTGAGCTCAGGTGGGGCAGAGTTTTTATCATAGCAGAGGTTGGTGTGAGGGGATTTCCAGGGTCCAGGACCCTGATTGGCTGACATTTGTCTAAGGGGTATCTGTAAAACAAAAATAGGTGTGTGCTAGACTCAAGGATATCTGACCATCTTATCTAATAATTGGAATGTTTGGGCTGTCAGGTACTTCCTCACCCCTGGGTGGATCCCAGGGTGGTATCAGTTTAAGGCTTTTCCTGGATCTGGGTGTTGCCTGCCAGTAAGCCTGTCACAGAAGCTGTGTCTGTGCCCCTAAGTCTGTCATGGTCAAGCTGATTTGGGGCCCCTCCACAGGAGTAGTGACACTCAACTTTTTGAGGCACATTTATTACAAAAGAGTACATTATTGCTCTGTGCAAGTGGCCAATCTTGATGGCAAGTATTACTTTTTTTCAATATTGGTGGCTCAGAGCACAGCCCCTCAGGAACAGGAACGTGCTTTGGTGTCCATATCAGTTACATCACAGATGGTCAAGATGTGTGCACCATTTGCCAGGGCTAACCTTTTCCCCGTTTTTATTGTTGTTGTTTAATTAATGGATCCTTGGGTTTGGTTTGGGATTTTCATTTGTTTTGTAAGCAGTATGAAAAATAGTTCGCCGGGCGTGCCTTGTGTATGTTGGGGAGGATCAAACAACAGGGGTGGACATGGGACATGGTGAGTCGGGAGGTGGGGGCAAGAGGATCAGAAGTTCAGGGTCGTGCTTGGCTACACTGTAAGTGGGGAGTTTTGAACTATAGGAGACCCTGTCTTAAAACAGGGAAAAATGAGTTAAAAAACTATTGTAACAATGGTAACTTTGGTTTTTTGGTTTGTTTGTTTTTGTTTTTCGAGACAGGGTTTCTCTGTAGCTTTGGAGTCTGTTCTGGAACTCGATTTGTAGACTAGGCTGGCCTCGAACTCACAGAGATCCACCTGCTTCTCCTTCTGCTGGGATTAAAGGCCTAAGCCACCACTGCCCGGCTGTAACTTTGTAATGAGTAGATTATGTGTAGATTTCCATTTGTAGCTCTTTCAGGGGAATGCTTTTTTTTTTTTTTTGTTTTCGTTTTTGTTTTTTTGTAGCTCTGGAACGCACTATGTAGACCAGGTTGGCCTCAAACTCATAGATCCATCAACCTCTGCATGGCGTTAAAGGTGTGAGCCAGCACAGTGAATGCATACATTTTTAAAAATTCAAATTCTTCACAAATGAAACTGATTGCTGCTTGTTAGATATGAAGGCATGATCTGCTTTCTTGTTTTACAGCCATAGAAATGAAGAAAATTACCCAAGCTTTCATGTTAAGGCAGGTCCAATCCTGGTTCTAGAACCTAGTCCCCCTGACTAACCAGAGCTCTCCCTTCTACAGAAGTTCACCAGCATTCCAAGTACCTTAATAATTTTTACTATGTCAGGTGCCATTTTTATTGTCATTTAGACATTATTCCTTTATCAGTGTGTTCAAATAAAATATATGTGTCTAATATATTAGTTAGCTTCAAAGGAAATGTATGTTTTAAGTGGAAAATCTTCATATTATAAATGATCAGAAGAAACATAGTAAAGGTGAAATAATCTTCATTTAGATATTATTACTTTGAAACTGAAGCTTTTTCTCTTATTGCTAAAAGGGAAGATCAGGAATTTCTGTTAAAGACAAAAACCAGCCAGGAGTGGTTATAGTCACCCATAACTCTAGCATTTGGGAGACTAAGCCGGGAGGATTGCAAATTTGAAGGCAGCCTGGCCAGCATAGGGAGAGCCTAATTAAACAAACCAATAAACAAAGAAGTGCAGCACTTAAGATGGCATGCAAAGGACTGGAAGGAGTGACCGTCTCATAACGAAGTCATTATCCATGCCACCATGGGTGAGAGAGAGGTGTCACACTAGTGAGCAGAGGAGGTGAATTTTGAGTTTGTTTTTCAGAATAGTGGTGGTTACAGATTTGCTTTGGAAACCCAGTGTTGGTAGACATTCATATTGATGAGAGAATGCCTGCCCCTCCATGAGGATGGGGAGGAGAAAAGGTTACAAATGATTATTAATTTAAACCTGTAGTAGGGATGCTGTTGGCCATAGAATCAAATAATTGTTAAGCTAGACTTTGTCCTCAGCAGGAATATTTCCCTGGGTACTAAATGCCAATGCAGTAGGCATCCTTCAGGCACAGTGAGAGCAAGTCTTCAAATGTTTCTAAGCCTCTGTGGAGCAGGGGGTTAAGTGTTGCCACCCCACCCAGGGGAGAATGGGAAGGTGGTTCTAAGCAGAGGGAATGGCCTCTGCAAATGCACAGAAGCAGTAATAAATGTTTGAAATGTGCTTGTCTTTTCTAGAAGAGAAGAAGAAGCTGGTTAGAGATTTTGATGAAAAGCAACAGGAAGCAAATGAAACGGTGAGGACAGGGAGCAAGTCCTTGTTTCTTGTACTTGGTTTTGATCTTTTCTAGAAATACTGTGACTTCATAACAGGTAACCTTTTCCTGTCTACTGCCTTGGTTTTGACTGTTTGTAACTCTTAGGTTCTCCTTCATTATTGTGATAAAATACTCTGACAAAGGGGCCTGAAGGGAGAAAGGATTTGTTCTGGCTCACATTTCAAGGGTACAGTCCACTGTAGCAGACAAGTCAAGACAGCAGGTCACATCACAGAGAGTGATGATGGATACATGCTGCTGCTCAGCTCCCTTTCTCCACTCAGTCCCGGATGCTAGGTAGGGAATGGTGCCACCCACAGTGGGCATTCCTTTGCTTCCTTGAGTAATGCAATCAAAATCATCCCTTAGAGGCTACCCTAGATAACAGGTGTGTCCAGAAATTTGTCTCCTAGGTGATTCTAGATCCTGCCAAGTTAACACCACTAACCGTCACACTTATTAAATGTGGTTGATGGGTGGGAATGGGTGTTGAGGGGGCTTAACAAACACAAATAGGTAAAGTTTGAAGATTTCTGCAGTACAGGCCTTTGATAATGCATTCCTGATATGAGTAGTAGGGGCATTCCCATACCTTTCCTGAAGCTGACCACTGAGATCAGTTACTGACCTTTGTTAAACTTATTTGCACAGAAGATGTGTACTTCATGGGGCATGCATGTGTGTGTGTGCACACTTGTTTGCAGTGTTAGGTATAGAGCCTAGGTCCTCACACATGCTTGGTATTGGTAGGGAGGCACTCTCCCACTGGTACATTCATCACATGTTTGTTGTGGAAGTACACATGTATATGTGGGTACACATTCATGTGATCTCATTCTTCAGGTTCCATCCACCTGCCTTTTTCTTTATTCTTTTGAAACAGGTTCTCTCACTGGCCTGGAATTTGCCAATACTGGCCAGCTAGCACTGGAATTATAAGTACATACTACCACCCCCAGTTTTATTTACATAGGTTCTGAATTGAATTTAGGTCCTCGTATTTGCAAAGCAAGCACTTTACTGTCTCTCCAGCCCCATAACATACTTCCTTGAGTGAATGTCTACTAGAAACTATTTCAGGCGCTTAAAGTGAACATGGTGTTTGTGGCCCCTGTCACAAAATACAGTTGCTATTTTAGTAGCCTGTGGTAAAGTTTAAACTAAGCGTATGCCCAGGTTAGGGGAAAACCAGGCTGTCCACTTATCCCTTTCTGCCTACCTAGTTGGCAGAGATGGAGGAAGAACTACGGTATGCACCCCTGACTTTCCGTAACCCCATGATGTCTAAGCTTCGAAACTACCGCAAGGACCTTGCTAAGCTCCACCGCGAGGTGAGAAGTACACCTTTGACAGCCGCACCTGGAGGCCGAGGAGATGTGAAGTATGGCTCATACGCCTTAGAGAATGAGCATTTGGTAAGTGGTAAGCGTTTGGTAAGAATGAGCGGTGGTAGCTGTTCCTCCTTTAGGGCCTGTGGTACAGAACTAGATGGGCAACAGTTACATCGGTGCAGGTTGGAGTCTCGGGGGTTTTATTTTCCTGCCTTTGGCCTCTTTCCTGCATCTAGTCCATTCTCCCCACTGGTACCTGCTCTTTCTAATTCAGGTCTTCTAGACTTCTTTGTGTGCATACATATATAGAGATATAGAGCAGTACTTTGTTTCTAGCAAGCCTAGCTAGACTCTATCTTGACCTATTGCTCTGATTCCTTTTCTTCTTGAACTTTTATTCTTTTATATAAATTTTAGAATCATTTTCTCAGATATATTCCCAAAATCCAGTTTGGTTTTAAGTTTTCATTTTGTTTTTGAGGTAGGGTTTTGTATTAGCTCAAGTAATCATCCCATCTCGACCTCCTGAGTAGCTAGTCAGTTAGGATTTTAATTCATCAGAGTTTTTGTTTTTGTTTTTGCAAGATTAATGCAAGCTTTCTGTTAACTTAATCTCAAGATAGCTCAGTAACTGATAGAGAAGAAACACGGTGCTTCCCAATAGGGCCATTCTGACGCCCTAGTCCTGTAAAGTCAGCTAGAATGCATCTAACACAGAGGATTCTGACATAAAATTAGACTCTAAGAATCCATATCTTGCCAGGCGGTAGTGGCGAACGCCTTTAATCCCAGCACTTGGGAAGCAGAGGCAGGCAGATCTCTGTGAGTTCGAGGCCAGCCTGGTCTACAGAGCGAGATCCAGGAAAGGCGCAAAGCTACACAGAGAAACCCTGTCTCGTGGAAAAAACAAAACAAAACAACAACAAACCCATATCTTACACCCTTAGAGAAGCTGGCTAGATAAAGGAATAGAATAAAAACTTGACCAAGATTAAGTTTAGTGTGCTGCACTTGGATTATATTCCACAGAGAACAAAGTTGACATAGAATTTTTACAAGAAATGGAAAGGGATCCAGCATGCAAACTTAACATCTATAGAAAGGCTAGCAGTAGAATTTTAACTGCTGCTCTATGACAGGTCTTCATTAGAGTTTGAGAAACAGAGTGATACAGACTTGACCTTGCTGGTGTTAAAGAACAACATTTAGGAGTAATGTAAAACTTTGAAATGGAGGCAGGTACAGTCAAGGTAAGAGGCTGGGAACCCACGTCATGGAGCAGGTGAGGGATGCTGTACAGTGGATGAGCTCAAAAAGTTCACGGTGAGGCTGCTGTCAGTGCTCCTGTGCAAGGTCTATGAATGCATGCCTTGGGACCCCAATGCAGGTGGACACCATAGATGTCACTGACAAGCTTATAAGCTTCTGTCTGGAGGCATATGGCATGGAGCTCACAGTGATTGTACTTGGAGACATAAGCATGTGGGAGGTGGCCAAGCAGCTGGAAATGGTCATTATCAGAGTCTGATGCTGTGTCAGCTGTGACCTGTGCTCCTCCTCAGATGGCAGCCAGATCAGCACATTTTGTGTACCAGCCCAGGCAAGCGCTCACTGCCAGGGTCCCAGACTTTGATGGGGTGCCAGTTGCAGAACAGTACCAGGCACTTTGCACAGAGACCACCAGCCCAAGCTAGACAAGGGAGCTCTTCAGCTTTGCTCCAGCCTAGAGCTGCAAATACTTGCTCCTCAAAGCCCTGAGGTATGCACAGCCCTGCTTGGTGGCTGACCTGCAACAGAGCTGAGGTATACAGCAACAACCCCTTATCATGCACAGTTTAGCTCCTGCCTTATCATACACAATTTGTGAATAATAAAAAACTGAAACAACTTTGAAATGGATACATGTGAGTACACCTGTAAAGACAGGCTGGAAAAGGCAAATAGAATCTGTTAAAACAGAAATTGTAAAAATTTCTCTGGTCATTTGCTACTTTCTCCTCAAAAACAGGAGGGTTGACAAGTTCAAACATTTGTTTTAGATATATTAATTTCAGAACTTATAAGTTCTCTTGAAGGGGGGTTCTCACTGTGTTGCCCAGACTGGCCTCAAATGCCCAATTGAGCCTCCTGATTCAGCATTCAGCTGGGACCATAAACCCAAGTCCATATGTCATTGTAGATAACACATATTACCTTCAGTAGGATTATTCAACATCTAAGGTTGATTTATGTGATGTCATTTCTTGCTTTCTTTAGACTAATTATGTAAAACTTTGTTTTATTTAAATTTTTTTTTTCGAGACAGGGTTTCTCTGTGTAGCTTTACGCCTTTCCTGGAACTCGCTTTGTAGACCAGGTAGGCCTCGAACTCACAGAGATCCGCCTGGCTCTGCCTCCCGAGTGCTGGGATTAAAGGCATGTGCGCCACCACCGCCCGCCCAAAAATTTTTTTTCTTCCTTTCAGCTAATATAATTGTAGTTTATTTTTTAAGATCTATTTTTATGTGTATGGGAGTTTACCACATGCATGCAGCTCTCTCAGAGGCTACCGTTCTCATGAGGGTATTGGATCCTCTGGAACTGGAGTTCCAGATAGCTATGAGCCACTATGTGGGTGCTAGGAATTGAACCTTCCAGGTTCTCTGGAAGACAGCCAGTGCTCTTAACCACTGAGCCATCTCTCCAGCCCTACTTTGTTTATTACATTGTTTATTTTGTATGCGTGAACAGGCACATGTGTGGAAGTTTAAGGACAAAATTTGCAGGAGTCTCCATAATTGAACTCAGGTCTTCAGGTTTGGCACGGAGCCACCTCACTAGGCTCCATGTTTGCTGGGCTGGACCTCACTATATTGACCAGGCTGGCCTCAGAATTTGAGCTGTCCTCCCACTTCTACCTCCTGCTTGTTAAGATTATAAGCATGCCTCACACAAAATTGGTTTATTTGACCCTTGGTGATTTCTTCACTTACTAGTCTGTATGCTATCTGTGAAGTAAACGTTCTGCTCTAAGAATCTACTTTAAAAAAAATTTGAGACAGAGTATATTGTCCTGGAACTTGCTATTATAGACCAGGCTGGCCCTTAGCAGAGATCTCCTGCCTCCTTCCTGAGTACTGGGATTAGCAGTGTGCATCACCCCAAGCCCAAGAATCTCCCCACCCCCATACAGGGCTTCTCTATGTAGCCCTGGCTGTCCTGAATCTCAGAGATCCACCTGCCTCTGCCTCCCGAAAACCGAATTCAAGATGACATCTTTTGCCATTTGCCGCCTGTCCTGTAATGAGCTCTGTGAGCCGAGCCCCTCTTGGTTGTGTGTGCTTCGAACAGATCAGAACTTGGTACTGCACCCATCCCTGTCCCTAGTTACTAATTCTGGCCTAGGCTGCTTTTGTCGGCATGCTGTGCTTAGGATTATAGATAAAGGAAAAGTTCAATGGGGACTTTAAAATTTAGAGCTCCTGGGAGTTAGGGCACCTAAGAAGCTTACTTGAGGCCCAGATTCTACCTGCCCTGTGAACACATCACCAGTGTGATCATTTTGGAGTGTTGTTTGCCATGAGGTGAAGTTCACCAACAGAGTACAGCCACATAAGCTATTTATTTATTTATTTATTTTTTAAGAATGTGGCAATGTCTCTGGCTTTTAATGACTTCTGTGCGAGAAAGCATGCTTTATATGGTCCCCAAGTCCTCAGTATCCGTCAAGCCCATCTTCAGTGAACTAATTTTCCAGAGTTTTAGAGTTAGTCGTTTACTTGTGGCACTATTAAAGTTCAAGGGTAGCCGGGCATGATGACACGCTTGCAGGTCCAGCACTCGGAGGTTGAGCCAGGAGGGTCATGATGAGTTTGAGGCCAGCTTGAATTACAGCGACTGTCTCAAAAAAACAAATGTGAGTAAATATTTAAACAAATAGTTTTAAAGTTGCAGGCTCTTTGCATTATCAGGTCCTTTTTGCACCTCCCCTGCCCAGTCCGGTTGTTGACTGAAGTTTCTAGTAACCAACCAGTTACGTGTTCATGATAGATTTTAACTGGTCCACAGCAAACTGCTCCAGCTTTCAGTTTGTTTTGTTTGAGTCTCTTCTCTTGCCTCACAGAAGTATAGCAGGCAGTGGGATGCACCTCTTTAGTCTGTGACCTTGAACAGGATCTGACAATTCATTAGTATCTTTGATTCTATTTTAGAAGCACAGCTGGCCAGCTTTTCATACTCACTGCAGCTGAATACTCAGCCTTGAGTTGAAAATATTTTTTAAAAATATTGTATCTACCCTGGTGTGGTGGCCCATACCTGTTTTATCCCAGCACTTGGGAGGCAGAGGCAGGTGGATGTCTGAGTTGAAGCCAGCCTGGTCTACAGAGTGAGTTCCAGGACTGCACAGTGAGACCGTCTCAAAAAAAAATTCTAACTGAGGGATCCTTTGCCTTCTTTTGACATCCATGGGCACTTTGGTGCATACATACATATCCTTGCAAACTTCCTCATATATGCTGTCATCATTCTCTTGAACCATAACTATTTACATAGCATTTACCTTTCATCAGGTATAATTAATCTAAAGATAATGTGTTGGGAGGATGTATATATGTTAATATGCAGATACTACACTATTTTACATGTGGACTGCAGCAGGAGTGTCCTAGAACCAATGCCCTGCAGATATAAAGGAAAAACTAATGAAATGATTGCTCATTGTGACCTTTTACACTCACAAGGACTGTATTGACAATAAACTTAGAATGACTAAAGATGTCTAACACGGCTCTTCCCTACTTCTGTCAGAATCGGCTACAGTCTCAAAGAGCATTGCTTCTACAAGGCACTGAAAGCCTGAACCGGGCCACCCAGAGCATTGAGCGTTCTCATCGGATTGCCACAGAAACTGACCAGATTGGTACAGAAATCATAGAAGAGTTGGGGGAGCAACGAGACCAGTTGGAACGTACCAAAAATAGAGTAAGTCTGGGCAATATGTGAAGTAGGTGCGTCCTCCATACAAAGGCCAGACACTACAGCAGGACTGAATTCTGGGAATAACTTTGTTCTTCTCCCCACCCCTCCTCCCACATACAATATACTTTTCTTAATTTTTAAATTGCTTGGCTAAGAAATTCCCCCTTAGAATTAATTTTACAGAGCTAGGGAGATGGGTCAGTTAATAAAAGTAGCAGCTCATATCTGTAACCCCGGAGTTAGGGGATGAGGATTAGAAACAGTTGGATCTTTGGAGCTTGTTACTAGCCAGTGTGGCCAGGTTTATGTGAGAGATCCCTTTCTTAGTAAGGTGGAGAGCAGTCCAGGAAGGCACCCTCCATTCCCACACAGACGTGCACATACAACACACACACATACATACCAAAAAAATACATGTATGTGTATATATTTGTGACTGAGTCTCATTTAAGCCTGGCTGCTGGCCTGGAATTCAGTGATCCTCCTGCCTCTGCCTCCTGGGATTAAAGTTGTGTGCCACCATGCTAGACCACAAAGAAGTAATTTTTATCTTTAAGATTTAGAAATCATTAGAAGTTTTGTTTCTGAAGAATCTGATTTATGCCACTCCGTCTCCTACTTTATTCATTACAAGAGAATGTGAAAACACATGCAAGGATTCAGTGTCATCAGCATATTTTAATTTCAGATCTAGTGGCATATTTTTCTGTTCTTAAAAAAATAAATGTATACAGGTCATTTGCCTGCACATATGTCTCTGTACCACGTAGGCAAGAGGAGGACATTGGATTCCCTGGGACTGGAGTTAGATGGTTTTGAAGCTGCCATACAGGTCCTGTCAATCAAACCTGGGTCCTCTGATCGAGCAGCAAGTGCTCTTGACGGTTGAGCCACCTCTCCAGCCCTATTTCTCTACTCTTATGAAAACACTATCCACTTATGTGACTATTTTTAACGCAAAGCCTCTTTTTTCCCACATGTCAAAAACAGTACAACTGATAGTTTATTGGTTTATAAATTATAGTTCAATCCCTTTAACCTAAGGTAAGTTGCTCCATTGAGGGAAGAAAGCAGAAATGTAGGTCAACTGATGACTGACTGTATTGAGCTTCTCTGGTCTACTATGATTGTAAGAGGCTTTGGGAAATTCCTTTTTCCATTATATAAATGGGATAGTTTACTTCAAATTTAAAGAATAAAGAAATAGTTTGCCTGTTGAATGTTATATATATTTATTTTTCTCTTTTTTTTTTTTTTTTTTGTTGTTGTTTTGTTTTTGTTTTTGGAAACAGGGTTTCTCTGTGTAGTTTTGGTGCCTGTCCTGGATCTTGCTCTGTAGACTTGGCTGGCCTCGAACTCACAGAGATCCACCTGGCTCTGCCTCCTGAGTGCTGGGATTAAAGGCATGCACCACCACTGCCCAGCTCCTGAGGCAAATCTTAACTGAAAACATTGTAGCCAGGATTTGGACAGAAAAGTACTAGCTCATTGTGAGGATTTGATTTCTTGTACATCTTATTAAAGGGATTCCTTCCCCCCCCCCATTTTCCTATTTTGTGCAAATTCACAATAAAGTGCTACTCTCAAGGCAAATTGCTAATAGATTGTGTAAGTTTTGGGTCTTGAATATACTTTGTAGATTGGTTGAACTTAAAACACCAAAGATTGATCTGAGAGAGTGACTTACCAAGGCCACAGAGCAGCAGTAACAGATAGCAAGTAGCATCAGTGAAATGTCCTTCTGCTAACTAGATTAGGAACAGGTAATCAAATGAGAAAGGTACACTGGGGCTAATTCCTTTCTCCATTCAATATAACTACTCAAGCAAGTAAAGAAAAAAAATAACCAAGATCCTAAAAGCAGGACTAAAGAGCAGCACTTTCTGCTCTTGCAGAGGACCCAGATCCAGGGGATCTGATGCTCACTTCTGACTTGGGTGAACACCAGACATGCACGTGGTACACATACATACATTGAGGCAAATACTCATACATACAAAATAAATCCTTAAAAAGAAAAAAATAAGTGAACACCAACTCAAGAGGCTCTCCTAGTGTTTGATGAGATTCACATCTTAAATTGTCCTGCAGTCCCTGGCCAGGTACAGATGAAGCCTTCCTATTTGGCAGTCAGAAAGGTTTGGTGC
This sequence comes from Peromyscus californicus insignis, assembly GCF_007827085.1. Classification (NCBI taxonomy): domain Eukaryota; kingdom Metazoa; phylum Chordata; class Mammalia; order Rodentia; family Cricetidae; genus Peromyscus; species Peromyscus californicus. The sequence continues at coordinate 76,384,462 of NW_026294447.1, forward strand.
TACAACTGTGGCACTGTTCTTTTTTTTTTTTTTCTCCTAAGACAGGGTCTCATTTGGTAGTTCTGGCTGTTTTGGAAATCACTACGTAGACCAGGCTGTCTTCAATTCACAGAGCCTGCTTCTGCTTCCCATGTGCTAGGATTAAAGGTATACACCGCCATGCCTTTAGCCTTCCTGTGTGCATAGCCAGGTTGAAGGATTAGTTTCCTCGCATCTACCCACTCCTACAGGAACAATGAGCCACAGCCATTCCCTCCTCGATAAGCACCCACATGCCTTGACCTTTCTAGGTTCTTTCACTAAGACTCAAGTATAAGCCATTAAATCCATTGCATTTCTTTTTTTTTTTTTTTTTTTTTTTTTTTTTTTGGTTTTTGGTTTTTCGAGACAGGGTTTCTCTGTGTAGCTTTGTGCCTTTCCTGGAACTCACTTGGTAGTCCAGGCTGGCCTCGAACTCACAGAGATCCGCCTGGCTCTGCCTCCCGAGTGCTGGGATTAAAGGCGTGCGCAACCACCGCCCGGCCCCATTGCATTTCTTAACGAAGATGTTTTAGTACCCACTGTTCAAATTCTATAGAATTTTTTTCAAAGGAGAAGGAAATGATTGTTATTTTCTCTTTCAGCTGGTCAACACAAATGAAAACTTGAGCAAAAGTCGAAAGATTCTCCGCTCAATGTCCAGAAAGTAAGTTAAAAAACAAAACAGAACAACAAAACCTCAACTTCTTGAGACTTAATGTATTTCAACTAAGAAAGCTTAAAACAGTAACTTAACAAATGTCCTAATAAATAACCTTAGTGCTATACAAGCGCTCCACCCAGCACTCACCATCCAAAGAAGAACGTAGGTTGGTGCAGTTAAAATCTCAGGATAGAGTCCTTTGTTAAAGCAGTGGGAAGCTTGTCTGCTGGACACTGTTAACGTCAGTTTCCGTTTCTCAGAGGAGACCTAAGGAACGGATAGGCTTTTCTACTCCCTGAGCAGCTTTGTCAACGCCCAGTGTGAGCACTGATAGTGCTTAGTTCCTGCCTTTCATGGCAGACCCTTTTGGGAGTCCTGTCCTGTTAGCAAGAAATATTAAACAAGCTGGCAGGTGGTAAAGGTGGTTGTGGGATGAGTTGAGGGGGAGAAGCATCTCCAAAGTTGTCCTCTGACTGCCACAAGTGAACTGTGGCGGTGCACACATATGTGTGTGCACACATGTGCTAATTAGAACAACACAACCAATCTGAGGTAAGTACTAACAGCAGCAAAAACAAGGCCAAAGGGGAGGTAGTGACGCTGGGCTAACCTGGCTGTATAGTAGTGTGGCACGTCTTTGTGTACATGCGAGCTAACAAGAACTATAATAATCTGGTCATTTAACTAGCAATTGGAGTAGAATTTTCCCAAACAGTGGTAAATTCCTTGTGAGATAAGGAGAAAGATGATAATCTGAAGTAAATTTTTTAGAGTGACTGTTCAGGTAGCAGAGCAGAGGGAGAGATGAGGAAGGGAGAAGTTACAAGAGACTAAAAAGCAGTACTCAAGGCCACTAGTTACTTGACCTAAAAGCAGGACCCATCCATGAGCTTAATGAACTTTGAAACTGAAGTATACCTCAAACCCTGCTTCTAATGTGCACTCAGAGCTGTATGTATAACTGATAGGACCATATTTAAAGCAGCAGAAATACAAGTGGAGGATATTTTTAGAATTAAGAAGCCATGTTTATGTTTTGGTATTTATATTCCTGTTTTCCACATGTCTGATGTACTAAGTGATGTCCTTCAGTTACAGCTGAAGAGCACCATGAATTGTCAGTAGCCCAAGGACTTAGGCCTTGGTGCTAAGTGACTGTGAATGAACACAGACTTCATCTGCCTCACTGTATCCAGCATTAGAAACAGCTAGACCTAAGGCTATCCAGACTCATGTCTGCTTACTCTGTCTTTGTAGAGTGATAACCAACAAGCTGCTGCTTTCCATCATCATCTTACTGGAGCTAGCCATCCTGGTCGGTCTTGTGTACTACAAATTCTTTCGACACCATTGAACTTCCTGGAGGGAAGGGCTTGTGGACCAGAACCTTGACTCTGAAGGAACGGTGTTAGGCATATATATTGCTGCTGTGGGCTAACAGTTCAAGAATGCATTGTGTAGCCAGACTCTGGGGGGGCGGGCCATGGAAAACCACATCAATGTGAAGGAACCGCAACAAGACCAGTATGATATACTAAGGTAATAAATGCTGTTTATGACTCCTTCAGATTTACACGTATAACATTAATATCTTGTAAACTTCAAAAAGAAACAAAAAACCCAAATACTTTGACAGTAGTAGTATTGGTTACCAAATAGAGAAGGGGAATTTTACAGCTGTGAGTGCACAGATGTTCGCATTAAGGCAATATTGCTCCAGACAGCTGCTTATACTTGTCCCCTTCACTGCCTTGCAACTCTGAATGCCGTTGTGAAAGGTGCAGTTTACAGTATTTCCTAAATTCTCACACGTTCTTCATTTTCTGATTCATCTGGCGAGCTAGGAGTAGGAAGGTGGTCATAGACAATATGTCCTCCTTCTCTTGTCTGCCCGAAACTTGAAGCAATCACGTCCACCGCTAGGCTGGCTGTGGCCTTGGCCTCTTCCTCTGAAGTGGCCAAGTGAGGATTGACTTCAACAAGATCCAGAGCTGACAGCAACCCTGGAACAATAAAGGTAGGAGAAGACCTTAGAAAACTCCTGCTGGGCGGTGGTGGCGCACGCCTTTAGTCCCAGCACTTGGAGGGCAGAGGCAGGTGGATCTCTGTGAGTTCAAGGCCAGCCTGGTCTACAAAGCGAGTTCCAGGACAGACTCCAAAGCTACACAGAGAAACCCTGCCTCGGAAAACCAAAAAAAAAAAAAAAAAAAAAAGAAAAAAACCATTCCCTACTGCTACTTCCATTGAGGGCTGTTCCACCTGGTAGAAAATCCCAGGTAAATTCCCAGCACCCACATGGTAGCTCAGTAGTGTCTACAGTTCTTAATTCCAAAAGATCCAACACCTTCAGATCTCCATGGGCACCAGTCATGTGGGTATTCATCCATATATGTAGGCAGAACACTCATACACACTCACAATGTGAAGCCCTTTGCACCTCATCCACTTGACCACAAGTGTAAGTTAAAAGAATAACTGCATTAGGACTGAAAAATTATAAAGTCGACACCTGTTCAACTACTGTAATAAGCGCTGTCTGTCAGGCTTTCAGGCATCTTATCTGTTTGGGATTTTTATTGGTCCTTTTCCCTCCCACCCAGTGCTATGGATTGAACCCAGGGTCTTATGCATCCTTTACCACAGAGCTGTATTCCAGCCCCATCAGTACTTTTTACCCTTTTGTTAAGGTGTGTATGTTTGTGCTCGTGTGTGTGTGTGTGTGTGTGTGTGTGTGTGTGTGTGTGTGTGTGTGTATATACACCTGCCACTGTGTGCATGTGGAGATCAGAAGACAATCTCGGGTATTGGTCTTCATTTCTACTTTGAGATGGAGTCTCTTCAGTTGCACATGCCAGGATATCTGGCCCTCAAGTTTCTGGAGATTCTCATGTCTCCATCTTGCCACAGGAACATGGGGATTACAGACATGTGCTATCTCTGGCATCCAAACTCAGGTCTTCATGTTTGTGCAATTGATTTACCAAACAGCCATTTCCCTATCAGTATCTCTTAAAGTACCACCCCACATGCCCCAAGTATAGTAACTGCTGTTAACTTTCTTTGTTCTGAGACAAGGTCTTGCTATCCCAGGCTAGCGCAAACTTTCATGACTCGGTTCTAAGAAGAGTTTCCACATATGACACAAATTTTGTCTTATCTGACTGGCCTAGCGCCTTGGCATTTGGTCAAAGAGAAGGATCCAGCCATGTGTTGACTGGTTCAGTCTGGATTCCAGTTGCCTTCTCTGAGGTTTCAGTTTGTGCCTCAGCATTGTTCATTTGTCTGGAGTGGGCTGAGGGAAAGGAAAGAGCCTCTCCCTGTCTGCCTTCCCCTTCTTTCCCCCCTTATCTGGCCTACTTCCCTTCAGACATTTTCCCCCAGGACAAGGTTTCTCTGCATGGCCATGCTGGAACTCACTCTGTAAACCAGTCTGGCCTCAAACTCAGATCCACCTGCCCCTTGAGTGCTAGGATTAAAGGCATGCACCACCACTGCCCAGTGTGGTGATGTATTGTGTACCCTAATAAACTTGCCTGAGGATCAGAGGACAGAGCCAGCCACTAGATTAGACATAGAGGTCAGGCAGTGGTGGCACACACCTTTAATCCCAGCACTTGAAATCTCATGCCTTTGCTTGGGAAGCACACATGCCCTTAATCCCAGGAAGTAATATGACAGGGCAGAGAAAGGTATATAAGGGGTGAGGAAACAGGAACTCTCTTAAGGCTGAGGATTTTATAGAGGTAAGAACTAGTGGCTGGCTGCTCAATTTCTCTGATCTTTCAACTTTTACCCTGATATCTGGCTCTGGGTTTTTTATTAAAAGACAGTCTAAGATTTGAATAACAGCCCAGCACTTCCTGGGTTTAGATTTTTAATTTAGTCAGTTACTCTGGGTTAATCTACCTCTTAAAGAGTGATCTGAACAAACTAGAATTCATTATCACAAGTATTTAAGAATATTTAGAGTGGCTATAAAGTCAAAGTATATTCTAATACCTGATGGTTTACTTATGGTACATTATGATACGTGACAAACTGTACAGTGGTTCTTACGTTCTTAGTGATGCATAGTTGAGTGTATTGTACAAAACTACAATGACCAAGGATATTAACATTGCATTGTCATTATTTCCTGCACAGGTAACTTGTGTCCCTAGTGATTTGTGTCTTATTCCTACTGGTTGAACCTAGCATCTCTAGCATATCCTAAAGTATCCTAAAGAGGGTTTCAACCATCAAAAAGAAAAAAAAATGTATGTTGCCTATGTTTCCAGACTACTGCCATCCTGCAGATTAGTTTAAGCAAATTGTTGTCTTTGTTGACAATGTCACGTCAACAAAACAGAAGGGAAACAAGACACACCACTGCCACAACTGCCTGCTAAGTTTGTTAACCCCGCCTGAATGAAGCAACATGAAGTATTGAACTTCCAAGTTCTGTTAACTAAAAGATCATTGTCAATATTTATATTTGTGTATTAAGAGTAAGTGTCTTCCTTATTCTATCAAAGATTTGCTATTTATTTTATATATATGAGAGCTCTATCTGCATGTACGCCTTTATGCCAGAAGAGGGCATTAGATCCCACTATAGATGGTTGTGAGCCACCATGTGGTTGCTGAGAATTGAACTCAGGACCTCTAGAAAAGCAGCCAGTGCTCTTAACCGCTGAGCCATCTCTCCAGCCCGTCTTCCATATTCTAATAGACAGTTCTCACCTAAGGTTCTAGTAGACTCTAGGACCCAATCCCCATTTCTGTCCTAGCTAGTTAAGGGTTCCTTATAGGGCTGGTGAGGTGGATCAGCGGGTAAAGGCTTCTGCCACTAAGCTTCACAATCTGAGTTCTATTCCCAGGAGTGACATGGGGGAAGAGAGTTGACTACAAGTTGTCCCCCGACTTCATGTGTGTGCATAATTCCTAAAGGGTTCCTCGTCAGTTGTGAGGTGTGCACCTTTAATCCCAGCACTTGGGAAGCAGAGGCAGGCAGATGATGAGTTAAAGGCCAGCCTAGTCTATATAAGTGGGACCCTGCATAAAAACAAAGGATTCCTTATAGGCCTTGGCCTTTGAATCTTGGGGTTCTGGTTGCTTTTGTCTCCCAGTTTCATGAAAATATTAGCAAAGTGTATCATGTGGTAGTTACTCTTGATAATCTAGAATTCACACTAATTCTTTATCAGTCATTCTTATAAAGGTATCCTCCTCCTTATTAAAGTTACCAACAAGCTCCAGGAGAAGGCTTAGATTAAAAAGAAAAAAGATATTAACTTAAACTGCCTTCAAAATTGAGACTGGGGAGATAACTCTAGTCAGAGTGCTTGTACGAGCATGAGGACCTAAGCAGAATCCTCAGAGCCTGTGTTAAAAAAGCCAGGCATAATGTTGTGTGATTATAATTCTAGTTAGGGAGGCTGAGACAAGTGGATCTTGGAGTTCATTGGCTAGTCAACTTGCCTAGTCGGGGAGTTCCATGTAAGTAAGAGATCTAAGAAACAAGATGGGTGGCACCTGAGAAACAACACCAGAGGTTGACCATATTAAAAAAAAATTTTTTTTTTCAAGGGACCCTCTTAAAAGCTGGCCATGGTGGCTGGTGCATGCCTGTAATCTCAGCAGCTGGGAGGTGGAAGCAGGATATGTCATTCAGTCATTGCCTCTCAACTACATGAGTTTCAAGTCAGCCTTGACTACATGAGACCTGGTCTCCAAAAGAAGGCTGTGGCAGGCTTAACTCCAAATCCCAACTCCTAGTGCACAAACAAGCCCTTACGACGAGAGAAAATGAGCTACTTGGCTTTGTTTATCTTAATCTGCCTTTAGACAGCTTGGACACTGGGACTGCATGCTTGGCATTCTGTTCGTATATTAAATCTAAGTGTGAGTGACACAATTTCTTGTTCAGTGTTAGCACATTTTGGTACAGTCCAGATCTGAAGATGCCTCTAAATATCTATATCCTCTATTAACCTGACCATATGATTTGGGGCTATAAAAGTCTAACCAAAAACAAATTCAGTGACACAGAAAAGAGCACCTGCAGAAAGATTTTGGCATGTTCCATATATGTAGTTAACAGGCTGCAGAATTGAATACTACATACCTGTTTTATGTATTTCTTCAGTAATATACATTCCTTCTCTATAAGTTAATCCCCCTACAACAGGGGTTCCTGTGGCTGGTGCCAGTTTAGGATCAAATGCATCAATATCAAAACTCAGGTGGATTGGCTTCTGTCTTCTGGAAAGGAAAAGGACGAGAGAATACGACACTGGTTATGCTTGCTCCAAGCATTCTGTGGCTACAACTTGATTTTATTCTAGTCCTGGTGCTTTGCTAGTTCAGCGTATTTCTAGATTTTCTATTCCTGGAAATTACTCAGATTGGCACATTAACTTCTTACATTGTACTTTAAGATATTGCTGTTTATTTTGCATGCCTCAGAAAAACCCCAGTGCATATTTCTGGGTTACCTAGGGCAGAGAGCCTCTCACACTAGTAACTGCCGGTACAAGGAATTCTTCACTTCCATGATGGACTAATTAAGTTAGCTTCATTTAGGTTATAGTTGTTGCAGATGAACATAATCCAGTTTTCTGCTTGCAAATTTATCCTCCAATTCTAGCTTGAGTATAGATATCCCATGACTGAAACTAACATACAACATCCTCAGAGCAAATGACTAACTTCTTAGTGGCTTAGAGAGTGACCTAAGACGGCAGTTCTGACCTGGACCCCCCAGAAGGCTGAGAAAATTGTCCTAACTAGCATGCAGTTTTATGCTTAATACAGAACTCAGATGAAGTAATGAGACAGGGAAGACGTGAGACCACTGGAACAATGAATCTCCTCATCCTAAGATCGTAATAGAGGACAAACAATTCATGAGAAGGAGGATGGGTCAGCGACTTAAAGGAACCCCCCCCCCCCAAGTCCACAAGAATATGATTTGTTTGACAGTTTGCCTTCTGAACTATTGGAAAATATATGCACGTTTTGCTTTTATTTAAGAAGTGCATTTACTGTGTTCAAGATACGGGCTTAAGTGTGCTGCTCTTCCAGAGTCTGCCCATCTTCCCCCGGGACCTAGAAGTAGACATTTGCTGTTTTACTTACTTGCCAATCAGCAGATCAAATGTCTGTTCCATGACCTTCTGGATACCAAGTCGATCAATGTCTCTCATGGAGAAATACTGGATGTCATAATTCTTTAAAATAAAACTGGTGAGATAAAAGGAAAGACTCTGGTTTTAAAAGCAGTTTTAATAAACGTGTATTTAGGAACTCTCACCTTCATATGTACCTACAAGAAGTAGGCAGGACAGGCCCAAAGCTTAACTCCTCTACATCAACTTACTGTTCAGGAGGGTCCACATCTCTTAGGCCAATGTACACAATACTTGGGGAAGAGAGACAGGGTTTGACCCAGGAAAATCCTGGCAGTTGTGGTACCTGTGAAGAGAGGAAATTCTTACTCTCACTAAAATAACTTTGATCCTGAGAGCATGCCATTCCTTTCCTCTCCTGTCCACTGTATGTTTAAAATGACACAAAGCACACTTGAGCTAGAAGAGAAAACTGTCCAATGGAAATGTTTCAGAAGGGAAGCCGCAATTGCAGGTTTCTTGAGAACGTTAAAAAAAAAAATTATTCTGCTGGGTGGTGGTGGCACATACCTTTCATCCCAGCACTTGGGAGGCAGAGGCAGGCGGATCTCTGAGTTCGAGGCCAGTCTCGTCTACAGAGTGAGATCTAGGACAGCCAGGGCTACGCAGAGAAACCTTGTCTTGAAAACAAAAACAAAAAAGTCTTCTAAGGTGATCTGGTTTCTCATTAACCACCTACGTAGCAGGAATATGCTGGCTAGTCCTTCCCATCCCTTTGCTCATTACAGATTGGTTCTTTAACTTGTCCCAGCTTAGCTTGGCTTTTCACTGAGTGGAGGGATGTAGAGTCTTGTCTGCCTAGCATAGACTCCCTGTCTTTTGAAGAGCTCAGAAGAATTTTACCCAAAGGCAAGCACAGTGCCACGGAGCCTCCAGGTCAGTGTGTTTTAGTGTGGGAGCCTGACTTAGCCCCTGGCTAGGAAGTGTCCAGCACTACAGTTATCTACTACTACAAACTGAATTTCCTCAGCAGTTATGAGCCCCACTGAGAACAGAAACCTAGTTATCTTTGTAGCCCAAGCATCCAGCTGACTGTCTGGTCCTTAATAATGTGAATAACAAGTGAGGGAGTTGAGTTAGCCACATTCAGCCCACCCTTCATCCAAATCTCAATTAGATTCCCCAAGTCCCAGAATAATCTTGCAAGCCATTCCCTGTCTCATTTTGTCTCACTTACCTTGTCTTGTAGTTCTCTAACAAGAAAGGAAAGTGGCTGTCCATGGATATTTCCAGATACAGTGGTGAGGGGTGTATTAATGTCGGCATGAGCATCAACCCAGATGACACAGAGATCTGGGCGGTGCTGGGCGTGGCCGCTAATGGTACCTATTGCCAGGCTGCAAAGAACAAATATAATAATCTTCAAGGCCTTCTGCTTGGCAAACAGATAACCTCAGCCAACATTGCTTATACTCTGCCCCCAGGGCAAAGTCAGGGTCTGGCCTGAGGCTGGGTTCCAGGGAGACAAAAGTCCCTCAGTTGCACTTCCCAAAGATTAACTTTTAAGTGGATTAGACCGGAGAAAGATAAAGCTTTAAAGAATCAGTGCCCTAGTCCTAGGGGATCCAACACCCTCTTCTGGCCTCTGAGGGCACTCTACTCAAGTGGTGTATAGATATGCAGGCAGGCAGAAGACCGTACACATAAAATTAAAGGTTAGGGGAAAGAATGCTGATGATTGATTGGCTGTCCCTGCAGTGAGACACATGTCACTGCAGCTCCCAGGCCCCTGGTAATTTGTCCATTAGCCCTAACCCAGAAAAAGAGCTCAAATATTAACATTTGTCCAGTGGATGCAATTTAGTCGAGCAATGGGGTCTAGTCTAACAATTTGCAGTAAAGCTGCTTAATTCCTTTAATTCTAACTTCCAAAGAATCTGGGACACTGAAGGGGGTTTTATTGTTTGGTTGAGATGGGTCTTGCATGTTGCCTAGGCTGGTGTCCAAGGAATTCAGGCAGTCCTCCCACTTCAGCTTCCCAGGAAGCTGGGGCTACAGGTATGTGCCACTACATCCAACTTACATCAACTTTTTTTTTTTTTTCCAAGACAGGGGTTCTCTGTGTAGCTTTAGCTGTCCTGGAATTCCCTCTGTGACCAGACTGGCCTCAAACTCAGAGATCTACCTGCCTCTGCCTCCTGAGTACTGGGATTAAAGGCATGCACCACCACCACCCAGTCTACATTATTTTTTTTAAAGGTAAAAATTATGACACCGACTTGCAGGTGTAGCTAAGTAGCCCTGCATTTGCCTTAGTATGTGTGAAGCCCTGAGTTTAATTCCCAGCACAACACAATCAGCTGTAAAAGCTGGTTTGTAACACTTCTTAAAACCTGAAAAGTGGGGCTGTGAGACATTAAAGTTGCAAGGCAACCTCTGTTGAGCTCGTGGACACCACTGTATAAAAGTCATTCAAATTATACATTTATTCCTGCCTGCTAGAATTTAACAGACTCTAAAACTCTGGCAAGTTTTAACTTTGAACTGGAAATAGTTGAGTAACCTGGTTACTGTATATACAGCTATAGACAAAAAAAAAAACAAAAACAAAAAACCTAAAGGCTGTGGCTGTCACATTGATGAGGTCCCCAGTGAGACTTGACCTCAAGGGGGAAAAAAAAAAGGTTAAGCATTCAGAGGCAGGACTGAGGTAGGAAGCAAGAGAGCTGCCCTCTTCTCTGGTTGATTCCCCTGAATGCCCAGTCATCTCTAGAGCACCCAAGTCTGACCTGTTTTTTTCCCTGCCTGAATCTTTATTCCTAAAGAGGAATCTACTTGCTCTGCACCCGGAGCAAAGGTTTAACTTCTGGTAGTTATCTAGGAAGTTCTCTGAACACCTCAGGGAAAATTGCTAGGCTGAATCAAAAAGAGAAACAGTGGATTTGGATGCCTGCTCTGCTACTTCCTGGCGCTAGGCCTTGAGCAAGTTATCTAACTTGTTCAATAAATGAGATAAAGCCCTATCTCCCAGGTGACATTGTTCGGATAGTCTAACTGAAAGTACCAGTAAGTGTTCAATGCTAGTACCACAGAACCTCTTTCCACTTTCACTGCTTAGCTCATTCCACACTCCCTGGTGAACTGACTACACTAGCCCAGACCTCTCTCACCTCTGAACTACTTCTGTAGTATTCAGTACTTTACAGTTTTTCATGTTACATGTATTTAGTTTATCTAGTCCTAACAGATCCCAGTTGGAAAACACTATTCACTAAGAATGATTGAAAGGAGTGTGTCTTTATTAGAGAGAGAATATATTAGCATCCCAAGGAAGGATCACTAACAAATATAATAGCAGAAATGCTTATTAAAAAAATCAGTATGGATGGATCAAAACAGCTCCATGAAAGTCTTGAGACATGGATCAGAACAGCTCCATGAAAGTCTTGAGACAGTTTCTCAAGAAACTTGCTTTGTCTACCTCTACACTTGCATGCATAATCTTGTCTGTCGTGTATTTTTCTCCAAGTAAGGACACTGAGATAAAGAAGCCCATCACTAAGCCCAAAGCACCCTTGCTCCCGGCTTACCTGTGGTCGCCTCCTATGGTGACACAGCTGTAACCACCTGACACAGCTCTACTAACCACCTCAGACAGTTCCTGGTTGGCAAGGCCCACTGAGCGAGGATACACTACCAGATTATTGTACGGATCATCTTTGGGGACTTGAGTAAAACTCAAATCTCCGAAGTCTTTTAGGTGGCATCCTGAAACACATGGAAAATAACAAAATGAAAGGTTGATGCCATTCCAGCTTCTACTGGCCTGGGCTACAAGTAATCACTGGCAACAAAGTCAGGACATATCAGCCTCATTTTGTCAGAACAATTCCTGGTGTCATCTGACTGGCAAGGTTGGCTCAATCCTGTGAAGTAGACCCTCTTAGGAACACCATTTTCCAGAAGCTGCACGTTGGACAGTGAAATCCAGAGCCATTATTAACCTAAGAATCACCAGATAGGTAACAAGCAAATAGACCTCACATCTCAGAATTATAAAATGTAATTCAAATAAAAACCCATCAGGCTATAAGGAAAATTACGTACTGTTAATTTAAGACAAAAATACATGTGTAGAAATTCCCAAGGCCCTGGTTTGAGCCTCAGCGGGGCAAGAAAACAAATTCTCATTTTTTTTCCCCTAGAATAAAAGATCAGGAGCTGAGGCTGGAGAGATGGCATAGTGGTTAAGGGCACTTTCTGCTCTTCCAGAGGACCTGAGACAGCACTTAACCTCAGCTACCTATAACTACAGCTCCAGGAGATCCAGTTCCCTCTTAAGGCACCGGAGCACACACAGAGTATTGCCTAGCCTGTACAAAACCCTGTGCACATGGTGGCACTCCTCTTGGGAAGTGATAGCAGGAGGATCGGAAGTTATCACCTTGGTTACATAAACAAGGTCAAGGCCAGCCAAGGCTATAAGACTTGTCCCAAAATAATAATAGTAGAGGACATAAAGAGAAAAATATCTAACGTTTACTCATTACTTATAGGGGCTTGCATCCTGTTCGAATTGCTTAACATAAATTTTTATTTCAGACTTAAAATAATGAGGCAACTAAAATAATGCCTAGTGCATAGATGAGACATCAAAGAAGGAACTTGCCCAAGGTCACACACCTGCTAAGTGCCAAAATCAAAATCTATAGCTAAGAGACCCGGAAAGTGTTTTTGTTTGTTGTTGTTTATTTTTGTTTTGTTGAGACAGGATCTCATTAAATATCCCTGGGCCTGGAACTCACTATGTAAATCAGCCTGGCCCTAAACTCGCCGAGATCCACCTGCCTCTGCCTCTGGAGTGTTGGGGAAAGCCATTCATCTTAACATTTGCAGAAGCTGGTTAAAGATTTGGATTATGACCAGTACAGATTTATCAGGAATTTAAAGTAGACAGTTTAGGAGCTTTCCTCTTGAACTCAACTCATCCTAAAATAAAACTTGGAGAGAATGTAAAAATGAGAAGCATTAACTCAAAATATAAAATCATAAGGCCAAGAATGACCTGGGACATTAAGACCAACCTTACTCCTCAACAAAAATGAATATTGGAAGCAAAACAAAATTTTATCCTTTCTCAAAAGACATATCTTGGCTAAAATTTTTATGAACCTTTTAATCCCTGCATATTAAGAAATAATTATAAAAGGCCCCAAGGAGATCTAGTCAAGTAAAGAAAGGAGACACAGGCAAGTAGAAGAGCACTGCGACAACAGGCTGAAGACACTGAGAACTGTTCTCGTTTGCTTGCTGTTGTTGTGATAGACACCATGACCAAAATCAACCTGGGGAGGAAAGAGTCTATTTGACATACACATCTCAGTCCATCACTGAGGGACATCAGAGCAGGAACTCAACGCTGGAACCTGGAGACAGGAACTAAAGCAGAGACCATGAAGGGATGCTGCTTACTAGCTTGGTCTCCAAAGCTTGCTCATGTACAACCCAGGACCACCTGTCCAGAAGAGGCACCACTCACAGTGAGCTGGGTCCTTCCACACCCATCATCATTCAAGAAAATGTCCTACAGCTGGGCATGGTGGCACATGCCTTTATTCCCAGCACTCAGGATGCAGAGGCTGGTGGTTCTCTCTGAATTCCAAGCCAACCTGGTCTTCATAGGGCATTCCAGGCCAGCCAAGGTCACATAGAGATTCTGTCTCAAACGGAAAAGAAGAAAAGAAAAGAAAATGCCTCCATAGACTTATCTACAAACCAATCTAATGGAGACAATTCTTAATTGGCATTCCCCTTTCCTTGATGACTCTAGCTTGTGTCAAACTGACAAAATAACCAATAAGTTCAAGAATCAGCAGAAAAATGACCAAATAAAACAGTTGTTTGAAAAGGCTTATGGGCAGGGGGCTGCTGGAGAGATGACTCGGCAGTTAAGAGCACTTGCTGCTCATACAGAGGACCTGTGTTTAGTTCCCAGCACCCACATGGTGACTCATAACCACTTATAACTCCAGTTCAAGGGGATCTGACACCTTCCAGCTCCTGCACATATGTGGTGCACATACACACACTTGGGCATACACATAAATAAGTTGGGAGGAGGGCTGGGCAAGGTGGCTCATTATATGCACATATGTACACTTGGGCACACATGCATGTAAATAAAGTTGGAGGGGAGGGCTGGGCAAGGTGGCTCATAGAGTAAAGGCTCTTGTCCCCCAAGGCTGACAACCTAAGGCTGATCTCTGACTCTGAAGAGCTGTGGTGGATGGAGAGAACCAACTCCCAAAAGTTGTCCTCTGACCTCTACACATGTACCACAGCATGTATGTGCTCACATACATATACACAATAGATTAATGTAAAAAAAAAAAAGTTTGAGAATTCATAGACCAAAAAAAAAATATTTTTCACATTTGTGTGATTGGTGAGGTGGCTGGTCTTCCAGGAAAAAGGAGTTCTGTTCCCAGTGCCCACATTGGGCGGCTCACAGCCTCGTCTAACTCTAGTTCTGGGGCATCTGAATCCTCTTCCAGCTTCCCAGACACCTGAACACATATGGCACACAAACAGACATACAGACACTCTGAGGCTAGAGGAGGGTGTAAAATCCCCTAGAGCTGGGGTTACAAGAGGCTGTGAAGCCATTGTGGATGGTGGGAATTGAACTCTGGTCCTCTGGAATAGTTAGGTGCTCTTAACCACTAAGCCATCTCTCCAACTCAGCTGGACAGATCTTGAATGATTCCCATTCTAGAGCGTTTCTACCTCCTTGTTTGTCTCAGTGACTTCCTTAAACCTCATCAAGCATGAGGGTCTTAATGTGGTATAAGAAACCAGAACATACCTGGCATTTTGTAAAACTACAATATTCACTATAAAAGATGTGGTGACTGTTTTTGGTTGTTAACTTCTCCACATCTGGAATTAACTGAAATCCTAACAGCACACCTATGCGGGATTTTTTTTTCTTCTTAATGAAATCATTTGAAGTGGGAAGATCCACTTCTAATCCAAATCTTTGAGGTGGGAAGATCCACCTTTAATCTGGGCCGCATCTTCTGTTGGCAGCCCATATAAAGGACATGGAAGAAGGAAGCACTCTTCCTTTCTGCGTGCTTGCTCTCACACTCGCTAGCAAGTCCCCATTCCTTCACTGGCCTTAGCGCTTACTCCTTCAAAATTCTCGTGTATCCTGAAGAGCAGCTGAGACATCCAGATTCATGGACTGAACAACTACTGAATTTGTGGGCTTTCCTTTGGTAGACAGGCATTGTTGGACTAACTGGACTACAGCCTATAAGCCATTCTAATAAATCCCCTTTCTAAATACACACACACACACACACACACACACACACACACACAGTCATTCTATAAGTTCTGTTTCTCTAGAGAACCCTATTATAACAAAAGGTTATAATAATGTTAATATTAACTTTCAGAACTACTTGCCAAACCTTTAACTCATAGAAAAACAAGGACATTAAAGTTCCAGTGGATAAGATAAGTAATAGAACTTAAGGAACACTCAAGCCCAATCAAGGATACCAGGGTGTAAACTGATACAAGCCTGATGGAAAACAGTATTCTGGTCACAGGCGCTTAACAGAAAGGAACTGCGCAAGGTCTGAAAGGAACCTGGCGATCTTGCTGCAGTACTCCAGAGAAGACAGACTGCATTTCACTAGAGGATTTTGGTCATTAAATGTGCAGCCCTGGGGCTAGGCAACAACTCTGGGGTAGAGCAATTGCTTAGCATGCATGAGATCCTGGATTTGATCCCAGACACTAATCAATTGCTGGAGGTGGTTCAACAGATTCACTTACAGACTGAATGTGGACTCTAAGATTACCAACTCTGGAGGACTGGATAGATGCCTCAGTGATTAATAGCACTGACTGCCCTTCCAGAAGACCCAGCTTCAATTCCTAGCACCCACATGGCAGCTCACAACTGTCTATAACTCCAGTTCTAGAGGATCTGATGCCCTCTCCTGGTCTCTGCGGGCACCAGGCATGTAGGCGAAACACCCATAGATATAAAATAAAAAATAATTTTTTTCAGGCATGACTACCCACTCTATTTACCGATTCCTTCTTGCCAAACAGCCTGTTTGTGGCTCACTTTCCAGATGCCTTACCCACAAGGGCTTCTTGACAGTGCCTACTGGAAGGAATATTTCTCAGTCTAACTATGCCCAGCTGCATGCACTTTTGATCATTTACATGGTCAACATAAGTCTGGCCATGAAAACTTGATGAGCCATGCCTTGTGTTTCCCCAAAACTAAGAGGCAGACCCTTATGGGGCTTGTATCTTGAAAAGCTATGCCTAAGTGGGCCTACTCAATATGACTGCCTCCCTAACCTGGCTCTTTAATTTTCACGATATAAATACCACGTAAAAAGTAGAGACAATGAGTGCTGGAGTCGAGGAAGGGCCTTCCAGAAGTACAATTTGTACCAATGCTGTTTTGTGTGTATTTCTCCTCTTCCCCTATAGGCAATAAAAATTCTCTGTAAGAATGAATAAGTATCTAACAGTACAAGCTCCCATGTTACTCCCCAAACCTGACAACTGTATTCTTGCAGACCTTTATGCATAATACATAATTTTTTTAAACAAGATTATTAGGTGGAATAGGTTAAGTTGTTACAGCTAACTACTCAAAATATGGCTCAAATACAGCCATGTCTGTGTACTATCCAAGTAAACAGCAGACTTTCCTCTGTAGTGATTCAGGACCTGGCTTGTGGCTCTGTCATACCTAGGGTTTTGCTCTTTTGTGTCTAAGGATAGGTCTACCCAGGTTCAAGACAGCAGGAACAGAGAAAGGCATGAAGAAGCCCTTGCAAACCTCGGAGACCACACCACAACTGCAGTGCCTCCAGGAGATATTGGTCAGCAGAAGGGCCCAATTCTCCCCAACAACGCCTCACTGTACATCACAAGGCCAAGGCTTCAAAAGTTGAATCAACTGAGCAATGAAGTTCTGCCTCATCCACCATGTTCATCTGACCTCTCACCATCAGACTGCTACTTCTTCAAACACCCTGACAACCTTTAACACAGTCAGCAGGATGCAGGAAATGCTTCCCAGGACTTTGTCAAACCCCAAACCAGGAATTTTCACACTGCAGGAGTAAACAAACTTATTTCCCTGTGGCAAAAATGTGTTGATTGTAATGGTTCCTATTTTAACTAGTAAATGTGTGTTTGAGCCGGGCATGGAGGTGTTTGACTTCAATCCCAGCACTCTGAAGGCACAGGCAGGCAGAGCTCCAAGTTCCCGCTGTAGTTTGAGGCCAGCCTGGTCTATGTTACAATTCCAGGACAGTTGGGGCTACATGGTCAGACCCTACATTAAAAAAGAAAAAATGTATGAGCCTGATAATAGACTTAAGATTCATGGTCTGAACCGATACCCAAATATGCTGGGGCAAGAGTCCCAGTCCTCTGTCACCAGACTTCATAGAAGAGTGGGGATCTCAAAGGGCAGTGAGTTTCTAAGCCCTTCCTGCCGGTTGTGTTAAAATGGTAACAAATAACAAGGAAGGGCAGGACATACTAGGGGTTACATGAGGCATCTTTGTGGTTTTTCTCTCCATCCTTCCTCTTGTGTTTTCTTTGAAACCAATGTTGTAACCTAAGACTTCCCAAAATTTGTTTATCATATGTCTGCATCATTTTTGTTAAATGGTTGTGAGTGAGAAGACCCAACACACAGAGAGAGACACACAATAAATAAAGGTAAATACACTTGCTATTCGAGTTACTGACTTGAGTTTCATTTTTTTAAAAAAATCATTACATGGGGCCTAGAGAGATGGCTTGGGGCTTAAAAGGCACTTGCTGCTCTTGTAAAGGACCTATGTATGATTTCCAACACCCACAGGGCAGCTCACAACTGTCTATAACTCCAGTTCCAGGGGATCCAATGCCCTCTTCTGACTTCCTCAGGCACCAAGCAGATATATAATGTACATCCATACATGCAATCAAAACATTCATACATAAAATTGATTTAAAAATTTTTTCTAATTCATTACATGAATTTGGGCTTCGATTTTGGGCTCTGATATAACTCTAAACATAATTCTTCTACTTGATGTTACATATTTATGTGAAGCAGCATTCTTAAAGTTGGTGATCCTAGAATAAAAATAAAAATAAAAATATCGAATCGACTTTGAAAAACATTGACAATAACTATGTCCTGCAAAATCAAATATTCAGCCAAGACTGATTTTTTTTTAATACAGAGTCCTACATTTGTACCCAGATTTACCCGGAACTATGTCCCTTGACAGCCTCAAACTGTTAATGATCCCCTTGCCTTGGCCTCTCAAGCACTAGGGTTATTTACAGGCATGAGCCAGCATGCCTGGTTCAAGATTTAATTCTACATGTAAAACTAGACACATCCATCTCATTAGTGTATGGATTTGCTGTTGTCTTTAATAAATGTTAAAATAAGTATACTAAGGGGTTGTTTTAAAACAAATTTATGATTATCAGAAAATGCTTGATTTGTAGACCTATATATCTAGAATTGCATAGAAATTTCTCAGGTGAAAAGGAGAGACAAGCAGAAGTTTAAGCCCTAATATAGAGCTTAATGGCATGGCTGAGGGTCAAAATCTGGCCTTCCGTCCGCAGAAGATGTTCCTAGAAACTGGACGTGCCCACATAACCAGTGCCAGCCAACAAGTATGTGGAAAGAAACGCCCTGCCACGGCTTCTTAGAACGGGAAACATCCCCTTGTGCCTCCTTTGTTCGCTCATTTATCCTGCTTCCAGAAACCAGCACACAACCATTAAGTAGAGGTCTTGCCAATAGCACAAATAAGAATCCAGGTCTGAGGACAGAGCCACCAAACCAGTTCCAGACCTCCCTCCAGATTGTTTACTTGGAAGTAAAAAAAAAATTTTTTTTTGGTTTCCAGCTGCTGACATCTCAGGATCTTGTGTAACCTTAGCTACCCAACACAGGGCCTGGATGCAGACTTAGAAGAGGGAAAACTGGCTGTGGTTATTACAACTAATTTGGGAGATGACAAGGAGAAGTTAGAGTTTGTATCTGAGCTGGTAAGGGCTTGAGATTATAGATAAGGAACCGTCACAAGGAATGCGAGCATGTGAGCATGAATACAGTAGGCTCTTCAGAGGAAGTTGGTGTTGAAGACCATGTGTCTTTTTTTATTTTCCGACCAAACCGGCTTCTGCCTCAGCCTCCAGGGTACTGACTGGGTTTATGGGTATGCACTACTGGGCCTGCTAGATTGTACAAGTGGTCCTCTGACTTTTACAAGCAAACTGTGTACAAACACAATTAAAAATGTGGGGTTTTTTTGTTTGTTTGTTTGTTTGTTTTCGAGACAGGGTTTGTCTGTGTAGTTTTGGTGCCTGTCCTAGGTCTCGCTCTGTAGCCCAGGCTGGCCTCGAACTCACAGAGATCCGCCTGGCTCCGCCTTCCGAGTGCTGGGATTAAAGGTGTGCGCGACCACTGCCCGGCTTAAGAATGTTTTTTTAAAGGGCTGGAAAAGACAACTTAGTAAAGAGTACTTGTTGCTCTTTTAGAGACTCCAAGTTGGATTCCCAGCACCATCTGTAACTCCAGCTCCAGGGGATCAAATGCCCTCTTCTGGCCTCCAAGGGTACCAGACACCCATGTGGTGCATACATACATGCAGGCAAAACACAAAATAATAAATGAACAAACTTTTTTTTTAAGAATGGAAAAAAAAAAGAAATAGATCACTAATACTAACATTCGAGGTATGACAGAGTAGGGAAGCCTAGAAAGATGGTATTCCTCAGCTCCTAGTTCCTTAGGACAGATGGCCCTTCCCACAGGGGTAGTGGGACTCAGAAAGGTCCAAAGCAGTGCAGTATTTTGGTCTCGTTCTAAATTCTTGCTATGGTTTTGAATGTTGCCCTTCAAAAATTAGGTGTTGAGAACTTAATCCTAATGCACCAATTCCCGTGCTGGGAAACAGGGCTTAATGGGAAACATGTATATATCGATCATGAGGTCTTCCTCATACCCAGTGTAAAGAGAGTGGGAGGCTGTAAGTTGATTCTGGTTCTCTTTTGCCATGCTTTCTGCCATGTCAGGATACAGTAAACTTAGGCCTCACCAGATAGTGTAGTCTCTCAGTCATGGACTCCTCAGCCTCCACCCCTAGAGCCAATACATTTCTATTCATTATAAGTCATCTAGTGCTGGAGAGATGGCTTAGTGGTTATAAGCAGTGGCTGCTCTTCTAGAGGACCAGAATTCGAATCCCAGCATCTACCTAGCAGCTCATTATAAGTCATCCAATCTCGGGCACCCTGTTAAAGTAATATAAAATGGACTAACACAGTCAAAGTAAAATACAAAGCCAAGTCTCTGGCACTGGATCTTCCAAAGACCAAATGATGTTAGGGACAAAGCAGAACCCAAAACTTTGAAGACATTAACTTCAACAACTTAGCTTCCAAGCCCACATCCAGGCCTACACTACATTATGCTGGATTCCTTTTTTGACAGCTGCTCTGCTTTGATTTCCTTCTCCCTGCATAGGCAGATTGTCTTTTTTTTTTTTTTTTTTTTTTTTTTTTTTGGTTTTTCGAGACAGGGTTTCTGTGTAGCTTTGCGCCTTTCCTGGAACTCACTTGGTAGCCCAGGCTGGCCTCGAACTCACAGAGATCCGCCTGGCTCTGCCTCCCAAGTGCTGGGATTAAAGGCGTGCACCACCACCGCCCGGCCAGATTGTCTTTTTTAAACAAAAAGTAACTACATACTGCTCTACACCCTCCAGTGATAGCAAATTCTAAGGTCTCCTATTTGCTACTGATGCAACCTTGCAACCAATTTTTGTCCCAAAGATATCCCAGTGTTATTCAAACAGCATCCCAAAGACGTTAATTTCATCTTTTTTTAATATAGAATTTTTTTCTTCCCCTCCCCCAAAACTAGAAATTGTACATTGATAGCCTAAGATCTAGATCTGTCAACAGACATGATTTGTAAAGTCTATGCAAAAAAATTTGTAAAGCAAACACCATGTAAGAAAACATGCAGGTCACAAATCCCATACCTCCTTTCCAGTCACAGAAGTCTATAGTTTGATAGAGATATAATTTATATTCCATGAGATTCATTCTTAGAATTTACAATTCAGTGGTTTTTAATATATTCATCAAGTTGTGAAAATAGCAATACTATCTAATTCTAGGATGCCTTCAGTTCCCTTCCTCCCCAAAACCTAAACACATTTGTCAGTGATTCCTTATTTCCTCAGTCCTGTTTCCTCCAAAGAGCTGCCCTCTCTAGACATTTCACAATTAAGGAGCCAATAAGTGGCCTTTTACATCTGCCTTCTTTCAAAGCATAATGTGTGGGGACTCACAGAGGCTCCCTTGTAAGGCCTTACTCAAGGTCAGAAAGTCTGAGCTTGATTTGCCCAGCAGGGCTGCATAATGGGATGATTTGGCCAAGGGCGCGGTTACCAGGTGTTTTGAAGGGCTACACTTGTTGTTACTTTATACCTCGACCTTGGAAGGGGGAAGTCTTTTGCCCATCATAATTAAACTTGAGGCAGCTGGGTACTGACTCAGGGCCCTCCCAAAGCTATCCTGTGTCTCTCTCTGTCTTTCTTATTGTCTCTGTCTATATGTCTACTTTCTCATTCCTCTCTCTTCCCAGATACCCTTGGACAGGTCAGAACTGGCCTCCTACAATGATCTCTTCAAGGCTCACAGTTTTGATTTTGATGAAATCCAGTGGATCTATTTTTATTTCTGTCATATCTGATTTTGGTGACTGGCTAAGATAGCTAAGAAACTACAGTCTGACCCAAATTCACAAAAATTCACACTTACAGTTTCCTCTACAGTTTCATAACTTCACATTAAATTTAGAACTTTGGTACATGCCAACTTTTAAAAGTTATTTAAAGACTTGTTTATTTTTATGTTATATGCATGTGTGAGTGCCAGCATGCATGCATGTGTGTATGTATGTATGTGTGTATGTATATGGACTATTGCATGCCTGGTGCCCTTGGATGTCATAAGAGTGCATTTCATCTCCTGGAATTGGAACTACAATATGAAGACACATATGGATGTTAGGAACTAAACCCCAGTCCTCTGTAAGAACAGTCAGCACTCTTAACCACTGAGTCATCTCTCTAGCCAGAGCTAATTAGGAATTTTGATAAATACTATGGAGGGGGAGTCCTTTTTAAAAATTTATCCAGGGTGTCCAGTTGTCCTGACACCATTTATAAAAGATTCTTTTCCCTATTGACTTGTGTCAGTCAAGTAAAAACCTTATAGAGCATTCTAAGAAGCTACTGGAATCGTCAAATAATGACAATTTCCTGGGAACTGTCATTGATGAGGCTAAAACCCCGAAGTAGAAGGTCAACCCCTCTGAACACAGCAATCTTGGTTAGGGCTCGGGAATGGGTTCTGTTCCATTAATATTCTAGATCTGCCTCAGGGTCTTTGTACATGTTGTTCTCTCTGCCTGAAATAGTGTTATTCCAAATTTGCTTAGACTCCTTTCCTTCCTGCCCGGGTCTGCTCACATCCTTTTTTTCAGTCAAGTCTCCTATCTAAGGTACAGTACGTACCCTTTGCTTTTCCCATCTCTGGCTTCTGCTTACTCTGTTAAGTGCTCATGACCACTGACATACTTCCCTCAGTTTTCCATTTCCATTTCCAATCACACCTCATTAGCACATTGTTAACAGGAATTTGTTTTGTTCACTAGCGTTAAGTCTAGCATCTGGGATTTAGCAGCCCTCTGATGCAAATACAAGCTATTACAACTTTGCACATACACATCAGTAAATGAATACACTCATCATATTTTTGTTTTTGCTTTGAGACAGGCTCTTGATAGCTAGCCTTCTAACTCACTACCTAGACCAGAATGGCCTCAAACTCAGAGATCCACCCACTTCTGAGTTAAAAGACGTGTGCCCCCATGCCCAGCTTATTATAGTCTTAGTGCCTAAAAGCTGCTGTTAAGAAAAATAAACTTAGCTGGACACAGTGCCACATGCCTGTAATTCCTAACTCAGGAGGCTAAGGCAGGAGGATTGTGAGCTTGAGGCCAGCTGGGATACATAATGATAGCTACTGTCAGAAAGAATGGGCAGGAGGGAGGAAAGAAGACACAGAGCAAAAAAGAAACTTCAAGATGTGGAAATTTTTCAAAACAGATTTGAAGCATACTTTATATTAATTCACATTTTTAAGTTCAATTTGTTTTGATGGTTATATAGTCCTATAACCACCACCACACTAAAAACAGAATGGGGAAAAAGTTCCAGTCACAAAAGGTGGATTATTATTGAGAACTTGATATCTGTAAGCAAATCAAGACTTTAGACTGCTGCTTCCAGAAGTCATATTAAGGAATGTGACAGTTCAGAAATCAAAGCACCTACCAGAGCAGGAAGTTGCTGAAATACAAAAGAATTAAGATAGAGTCCAAGATTAAAGGCCACAGAAACCAAACTAGAACACTGGATTAACTCACAAAAAGATTGTGTAAGGAGGTGGGGGCAGAAGACCAAAAATTTGCAATCAAGGTCTTCATAGTAATCCGTCTCTCACCGGCACTTATGAACTAGTTTGCTGGTTAGGAGGTTTTAAGATGCAAACAACAGAAACCTGCCTAAGCAGGAAAACAGCATATGAATCTGAGACTTTCCCGGAAATCATTACAAAGAATCATTAAGAATTTAAATCTAAAGCCAGGCACGGTGACACCGACCTCTAACCCTAGGGAGGTAAAGGCAGAAGGGTTGCTCCAAGTTTGAGGTCACCCCGGAGTTCCAGGCCACCCAGGGTTATATAGTAAGACACCAACTTCACAAACAAACAAAACCCATCTACTGACACCCACAATACAAAATGTTCCAGTGAAGGTATTGTCACAGTCCCTTCTGGAATTTCAAATCAAAATTTGCTATGCATGCTTTCCTTGGTGGAACCTAGGTCAATCGGCCACAGCTTTAGCAGCGATGAAAACAAGGTGGAATGTGCCAGCTGGAGAACCTGAGAGAGAAAGAGGCACTGCTCTGTCAAGGCTCAGAGGCGTCCGTCTGTCCGTCCGTCCGTCCGTCTGCTCCAGGGTCTACTTAAGCTCTGACCACCGTGGAAATCTACTTCATGTCATTACAAGCAGAGTGAATGTCCTGTGCTTAGAGGCAGCAGCAAGCCTCAGTGAACACTTCTAGGTCTCACGTTGTCATGATGGTAATGTGACACAGCCATGACAGCGAAGAGGCCACAAGTTACTGAGGCTGCTGTATAAAAACCTGACAGTGTTCGCCGGCCACAGGTTGCTGGGATTCAAGAAGCTGCCTGGGAATGTTCTGCTTCCTCATCACAAAGCTCACCTTAATTTTCCTAAGACATTTCTTCTTGAATCCACTTCCCACCCCCCCCACCCCCATAGCAGACGAGGAATCTGTTTTGGTGATGCAAGAACAGTCGACAGAGAGTCTGAGGTAGTCGTTGAACATTAGAGATGTTAAAGTATGAGAAGAGGTATCTGTGAAGTTAGCATCTGTGTGTGTTTCCAGTGGTTAGGAGACCGTCAGGAGGCACACGCTGAGCTGCACGACCGTGATGGCTCAGCCCGGCTCTCTCCCACTAATCTACTGAAATTTTCATGCTCACATCCAGGGATCCGCTATCCTTTATTTTGCTGGACTTCTTACCACACACACAGCTGCTTGTTTTGTTCCCAAAACATCCTTCTCTTTAGGTCAACACCTCACTCTCTTCCTTGATTGGTCCTTCTGGGTCCCTTCCTGGGAGACCCTCTTATCCAAAAACACACAAATGATGTGTCTCTGGCATTTGTTCATTATGACAGACTCAGATAGCCAATCACATTTTATGTATGATTTTTTTTCTTTTTTACGTGTGTGTGTATGTGTGTGTGTGTGTGTGTGTGTGTGTGTGTGTGTGTGTGTGTGCATGTGATACAGGCCAGGGGTCTTGACTGGGTTCATTTTCTGCCAGTTAAAGAATTAAGAGGCAGGGAAATCTGAGCACAACAGGTTACAGCAGAGCAATCTCAAACACAACAAACAGGGACAGACCGAATCAGTGACTGAAGAAAGGTGTTTATTGGGGGTGAGGAGACATACACATGTAGCAGACACACTGAGGAAAAAAAAAGACCCTTACAAAGTCAGAAAAATTCAGTATCTTCTTGAGGGCTGGGGGTTTTAAGTCTCTGAAGAACTGGTCGGTTTGTAGAAAGAGGATGGTTAATTGGCACACAACTGCTGTATAGCATGTCCTGGATCTGGCTTTGAACTTGCTGAGCCAGTCCATCAGCAGGAGGCCTGCTGGTGGGGGAAAAAAAGCCTACAAGGCCTTTGTTTTAAGCTGCCAGGCTTTTGATTCAAGTCGGGGGGGGGGGGGGGGGGGGGGGGTGAGGAAAAAGTCTTGGAAATTCTCCATGGCTCCCTGTCAGTCTACCTACCACAGAGGCTTGTGCATGCCTGGGGCCCATGGAGATCAGAAGAGGGGCATCAGATCCCCTGCAATCACAGATAGCTGCGAACAGCCATGTGGATGCTGGGAACCAAACCTGGGTCCTCTCCAAAAGCAGCAAGTGCTCTTAATTCCTGAGACATCTCAATCCCCCTCCATTCTCACAGCTCTGCCCCAACTCTGACCCTCCTTTAGGAAACCAGGCTTGCTTCTCCATCTTGGTTCTAGTGCCTCATTTTCCTTTTTAAAAACCCATCAAGTTCCAAACCAAGTTTATTTCATCTTCAAATCTGCTTTTCTGCCAGGCGTGGCAGCACACAACATCTTTAATCCCAGCACTCTGGAGGGAGAGGCAGGTGTATCTCTTCAAGTTCAATGCCAGCCTGGTTTACATAAGTTCTAGGACAGCCAGGGATACATAGAGAGACCATGTCTCGAACAACAACAAATTCTGGGTTTTTTTTGTTTGTTTGTTTTTGCTATCTTTTATTTTCTGTCTAACACAATCACCCATAATCTAGTTACTCAAGTCCATTCAAAGACATCACAAGTCTCTATCTGGTCAAAGGCCTTCCTTCTCTCCTTTAAAATTTGACCCATGCTAATTTGAAAGTGCTCAAGTGACTACAGTTATTTCGATACTCAAACTAGAATGGGTTCTCAGTCATGCAGCTGCCTTTGAGTCCTTGTGTTCCTGTGAGTAACCCCTCACCCATCCTCCCATAACTCCTCCCAATACATTCACTGGCTCACCAACGTGACTTCGGTGTCATCTTCACTTCCATCAGTCTTCTGTTCCCTATCATGGTCCCACAGAAAAGGGACGAGTTAGGTGATTTCATTATTCCTGATTTTGGAAGATGAGCGGCCCCTGGAATGGCCTCACAAATCAGCAACTGTTTCATAGTAAGAGTGGACAAAGATTCTGTAGTTCACCCAGATTCTGCATTCCCATTGCCAGAGCTCTCTATTCACTGAAAATAAATTTCGTATTCACAATACCGGAAAAAGACTTGTGAATGGTCCTAGTGACAATAGAGGACAAGCTAGAGATATTTGGGTTAGAGACCATACAGGTACTGAAATTTGGTACCTTGGTACTAATAGTTCTCCATTACTGTAGACATCTTGGGTTAGATTTACTCCTGGTCCTAAAAACCTAAATACCACCTCAATTACAAGACAGAAACGTGCAAATGAGACTACAAGGTGCCCTGTGAAAATGCACAGCTCCATCAAGCCCCTGCCTGAGATCCGGGGAGTCAGAACTCTCCCATGGGGGAGTTTAGGAGCTGCTGTTAACAAGTCACCCAAGTGATCTCATAATTAGGTAGTTTTGAAAAAAAAAACTCATCTATGTCCCGATGACAATAATACAAACCTGTTAATCCCAGAGAGGGAACGGTTTGGAGCGAGGCAACATGTGAGACTGGTAGCTCAGAAGCGTCCGAAGACGGAGTTAGGAAAGCTACCATGATAGCTAGCCATGATAGCGTAGTCTCTGATGGCTGGACCCGGCTGATGGCTGGACCCGGCACTCCTTTGTTCCGCACCCCCCCCCCCCACTTTACACTGTTTGCAACAAGACTTCCCTGAAGACTCCCTGATGTCTCTATCTGCAGAAGGAATCTGAAGGATACCAGATGGCGCAAAAACACTTCCAGGTGCGAAGCTGATACCACAGAGCCAGGATAGAGGAGACAGAATTCTAAACAGGTCTCGTTTCCATTCCTGAACATTGGAAATCCAACCACTTACCCAATACGGAGAGCCTTTTCAGCAAGCCCGCTTCTCTAATGGCAGCTGGACCATATTCCACTCCTTTCTTTTTCTGTGAATAATACAAATTCCACAGATATAAGGAAAGGTTGAGGAAGGGCCAGGAAAACTTGGACACAGTGATGCTACACTGAATTCCTAACAGCTTCCTCTGCAAACCAGCCACAGCATCCAAACTTCCACCGCGGGGGGGAGGGGGGGGGGTCATTTCATTAAATGCTTAATGGATGGAGGAGGCAAAATTCCATTATTGAAAGCAAATCAACCTTCTGAGTCTCTCACTGAGAGCCGGGCCAGAGGAGTCCCAGATTGGGAAGGGGCTGAGTGAGGCTATGATCCGGTGGCTGGGATGGCAGGCTGGGCTTTCCCATCAGTGAGCGCGCCCTCCCCGACAGCAGGTTTCTTTCTTTGAAGACAGAACAAAGCACCTCGGGTCCTCCCGCAGCTGGCGAGGCCAGCATTGATTTCTTTCCAGGTTAATGCTCTTTAGGCAAGAATAGATCCTGAAGCCTTCCTTAATACCCCGGTCGCAGTCTCTAACCTCTCCAACAATTTTCCAACGACCCCGGTTTTGCCTTCTCCAGATCCTCCATGGAGTCCTCTCCTCTCCCTTTTTCTCCCCTTCACCACCCCAAGCTGGAAATACCGATCTCTCCACCGTCCTGGGGAGGCCGCAGGAGCCTGCCCTCTCCATGCCCACTGCCCTCTCGATGCCCACTGCCCTCTCGATGCCCACTGCCCTCTCGATGCCCACTGCCCTCTCGATGCCCACTGCCCTCTCGATGCCCACTGCCCTCTCGATGCCCACTGCCCTCTCGATGCCCACTGCCCCCTCGATGCCCACTGCTCTCCTTCACCCCTCGCCTTCCATCCGTCCCTCATCTGCATCTGGGTCGGGGGGAAAAAAATCCCAAGTGCGCTCCGGTGCCAGCCGCGGGAACCCACGAGCTTCCCCCGTGGCGTTTCTCTTCATTCCCACCTCCCGGCCCCACGCCACTCTCTCGGGGCTCCCTGTCCCGCCAGCTCGGGTCCCAGCTCTCACCTGTCCCTGAGAGAAAGGGGCTCCGACTACAGCCACAGAGTGGACAGATCTCGTCAGGACGCAATGGACTTGCGCGCGGAGGAGACTCGAGGCGCTGCTCCTCAGGAACATGATTGGCAGGGAGGGGATCACCATAGGAGAAGTGACTCAGTGCGACTCAAAATCTCGAGTGAGCTCCGCCGCCCCCAGCTCCACTGCCTTACTACGCGAGCGCCCCGCCCTGTGATGTCAGCATCGCTTGGACACGCCCCCAACCAGCCCCCGGCGCACCTTCTCCGAGGACCACTTCTCTCCAGAGCTTGGGACACGCCCGCTGTTGAGTCACCAAAGAGGGCGTGTCCTCTCTCCCTGGACGCGCCCCCAATGCCTAAGCCTCGAGGACCGGATCCAAATAGGCCTTGGTTGGGGTGGCAGGTGTGTGGTTTCCCGGGAAGCGCAGGTGAGGTCCTCGCCAGTTTGGAGACCTCAGTGGAACACGCGCCTCGACACATGCTCTCCAGGTTTTCTTCACACATATGTACCTGCCGCAGGCGCTATCTCGACTGAAGACTTGGTGCTGGCCATGGTCTGGCTGCCAGGCGTCATCTGCCAGTCCACACCAAGCCAGCTTCCATCTACTGCTTTCCATCTCCAGCTTTTAAGCATCTCCAAAGCTTAAAAATCTAGAAACATTTACACCATCTTTGAAGAGTCAAAACTCAGAGCAGAATCCACTGGGTCCGGCTTCTTAGTAAAGACTGATCTACCTTGGGTATTCCTGATGGGGAAGTTAGGATTTACCAAGCAATTATTTCTAGGTGTTTTTAATTCTTTTTTTTTTAAACAGTTGTTTCTTTTTCAGATGTATGAGTGTTTTGCCTGTCTGTGTGTTCCTGCACCACGTGCGTACATGTGCCCAGGGAAGTCAGAAGTGGATATTGGATTTGCTGGAACTGGAATTACAGATCGTTGTGAGCCACCCTGTGGGTGCTGGGAATCGAACCCAAGTCCTTTGAAAAAGTAACAAGTGCTCTTACCTGCTGATCCGCCTCTCCAGCCCCTGTTTTCAATTCTTTACATGAATAATGAGAAGACTGGTTATTAAAGGTCAATTATATCAACACACTTGGACCATTCTAAACTAAAAGGAGGCTAAAACAAACCCCAAAAATACCGAATAACTACTCATGGCTTTAGTAGTAAAACGTGTTTATTGGGTTTGGCAGTTAAGAGCACACACTGCTCTTGCAGAGGACCTGAGTTTTGTAGAGTTTTGTCCCCAGCCTGTAATTCTAGCTTCTGGGGAATCAGGTGCTTCCTGCCTCCATAGTCACTGCAAGGGAGGGGAGATAAAAAGATTTGAATTCTTTGATGTAAGCACAAGTTTGCAGTGTTTGATAGAATAGACATATTTAATGTTTCATACAGCGACAAGGACTAGGAACACCACACTCTTAACAGTAACACTATAGCAAGCAAAAATCTAGACCTTATTCTTTCCCAAATCCATTTTTCCTAAAGATGTCTGAAATTTATTTCACCTGATGCCAATTTACATGCTTCTTTCTAAAGTTGTTCAGAAGTCTCCATAGCAACACTAACTCCAAGGCGCTTGGTATAAAGTGTCTTAGGGGATAGGTGGTATATGTGTCTCCCCCTGCTGGCTAAATAAGGACGTCTTGTGCTGAAAGCAAAATCAGCCCAATATTACGCGAACCTGGCAAGGCTGTGGTTAAGCGGCTTTGGTTCTTGTTTTAAGATTTATTATGTATACAGTGTTCTGTCTGCATGCATGCCTGCACACCAGAAGAGGGCTTCAGATCTCATTATAGACGGTTGTGAGTTGCCGTGTGCGGTTGCTGGGAATTGACTCAGGACCTCTGGAAGAACAGTCATTAGTCAGTTAACAGTTCTTAAGTTCTGAGCCATCTCTCCAGCCCCCAGCGGCTTTGGGTTTTTATTGCTGTGATAGAACACTATGACCAAAGCAACTTGGGGAGAAAAGGGTTTATCTCAGCTTATAACTCTCAGGTCACACTCCGTCACTGAGGGGAGTCAGGGCTGGAAGTTAAATGAGGCAGGAACCGAAGCAGAGGCCACTGAGGAGTGGTATTTACAGGCTTACTCAGCCTGCTTTCTTATACAGTTCAGGGCCACCCACCCATGGGTGGCACCGCCTACAGTGGTCTTCGTTAGGTAACAAACCTAGCACAATTCTCAATATCTGTGGCTCCTCCCAGCACTTCGCCTCGCCTCCTACTCTAAACCTCTCAGCCCAGGGCCTGGACTTCTCTTCTCCCAGCCTTGGACTCCTATATAATCTCAGCCATTTGGGCCATGCTGGTCTCTAGGTCTCTTGGCCGCTTGTCCTACACCCCCACCCCACACTCCCAACCCCACCTCTCTCTCCTGTCACGGCCCCATTCAGTCTGGACCCTTCCAGATGTTTCTGGTTGTTTTTTTTTTTTTTTCATTCAGACTTGGCCTCCCTCATCAATCACTAATAAAGAAAATGTCCCTATAGACATGCCCATTGGACAATCTGATGGGAGCATTTTTTCAATAGTTCCCTCTTTCCAACTGACCCTAGCTGGTGTCAAGTTGACAAAAGACTAGCTACCACACCACATCAGAGCATCTTAAGCTTTTTTTTTCAGTTCACAACCCTTTATTTCCAAAGAATTTTGTTGTTGTTTTGAGACAGGGTCTCAATATTTAGCCCTGGCTGGCCTGGAACTCACTTTGTAGACCAGGCTATACTTGAACTCACAGAAACATACCAGCCTCTGCCTCTCGAGTGCTGGAATTAAAGATGTGTGATACCACCCTGGCCTGAGAATTCTTTTATGTAACCCCAGCTATATAAAATAAACATAAAGTTCTAGGAGATCTGATGTCTATTCTGGCCTCCACCTGCACACACACACACACACACACACACACACACACACACACACACACACACACTAAAAATAAAATCATTTTAAAAGGTAAGTATACAAATCAAGTGTTTACTGATGACAAATCACAGATTTATGTTAAAAATAGTTATTTGGCATACACATAATTTTACCATTTATTAAAAATGAAAGCAGATTTGCATATTAATTAGATGGATGTGGTTGTTTAATTTTACATAAAGAAGTAAATCTTGGCTGCATATTTGATACAGTATAGAACATTGTGCTGGTTAATTTTTGTCAGCTTGACACAAGCTAGAGTCATCTGGGAAGAAAGAACTTCAATTGAGGAATTGCTTCTATCAGACCAGCCTGTGGGCATGCCTGTAGGGCATTTTCTTGATTAAGGATTGATGGGGGAGGGCCCAGCCCACTGTGGGTGGTGCCACTCCTAGGCAGGTGGTCCTGAGTTGTATAAGAAAGCAACTGAGGGACTGGGGAGAAAACTTAGTGATTAAGAGTACTTGCAGAGTACCTGAGCTTAATTCCTAGCACTCATATAGTGCTATGAGCCGCAGGAGTGTAGTAAGAATTCAGCTCAATATGGTAAAGCTATACCTGGAAGAATCAAGGAATTCTTCCAGAGGAAAAGCCAGATCTCAAGGAGTATTTAGTGTTATTTGGTTTTTAATATATCAACTGTTATCCCAGCACTCGGGAGGCAGAGCCAGGCGGATCTCTGTGAGTTCGAGGCCAGCCTGGGCTACCAAGTAAGTTCCAGGAAAGGCGCAAAGCTACACAGAGAAACCCTGTCTCGAAAAACCAAAACAAAAAAAAAACAAAAAAAAACAAAAAAAAATATATCAACTGTTTCCTGCTATGAATTTCATGTGCACCCTCATAGCTTCCCCAAGAACTTCTAAGGTATTCGGATACAGTCACAAAGGCAAGGGTTCCTGTCTCCGGGCTTTCTGCTTTTCTTTTTTAGCATTAAAACCAGACATCTCCTTTAGCTACATCCAAGGACAAATGACAGACAGAAATAGCACTCTAGACCACCATCTGCCGGTCTCTTGAATTAAGGTAAATTCCATATGGAGACACTGCCTAGGTCAGGTGGACCTTAGGTACATAGCTTTGTTTCTTGTGCAAATTAAGCCCAGACCCTCCTTTTTATACAGCCTTAGTGGTATTTATACTAACGTTATAGACTCCTAACATTTTACCTAACCACTTTCAGGAATGTAGTTTGAGCACATAATTTCCCTTTTTATGATATATTAACTGATTTTAGCTCTTAGTTGACCTCCTCCCTTAACCACTCCCCTTTTGGGTTGTAAAAGAAAGCCTGACAGTCACTGACTGAGGAAAACTCTTGTTTACCTTTATGACCCTGTAAGAATTCAAGCCTGTGACCTTGCCTTAGCCAGAGCATTGCTATTGCCTGGGTATATAACTGTAAACCTCAGAGACTTGGGGGACTAGAGTGGAGAACTGGATGGAGAACTAGAAGGACAAGATGCGAGATGAGGAAGAGCCTGATGGGCAAGAACTAGGTGGGTAAGAACAAGATGAGAAAGACCAAGATGGGGCAGAACTAAGATGAAGAAATTAAGGTAGCACTTAGAGGGCACAGCAGAAAAATGTGGAATCAGGCAAGAAAGGAACTAAGTCCGAGAGCAGAAAAGAAGCTGTGTAGAGAGAAATGACTCAGAAGAATAGTGTGTGGACAAAGAGTTTCGTGTGAGTAGGTTTATTAGTGAACCCTTCAGATGAATCTGCTGCCGGTAGCGTCTCTTCTGGAATTCTGGGTGAAGGCTATCGAGGGTCGGGACCCTAATAGCTTTTGTTAATATAAGGGCTCACAATTATCTATAACTTCAGTTCCAACATTTCTTCTGACCTTCTCAGGTACCAGGCATGCACGTGGTACACATGCACACATGCAAGCAAAACAGCTATACACATACAAATAGAATAATTAAGTCTAGAAAGAAAGAATTGTAGCTGAGCAAGACCTGGAAAGCAAGTAGCTTCTTCCATGGTTCCGGCTCCAACTCCTCTCAGTGATGGAGCCTTTCTTCTCAAGTTGGTCCTTGTGCTGGCTAGTTTTATGTCAATTTGACCCAAGCTAGAGTTCATAACTGACTCTTGAATTCCATGACTACCAGCCTACATTCTATCTTTCATAAACTTCTGGGAGTAGAAAGGGGTTGAGGGCTTGGAAAAGGGGTTGAGGCTCGGTAAAATCTAACTGTGGTGTTTGCTGATTTCCGTGGTGTAAACACTCACTGATGCTGTTTCAGACTTCCTACACAGAAACCAAAGATATCATTGAGAAAGGAGTTCATTATGTAAAAATTTCACCATGTAGATGCAATACACATAAATAACCTCAGGAGCATAAATAATAGTGATAGTTTTTTTTAAATGGGCAGTAGTATATTGTCCTTATTTATTTACTTATTTATTTGTGTGTGTGTTTCCTATGCCCGTGTGCATGCACCAGCGCATGTACACACACACACACACACACACACACACACACACACACACACACACACACACACACACACACAGGGGGTGGGGGACACAGGGGAAGTCCTTCTCTATCCCTCCCCAATTTTATTCCTTGAAACAGGGTTGTGGAATATTTGTACACTGTGTGAGGATGTATTTCTGTGATTGGTGTAATAAAAAACTGAATGACCAATAGCTAGGCAGGAGACTTCTGGGCAGAGAAGAACACTGGGACGGAGAAAGGTGGAGTTGCCAGCCAGAAGCAGAGGAAGCAGGACATGCAGGAGGAGAGGTAAGAGCCATGAAACACATGGCAGGATGTAGATGAATAGAAACGGGTTAAGTTACAAGAACTAGTTAGGAACAAGCCTAAGCTATAGGACAAGCTTTCATAATAAGAAGTCTCCATGTCACTTTTGGGAGATGGCTGGCAGGACAGAGAAAGACTCGTTACACAGTGTCTCTCACTGAACCTAGATCTGGTGGGTACTTTGGCTAGGTCGGCAATCCAGCCAGCTCCGGCAAGCCCTTCTGTCTCCCCTCAGTCCCACACTCAGTGCTGAGGTTGCAGCTTAGCTCTTCACATGGGCACGGGGCACCTGAACTCATAAACATGTGCTTATGTAACACATGCCCTTGCCCACTGAGCTACCAACCCAGGTCTCAAGTGTCACAGGCTGGATTCAGTCCAGCTGTGGAGCTGAGGCCGACCTTGAACTCTTGATCCCTGGCCTCTGGCTCCCAAGTGCCTCAGTCATGCCTGTATTTTTAAATTTAAGTTTATAAAACTTGATTTTTAAAGAAGGCAAGTTTAATAATTAGCTTACAAATTTCCCAAAAATGACAAGCTGCTAAGAACAAGCTTCAAACTGTGAGTCCGAGAGAACTGAGCAAAAACTAAATTCTCAAAGGCAGGGACTTGACTCCTTCTGGCCATCATTTTATCACTTCCTGCGTATAGTGATCAACACGCAGCTGGAGCAAATAGCAAATAAGACAACCTGAAAGTCCTTATTCACAGTCCTAAGTCTGTGGCTCAGATACGGAAAACCGAAGCCCCAGGAAGCTTTCTATACTTCCTTTATGTGCTAGTTACAATCATCTACCACACTTTAGAGCTTTCCATAGTTTTCAAAATACATTCCTTCACTTGCTGCAGTTGTTGACTGAGTACCTGCTGTGTGCAAGGAACTTTCCTACGTGCCATCAGCACGTACGGAGACGGGGAAATAGTTCATCACCTGTGGAGCATTTAGTTGGGCAAACAGTCAAATAATTTCAGATGGGGGCTGGAGAGATGGCTCCGTGCATAAGAGAGCTTGCTGTACAAGCATGAGGGACCTAGTTTGGATCCCAGCACCCAAATGAAAAACCAGACATGGCCTCACATGGGCCTACAACCCCAGCATTGTAGTGGGTGGGACAGGAGGGTCACTGGGGCTTGCTGCCCATAAGCCTTTTATAGGTCCAGTGAGAGACTCTGTTTCAAAGAAATAAAGAGGAGAGAGGTAAAGCTGGCCACCAGACAGCCTCCTCTGACCTCTGCACATGTGCATCAACACCATAGACAAATTAATTGATAATGAAGTAAAAAGAAATTCATAAGTAACAATTCAGATGGTAAGACATGCCATGAAGAAAATAAATCAGAGTAATAGGTTAAGAGGCCAAGACATTTAGAGGATGTCAAAGGGCCTCTCTAAACTTATATTTGAGCCAGAGACCCAAGGAAGGTGAGCCTGTTCCTTACTAAGGGACAGCAAGCTCAAAAGCTCTGTGATGAAAATGCATTTGTAGGACCTGGAGAGATGACTCAGTGGTTAAAACCACTTGCTACTTTTGCAGAAGACCTAGGGTTAGGTTCCCAGCCACACATCGTGGTTCATAACTGTAATTCCAGTTTCAGGGGATCAGACACCCTCTTTTGGCTCCTCTGGGTATCAGGCACACATATGATGCACACACACACACACACACACACACACAATCATAAAATGAATAAATCATGCCTTTAATCCCAGCACTTGGGAGGCAGAGGCAGGTAGATCTCTGAGTTCCAGGCCAGCCTGGTCTACAGAGTGAGTTCTAGGACAGCCAGAGACACACAGAGAAATCCTGTCTCAAAAAGAGAGAGAGAGAGAGAGAGAGAGAGAGAGAGAGAGAGAGAGAGAGAGAGAGAGAGAGAGAGAGAATGAGAATGCATTTGCAGGTCAGTGAAAGAGCCGGAACACCTATGTAACCTGGATGTACAGAGCAATGGGTGTGTGGTAGGTCAGTTCAGGGGGACTGGCAGGGGCCAACCACCAGACAACACTGAGGAGCAGAAGGGCTGCTGGTCTGAAGCAACACTAGACATTGAGGACTTTTCTTGTTCTTTCATATCTGGGTGGAGACAATTGATACCACCCTAGGAAAGAGTCAAGGGAACTGGCCTAAATGTGCTGTGGGATGATCTGTATGTCAAATGTGTTGCTGATTGGTCAATGAATAAATCACTGATTGGTCAGTGGCCAGGCAGGAAGTATAGGCGGGACTAACAAGGAGGAGAATAAAGCTGGGAAGTGGAAGGCTGAGTCAGAGAGACACTGCCAGCCGCCACGATGACAAACAGCATGTGAAGATGCCGGTAAGCCATGAGCCATGTGGCAAGGTATAGATTAATGGAAATGGATTAATTTAAGCTACAAGAACAGTTAGCAAGAAGCCTGCCACGGCCATACAGTTTGAAACCAATACAAGTCTCTGTGTTTACTTGGTCGGGTCTGACGGCTGTGGGACTGGCAGGTGAGAGAGATTTGCCCTGACTGTGGGCCAGGCAGGAAAACTCAAGCAACAAATGGCGCCCAACGTGGGGCAAAAGTTTCCACCTAAAACCTGAGAAAAGATTATAAAACGGAGCTAAAAACAGTTCCTAATTGTCTCTCTCAAATGAGCGGCAGCTGCTGGTTTGAGCTACTGGTGGGTTCCTAGCGAGTGCGCTCGACCTGCCGCCGTATGGCGGGAATGAGGCCTCTGCAAGTGGCACATTAAGCTGCATTGTGGATTTAGCCTTTGCTAGTACAAAACAAAAAAAGAGGTTTCTGGGCTACACGCTGCTTGGATAAAAGCATAGACCCACGATAGCTCCCAGAGCTGGTGGAAAACGTAACACCACCATGTTGGGAAGCTGAGGTGGATGGAGCCAGCAGCCACAGCTGCTGCAGCTTAAAGCAATAGATTCACAATAAGACAGATTCAGATATAATAGTTTAAAATGTGTGTAAAATATACGTAGGCTTGAAAGAGACAAAAAAGGTGATATATACAGTATAGAAACAAATACATAGTTTTAAAAAATAAAGTCTTTAAAGAGACAGTAAAATTAATATAAAAAATAAGCCATGTGAAGATGAATATTACACAGAGAATCTGGATTATGTTGTCTTTGATATTCGTAACTGAAGAAAAACAGTTGATTGTAAAAGCTGTTCAGTTATGCCAAAATGTAAATTTTAAAGGTACCTTGACTTCAAAATTTAGATATAAGGATATGTTACTTTGGAAAAGAGGTCCTGCTTTTGTTTCCACAGAAAGCCAGAGGCTATGGATTTGTTCCAGATTAAGACACATCAGGTTTGACCAGCCAAGACCCCCTGAAAGGTCTCTGATGACACCATGGCCCAGATGATCCAACATCCAGAACCGTTTCAAGGCAACTGGCTCAGACGATACACCCTCATGGACTACTCCATAACCCTAAAATATTCTTTGTGTCCCCATAAGATACAGCGCCCCCCTCCAGCAGGAAGTAGTAAGAGAAGCTACGCCCAAATTCCCAAATATACCAAGCTGACTTTGGAGATGTGTAAAGGTTAAAACCTTCCTTTTTAAGAAAAGAAAAGGGGAAGTGCTGTGGGATGATCTGTATGTCAAATGTGTTGCTGATTGGTCAATAAATAAATCACTGATTGGCCCGTGGCCAGGCAGGAAGTGTAGGCGGGACAAGAGGAGAATAGAGCTGGGAAGTGGAAGGCTGAGTCAGAGAGACACTGCCAGCCGCCACGATGACAAACAGCATGTGAAGATGCCGGTAAGCCACGAGCCATGTGGCAAGGTATAGATTTATAGAAATGGATTAATTTAAGCTGTAAGAACAGTTAGCAAGAAGCCTGCCACGGCCATACAGTTTGTAAGCAATATAAGTCTCTGTGTTTACTTGGTTGGGTCTGAGAGGCTGCGGGACTGGCAGGTGATAGAGATTGGTCCTGACTGTGGGCCAGTCAGGAAAACTCAAGCAACATAAATGTTTGTGTTTCCAGACTCATTCATGCAAGTCCTAACTCCCATCAAAAGGTAGGGTGAGCACTCCAGGGAGATGATGAGCTCACCAGAGTGGAGCCTTCATAAACGGGGCCGTGCCTGCATCAGTTCCGTGTCTCACTGCTGAGACGTAGCACCTGACAAACCCTTAAGGAAGGAAGGGCTGATTTTACCACACACTCTGGGGTAGGGGGGAATCATGCGAGCACAGACTTGAGGTGGGTGCTCACTTTCCATCCAAAAAGGCAAGAAGGAGAGAGGTGTGAGTGTGTGTGTTCAGCTTGTTTTCTCCTTTTTATTCAGCCTGGAACCCTACCAGTGGAACTGTGCTCCCCAAAACCCCCACCCTTAGAATAGATCTTACTACTTCAATTAACCTAAACTAGATAGATATTCCTCACAGCCAATCCAGAGATTGATTCCCATGGTAGTTCTAAATCATATTCCTCACAGCCAATCCAGAGATTTGTTCCCATGGTAATTCTAAATCCCAGCAAGTTGACAAGATAATGAGCTGACAAGACGACTCAGCAGGAAAAGGAAATTTTCACCAAGCCTGATGACCAGAACCCACATGGTGGAAAGAGGGAACTGACCCCCATGTGTTGTCCTCTGACCTCCACAAGTACGCTGTGGCTTGCATACCCATACACATCCTCACTCAAATATGAGAGAGAGAGAGAGAGAGAGAGAGAGAGAGAGAGAGAGAGAGAGAGAGACAGAGAGAGAGAGAGAGAGAGAAAGGAAGAAAGGAATGCAAAATAAAGATTCATCATCACAGTGCCTATGACAACATGAGATGCAGGTATCCTGAATGATCTGTTAGAGTTTTCAAGTGCAGGTCCTGATGGTAGGCAGTCTTGAGTGTTACTTTGAAGTGGTCTCAACGTGTCCAAGTGTCCAGGCAGGACAAACTATCCTTGAGTCCAGGACCAACGCGGAGGTCTTTTGCTCTGGTAATTTTCCTGGACAAGGCTTATGAATCATGACTAATGTCCTGTTTTTTTATTTCCTGTTCTGTGCTAAAAAACACCCTCAGAAAAGCAACCTAGTGGAGAAAGGCTTTCTTTGACTTACAATTCCAGGTTACAGTCCATCATTGTGGGAGATCAAGGTAGTGGGAGCTCAAAGCGGTCATGCTACATCTCCAGTCAAGAAGAGAGAACAGTGAATTCGTACATGTACGTGAGTGCTCAGCTCCTCCTCCTTTCCATTAGTCCTGGACCCCACCATGAAATGGTGCTGCCAGCATCCAAGGTGGGGCTTCTCACCTCAACTGACCCAATTAAGAAAATCCTTTATAGACCGGGGGGGGGGGGGGGGGTGGTGGTGGTGGTGGTGGTGGTGGTGGTGGTGGTGGTGGCGGCGGCGGCGGCGGCGGCGGCGGCGGCGGCGGCGGCGGCGGCGGCGGCGGCGGCGCACGCCTTTAATCCCAGCACTGGGAGGCAGAGCCAGGCGGATCTCTGTGAGTTCGAGGCCAGCCTGGTCTACAAAGTGAGATCCAGGAAAGGCATAAAGCTACACAGAGAAACCCTGTTTCAAAAAACCAAAAAAAAAAAAAAAAAGAAAGAAAGAAAGAAAGAAAAAGAAAAAGAAAATCCTTTATAGGCATACAAGCCAACCTGTAATTTCTCACTGGGCTTCCCTTCCCAGGTGGTTCTGTATTATGCCAAGTCAGCAATCAAAACTCACCATCACAGTGAGCAACAAAGGGATGGTTCAGTGTCTACCACTTCTCGGTCTTGGTGGGCTCCGTTCCATATGTCCCAGGGGAGGGCCATGTCTGGTGACACCAATAGGTATAGTGGGTAGCTGTTCCAGCTTTGACCTGGAAGTACTGCCCCTATTGAGACTTCCAGTAACTATCATTGCCTATGAGGCAGGGTGGAAAGAGGAACCCTTAAGACCCGAGAGCCAGATGTGCGGGTTCTCTTGGTTCCTGGATCCTGGACGCTGGAGGTAGACCGAGCAGAGTTCTCCAGAGAACACCACTGGACTGCATTACACCTTTCCCGGACCCTGTAACCTATCCCTTCACTTGTGAGTTACCCCACAAAATAAATCTCCCTTTTAACTACGTGGAGTTGCCTTAATACTTCAACCAATAAATAGGTCTGTGTTTCTCCTTTGGTTTGATACATTCACAGGTGTAATTCTTTATTGGCACAAATAAACCACCAGTTTGTGCCTCCTGGTATGCTGGCAGATGGGGTTTACCTGTGTAAACAAGATGTAGAATAATTCTGTCTTTAGCCCTTCTACTCCAAATGGAGTAACTCCGGTTAAAACAGTAGCTTTCAAATGGAATAACAAATATACTTAAAACAAAGAAGTCCAAGATCATCCTTGTCTACACAGTGAGTGCGAGGCCAGCCTGGGAATATGTGAGACCCTAGGGTGAGGGGGAGCGCTCTTTTCCTACAAAGCCCATCTTGGCAGTCCGTTTATACATATGGTTGGTGGTAGTCTCAGGCTTCTCCCAGCTGATGATCAACAACCACAGAATTGGGGGTGGGGGATATCTTCCCAAAGCAGGTGGGCAGATGACGCACACTTGATCCCTACCAACCTAGTCATACGGTATTTTTCAGTTTTTTTTTTTTTAATCTCAAGAACAAAGGTCATTATGTCTAGGGTTATTCTTATCACTGATTGGCTTATGCCTATGCTATTTATATCGCAAAGGGCAGGCCAGATGGGACAGCTGCCCCACGGCCCTGTTGCTGATTGCCAAACGCACGGTAAGGAATGGAAACACACTTGGCACTCCACTCCAGTTCTCCACCAACTGTCAGATGTCTATTTCACGGTCTTCTGGCCCTGGACTTTCAGTCTCAGACCAAGCTACCCATACTGAACAGAGGCAGGGAAAGTGTGTTGAGCTGGGGATTGAATATGAGTGGTTGATTGGTGGCAGGTTTTTCCATTTGGGTCATAAAATACTTTATCACAGATGGGGAATCATGCCCCAGGTGGCTTTGCTAGTGAGCACCCAGGCTACTCTCCACCTGTTATTCCGGTGTTTTGATTTACTCTGGACGTTTTGCTGATAATGAGAATCCACCTCTAGTGGTGAAATAAACCATGGAGACACAATAGAACTCACTAGTATTAGCCTCTCATTTAGAAACCGGGCCCCTGGGGCTGGAGGGATGGCTCAGAGGTTCAGAGCACTGGCTGCTCTTGCAGAAGGCCTAGGTTGGGCAACCAGCACCAACATGATGGCTCACAACCATCTGAAACTCCAGTTCCAGGGGATCTGACACCCTCTTCTGGCCTACCTAGGCACCAGATACACAAGTGGTACATAGACATGCGTGCAGACCAAACATCCATGCCCATGAAGCAAATAAATCTTTTTTAAAAAATTGAAAATGAAATCACTTTAAAAAATTAAAAATTGTATACCTAATTCTCAAATGGACATACATATTATAAATATAGCCACCTCTATCATCTCCCATTACATCCCAGTCTCCTCGATAGTATATTTAATTACTGTTACTTTATGCTCCTCGATAGTATATTTAATTACTGTTACTTTATGCACCATAGTTTTAGGATAGTCCTATCTTCTTTCCTAAACTTTTACTTATTTTTCAGCATTTTTTCATACTCATTCCTGGTCAAGAGATCCTAACAGCCAGATTCATTTACCCAATTTAATCAAAGAAAAGGCCTAAATTTATAGCTCATTCATATTTAGACTGTTTAGAAAAATGCAAATCAACTTAAAACATTTATCAAATATGGATGTCAGAGGATAGCCTTGCATGTTGGTCCTTAATCCCTACCTTTTTTTTGAGACAGAACCTCTTTGTTGTTCCCACTAGCTCGCAGGGATTCTCCTGTCTCCACACACTTCCTCACTGTAGGAGCAAAGACGTTAAAGATTTGATGCCGTGCCAGGCTTTATGTGGTGGGGCAGGAGATTTGATCTCAAGCCCTCACAGTTGTGGGGCAAGTGCTCTGTCCACTGAGCCGTCTCCTCTGCCCCAGTCGCAGGAGTATTTTTGTTGCCATTTACTTATTTAGTATTTATTTAGGGCTAATGCCATAGCACGCATGAAGTCAGAGACAACTTGTAGGAGGCTGCTTTTTCCTTGCACCGTGTGAGTCCCACGGATGAACTCAGGTCATCAGGTGCAGAACCAAGTGCCTTGACCCACTGGCCATCTTGCTGCCCCTCCCCCAGGCACAGTTTTAACTCAGATGAAAACTTTATCCTTCCATGCATCTGGATAGCCAGGTAAACCAGATAGAAAGCAACTTTCTGAGAATAGTTTGAAGCCGGGTGTGGTGGTGCTCGCCTTTAATCCCAGCACTCTGGAGGCAGAGGCAGGTGGATCTCTGAGTTCAAGACCAGCCTGGTCCACAAAGTGAGTTCCAGGACAGCCAGGGCTCCACAGAGAAACTGTGTCTCATAAAGCACACACACACACACACACACACACACACACACACACACACACACACACACTAGCTTGAAGTTGCCATCACTGGTCCCCTGGGTACAGAAGTTTATATGATGGAAACTGACCTAAAATAACGATATTTAATTTTAAATATCCTCCATATTTAAAGTGGGAAACAAAGTGTTCCAGATGCCTGAAAGGATCTGCTGAACAGAACTTTAAGTGGGCTTGATTTTAGCCCCCTCCAGGAAGACACCCTAACACAAACAGGCCAAGAGGTAAATCTTGGCAAAAGTTGTTTTGTTTTCATCATTTTGCTTTTGAAATGTATTGTGAAATATTATTTTAAAGTGTGTTGCATTTTTTTCCTGCTGCTTTTGTTAATAATGCAAAGATGTGTTACGTTTGTTTGATTAAGTAAAATTAACCTGCGGGCAGGAGGCTGAATCAGCAAGTAGCTGACAGGAAGTGGTAAGAAGGAACCACATGTAGCTAGGGTTCTTAAGTGGGGGCTGAGAGAAGGATGCTGGGTTTTTTGCAGGCTAAGGGAGAAAGTTAGCTACTTGCTATTCAGCCCCTCTGAGAGAGCAGAATTCCACCTCAGCCTTTGAATTTTGAGTTCTTTAGAGGGATAGAGAATTAGATAAGTTCCCTTAGTAGCTTTGAAAGAGTCAGTGCCTGAGGGAACAGAATCCCCTCAGGCTGCGGCCCTTGCGGCTGAACCCTTGCTAGTAGCAGCAAAGTTGCAACCTCTGATTAGGACAACTGTTGCTTAAAAGGCAGCCACAGTTATAAAGAAAAACAACAGGAATGTGTCTTAGTTACTTTTCTATTGTTGTGATAAGACACCATGACTAAGGCAACTTATAGAAGTAAGAGTTTATTTGGGGCTTACAGTTTCAGAGGGTGAGTGTCTTAGTTAGGTTTTCATTTCTGTGAAGAGACACCATGACCACAGCAACTCTTATAAAGAAAACATTTAATTGAGATGACTCATTTACAGTTTAAAAGGTTCAGTCCACTTCATCATGAAGGGGATCATGGCAGCATTCAGGCAAATGTTGTGCTAGAGATGAGGGTGCTACATCTTGCAGGCAACAGGAAGTCGACTGAGACACTGGGCAGTTATCCTGAGCATAGGAATCCTCAAAGCCTTGCCCCCACAGCGACACACTTCCTCCAACAAAGCTACACCCACTCCAACAAAGTCATACCTCCTAATAATGCCACTCCCTGTGAGATTATGGGGGGCAATTACATTCAAATCAACCATCATGGCAGTGGGCAGGCAGGCTAGAAGAGTAGCTGAGAGTTACACACAAGCTGAGAGACACACAGATACACACATCTGATCCACACACACGAGGCAGAGAGAGCTAACTCAGAATGGTTTGGGCTTTTGAATCCTCAATGCCCACCTCCAATGACACATCTCATCAACAAGGCCACACCTCCTAATCCTTCCCAAACAATTCTACTAACTGGAGACCAAATGTTCAAACATATAAGTCTAGGGAGGGTCATTCCCATTCAAACCACCACAAAATGCAAGCCAATCTATTGTCACTCCTTACCCAATTTAGCAGCCCAAACCAGGGCATTATCTCTTTTAATACAACCCTGACTACTTCTGAGGGCATTTCCATGTCGGTGGATATGAAAATGTGTCTAATTTCCAGGGATGATAGGCATTCAGTAGTTGATTTGTTGTGTCATACTCTCATCTGTTTTGGCCAAGTTTTTGCATGTTGATGAATGACCAGAAAGACATACCTAAAATCTGTGCAGGTTTTCACCTTCTTCCTGGCTGACACTTGTAGGGTCGTTGTCAACACTGAATTTTGCCTTTATTGCTGATGTCTCAGCAGAGGTTTTTGCCTTTATCCCTTGGTCAGTCAAGGCATATAGCCCATATGGTATAACCCAGAGCCCACACTCTTGTTCCAAGAAGTTCCATCCAA
This sequence comes from Peromyscus californicus insignis, assembly GCF_007827085.1. Taxonomy (NCBI): domain Eukaryota; kingdom Metazoa; phylum Chordata; class Mammalia; order Rodentia; family Cricetidae; genus Peromyscus; species Peromyscus californicus. The sequence continues at coordinate 76,428,686 of NW_026294447.1, forward strand.
CAGTGAAAAGTCCCCTGCCTGATTGATTTGCCAGGGCAGTCCTGTTGTACTAGGCTAAGTCCACAGTTTTTAAACAATTATGACTTCAAGCAGCAGTCATATGAAGTGTACTATAGACTGATATTTGCCTGTCATTTTAGCTCTTTTTTTTTGGGGGGGGGGAGTTCGTACAGGGTTTCTCTGTGTAGTTTTGGTGCCTGTCCTGGATCTCGCTTTGTAGACCAGGCTGGCCTCGAACTCACAGAGATCCGCCTGGCTCTGTCTCCCAAGTGCTGGGATTAAAGGTGTGCACCGCCACCACCCTGCTGTTGTTTTAGCTCTTAGCCAATTAGCACCACTTTGCTCTAAAAGTCAGTACCTGGTGGATAAAAATTATTTTTTAATGGATGTGTGTATGAATGCATGTGTGAAGGGCATGTGTGTGGGTGTGTACACAGCTAGAGGTTGACTTTGGGTGTCTTCCTCTTTCACTCTCCACTTACACAGAGAGGCAGGATCTCTCACTTGAGCCCCAGGCTTGCTGATTGAGCTAAGCCAGCTTGCTCCAGGGATTCCCCTTGTCTCTGCTGCCTCTTCTACTGGACATGGGAATCTGAACTCTGCTGTTTACACTTGTTGTGGCAAGTGCTTTCCCTGCTGAACCATCTCCCCAGGTCCCCAGGGTGAAAAGTTTAGCATCCAGTAAATTGCAGTGAAGGGCAGCTGTAGCTCAGCCATGGGAACCATCCTTCTGCCGCTTTCCGAGCCGTTTGAAGTAAGTGGTAAGCTTACTTCAATTAACTGGGGAACATCCCCTAGCGTTTGGATCAGCATTCCAGTCCAACTTGTTGCCTCTTGTCCAGCTAATGAGCATGGGTTCACTTTAATAGACCGGAGTCCAAACCCTTTAAAGCTTTATGGAATGGCACACTATTAGTTTATAACTGCAGTCTTAAATCTAGCAAAAATCCAGCAATACCAAGGAAATCTAACAGTCCTCTAGTGGTTGAAGTCTTTTCTTCCTCCTCCTCTTCCTTCTCCTTCTTCTCATCCTCCTCTTCTTCCTCCTCCTCATTAAGTAGTCTGTCTATTCCATTTGATTTTTACCTCTGTTCTTTCTTCTACATCATAAATTCTCAGGTTTGGCCTTTCATGTATCACAGACTTCTTGGAAATAATCATTCATGCTCCTCAATTATTTTCCTTATGTATGTCTGTTTTCTTGATTTTTGTCTTCTATTCCTGAAATTAATTCTTCTGCATGATCTTGTCTGCTAATAGTGATATCTGTTATGGTTTTTATTTGCTTGATGATCTCCTTCATTTCAAGTGTCTGTCTGTTTGTTTTTCAATGTTTCAACCTTCTTGCAAAAATTTTCCTTCATATTTTGGATGCTCATTTCCAATTTACCAATTGCTATGTTCTCTTTGAAGACTGTCTTGTCAAAGTCTTGGATTGATTTCCTAAATCAACGCATCTGTTTGTCTGACTTTTGTATGTATGTGTTCAATAATTCTTTTGAATAGTAAGTAACACTCTAAATTTATTTTCAAACATTCCAGCTATCTCTGTAACTTTGGAATCCCTTCCAGGGGAATTGATCAGTTGATGATGGGTCATGAATGGTAATTGTGTCATGTTTTTTGTGTTCTTTGTCATGTTTTACATATCTGTTGGAGTGGGTTTGTTTTAACTTCTTCTTCTTCTGGGCCTATTGGGATATTCTGGTTTCTGTAACTCATCCTAGAGGACTGGTGAAACTTGGTATTGACTGTCAAATGAGTTAATGATGTGATCCTGTCTTTATGTGCCATTATGACTAAGGGGCTGGACATTCAGCACCAAGGTGACCAGATGGAGTCACAACCTTGGTCACAGCTTGGGTTCCGTGAACCTGATGGCGGCAGGATACAAAACTTCAGACCCAATAAAGTCTGTCTATGCTCCAGGGGCTGTGGTGAGTGCCACAGGCCCAAAGTAAACTCTGGAGCGATAACAGAATAGACTCCAGGTCCTGAAGTGACCCTTGGAACCTCAGAAATCAAAGCCCTACATCCATAATGACCTCAGAGACCACTGGAACCAAAGCTCCTGTCTTTGTGGGACCCTGAGCCCACTGGAGTTGAAGCTAAGGTCCTGCACGGACCTCTGAGGCCATTGGACTGAAGTCCTGGTGACAAGAGGCCCTCTGGTTCTGCAAGAGTGGAAAGGCTGAGCACCGATTCTCTCTGATCCTGCAGAATCTGGAGGCCTGGTCCTACGTCTTTCCATATGTAACATTTTTTTTTCTCTTTATCCAAAAGTGATGTTCATGCTGTGACTGCCATCTCCAGAGAAAAGATATTTTTAAAGGGAGAAACGTATGGGCTGGATAAGTGGCTCAGAAGTTAAGAGTACATATGGGTTGCTCTTGCAAAGGACCTGAGTTCAATTCCCAGCACCCACATCAGGTGCATCACAACCACTTGTGACTCGAGCTCCAGGCCTCCTTGGGCACCTGTGCTTATGTGCACATACCCATACACAGCTGCATACATATCATTAAAAATAATAAACAAATAAATGTTAAAAAGAGAGAAACATGTGCCCCTCCCCTTTGGCTATCAGAGTATTGACAATGGACCCAAAAGAATTAAAATTTCCTCAGGAATCCCAAGCTGGACGAAGGGAAAAGCAGAAACCCTGGTACCATTTGAAGGAGAGACTAGCTTTGCAGGAAGAGATTTTACACAGTTTTGACAACTTAAATTAGCAAGCACATATTTCCTGGCTTTTGTTTTAGCCTATCATTGTAACACTGCTACAGAAAAGGCAAAAAGAAACTGCATGAATTACTTTTCTATTGCTGCGATAAAACAACATAACCAACCAAACGGCAGTGGCGCACGCCTTTAATCCCAGCACTCGGGAGGTAGAGCCAGGCAGACTCTGTGAGTTCGAGGCCAGCCTGGACTACAGAGCGAGATCCAGGACAGCCACCAAAACTACATGGAGAAACCCTGTCTCAAACCACCCCCCCCCCCAAAAAAAACACGCAGCATAACCAAGGCAACTGGTAAAAGGGGTTTATTTGAGCTTAAGCTTCCAGAGGGTCAAGAGCCTATGGGGCAGGGAGAGCTGGCAGCAAGTGACAGGCAGGCATAGCAGCAGGGGCACGCTGGCGAACAGAGGGAGCCAACTGAGAGTAGGGCAAGGTCCGAAGTTCTCCAAGTCTGCCCCCGTCACACACTTCTTCCTGCAAAGACACACCAGTACCACCAACTGGGGACCAAGGATTCAAATGTCCGAGACTATGGGGGCATCTCATTCAGCCCTCCACAGACGCCAACAGTCTGGCTCTCTCAGGTTTGGCCAAACTGTAAATAAGTCATTTTCCTTTACCACTTTGTCTCCTCGCTTCTTTTAAGAAGCAGTAGGTTTGTAAACACGAGGTCCTCCTGTGTTTGGAGAGCCAGGCAGGAGGTAGGCCATAGGTGATCAACAGCTCTCTGTGGCTGGACTTCAGGGAAGCCCCAGCTGTGGAAATCCGTCTCAGGATCTCTGACGCTTGGATGTTTGCTGCTAAAAATGTGTGGTGATGAACTGGTGAAGACGAGGGGCCCTTTTGGATTTGTGAGCTGGTTTTATTTGCAAAGAGGACTCTAGTTCTCCAGGGTTATGATTTGGAGAATACCTGGCAAATTTTTACCATCTAAATCTTAGTCTGTTTTGTGCTTTTGATGCCTTGCAAAGAAGGTTGGTTTCTAATAACTGTCATTTTTTAAAAAAGATTGTTTTGAAATTTTATGTATATGAGTGTACATCGAGTTGTTCTGTCCCACCAGTCAGCTCTGTCCCACCAGCTGGCTCCCAAAAAAACACACAGAGACTTATTAATTATAAAAGCTCGGCCAGTAGCTTAGGCTTATTACTGACTAGCTCTTACAACTTAAATTAACCCATATTTCTTATCTACGCTCTACCACATGGCAGTACCTTTTATTTTATTTTATTTTTTTAGCACAGCATGTTTATCTCCTGCTGCTTCTGCGTCTCACTGGTGACCCCCTCCCCATCTCTGCCCTTCTTCTTCCCAGTGTCCTCTCAGTTTGACTCTCTAGCCAAACTGCTTCCTGTTTATCTATTGGCCAGTCAGCTCTTTACTAACAATGAGAGCAACACATCTTCACAGTGTAGAGAAGGATATTCCACAGCATATGAGTATTTTGTCTGAATATGTATTGAAGTAGAAAAAATTCCTTCTGATCAATAGAGTCTCTAGTCTGTGTGGAGATATAATGTACCAGTTGGATGGGTCAATCTCCTGGCCAAAGGACCACACTTGGGAAGGCAGGCTCCCCTTAAGCCATGTTAAAGAGATAGGTTTTTAGCTTAGTTTGGCATTTATCTTTAGATTTTGGTTTAATGCTTATCTCTCTGTGTGTTTGAGGCATGAGAACTATTTGGATTCTTCTTGAGTCATTTTGAAGTACCAGTTCTTTAATAAGCACTATTATTAATTATGAAAATCATTAATGAGAGGTTTTAGCATTAATGAGAATTATTCAGAAAAGCATAACTTTTCTGCTCTTTGTTTGTTTGTTTGTTTGGTTGGTTTTTTGAGACAGGGTTTATCTGTGTAGCCTTGGAGCCTGTTCTGGATCTCGCTCTGAAGACCAGGCTGACCTTGAACTCACAGAGATCTGCCTGCCTCTGCCTCCCAAGTGCTGGGATTAAAGGTGTGCGCCACCACCGCCCAGCCACTTTCTCTTTTCTAAGAATGCTTTCCTTAACATTTTGGGTTTACCCAACATTTTGAGCTTCTTTACTCTTTCTCTAAAGCTGCCTTCCCTGCCATGAGGCTGCTTCTCTACCATGCATCAGACCTCCACGACAGTTTAAATAGCATAGTTCCCCTCACCCACTCTATTCTAGGAGTAGGAAAACTGATGTTTACAGTTTGCCTGCCAGAGGGGCTTTTCTTTTAAATGCTAATAAAATTATCCTGAGCTTCCATTTGAGTCTATTTTAAAATTATTTTATTAATGAGAATAAGAACTGTAAGACAGGCACCCAGTTTCCCCTGTATCACCTGATAACCATGAAGGGACCTCAAAATTCCAAATCTGTATGTGCACCACATGTGTGTCTGGTACCTTTGGAGGCTGGAAAAGAATATTAGATCCCCATAGAACTGGAGTTACAGATAGTTGTGAACTACCATGCGAATGCTGGGAACCAAACTATGTCCCCTGCAAAACCGACAAGTACTCTCAACCACTGAGCCAATTCTTCAGTTCCAAATGGCTCAACAGGTAAAGGAGTTTGCTCCCAAGCCTGATGGCTCAAGTTTACGCCCATGTGAGTAATGATCTCATATGGAACTATATCAGAATATACTCCGTTCTTGGATAGAAGGAACTCTAGCGGCTTGTCTCAGAGGTACATCCCTTGGTGTTGGGACTTCCCAAGACATATTAAGAGGGGAACTCCGGGCCGGGCGGTGGTGGCGCACGCCTTTAATCCCAGCACTCGGGAGGCAGAGCCAGGCGGATCTCTGTGAGTTCGAGGCCAGCCTGGGCTACCAATTGAGCTCCAGGAAAAGGCGCAAAGCTACACAGAGAAACCCTGTCTCAAAAAACAAAAAAAAAAAAAAAAAAAAAAAGAGGGGAACTCCATCCCCTGGTGACTCCCTGGGAAGCAATTCCCAGTAATCACCACACATCACTGACCTTAAACAAATTCCTTCATATTAGCTCTTCATTTAGCAATGAGATGAGCCTATAACCTAAGATTCCATCTATCCCGAGAATTTCTAAAACTAACCAATGTGCCTGTGGCTACTTCCTCTTTACTGTATTTTAAAAAATTCATTGCATGATAAAAATTACTATTCTTTGTATGTCTAATCTAAAATGTGATTTCTGGATTGGGGCCAGGATGGTCACCTGACTGTATCCCACTCCCACACTACTGCCTCTTGAAAACCTGGTGTGGCCTAACCAAACTGTAGATACTAAAATGTTGATTTTTGATCTTCTAGGTAGATAGCCTTAATCTGGTGCTTTTAAATGTCAGTTCTGAACATTGAGGCTGGAAAAGAAAAAGGAAATCTTGCTGTGGGTTTATAAGATTGATAACAATGATTTACAACAAAAATGTAAAATAAAAGCAGATGACTTTATTATAAGTATAATTTGGATTTAACTCTGTGTTCAAAGATCTGTTAAATCTATCCTGCCTTACAAATTTAGATCCTCTTCTTTCTTAACAATTTTTTAAAGACTTATTTATAATTTTATGTATATGGGTACTTTGTCTGTATGTACATCTGCACATCAGAAGAGGGCATTGGATCTCATTGTAGACTACTGTGAGTCACCATGTGGGTGCTGGGAATTGAACTCAGGTCCTCTGGAAGTATAACCAGTGCTCTTAACCACTGAGCCATCGTTCTAGCTCCTCTTTTTAAAATTCTTTCATTATTTATTTTATATGTATGGGTGTTTTGCCTGCATGTATGTCTGTATACCATATGCATCCCTGGTCCCATGGAGGTCAAAAGAGAGCATTGGATCCCCTGGAGCTAGAGTTACAGACAGCTGTGAGCCATCATGTGGGTGATGAAACTGGAACCCAGGTCCTCTGGATGAGCATCCAGTGTGCTCTTAACCATTGAGCCATCACTCCAGCCACCTTGTTTATTTTTTGACAGTCAAGGGTAACAGAAAATGAGAGGACATAGAAATGATTTCTATTAGGTAGGCATGGTGTCTTAGTCACTTTTCTATTGCTGTGATGAGACATGACCAATGAAACTTAAAGAAGAAAGAGTTTATTGGTGACTTACAGTTTCAGAGGTCAAGTCCATGGCCATCATGGAAGGGAGCATGACAGCAGGCAGGCAGGCATGACACTGGAGCAGTAGATGAGAGTTCACATCTTATCACTGCCTGGAGGACCAGCCTCCAGCAGCACAGGGCTTGAAGGGAAATCCATAGAGCCAGCACGTACTAGACTTTTCTATCTGAGTACGTTAGGGATAAAGACACTCACACTCTCTCGATAGTTTCTTTCTTTATTTTCTATTCTTCATTTTGTGTTCTACAATCTCTTTTCTTATCTCTATCCAGAAATGTCCCTTCTGTCTCTCTTGAGGTTTTCCTTCTCCTGCTAACTCTCTTGATGTTCTCCTCCTAATTCTCTCATTCTTGATATTTTCCTTCTAACCCATTTTAACTCTATTCTTTCCCCTTACAGTTTATATATTCCAGCAAAATCTTTCAGGCAATATAAAAATTACAATGTGGTCACATTCTGTTTTTCAAGGGAATGATTACAATGAGTTTAAGTAAAACACAGCATGTTTTCTGTATCCCTTACATGATAAAACATTTTACATATTACACGTGAAAAACAAATTATCCCAAGAACCCACGTACATTCATACCCAAGCAACTTGTTATAGATTAACTGTGTAGGTAAGCAGGATATTCTTCTCGGTCAGGTCTTTTACTGGTAGGCTGCATTTTGCAGTTACAAATAAAAATATTTATTTGTATTTTATAAATAAAAATATTTATTTTATTACTGGACAAACTACTCCCCCAACTTAAAACATGACCAAGTCTTCAGGTTAAAATGTTGAACTCCACGTGGTAGGATTGCTTGATGACCCACAATTCAGTATAAACTGTCTTGTCATTGTGTGAATCCTTACAGACCCAGTTTTGTTCTCCTCCAGTGTCTTCTCTTGGAGTTGTACCTTATTTTGTTACCAGTTTTCATCCGAATCCACTGAGGAATAGGACAATTTTGCTTTTGTTTCTTGGCCAGGAATCACTTGATCCTGAAAGTCTTGTGAGAAGACATGGTGAGAAGCCAAGTCAGGAGCCCACCGCACGATGGAGGAGGAAAGGAGAAGAGGAGGTTCCGACCAGAAGAACACGATTAGAAGACCAAAAGGTAATCTTATAAGGAATCTTAAAGGAACCACAAACCTAAACTTTTATATATCAAAAACAACAGTCAGCTCTACTTTAAACCTTGAGGGTGTGTAGCATGAATCTCTAAAGGTCTTATTAATAAAAACAAACCCAGAGCCAGGTATTGGGGTGAATGCTGGAAGATCAGAGAAGCAGAACAAGCCACAGCTACCTCACCTCACCAGTTCCTCAGCTGGTCCTGTTTCCTCAGACTGGAAGCCTCTGTGTCCTCATCCAAATGGGTCTCAGCTGAACTGCTGCTCAAAAGCCTAAAAGCTTAACCAGCTCTAGTCCCTTGTCCTCACGCCTTATATACCTTTCTGCTTTCTGCCATCACTTCCTGGGATTAAAAGCTCACTTCCAGGGATTAAAGATGTGTGTCACCATGCCTGGCTGTTTACAGTGTGGCTTTAAACTCACAGAGGATCTCTGCCTCCCAAGTGATAGGATTAAAGATGTGTGTGTCACCATTTTCTGGCCTCTATATCTAGTGGCTGTTCTGTTCTCTGACCCCAGATAAGTTTATTAGGGTGCACAATATTTTGGGGAACACAATACCACCACAAGGGTGTATACCCACTCATCAATAATTTTTTTATATAAGGAAATTGAGGGCAGAAATGGGTACAAGGAATTAATCATCACCTTTGGTCATCAACCAATCCTAGCAAGAAAAGTGCATCAACTAGTAATAATGGGGTTACTTTGTTCTTGTTCCCTGACCTTAATGAGTTCCTCATTTAACTATGTGCCTTTCTAAAACTTTAGATTGTCTTCTTGGGTTTTTCACCCCAAAGCTATTTGACAAAAACATCTTAGTCTAACTTTAAGTTATTTTCAAAGCTTTGTTTCAGCTATGAATGCACTCTGTGAACACATCTCCCAACATTGAGATTAGAAGAATTTAAGCTAGCTGGGCTACTGGGACTCAATTGTTTTTCTTAATCATTAACCTAAGCCACAGTCTATACAGCTCCTCAACTAAAAACTCATGTGTTGTAGCAGTGTGACACTTTCTTGTTTTATTTTTTTATCATAAAAACTCTGTATAAACTGACATTATCTATTAGATAGTACAGCTTAGGAAGAAATGATCTTCATAGTAATCCACAGGTTAAAATGCCCATTAGAATGGGATGTTTCCATGAGAAGAACACACTACATTATAAGCATTGGGGATCTCCCCACATCCATTCACACCATGCCAGATACCAGAGGAAGATGGCAGGGGCAAACATGTAAAGGCAAGAAGAAATTGTGGAGGCCCACAAAGGTTTCCTAGTGAGATCTGAGCTTGCTTTACCCAGCAGAGCAGCAGGGCACTGGAAATGATCGCACCCCCTTTGCCTAGACAAAGTAAGGTCAGTCAGTCTTCCCCGTGTCCCTCTCCCACAGGAAAACCTCTGCCTTATGGGCCTGATGGCCAAAGGAGATTGATGCTGTTCTGATACTTGTGCCTCCAATGCTATGCAGACCTGGGTATGGGCTGGTCCCTGTCATTTATAGAATTGGAAGCTGCTTGGTCTGCACTCAGATATAATTTATCCTTCTCAGATCTCTAATAGTACTAATGGTTAGGCTAGCCGTAACGTTGTCAGCTTGGCGGCATCAGACAACCAGGTCCTTCTGCAAGGCTATAGCCAGCTTGTTAGCTCATTTTAAAGACAAAGTTCCAAGATATAAAAGTTTAAATAAGCCATAAAGGTTTAAATATGGGTCCAAAAAGTGTCTGAGGATATGAAAGCTTATAAGCTTTGAGGATCTCAGAAAATGATTTAGATTATGAGAAATGTTTGAGATTGCTCTTCCATTCTATAACAGTTCAGAACTTAACTGAATATATTATATTCAATGGAGTTCTGATAAGCTGGTAGAGCAATGGCTACTTACTGTTCAGTCACAAACTCAACATTTTAGATTTATTTTAGTTGTCATCTAAATATAAACTTAAAAATGCTTCTCATCAGGCCAAAAAAACTCTGTCCAATTTATACCTGGCTCTCTGGACAGAAGGAAAATGCACAAGCTTTAAACCAAAATCTGTAGTTCAGGTATGAGTCTACTTCTGCTGTTTTATAGATACCCATTACAAACTATGTCTATGATATAGATATCAGTACAGATTGGTAATACTAATGTATCTAAAACTTTTTTTTTTTTTTTGTTTTTCAAGACAGGGTTTCTCTGTGTAGCTTTGCGCCTTTCCTGGAACTCGCTTTGGAGACCAGGCTGGCCTTGAACTCACAGAGATCCGCCTGTCTCTGCCTCCCGAGTGCTGGGATTAAAGGCATGCGCCACCACCGCCCGGCTTAATGTATCTAAAACTTTTATGTCATTTTGTAAGATAGTTTATGTAGGTCTCAGAGGATTAAAAGAGTCATAAAACTTGGATCCATTTCACCTCTGTCGGAAGGACCCCAGATAAGAACAGCTTATTCCTAAGGATGGTGTTTTTTTTTTTTCTCTGTCCTGGTCTTGGGACTCCTGCTCTTCCAAGTTACTAAGAATGTGGTCCTAAGGGTTCTAAATAAGTTCATAAATTTTAACTTCTGTTCCTAGTTTAAATTTGTCTCAACAGATTTCTACTTAAGCTTCAGTTGCTGACTCCACTGCTCCAGACAGATATGAGCTCCAGACACACTAAAAGCTGACATGGACCAGCCCAGCCAATGTGATTGTTCCCTGCCTCTACAGGGTCAGATAGCCACATGCTTCTGACAAATGCCCTATTGCTCAGCCTTTGACCAGCCTTGCAGATTTTTTGGGGCCCTGACAACAATGCCCCAATGCCAGCTTGAAGCAGTTACAGAAGAGAATATGTCATCCCATGGTCCCTGTCCAGAATAAGGCTGAAATGCTGGGTCAAAAGGAAACTCCCTGGCATAGAGGCAAGATGGCCAACTATAATGCCCATTGACATACCAGGAAAATAGGTTCAGAATTGTCAATTGATAAATTTATTAATAAGATAAGACACTTGACCTTCTTTGTGCAGAACCAAAGGGATATTACTCAAAGATCAGAACTACAGGGCCTTAAGAATGGCATCAGATACAGATGTCACTGTATCTGTTAGCTAATGGTTCTTGGGTCCCAATACCCTTGAACTTCTGGACAGGCAGGTCTCATGATTGAGTTCTGTCATTAGAACTTGTAAACTGGGGAATGTGAGGGCAATACAGACTCCATCTTAGGGAAGGGCCACCATCTTAGACCACCTGCTCTACTCAGTTCCCAGGAAGGACCTCAGGAATGTGCCATGACAACTAGAACAGATATAGAGCAGTGTGCTCCTATAGACATTCTGTCTGCAGTTTATGGCCCTTGAAGATTTCTAGATAATCCTGCTGAGCAGCTCAGGTAATCCTGCTCAGCAAGTGTGGTTTCCTGCCAAAAAGTCCAACCCAATAGTTTCAAATATGGTTTTGTGCCAAAAGACTAGACCAATAGTTTCAAAAAAAAAAAAAATCACCTTGTCCCATGTCCCTTCTACCCAACCCCAAGTTGCCAAAGCATATAATTCCCAGTTTGCAGCTTTTCCCTATAAAAACTCTCTACCCCTGGGCCCACTGCCACTGCTGCCACTGCCACATTTCCCTCCATCTGCCCAATGGTGGCCCAGGTTCGAACCTGACAATAAAAGGACCCTTATGTGCTTGCATTGGAAACTGGCTCCTTGGTGGTCTCTGGAGGTTTCTCAAAATGGATACAACACCTGACATGGGCACCAGGAGCTCCTGTAACTGCTGAGCCATCTCTCTAGCTAACCCCACCTCAACATCTATTTTTGTGTGTGTGTGTGTGTGCGTATTTATTTGTGTATGTCAGTGTGCTTGCGTTTGTCAGTGTATGCCACATGTGTATTTGCCACATGTGTGCAGGTACCCAAGGAAGCCAGAAGAGGGCATCAGATCTTTTGGAGCTGGAGTTACAAGTGGCTGTGAGCCTCTGATGTAGGCACAGTAAACCTAACTCAGGACCTCTGGAAGAGCAGCAAGTGCTCTTAACCCCTGAGCCATCTCTCCAGAAGTATGTCAATGTATACAAACTTTCCTGAGGGTCCCCCAAAACAAACAAGCAACAGGAAAAAGAAAAACAGAACCAAAAATTATGTGATGCTCCTCTTTTGTCTTTTTTTTTTTTTTTTTTGGTTTTTTCAAGACAGGGTTTCTCTGTGTAGCTTTGTGCCTTTCCTGGTACTTGCTTTGGAGACCAGGCTGGCCTCGAACTCACAGAGATCCACCTGCCTCTGCCTCCCGAGTGCTGGAATTAAAGGCGTGCGCCACCACCGCCCAGCTCTCTTTTGTCTTAATATCCCAACAGGTGGGCTAACCAAAGTGAACACCTGCTCTGGTCACTGCCTTTGAGGGACACTGGTGTCCAGCCTGAGTCTCAGCAGCCCATAAGAGGCTGAAAACTCCAGACACGTAAGATACTCAGCAGCAATTCTGTGTCCAAATATACCAGTCTCTCAGGGGCTTTTCTTTAGCAAGATGTTCATCTAGTCTACCGGGGCCTTTTGATGTCCTGATTTTTATTGCCCCCTTAGTACTGGGACAACTCCCATCCCATTGCCTGTTGTCACAAGTTTGAGGGTCTTTAATCAGAAGTGTCTCAGTTCTTTAAAGAGTGCCCAGAGAAGCTATTGCAAAAACATAGTAACCCTTGGCCACGGCAGCGACAAAAGTCTCTGACTCAATGTCTGAGAATAAACTTTGGATCACTCCTGTCACACCTCCTGCAGTCACTTCAGAAACATCTCTTGACTATCCAAATAAGGTCCCAAGTGGCTAATTGGACCCATGTTCAAAATAAAGTCTGGTTGCTATCTTCCAAAGTGGGGTCACCCAGGTACTCTGTGTTCCTGGAATGATCACACTGAACTTTGCAGCCCTTGCCCAGGCAGGTTCCTGTTCCAGCTGCCAAGGTAAACAGGCTCCAGGAAGTCCCTTGTGCCACCTGTGGTCAACTTTCCTTTTCCCCCTGTGATGCAGGGAATGGAACTCAGGGGCCTCCAGCATGCTGGGCAAATGCTCTACCCCTAAGCCGGCCCTCCCCACCACCATCCTGTAGTCAATGCTGACCAGTCATTCCTAAATATTTGGTTTGCGTAGCAGGCAGAGTGGGAAGCCAGGGAAGACATTTCTCTGTACAAGCCAGTCCTTCTCTGTTCCTTCAGAGCGCCACCTCAGCCACGCCTCTGAAATTAATGAATAACCTTATATAAAAATGACTTAGGTAGTCATTTTACATCTCAGGAAAACTCTCCTACCCCCAGACACGGTTTCCCTGTGTAGCCCTGGCTGTCCTGGAACTTCCTCTGTAGACTAGACTGGTCTCAAACTCATAGAGATCCCCCTGCCCCTGCCTCCTGAGTGCTGGGATTAAAGGTGTGTACCACCACTGCCAGGTTCCTTATTTAAATAGAACTACTTTATTTTTTATTTATGTATATATACGTGTGTGTGTGTGTGTGTGTGTGTGTGTGTGTGTGTGTGTGTGTGTGTGTTTATCCCACGTGTGTGGGTACCTGTGGAGATCAGAAGAAGATGGCAGTACCCCCTGGAACTGGATTTTCAGGCAGCTGCTTCACATGGGTGCTGGGAACCAAACTCAGTTCTTCTAGAAGAGCAGTAAGCACTCAACCACTGAACCATCTCTTTGCCCAAAGACAAAAATACTTAAAAAAAAAATACTTCAAGTGTCCAGTCTTTTGTTGTTGTTGTTGTTTGTTTTTCAAGACAGGCTCTCAATGTGTAGCCCTGGCTGTCCTGGAATTCACTCTGTAGACCAGGCTAGCCTCTGAACTCAGAGATCCACCTGCCTCTGCCTCCTGAGTGCTGGGATTAAAGGCGTGCGCCACCACCGCCTGGCTCCAGTATGTTTTTTAACGCTTTGTGTCATCACATCTTAAAACATACAAAAACACTTTCGGCGCTTGTTATAATAATGAAACTAAATTTTATGAAACAAAAAGCACACACATAAAAACAAAACAAAAAACAAAACCATGGAGATCATTTTGTGTTGGCCAACTCCTCCTGGGTGTGATTGACATGCCCAGTGTATTCAGTAGCACTCCATTGGAGAAAATGGTTTTCCCCTTTACCAGCAGGAATCAATTGCAAATAGGTTTTTGGTTAGGGATGGGACCCTGTGTCCACTTCCCCCTCTTAGTGCTAAGACCCTGTCTGGCTTGAACCCATGCTGCTATGGTCTCTGTGAGTTCTTGTGTATCAATCCTGTTGTGTCTAGATTCATCCACCACCTCTAGCCCTTAGGATCATTCCTCTCCTCTTCTAACTAGATCTCTGAGCCTTTGGGGAAGAGATTAGATGAAGACATCCTATTTAGGACAGGATGCTCCAAAGTCTCTCCCTGTCTGCACATTGTCTGGGTGTGGGTCTTGGTGTCAGTTCCTGTCTACTGCAAGAAGCTTCTGCGATGGAGACAGGCACACTGACCTTTGAGGTTTTCATTTGACAGCCCAAGTTTTTCTTTCCAGCTTTAGTTCAGTTTGAGTTTTCTTTAGTGATTCTATTTCTTTCTTACATTCTTCTTTAATGACTTGAATCATTTTCATTCAACTATTTGTGTTTCCAAGGTCTTCCTTAAGGCATCCATGTCTTCTTTAATGACCTTGAACACATTCAGATTTGCTATTTTGAGTCCTTGTCTTATGCCTCAGCTAAATTACTTTTCTTGGGGCCTCTACAGGCGGCCTGTTATCTTGGCTGTCCATGTTTGTGTTTTGTAATGAGATGTGGGTATCTGGACTTAAAACATTTGAAGTGTTTCTTGGCTTAGATCTGGTCTTTTTGTTGAGTGTGTATTTGGTCTTTGGTTGCTGTTTCCCACTCTGGCTTCTAGCCAAGGGTGATGGCTGTGGGGTCCCTGGTAGAGGGTGCTTCTGTGGGTCAGCAGGTGTCACAAAGGAATGGAGATGAGCTAGAAGGAAAGTCTGAGGGGTGACGGGAAGGAACCAGGAGGATGTGGGGTCTGTACCAGGAAGCATAGTCTACAGGGATTAGTTAGAAAATTTTGCTCCAGACCAGAAGTGTATCCAGGCAGGTGTGTATACCATACAACAGCAAGAGCAGTAAAGCCCAGTTAATGACCTCATATTTCAAAAATAGAAGGCGATTATTTACTCCAAGTTACAGTAAGAAAAGCTTTCAGAGTGGTGGTGTTAGCCTTTAATGCCAGCACTTGGGAGGCAGAAGCAGGGAGGTCTCTGAGTTTGAGGTTAGTCCAGTCTACAGAGCAAGTTACAGGACATCAGAATTATACAGAGACTTGAAACACAACAAAGACAGAAAAGAAAAGCTTCCAGCACTTGTGAGGCGGAGGATGGCGGAACGCTGTAAGTTTGAGGCCAGTCTGGTCTATACAGTGAGTTCCAGAAAAGTCAGGGCTACACAGAAAAACCAAGCCTCAAAAAAAAGGGGGGAGGAAGGAAGAAAAAGAAAGAAAGAAAATACTGATATCAAAGTACAAACAATTACCAGTTTAAAATATATTTAAAATACAAAAAACAACAAGAACACAGAAGTGAGGATGATTTTCCTGTCTGACTCAAGGGTTTTGGTCTTTGTATTTATTGTGTTGGTTATATTGACATCCAGTAGAATTTCTTACTATATCTGAGGACATCTTGTTCTGGTTTCATGGGGTAGAACTTTCCCAGGAGCATCTCGATCCTCGTCACTGAACAGTTTCAAAGTGGTGCAATATCACTGTGACTAGCTGGGGCTTGAGGATGTGTGCAGTGTCCTGTGCAGCCATAACTAACGTGGGATTGAACACAGTCGGTTGCCAGGGCTCCAGTATGTGGAGCAGCATGAGCAGCAGGAGCAGCAGGAGCAGCAGGAGCAGCAGAAGAGTGCTTCTCTCTGGTGTGCACAGTGCTTTTTATAATAAAACCTTCCTTCTTTTGTTAATTTTTTTTCCTTGTGAATGAAACTACCCTTCATAATAAACCAATAAACACAAGTAAATTGTCCCCCTGAGTTCTGGAGGCTTCCCTGACAAATTAATCAACCTCCAGGAAGGGGGTAAAAGAACATTATCTTATAGCTGATTAGTTGGTCACTGCAGAAGCCCAGGCTTGTACCTGGCACCTTAGGCATGTAGCAGCCCCATAGAGCTGAGTTCTTGACTTCTGGGATCTTATACCTCTTCTGGATAATAGCAGAACTAAATCGTTTGGTGTGTGAGAGTACGAGCCCCACACACCCACATTTAAGCACAGGTGTGTTCTGTGTTTTGAAGGTATGGTGGAAGAAACAGGCCCTAGGCTTGGTGTTTTTAGAGATGACTCAATCCATAGTTAGGAACACTTGCTGCTCTTGCAGAGGACCTGGGTTCAATTCCTAGTACCCATGTGGTGGCTCACAACCATCTGTAATTCCAGTTCTAGAAGATATTCTTATGTCCATGGGCACCAGACAGTCATATGGTACACATACAAGCCTGTAAGGAAACCACTGATACACATAAAATAAAAATAAATAAATCTTTAAAGAAAAGAAAGGAGGGCCCAAAGAAATGGTCCATGACTGGCCACAGATCACTGGACTTTGCAGCATCTCCATCCTGGAACTTATCAGCAGCTGGATACACTTTGAAACAAATACCTGAACTGTCCCAAAAAGAAATGGCCTTGAGGCTGGATAGATGGCTTAGTGATTAAGAGCACTTGCAGAGGACCTCACTAGGCTTCCAGCACCCACAAGGCTTCACATCCATTTATATCTTGAGTTCCAGGGGATCCAGTGCCTTCTTCTTGCCTCCGGGGGCACCAGGCTTGTACATGGTGCACAGACATACATGCAGGCAAGCACTCATGCACACCACATAAAAAAAGAGAAATTCCATGACTAGGAAAAGAATGACTCAGCACCAGATAAAACTAATTTTGTTTTCTGTTCGTGCCAAATAGGTCAAGAGAACCTCCCAGTCCTTTTTTCACGGAGGTGCAGAGCCGCCCCACTCTCTTGTCTTTATAGCTATACTTTTATCTGTCTCTTCAGAGTTATTCATGACTGAGCCGTAACAGGACTCCAGACCTTAGCACAACTGACTCCATGATGCAAGGACCATTCAGGCCGTAAAACTCAGCACATCGACAGCACCACCTGCCAAAATGAAAACAAAATCCCAATCCATCAAAGTCCATAGTTCTGGAAAAGTCTCTAAATGTATTAACCTTGCCTTTTGGCTTCTGTAGTTCCAATTTCTGGCTAACTGTTCTTGTTAACTGAAGTATATCAACCCAGGATGTAGTTTTTTTTTTTTTTTATGTTTAAAATCTCACCCTGAGAAAGGCTCAGGACTACACTGGGATCCTGAATATCCAGTGTAGTTGCCGGCCAGCTAATAAAGACTTTCTATTGGCTGAAGTCCATGTCCTAAGTAGTGTTCTCTGGTGGATACCCTACAACGGAGCAACTCCCCGACAGTGTAAATAACCCTCTGTTGTTACTCTGCGTCAGTCAACAATCAGGTGTCTACCCTCTAGACAGGTGGTTCTCAACCTTCCTCATGCTGCGACCCTTTAATACAGTTCCTCACGTTGTGGTGACCCCCCAACCATAAAATTATTTTCGTTGCTACTCCATAACTGTAATTTTGCTACTGTTACGAATCACAATGTAACTATCTGATATGCAGGACATCTAATGCGTGACCCCTGTGAAAGGGTTGTTTGACCCCAAGGGGTCGCGACCCACATATTGAGAACCAGAGACTCTGGACTCTGAACTGAGGAGGGCCAAGGAAAGGATTCCTTCCTGACAGAGCTCAACCCTGGCAGCCCCTTAAATGGAACACGAGAGTTTTAGAGAATACTCATGTCCGAATCCTTTCATTCTAATGGCGAGGTGGATCCAGACATAGGTTTTTAAAGTTCCTCAGCTGACTCCAGCTTGCGGCGAGGTAGATAATCTAGCATTCAGAATTCTATGCCAGGCACAGTAGCGAGTGATCTAATCCCAGCACTCGGGAGGCAGAGGCAGGCGGATCTCTGTGAGTTCGAGGCCAGCCTAGGCTACAGAGCTGAGGTCCAGGACAGCCAGGGCTGCATAATGAACTCATAAAATTGAGCTGAAGTGCAACCAGCCTGTCTGGCAGGAATAGATGTTCTAAAGAAACTTATATGCTCCTTTCTTTGGTTGTCAAACCATTAAAATGTGGACCTCTAAGAAATTAGAATTTCCCCAGGAATCTTCTGCTGGAGGAAAATGGAGAAACCCTAATGGCAGCCAGAGGAAGGAATTTGTCACCAAGAGAAAGATTGACAACTTGTCTGATGACCTCGCAGGAGGTAAGACTAGAACTAAGACTGTGGCTGGAGGACCACACCCTGGCCAGACTACATAGTTATACAAGTCCTGCCTTCTCCTTAAGCCTTACTACCTACATGCTGGGGTCATGAAGATGGACTTGGCTGGGGTGGGGGCCACTGGGTCTCTTTGCCCCTCTTTCCAATGTGGCCATATGTAATAAATCTCTTCTTTTTGCTTCTCACCATTAATTTGGCTCTTTTAATTGGCTAATGGAAGGTGAATGGCCGAACCTGGCCTGTTGGGGCACAGGCTGTGATTATAAGTCCTGTAACAAAAGGGTTAAGATCTAGCTGAATCTACGTATCACTTATGTTTAGATCCACTTAGGATTTTTATTTTTATTTTTTTAAATTTATTTATTTATTATGTATATAGTGTTCTGCCTGCATGTATGTCTGGAGGCCAGAAGAGGGCACCAGATCTCATTATAGATGGTTGTGAGCCACCATGTGGTTGCTGGGAATTGAACTCAGGACCTCTGGAAGAGCAGCCAGTGCTCTTAACCTCTGAGCTATCTCTCCAGCCCAGGATTTTTATTTTTTGAGACAGTCTCCCTACATAGTTCAGATGGACCTTGAACTCAGGACCTGCCTCCCACCATCTCCTTAGTGCTGGGATTTCAGGTGTGAGCCACTAAGCCTTGCTAGGTTCATCTTTTTAAATACATTTTCCCTTAAGTTTGGTTTATTTCATCTAAAAGCCTGTAGAAGGTTTGAAGCTGTTATTCAGCGGTAGATCTCTTGCTTAGTATGTACAAAGCCCTGAGTTCAATTCTCAGCACCATAAACCAACCAAAGAAACAACCAAACACACCGAAAGCAAACCTAGCACTTGAGTGTACAAGGACACAGGCATCCTGATATTAGGGGGAGAGAGAAACTTTTCACACGAAGACAGATGTTCCACAAATTAAATTGAAACTATCAAGTGTCACTATCGTGGAAGGCCACAAGATGGCGTTGTGATTCCACAGAAAAGAGCTCCGGTTTCTGCACTTTCTGTTTTCCTTTCTTCCCACCCCTGACCTTCACCATCACCCTGAGTGTGTGGTATATGTGATGTATATAGTCATGTGTGTATACACAAGTGTTTGTGCAGGTGAACGGACATGTGTGCATATGTGTGTAAAATCCCCATGTTAAAGCCAGGTGTTTTTCTCAATTGCTTTCTACCTAATATATTGACAGAGGGTCTGTCACTTGGACCCTGAGCTCCCCAACTTGAGTAGTCTAGGTGGTCATCTTGCTCTGGGGATCCCTGGTCTCTAGTGTTCTGGAATTACAGATGGACCATCATGCCCACCAGCAAGCTTCGGATCTGGATTCTGGTCCTCATGTTTTTGCTCAAGCTGAGAAATATTCCTGACATTCATCATTTTGATTTATTTTGTTTGAGACAGGATCTCTGTGCGGCCCCAGCTGTCCTGGAACTCACTATGTAGACCAGGATGACCTTGAACTCACAGAGATCTGCCTACTTCTGCCTCCCGATGCTAGGATTAAGGGTTTGCACCAGGCTCTTTTTTCTTACATAGGCTAATTACTAGACTTTTTCATTGAATGGGAAAACAGTAGAACAACAGTTTAAAACAAATAAGGGTACTGTTTTAACAGTGTTGTTTTTGTTTTGGGGGTTATTTTAGACGTAGTCTCACTAGGTAGCTCTGGCTGGCCTGGAACTCACAAGTTGGCTTTGGACTCAGTGTTGGTCTCTTTATCACTACTCTATACCTTGCCATTACTTTTGTCTTTTGCCTTGTGTGGGTGCCTGGACAGGCCAAAAGAGGGCATGAGGTTGCCTGGAGCTGGAGTTGCAGGCAGTTTGACCACCTGATACAATATGAACGCTGGAAACTGATCCTCTGAAAGAGCAGGCAACACTCTTAATTGCTGAGTCATCTCTTGGGCCCCTAAATAAAGGGTAGGGTGGTGCATAACATAGAAACCAAGACCAGAGGACAGCAGTTCTCTCCCTCCACCATGTGAATTCTAGGTATTGAAATTAGGGTGCCAGGCTTGGTGGCAAACTCCTTTATTGGATAAGCCACCTTAATGGCTGATACATAGCTATTATTTTTGTTTTTTGTTTTTTTTCGAGACAGGGTTTCTCTGTGTAGCTTTGCGCCTTTCCTGGAACTCGCTTTGGAGACCAGGCTGGCCTCAAACTCACAGAGATCTGCCTTCCTCTGCCTCCCGAGTGCTGGGATTAAAGGTGCCTACCTGGCTGGGTATGGTGGCACACGCCTTTGATCCCAGCACTTGGGAGGTAGAGGCAGACGTATCTCTATGCCAGGCCAGCCTGGTGTACAGAGTGAGTTCCAGATAGCCAGTGAAACCCTGTCTCAAAAAAAAAAAAAAAAAAACCAGTAATAATAATAATAGTTACAGCTTTCCTTATTAATCCATCTTTGGTTATAGGCATGTTGGCCATGAGCTTTGTGACAGGTAATTGAAAAGGCATTACACCCTTTCGCTCCTGTAGACTGGTCAGGGATCCTGGGCCTGAGGAGTAATAGAATGCTTCATTCCATGATTTTGCTTTTTCCTTGTGTACCTCAGACCGATGCAAAAGAAAAGAGTGATGTGTCGATGCCAGTAGACACACACACAAAATGCATGGAGGAAAATCTGCTTCCTCCTGCCAGAGGAGAGAGACAGAAAACTTTAGACTATAACTCTTCTTGCCAAACACCACAGGAAAAAGTGGGTCTCTCACTCCCAGCTCTGTCAGTAAAGGCTGAGACCCAAATCTTCACCAGTTCTAAAGACTTGCCACATGCCACCACTAGGGTGCAGCAAAGACTTCCATCCGTGTGGAGCAGTGGGAGCCCCTTCTAGTCCTACCCCAGAGAACACTCAGGAAGACAGACTTCCACCCAGTCACTGAGTACAAACACTACCTCCCCAGCCAGGCTAAGGGGAGGCTGAGCGACGAGCCTGAACTGCTTTCCACCTCTACTCGGTGATAATGTTGTAGGGACCTCTTTCCTTGACACACTAGTGGCGGAAGAGTCCTAGCATAACATTTAAATAAGGCCACAGATTTCAAAATATCCCATACTCCCAGGTTTCAGTTGAAAGTCACTCATTATACTAAGAGACAGGGAAACAAAACAAAAGAAATAAACAAACAAACAACAACAAAACCACCGGCATGCTTGAGGGCCTAGGTTCAATCTCCACCACAAGTGTACACACACACACACACACACACACACACACACACACACACACACACCTCTCTGAGAATCAGAAAAATCTCAATTTAAATGAAATAGACAATTTACAAAGTCAGTTCGGAGATGAAACAGATGGTAGACTTTTTTTTTTTTCCACTGTGATGGTTTGAATGAGAATGGTCCCCATAGACACTTCTATCGGAATACTTGGCCTCTAACAGGTGGGACTATTTGGGAAGGATTAGGAGGTGTGTGGATTTGTTGAAGAAGGTGTGTCACTGGGGGCTGACTTTGAAGTTTCAGAAGCCCACACTGTTCCAGTTGGTGCTCCCACTGCCTTGTGCTTATGGATCAGAGGTAAGCTCCAGAGCCATGCCTGCCTGCCTATCTCCCACCATGCTCCCTGCCAGGACAGTCATGGACTCTAACCCTCTGGAATGGTGAGACCCAATTAAATGTTTTCTTGTATAAGTTGCCTTGGTCATAGTATGTTGTCACTGCCATAGAAAAGCAACTAAGATACTTGCATATATCTTAAAATGCATAAAACAGTTCAACAGAAGCCAGGCATTGTAGTGTATGCCTTTAACTGAAGTGACTAAGGAAATGTCACTTGTCCTGATCTTACACTGACTCCATTTTATGTCTGTTCAGGTGATTTTCAGCCCCTTAACCCATAAAGAGTCATGTCTGCCTTGGTAACACATTCAGCACCTTCCATGACCCTGACCATGGTTCAAATGCATAACCAAAATATCTGCTGAATGTAGAGCCTAAACAATTGTCACCAGGTTCTCTGACCTACGCCTGACGGTGATGTCACTGTGGATTTTGCCTTTAAAAAATGCTATGACCCTAAGCTTTGGGCCTGAGAGTTTGTCTGAGGCTCTTCCTGCTCGTGGTCACTGGCCAATAGGACTCTGGTTTGGCCTTATATGTATGGTGGCCTGTAGCTTTCTCACATGAACTACAACATGCCCCCAGCACCCTTCAGAGAAGGCTGAGGCTGAAGGATCTCAAGTTGGAGGCCAGCTTGGGCTATAGAATGAAACTTGTTTTGAGATATCTCTCACCAAAATCAAATAAAATAAAAGCTATACTATAAGACAACATTCTTTAAAAAATTTTATTTATTTATTTATTTATGTGTGGGTGCATGCATGCCATAACCAGTGAGCATGTGGCAATCAGAGGACAACTTGTGGGAGATGGCTTTCTCCTCCCACCATGTGGGTTCCATGAATCAAACTCAAGATCTGAGCCTGGGAGGCAGGTACCTTTACCTGCAGAGCCATCTGGATGGCTCCTAACACAGTATTCTTAGAACTACTAAGTCTACACATGTAAGCGAATACTAAAGCAGGAGCTCCATAAAAAGATTTTAAGAACCCAGTCTGAGCCTCAGAATGAAAAGTCAGTTGAATCATTTGATTACATTTGTTTCTTTATTATTCATATTTATAGTGTCTCAAGCTCTCAGAAAAATTTGACAGTAGAAATAATTACCCATCATCAGAAGTAAAGATTACTTTCATGTACTGTATATTGCCTGACTCTTTTTTTAAAAAAAAGAGTTATTATGTATAGTGTTCTGCCTGCATGTACACCTGAATGCCAGAAGAGGGTGCTACATCTCATTACAGATGGTTGTAAGCCACCATGTGGTTGCTGGGAATCCAACTCAGATCTCTGGAAGATCAGCCAGTGTTCTTAAAGGCTGAGCCATCTCTCCAGCCCCAAAAGCCACTTTATAATAAAGACAAACGAAGTTCATTCCTATTCATGATTAAACCTGTTTTTCAAGGACTGGGCTATGCCCCACCTGTAACCTTAACTACAAATGGTTCTGTACTGCCTGTTCCAGGAATGGCAATCATGTCTTTGTTTGAAAAAGTTGTTTGTAACTGTCTTGCAAACCTACCTTTGTTTCAAAAGGTTATATGAGCATCTTGCAACCTTACCTTTGTTTCAGGAGGGACTAACTTGTTATGCTTATGTCCTGCTCCTGTAATCCCACCTATTTTGTCTGCCAAATCCCCCATTTGGAAACCTCCACTCTTGAGCTGTAAAAGCCTTGTCTTCCTCACAGCCCACAATGACCCTTGAACCCTGCCTTAGGGGGAGGCAGCCCTGTAGGTGAATGAAAAAGCTATCTTTAATTGTTTGCTTTAGTTAATGTGGCCATGATGTGTCTGTGGTCTTTCTCTTCCTATCTTTGGAATTAACATACTCTTAACAGCTGAGCCATCTGTCCAGTCCAAACCCGAATCGTAGTCCTACCTACATTCCTAATTTGTCTTCCTGTGCATACTAGCTTCTCTAGTTTTTATTTATTTATTTACTTTTATTTTTATTCCTGTGACTTAACCTTGTTCCAGCCTCCGAGCTTTACCTTTTCCTGGTCCTTTTTTCCTTTCTGGAGGCTTTCTCCCCCAACATCCCCAGACCAGCGTGGCCCTCATCCTTTTAGGTTTAGTGATGAGACCTTTATTTAAGGTGGCCCAGTCCTTCTCTACCCGTCTGAACATTTTTGCTAATAATACTACGTTATTATTACGTTATGTCCACATCGCTTTTTCCTACTAGAAAAGAAGCTATGTGGGGACAGGGATCTTCAGTACCTAAAACGCCTTCGCAAGGAAATGAATGCGTGAAATGAATGAATATACCTGTGGGCCCTTTCTTGGGGCTCACTCTGGCGTAGCAATATAAATGAGTCAGTCGAGCGAACAGCGATCTTAATCTGTCCAAAACTGGTGCCACGAATCTGCAGAGTCTGGGCTACGGACGAACCGGGAGAACCAGCTTCAAACCCCTAGCAGCCCTGCTCTGGGTGCGCAACTGCGGCTGCGCGGAGCGTGTGGCGGGCGGGGCCGAGCCGCTTCCGGAAGGGTCCGGAGCCAGCGAGACGTCGGTCCTCCTGGTGGGCTAGAGCGGCGCCACCGCCGGGCGCCCGCGGCCATGGAGGACGAGAAGAGCTATTCGGATATCTGCGGCGGGCGCCTGGCCCTGCGGCGCCGCTACTACTCGCCGTACTGCCGCGAGTTCGGCCTCAGCTCGGCTCGGCTGTCGCTGCGCTCGCTCACCGCGGTCACCTGCGCCGTGTGGCTGGCGGCCTACGGCCTCTTCACCCTGTGCGAGGTAAAGGCCGGCGCTCGACCCTCGCAGGCGGCCGGCTTTAAAAGGTCTCGGGGCTCACCCGTGGACCCGGGCCGGAGGGTGGGGACTCCCTGGATCCGGGACGCCATCTCGGGGCTGGACTGTTCTCCCCAAGAAGTTTGTGCTCCTGGGCGTTCTCCCTCAGTGGGTGGCTGCCCTGCCCATCCCCAGAGCGCACCTCCGCAGAGAACTGTCAGTGCGTGCTCCTCCTCCATCACTCCTCAGTGCCGGTGATAGCCAGCTTAGCACAGGATTCCAGAAAAGTGCTCTTGGCCCGCACAGCTGTGCACGTGTGTCTACGGAAGGAGCGCTCTGTTTCTTCCTAATCTCTGCGTTTCAAAGCCATGTAAACTGCCTCCCCTCTCCCAACCCTTCCCCAATTTAAGTGCACCAATTTAAGAATGGCCAGACTTAAGACATGCGTGTTTCCTGTGCTCGGTTTCTGGACTTTGTAGTGTTTTGTTGTTGTTTTTTTTCTGAGCTTCATTTTTCACATGTCTAAAATGGCATTAATGTTTCATAATATTGTGAAGGTCAAATGCTGTGAGTTTGTGACAGTTCTCAAGTAGAAAGAATCTTCCAATTGGCCCTTGCTCAGGATGAGTTCTAGTTCCCTGTACAATGCCTTGAAATAAATATATTATTCCAGGTGTAGTCTCGCCAGAGCTAAGTACACCAGAACTGTCTATTGTTTTATTCTGTAATTTGCATA
Organism: Peromyscus californicus insignis; assembly: GCF_007827085.1. Lineage (NCBI taxonomy): Eukaryota > Metazoa > Chordata > Mammalia > Rodentia > Cricetidae > Peromyscus > Peromyscus californicus. Next base: position 76,454,025 of record NW_026294447.1, read on the forward strand.
TTGTTTGTATTAGAACATCCATTCGCTCTTTCTTTCTTCCTTTCTTTCTTTCTCTCTCTCTTTTTTTTTAGGGTCTCAGTATACGTAGTACTTAGGCTGGCCTGAAACTGGATTATAGGCCAAGCTGTGTAGAGCCTGCCTCCGCTTCCCTAGTGTTGGGATCAAGGTTGTATTTTATCACACCTGGCCCATTAGCTTTTATACCATCAAAGCATATAGCAGAGCATAATAATTTACATAGAAATAGATGAAATTAAGACCACTAATTTAGGGCCGTGGGAATGGCTCAGCAGGTAAGGGCTTCTGCTGCCTCCCCGATGACCTTGGTTGAAGCCCCAGAACCCACATGATGGAAGGAAAGAACCAATTCCCAAAAGTTGTCCTCTGACTTACACACAATAAATACATGGTATGCTGGGTGTGGTGGTGTACACCTTTAATCCCAGCACTAGAGAAGAAGAGGCAGGAGCATCTCTGTGAGTTCGAGGCCAGCCTGATCTACATCAGTCTACACCCCTAGCTCCAGAACAACCAGGGCTACACAGTGAGACCCTGTCTCAAACAAAACAAAACATATAAATAAATAATATATTTTAAAGACCCTAATTTGTTTCTTAAAGTTTCTTCACAGGTCAGTTGAAGTTATTAAGTTGACCTAACCCTCCCCCCAAATTTATAATATAGTTGAATTTTTATTCTTTTTTTGGGAGGGGTAGGGGTGTAGATGGAGTTTCTCTGTGTCCTGGCAGTCCCTCCCAAATAACCACAACAGAGACTTAATTATAAATGTTTGGCCAATAGCTTAGGCTTATCTCCAGCCAGCTCTTACAATTTAAATCAACCTATTTCTATTCATCTATGTGCTGCCCCAGGCTTGTTTACCTCATCTGTGAACTTCCCATGTTGCTTCTGCTTCTGGCCCTGGACTCCTCAGACTCCGCCTTTCTTCTTCCCAGCATTCTCTCTGCCCCGAAAATCCTGCCTAGCTATGGGCCAATCAGCTCTTTATTAACAATGAGAGCAACACATTTTCACAGTGTGCAGAAGGATTATTCCACAGCAGAGGGGCATTAGTGTCTCACCATGTAACCCTGGCAGGTTTGAACTCATTATGTAGACAAGACTGGCTTCGAACTCACAGGCATTCACCTGCCTCTTTCTCCCTAGTGCTGATGTTAAGGGGATACATCACCATGCCCAGTTGAATTTTTAATGCTAGCCTAAGTTCCAGATACCTATGCAGTTATCTGAAAGGAGGAACAGATGTTTATTAAATGCCCAGCATGCCAGCTCTTTTGCTGAATTTCTTACTTCAACCTTAGAAGAAAACAGAGGTTCAGAAAGAGTAATAAAAGAGTAATAGTCTTGATATTGGCAAAGTGGCAGATCTGGGCTTCAAAACTAGAGCTGCTTGACTTTGAAATCCCTTCCCACTGTACTTTAGTCTAACAGATCTCAGGCAGTTATGTTTGTTATTTGTTGGTTTGTTTTGAGACACAGGGCCTTGTTATGTAGCCTAGGCTGTCCTCAAACTCTCCATCCTCCTGTCTCAGCCCCTGTCAAGTGCTGGAATTACAGGTGTGTATACCACCCCCAGCTCAAAGTTGGTTATGCCAGCTCCCTACTGTACTCATCTCTCTCTTGCACGTTTACCCTAATGTCCCCCAAGTGCAGAAGTCATGCATGCTCCCTTACATCCAACACTTCCCCGGGGCTCTGTGTGTCAAAATTTCAGATCTTTGCTGCTATTCAAAATTGTTCATGAAGGTAATGAATATCTGCAGTGAAAAGAACTCTCAAAGGAGACATTCAAACATGTGGCTTACCCCTGACTCAAATGAATGGTACTTTGTTAGAATTTTAGCCAGAAAAATGGACTTTGAGGGATTATCTGAACAGAAAGCTGAGTGGGTGGAATTCCCTAAGCATTTACTGTTCTTTATCCTGTCATGCTCCTTGCTTTCGAATTTCGAGTTCTGTGAACATTATTCCAATCTGCGGGGCTTCAGTCCTTCAGCAAAGTGTACCCATTCAGTGTGCACTACCTTCTCTGCGCTCATGAGGTCCTGCTCACTTGGAAGTCTTCATGGAACAGTCCTGTGTGCTTCCATCTTTCTCTGTCTGTCCCTCTCTTTTTCCTTCTCTGTCCTTTTATGCCCCTTCAGCCCTCTCTCTCCCTCTGCCCCTTCTCCCTTTCCACTCCCTTCTTTTGACACTTACAATCAGTAACACAGCATTCTAGACTCTTTTGTGTTTCAATCTTGCATCTGATAAACCTGTAGAGGGCTCGGTTTTATCTTGCCTTTCTTCCATAATGCTTATTCAATTTGGACTGTTTACAAGACACTGCCCTACACCTGGAAGTTAATTACTTGAAACTAGATGTTTCTGGGTCATCAGAGGCCCAGCTCTAACTCCTATTTATCAGCCAAAAATAACTATCTGAACAGAAGTCAGCAAGCCTTTTCTTTAAAAGGCCAAATTAATATTTTAGGCTTTGTAGGTGTCTGTCCCATATTCTTTTTGTCTTTATTATTTAAATTTTATGTGTATGGGTGTTTTGCCTGTATGTTTGTGTACCACATATGTGCCTGGTGCCCGAGGGGGTCAGAAGAGGGTGTCAGATCCCCTGGAACTGGAATAACAGACAGTTGTGAGCTACTATGTGAGTGCTGGAAATTGTGGAAAAGCAGCTAGTGGAGAGCTGTCTCTCCAGCCTGTTTTTTGTTCTTTGTTGTTGTTTGTTTTTTTGGGACAGAGTCTCACTGTGTAGCCTTCTTTGGCTTCAAACTCACAGATCTGCCTGTCTTAGCCTCCGGAACGCTAGGACTAAAGGAGTGCACCACCATGCCTGGCTGGGTTTTGTTTTGTTTTGAGACAAGATCTCACTATGCAGCTTTGGCTGGCCTGGAACAAAGATCCATCTGCCTCTACCTCCCCAGTACTGGTATTAAAAGCATGCACCATCATACTTTTCCATTTAGCATTATTGCAGAAGGTAGATGCTACAGTTTAGATTTGATATATCCTCCTAAGTCTCTTGTTAAAAAAACAGAAACAAAGCAACAACAAAACAAAATGTGGAAATCTTAAGAGATGGGGCCTGTGGAGGGTATTTAGTCACTGGGGTTTGCTCCAAAGGACATTGTGATCTGATACAGTGCATGTGATGACCTCTCTTACTCAGCACAATTCCTGACTGACAGAGCAGTTCAAGCCCATTAAAGACAGATGCTGAGGTCGTAGACTACTTAGAATCTGAGTCTGGTTAGAGTCAAGCTAAAGGGGGCTGATGGGTACAAAGAGCAAGACACTTCCTGGCTTCTTGAATGTGGTCCAGAGTTACTGAATTTTACTGACTCTAGGTGTGCTGGTTAGTTTTTAATGTCAACAACAGAAACTCGAGTCATTTTGGGAGAGGAAACTTCACTTGAGAAAATGCCCCTACCAGATTGGCCCATGGGAAGCCTGTGGTACATTTTTTCTTGATTGATGATTGATGTGCGTGGGCCCATCTCACAGGGGTAACCTTGGCTGGGTGGTCCTGAGTTATATAAGGCAGGCTGAGCAAGCCATGGAGAGCAAGCCAGTAAGCAGCACTCCTTCATGGCCCCTGCATCAGCTCCTGCCTCCAGGCTCCTGCCCTGTTTGAGTTCTTGTTCCTTGGCTCCTCTCACACAGATGCCCCCAGTGTACTCTCAGTCCTCAGCCTGGCTGTCTTTGTGGAAGAGTGTACCCACCAGAAACCACTAACCTTCTAATAAATCTCTGCACCAGTTAAGTCCTGCCTTATAGGCTATTCCTGGATGCTTTCATCTTAATGCCCTCTGCACCTCCCCAGCCCCGCTTACTTACCTTTCTCTATTTTTCTACTCATCTTTTAAAAAATACAATTAATCAATTGGCCTCTTCTGTAGATTCTGACTACCACATCTATTGGCCAGGGTTGCAACATGCGTCCACTTGTAAACCAATCAAAATTTATTCCAAAATTAGGAAAAAAGTCAGTGGCTATTTATCATTCAGGGGTTAGCATCTGCTCCTGTGCTGAGCACTTCACAGTTGCTCTGTCTGCAGTTTTGTGCTATATGCTTTGCAGGGGGAATGTGAGAGGGAAAGCTCTGGGTCCTTAAGTTGTAATTTTGGGAAGATTTTCTGAGATACATGTGATGTCGGATGTTTTGCTGGGAGCTTCCCAGACCTATTCATTAGTAGTCTGGATCCTTTTCATTCTACGTGCTGTTCAAACAATTCAGGAGCTCAAGAGAAAGTGATTTCCCCTTCATGCATTTTCCCTCATCTATTCATCTCACAGCATAGTGACCAGAGCAAAGGCCTTCTCCCCTGTCGTCCGTTTAACATGCTGTGTGGCGTAAATACTTGCATAGGAGCATTTGGTAATCTTCCTGCCTGTCTGGCTCTCTCTTCAGAATAGCATGATCCTATCTGCTGCCATCTTCATCACCATCATAGGCCTGCTTGGTTACCTCCACTTTGTGAAGATTGATCAGGAGACTCTATTAATCATTGATTCACTTGGCATCCAGATGACTTCATCCTATGCTTCAGGCAAAGAAAGTACCACCTTCATAGAGATGGATAAGGTCAAGGATGTTATCATCAATGAGGCTATTCACATGGTAAGTGTTTAGGTGGTAGCTCTGGGCTCTCCAGAGGAGGCAGTCAGCTCATGGAGTGTGCTGGGATCTAAACTGGTGTACATAGCAAGTTCCAGGCTAGCCAGGGATACATAGTAAGACCCTGTCTCAGTAAAAAACAAAACAAAAAGATTTTTTTTTTATATAAAATAAAAATAAAGGATGAAAATAAACTTTTTTTCTACTTCAGAAGATGTCAAATATTTCACTACTTAGATAATTTGTGAAAAGGATTTTAGTCTTCCCTTGAAGAAAAAAGAAACAAGGCAAGTTTCACTGAGCCCTCTGTCTGGTGTCTTTTCTTACAGCAGAAGGTGATTTACTACCTCTGCATTTTATTGAAGGATCCAGCAAAGCCACAGGAGATATCCCAAGTAGTTCCTGTCTTCCAGGTGAGTGCAATATTCTTCCTTTCTCCTGTGAAATCCTTTTTCTCTGTCTGCTCACCCATGCCTCTTTTGTTCAGTTGGACTTGACTTTCTGTTGTCAGAGTATTGGAGATGAGTAAAAGTTAGGATCTTTTTGGATCTCAGGAGCCCCCTCTTTGATGAGGATACACTTTAAAAAATATTAGTAAGTCACAAAAATTTTAGAGAAGACTATTATCAATCATATAACCACTTCTGCTTACAAATCACATTCTTCTACTTCGTCTGTCAATCTACCATTGTATAATTTTACATTGATATTAGCGAGGTTGAGATATTTTATCTATTTATATCTATCTGTCTGTCTGCCTTTTCTATCACAGCCAGTATACTTATTTTAAAAGATTATGTTCTATTCCATTATTTTGTTTATTTAACTATTTTATTGCTAGGTTTAAATAATGTCTAGATTATCTTTTCTTTTGATTTTACAATAAAAAATGACTGGTGGCACAAGCCTGTAATCTTGGTTTTAAACTGTCAGTTCCCTCTAGCTGAGTAGAACCTAGAAATCAGTTATGTATTTGTAATAATTTTGTGCTGTTTGAATAGTAAACATTTATTAAATAGACTTTCTGCATATAATTTTCCTATTCTGTGCCTTGTCTTTTAATTTTAGTTATGTTACATTTTATAATACAAAATCTTTTCAGAATGTACATATTAAACTGCCCATATTGTCTCTGAGGTGTATTTCACAACTTGTAACACTTTTTGAGATAGTCTGTCTCACCGTCATATAATTTTGTCGGGCTAAAAGCTGTATTTTGCATGCCTATAATCCCAGCATTTGGGAGGCAGAGGCAGGCAGATCTCTGAGTTTGAGGCCACCTTGGTCTACATAGTGAGTTCCAGAACAGCCAAGATACACAGAGAGACCCTGTCTCAAAACAAAACAAAAAAAGCTGTCTTTTTATTTCCCACGAAGGCCAGATTTGGGGACTTCCCAGCAAAGTGCTCAGAGGCTTGACCTTGTGTCTCTTAGCTCACTGTGGTACCATGGTGTACGTGGGAGATGGAGGCTGAGGTGGGTTCTTTTTCTATTCTCCTTGACTCTCCATTTCTCCCCTTTGGAATTCAGAGTGCCAAGCCCCGGTTGGACTGCTTGATTGAAGTATACAGGAGCTGCCAGGAGATTCTGGCACACCAGAAAGCCACATCAACAAGCCCATGAATCTCAGCATTCAAAGACCACTATTGTCTTTATGGGAGAGGACTCCTAAACCATAGTGGCTGGTTTATTTTCTGTACTGTCAAAACCATTAGGTGGACACAGTCCTGGGACTCAAAATGGATGAGTAGACCTCAGAGCCATAGAGGAGGCAGCTGGAACTTGACTCAGTATTTTGATGTCTCATAAAGTTACCCTGCTGGGCAGTGGTGACACACACCTTTAATCCCAGCACTCGGGAGGCAGAGCCAGGCGGATCTCTGTGAGTTAGAGGCCAGCCCGGTCTACAGAGTGAGTTCCAGGACAGGCTCCAAAGCTACACGAAGAAACCCTGTCTTGAAAAATCAAAAATAAATAAAGAAATAAAGTTACCCTTATAGGTTTTATCTACATTACTAATCAAGGGGAGACCTTAAGGATTTTGACACTAGGCCAGGGATAGTGGCACATGCCTTTAACCCCAGGATTCAAGAGACAGAAGCAGATGATTTCAAGTTTGAGGCCATCCAGGCCTACATAGTGAGGACTGTTCCCCTGCACCCACCCCAAAGGTAATGTACAGGAGGAGCGAGCACTCGGTGAAATTTCTAAGCACATTCATATTTGTGTTAAAAATCTATGGACTATTGAGAGTGGTACCAGATTCTACAAGAAAAGTATAATTTCTATCTGCATGAACTCTTGTCTAAAAGCTAGGAAAAAAAATAAGTCACGTTTTCTTATGTATGAATTAGCAGGAGTAAAATGCTTTACAGGGCTAGCCTCTGTCCACCTAGCTCCTATGATCAGTGCAGGATGATTCTTAATCCATGGCTTAGTGAGGGGTGGTGTGGATGCCAGTAATCCCAGCACCCGGGAGGTGTCAATAGGAGGATTGAAAGTTTGAGGCCAGCCTGGGCTCCATGGTGAGGCACTGTCTCAAATTCTAAAATAAATAAATAAATATCCAAAACACATAGTAGTTGCCTGTTTCACTGACAGCTTTTTATTGACAAGAATACATAGCATTTCAGCCTTGGGTGTCGAGCATGTTAGTACCTTCCTGTTACTTGGTGTTTTCTATTGCTTCAAAAGCTGCTTTGGCCAAGAGGGCTTAGGTAAGAGTGAGAGAGATTTCATGTTGGTTCCCAGACATGGGACTGTCATGTTAAAGGATGAAGAAGGCAGCTTCTTAGATTCCTAGAGCTCAGGAAGGAGAAGAGGAGCTGGGCTAGGTGGTGCACACCTTTAATCCCAGCACTCGGGAGGCAGGTGGAGCTCTGAGTTCAAGGCCAGCCTGGTCTACATAGTGAGTTCCAGGACAGCCAGGACTTCCTAGTGAGACCCTGTCTTCAAAAGGAAGGAAAGGAATGAGAAGAGGAAGAAATTTTAAAGAGAGAGAAAAGGAGGCAGCTAATCTGACCTCCAAGTCTAGTGCAAACAGTTCCATTCTTTGGAACTCTATTCACAAAAGCAACTCGAGAGTAGGTCACATCCTGTTTGGCTTTCAGGGCCACTTGGGATGTGGCCCACTGGAACTGCACTCTGCCTTTCACACTGGCCTTGAAGGAGTGGTCCAGGACCTATAGTGATGTGGCTTGAGGTAGACCTGTGTCGACTAGAACCCCAGTTCTGGGGCACGAGTTGGGGCTGGAACAGACATGGCTGCCTGCCTTGCAAGTCAGGCTTGTTTAGACCTTTTAAAGTTCCTTGTCAGTTCAAAGGATGAGAAAAGGAAGATTACAGCAGCTGAGGCATCTGGACAAAGTAATTCGGGCTTTGCAGTTTCTTGTAGTGTGTGTCACACACACTGTTGGGTTAAAGGCTTATTTCCTGGGGGCTGATCTCATCCCCTCATCCATGTTACTGGGAGATGATAGAACTGCTCAGAGCTGCACAATAAACTTAGTTTTTTTCATATGTTGGAAAATCAAAGTATGAACTTTTGGTTTTTATTATTTTTTGGGGGGAGAAGGTAGAGATAAAGGTCATCTTCATCAAAATCAATTAGAAAGTCTGAGTTGAGAGGGATTATGATGTTCTCAGGAAGACAGAAGTTGAAAGAAACTTTCTACTTCACATATTACTAGGGCAAATATTATATACATGTTCTGTGCTTCCACCTAATTTCCAGAAGGTATCTACCAGAAGTGTTGGTGAGCAGTCCGGCCTTCCGGGAATGGAGGGGTCTTTAGTGTTCCCGGTGTGTTGTCTCCTGGTGTGTTGTCTCCTGGCCTCTAGAGCAGCAACAAGCAAAACTCACATGCTTGGTCTTTCAGAGGATGGGGGATGATGACTACCTCGTCCTTCAGTAGTGAGCATAGCCTTCACTCCTCCCTGTCGGCCTAAAATGACACAGGGAGGTGCAGCCTGGTTCTGTCCCTCCTGTGCTAGTCCAGTGTGAGAGAAAGGCTTGACTCTTAACAGGAATAGTGTGCTGTCCTGGGAAGATTAGAGCTGCTGCCCCCCCCCCGCCCCCAATAGGGGCATAGCAAATGCCTCCTCACCAGGAGGGGGAAGCTTGTCATTTTTTCTCTAGTTCTGCCAATATTTCCATTTAGGAAAGTTGTCCAGTTTTAGAGATTTGTAGGCATCTGCCAGAGTTTAGGTGAATTAGGAATTTTAGTCCTATTTTGTTCAGGGATGTTCGGAAAAGTTCAAGTATAAGCCCCCACATAAGGACCACGTATAATATAAAAAGAGAGCTTCCCTGAGTATCAGTGCAGAAGCCCCAAATACAGTACCACTGCCCTGGTAACTATGGGCCATCCCTGTCTCAATCTAGAATCAGGTAGCATCCAGAGTCAGTATTCTTGTAAAAGAAATAAGTGGTTTTGATGTTGGGTCTGGATTTTAAAATGTTGAGCCTTAAAAGCTAAGGCACCTAACGGGTACAAAGGTTCCAAGGACCCTGAAATCTGCATTTCACAGAACAGTCTGGGGAGGGTCATTAGACCCATCACAGTAGTAGTATGCTCCAGGATAGAAATCTAACCCCAGAGGCACCAGTGGTGACAAGGGTGGGGGGAACGTTCACAGCAAAGCTGGCCCCTTAGTGCAGGAAACAGAAGGGAAGAACTGTCCATCCAGGTCTCGGGGCTGGCGGGCTGCAGGCAGCCTGGTGGGTAGGTTCACAGTTGCAGAACAGTGGTTCATGTAGCTGGCCATCATGAAGGTAGTTTCTGTGATCTGAGGACAGAGAAATGAAGAAATGGAACTAGCCTTGTCTTGAACGCTGATTTTCTCACTGGCTATAACATTGGGTACACATGGCCTTCCTGGGCTCTGCTTTCTCTCTCAAACTGCTCACTCGGGAGAAAAGCCCCAAAGAGACTGCTGTGATGTTTAGAGGCCCAGTAAAATGTACCTCTGTTGGCCTAGAGAGTCTCTGAGATGCACAATACCCTCCTGAAGAAAGGAACAGCAGCCAACGGCTGAAGCAGGTAGTTCCCACCAGGTGCCAGCTCAGTAGTGAGATGGACATGCTACTCCACCTGAACCCTTTGGCATGCTGCTCACAGCAAGGCCAACGGTTGTGTGTGGGGCAGAGCCTGTCCAAAGCTTCCTCTCTGAGCACCAAGCTCACCACATCACACCAGGCCAGCTGTAGGAGCAGCCGTCAGACCCACCTTGGGAGCAGGCATTCGGAAGATCAACTTGTCAATGTGGCTTTTTCCAGAGCTCTGGTCTGGAATGGATCTAATCACAAGCATGAAGTCATCCCTGCAGCCACCAAACGTCGTCACTGAAGAGTAGGGATAAGTGATGTGCACTTGCTGTGGAGAGGAGCCAATTGAGTTCAGGGGAAACTCCATACCTGTTTCTTCTAGACACAGGGAGCCTTCCCCAGGAAAGGAAAACCCCATAGTGGTGCTAATTTGGAGAGTTAAATCCTGATGTTTATACACCTTGTCTAGACTAAAGGACAGCACTGCTGGGGCAGAGTTTAGAAAGAGGGGGACCATACCACGGCCACTTAGTTCAGGCCTCTTAAATCCAGAGCAGAGAAGATAAGACAAGAAGGATTGGAAACAGCCTTTTCCTCTCATACCATAGTGTGGTGGTCCAGGATGCTGACACCGTCCTCATTCACAGCAATCCACACCAGAGTCTTCTCCTTAGGAGACGGCTGGTCAGGCTGCAGAAACAGAAAAAGCCTATCAGACCCACCGTTAGAGATGCTGAACGTAGGTGCTTTCTGAGGAAGAAGGTACGTCCAGAGAGTAGTGGGCCATCACGTCATTGTGGAAAACAGAAAGTAGCATTTATACAGCATAGGGAATGTTGTGGCAGGAGGCTTTTGGCCTTGGGGCTCTGCCACCCAACATCTGACAGGTAGAGGGAATCACACCTGCCAGAACAGAGTGGAAAGCTCTGAGCAATGGGACACTGGCCAACCCAGAGGCTGGGTATGTGGCTCGGTTGGTAGATGTTTTCTCCTGCACCCCAATCTCCCACAAGCAAAATACAACTTTCTTTAACCAATTTCCCTGGGACCATAAAAGAAATAGGAAGTCAAGAGTTCAGTGGGATGGGCTTTAGGTCCTCTCAGTGAGTTTGTGACTATTTGGTAGCCAATTCCTGGGTGTTTCCTTCAGGGCTACAGTGAAGTGCTCCAGGTCTCTCCCCAAAAGCCTGTGGGGAGGAGAGAGACAGATACCTCCCCCCTTTTTTTAAAAGGCTAAATTCATTTTTTAAGATTGATTTATTTATTATGTATACAGTGTTCTGTCTGCATGTATGCCAGATCTCATTATGGATGGTTGTGAGCCACCATGTGGGTGCTGGGAATTGAACTCGGGACCTCTGGAAGAACAGCTAATGCTGTTAACCACTGAGCCATCTTTCCAGCCCAGATAACCCTTTTTTAAAGCTTTTTCCAACCTTCCAGGCCAGTTGCATTCTATTATAATAGCACTTTACTTGTACTGCACAGCACTTGTGACCATTTGTGTGTGACCATTTGTGTGTGCATGCATACACACACACACACACGCACGCACGCACGCAGGTTGGAGGTATAGCTTGAGGGGGCAGGAGTATTTTTAGCATGTTCAAGGTCCTGGTTTGGTCTCCAGCCTATCCCCAAAATTAAACAGAGTAGATTAATGGTGCTTAGAAAGATTGAAAAGAAAAGTGAGTATGAAGAATAATGCACAACTCCCCAATTGTCCTGTTCCCACTAGTTGGAAAGCCTCCTGAAGAAAAGGGATGGATTTAATCATTTCTTTAAATTTTTTAAAATTTATATTTAGTATGTATGGTTGTTTTGCCTGCGTGTATGTCTGTGTACCACATGTGTGCCTGTATCCAAGGAAGCCAGAAGAGGATGTCGGATCCCCCGAGACTGAAATTACAGACAGTTGTGAGCCACCATATGGGGGCTGGGAATCAAACCCAGGTCCTATGGAAGAACCCAGGTCCTGTGAGCTATCTCCCCAGCCCTTGTTCTTTTTTTGTAACATTAAACAGCTAGAACTCGAAATACTATGTATTCAACAACCTATCTGTCTATGCTAGATGAGTGGATGTCCACTTTCTGATCTGTAGCTGCAATGATGAGGACCTAGATCCAGTCTCAATGTCTGATTATAATGTCTGGTCACAGGGTAATGCCTGTGATTATCTGTGAAGTTCATGCATACCAGACACCTACTAAGGAAAACTTCCAGCTGAAATTACTGTTTGCCTCTTGGTCTTCATGCAGAAGTGAAAGCAACTGTGGTCTGAGTAGTCTGACTCCCCTGGGCGGTCCCTCTCTCTACTTCTGGGCTTTTGGGTGGCCGGTAGAGAGGAGTGTGTTTAGGTTTTACACTGTGTTACCTTTCCGACTGGTAAGTCTGAACCCTCACGTGTGAGTTAGTTGAGCCTGTCTTTGCAGGAGAAGCACTGCTGAGTCAGTAAAGGAAGCCTGAAGATAACCAAGGGATTGTAACTCCACTGTGGACCAGGGAGCCCTGGAGCAGCAGAGATGGGTGGGGAGATGGCAGTGAGGTGGGGGCTGCAGACTGGACTGAGGGCCATCTGAGCAGAGAAGGGAAGGAAGCTCCAGGAGAAAGAGCGTTCTGGGGGCTTGGTAATTCCTTTTCCCGTCACTCACCTGAGCAGCAAAGAGCTTAGCACCAAAGAGAGGCCATTTCCGAGCCACAGTCAGGTAGATGCGGATGCACTCAGAAGGGGAGCAGCCTTGTAATGCTGCCCACTTGGTGGCCATCGTATCTGCCAGGTGCCTGGTTTGGGTGGACGGAAAGAAATGGTGTCGGTAAAGGGCCCACCTGCTTTCATCACAGCCCTGAGGTTCCCCCACAGGCTTCCTCTCAAGACCTGGCCTCCAGCCTACCTCAGCTGCTCAGGGGGTGCTCCATTTCGATAGCGCCTTGGGTAGAACCTGTCGAGGACCTGCTGGAGGAGATGCTGAGCTTTGGCAGGAGGTGTGCCCCCAGGACCTGGCAGGATAGGCTTCTCCAAGTCCCCGTACTCCACCTGAGGTAGAAAGAGATAACAGTCACAAGTTTGGGGGGTGATGGGGCTGCTGTTCAAGAAGTAATCAAGCCCTTACCACATTACTGCTGCTTATCACTTAACGATGATAAGAATTTATCCCATGTTTCATAGACACTAGAGAAGCATCCTTAGGGTCCTAAATATTAAATCGTCTAGACCAGCTCTCATTTTTAGCTAACTGCTTGAAGGGAAGTTGCCACAGACTGTAGAGGGCAGAAGAGGGCTTGATGTCAGAAGCTAGCCCGAGCATCAGCTCTGCCACCTAGCAGTTCTGTGTCTTTGTCCAAGTTATTTAAACCGAGTGCCAACTTCCTTCTCCCAAGTGGAGACGAATGCGTGTGGCTTGCTGTAGTATTCATATTGATGATTATAATTATGACGAGCCACCACGTAGCCCAGGCCGGCTTCGAACCCAGACTGGACTTGAATTTATGCCAACTCTGCCTCAGCTCTCCAAGTGCTGGGATTGCAGGTGTGTGCCACCACATCTGAATAAATCTGCTCTTACAGGAACCATGGACGTATCCTAGACACCCCATGCAGATAGCCGCCTAAAGGAATACAAAGGAGAATCATTCTGAATGTGTGCTCTTCCTCGTTTCCTACTTAGAATGTGGGGTGGTTCATAAAGGTTATCACGTGCATTGTGTCACATACACCAACCTGGAGGCAGGGAGGGATTGTATTTTCCACATACATGTGGAAACTGAAGCACTAAGAAGTGGCTTGGCCAAGCTCTCACACTGGAGGAAGACTGAGACTTAAGGCCAGTTTTCCAGTCCCCAGTCCCGTTCTCACACAGCCTCTGTGTGCGGTGAGCAGGGAGTCACCTCTCCGTACTGCAGAGTGCCTCTCCTTGCTGCCACAGGATCTGCAGTCTCCTGTGAGGTCTCACGGTGTTTCTAACAGAAGAAACTTACCTGGGCCATCAAGGCAGCCATTTCGAGAGCCAGCTCCTTGGTGACTGGAAATCTTCCTGCCACTATTTCTCCACTGGTTTGGAAGGCAAGCAGCAGCCGCTCTCGCTCCGTCTCCCCCTTGACTTGACTTCGAAAGTATAGCCTACAGGGAAGACAGTAAGAAGCCGGGTCTCAGCTGGTCCCCCAAACAAGAACGAGAAGGCTTCCTCTGAATCCTTACCTACATCCCTAAAGTGAAGATAACTGCTCCTGTCATCTGTAAGCCTCTTTTCTACCACCCAAGAAACGTGTAGCCAGGCCTGACCTAGCTGTGGGCATGCGGTCTCACTGCAGGAACAGGTGGTCAGTTCTGAACATACCACTAGACTCTGCATTTTGCACGAGGAATCTGGTCCCTGAGATGACAGCTTCTTAGGGTCTGGATGAGGTAAGACTCCAAGAGACTAATGGAAATTACTTGCCTGGAGACATACTAGGACAGATTTCTCCTATTTAAATGGGTAGAAAGTACTTGTGGATGTCCTAAAATTGATAACAGGAACATTTTATTCTTTAGCCTTAAATATCTGGTGCTTGCACAAAACTGTTCTCTCACATAAGATAACACACAGCCATCCCATGACATTGGTATGCTTTTGTGGTATGTACGCATACACATGTCTGCAAGGTAGTACAGAGGAGGCTGACAGAACACCTGAGCTACTAGAATCTCATGAGGGAGCAGGAGCAGGGCCAGCCTGCAACCCACCTGATGACTGCCACTCAGGGTAATTATAGGCCCCTCTGCCTTATTGGGACAAGCCATCATGTCTGGGAGGTGATGAGCTGGTGCCCAGTGGCAGCCCTCAGGTTCACCCCACCCTCAGGCAGCTCCCAGGACCTGTTCTTATACATCAGCTTCACGACGCGTGTCCCACCGTCAGACTTTCCTGGGTGCAGCTCCTTCAGCGTTTGTTCCCACTTGGAGATGGCATCACAGATCTTGAAGAGACAAAAGTCTAAGGTCAGAAAAGCCCCTTGTGTGGAGAGTAAGATCCAGCCAGAGCTGGACTCTAGCACAGCTGAGTGAGGGTTCTGTCCCTAGAAGGTTGCCCTGTGAGGCCTCAGGCTGCCAGGATGGGAGGTGCCTTTCTATGGAGAGGAAGATGGCACCAGGGATGTAGTGAGCATCAAGAAAGGACTGCTGCCTCATTGGCTCTGTGAGGGCTGGCCTCTTGGGGACCTAGGCAGGCCCCAGTGGAGTCCATGGCATCATGGCTCCATGTCTGTTTCACTCACCACATTCTCCTTTCAATAAATACACCCAAATGCCTGCCGTGACCAGAGCCTTACAGGTACCCACCCATACATTTACTAGGAAGATATGTGGCAATTTTTTTTTCATGCATGCTAAAGACTAGCCCTTGTTCTAGAACAGCAAAGGAAGCAGATGCTAGAGCCAAATGCACCCATCCAGTGTGGCAGTACAGTCCCACAGATGCTTAACCCCCTCATGGCACTAGCCCCAGACCACTGTGCAGATCAACTGTCTCTTTCAAAGGCTTTCCCCTACAGAGGTACCATGAGGACCTACCTCCCTAAACTATGGTTGGATCTATAGGCATACACCTATAAGCATAAGCAGACAGAATAAAAGCTAGGGGATAGAGCACAGCATGACACCCACTGGCTCTACACTATAGCTGTTGACCTAAGTGGGCAGATACAATTGGTGGCAGTCTCGGCAGGGCCTCCTTGTCCTTACACTGAGCTAAGAGGCTCTTTCCCTGAATACTGCATAGTCCCTTGAGGGAGACAGGACTATGAGGATCTTGTCTCCAGAGTCAAGGGTACATGTAGCTTTCCCTGCATGCACAGATACATTTTAGGATGGCACAGAAATGCTGGCCTGAAGAGATCATCTTGGTCTCCACACCAGACAGGCCACTGGCCAGTTAGGCACATACTGGATGAGATCTGTGCCCACCACCTATATCTGCGTTAAGAGGTGCTTGCATGTGTGTGTGTGGGGGGGGGGGGGGATGTTTACCTTGACACGCCCTTGAAGACAGTGCTCCAGGTCCCTGCCAGAAGGATCATCTGTGAAGAGGGCAAAGCCAGACTGGGATGGCTTCCTCATGCCTGTCTCCTGGTTCAGCCGCTGGAGGAACTCATCTACTGTGGAGGAGCCATCAAAACCAACCACCTGGGAATGGGAAGAGGCACCTGAATTAGCAAACTCCCTAAGGGACTGTCACGGGGTGGTCCGGGGTGAGGGCAAGAGGTCAAAGGCAGCTGGTTTCCACATTCACGTGCAGAGGAACCTGAGCCTGCCCACTGTAAACTGGAGCTGGACAGAAGCCCAGTCATTCCTTTACAGTCAATGTTCTGAGGGTGCTATCTCAGGCTGCTTTCTGGCCATGTTTCAGCTTCCTTGTTCATGCAGTGGGTTCAGAAGACCTACCTGTAAAGCACCACATAGTAAAGCACTCTGGGATTCCAGCTCCTTTGTCTATCCCCACACTAGTCATGCCACTCCCACCTCAAATCTAGGCCCATCCCTTTGGTTGATGTGCCTATTACCATAAGACTCAGCGCACTTAGAAGTAGTCTCTGGACAGTGACATGGGAAGTCTTGGGGTAGGAGTCCTGCTGTCTTCCTTACCTGATAGGTCCCATTGGCAAAGTGCACAGGGATGCTGAAGGGTAAGGAGTGGTGGAAGGGGTTTCGCAGCAAGATGGACACCACTTCCATACGTGAGGGCCTGGCCTCCCGCTCTCCTGTCTGCAGGGTCCGCTCCACGGCTCGCTGGCAGTAGGTGGCATACTGGCCAGTTTCACTCCTAAAAACAGACGGCAGTAGTAGGAATTCCTTCCTCTTGGCACCCTGAGGTGCATACCCAGACTTAGCCAGGATAAAAACTAACTGGATAGGGCATGGGGACCTAAAACTAGTATGGGATGTTACTACATTTTTATTTCGGGAGGAGGCACACCTGTGGAAGACAGAGGACAACTTGAGGAGTTGGTTCTCTCCTACCACGTTGCTCCTGAGGATTGATCTCAGGTTGCCAGCCTTGGCGGCAAGCTCCTTTACTCCTGAGCCATCCTACCAGCTGCAGCTTGTCCCCGAGGACCTATCTGCAGCACATGGCTGCCATGAGCCTTTTCTTTGTTTCTTTTTTTAAAACTAACTAGGGAATCTAACCCAGGGCCTTGTACATGCCAGGTAAGTGCTCTACCACTGAGCTACACCCCCATCCCTGCATAGATATATTCTTGCAGAAACCAGAAGCACACGGAATAAACATTTGGGGATAATTTGGGATAGCATGGCTTCACATGAGGGTGTTCCCCAAATACCCAAGGACACATGGATTGGTGTCCAAAGCAGCTAAAGTGTGCTCAGATCTCCACCTGCTCATGTGTCCATGGCGATGGGTGAAGTCTCTCAACCCCAAGCAAGTCTGAGGGGAGATGGCGTCAATCCAACCTCGTCTTCCCCCCTCATCCCTTTGAAACATGGCAGTCAGCAGTGTAGGGGTGGCAGGGAAATGCTCTCACTTACCTGGGATCTGCATGGCGTTGAAGCTGCTGTTTGACGTACCAGAGGAAGTGATGCTGAGGCAGGAAGAGCGGAGCACACAGAGCCAGGAGCTGCCAGCACTGCCACGGAACACAGGCAGTATGGGGTGAGTGCTGGGATCCTGCTCTTGCAGCTTTGAGCTATTCTTTCTCCACACCAGAGTCTCAACTCCCTTGTCAGGCACTGCCCAGGACAGCACTCGCATTCTGACCATGCACAGATCAGCCAGCCATGCTCAAACAACTTGGACAAGAAGCTGCCCATGGGCTAGGATCGGAGAACACCTGCCCAGGCACCTGCTACCACCCTCCCACCCCTTAAACAACTCTTATACGTGGTTCCAGCCAGTTGCTATGTCCCCAGTGTGTGCCCACCTGCATAAGAGAGTACTTCTGAGGCGGGCGGCAGCTGGTCTGCTTCATGAGCTGGCAGTAGATCTCACTCTGGAGCTCAGGGTGAACAAGGCAGACCTGCAATGCTGTCTGTGCCAGGGACACGTGGTAGTCCACTGAGGCGGCCTCCACAGGCACGTTGATGAAGAGCTGGCAGGACTGGAAGGAGCATGGACAGTGGGCACAGGCAGGGGCAGCCCAGTGGTTATTCTTGGGACATGCAATGTGCAGCAGAGCCTCAAGGAAGATTCAAGTTCACGGACAACCAGCCCTTTCTAGAGGGAGCGCTGTTTCTGCTTGTGAGGCTGAAGGGGGCTAGTGGAGGGGCAGAATCGCCCCTTCTTTAAATGTGATGTTTCCAGTACACAAGCCACACATAAGCTTGCCTGTATCCGCAGAAAACATTTTTTGCAAGACAGGGTAGCACAGACTGGCATTTAACTCCAAGTCCTGCCTCTGCCTCCTGGGTGTGCTGTGATTGTGGGCATTTAGCACCACACTAGCCCCTAGCAAGACGCTTTGTTTTGTTTGTCAGAAAATGCAGATGGGCACAAAGAAGACTAAACTAGGTCAGAATCTCTGACGTCCAGAAGTCGTGCAAACCGGACCTTTTCTGTTGTTACTCGAAGGGGAAGGCAGCTCCTCAAGGGAGAGCTTTGGCTGCCATTTCCAGAGCCCCAGAGCTTCCTCCTGGCCTGCAGAAGGGTTATATTCCTGCCATAAAGGAAGCCATAAAGGGGACCCTGCGGGACTTCCTCTTCCTCGCCACAACCCTAGGACCACCCCATAACCACATAGGTCTCCTTTCCTGTGATGGGCTCAAGGTGTGCCAAGCAGAGCCTGAGCACATGTGGGCACCAAGAGCCAACAGGCCTGGGCTCCACTGTTACCTTGAAGAGCTTGAGAGCCTCCGTCTGCAGCGCCTCGGAGGGCAGGGTGGTCAGGGAGGTGCAGAGCCCATCTCGGCTGTAACACAGCATGGGGTGCCTCCAGAGCGGGGAGTCTGCACAGAGCACAGGCAGAGGGCAGCGGCAGTTACTACAGAGCAAAGAACTCGCCTCCTACCCTACCAGCCCCAACTCTGATTCGCAAGGAAGACAGTGGCTTAACTTTGGGAAACACGGTTTTTTCTGGGTTGATCATCTACAGACTGAAGGCCACGGAAGTGTGGACTGCAGACTCCACATTCCCTCACACGACTGTGGAGGAAGGCAGCCAGAGCTTTGCTGAGCAGGCACAGCCAGGCCAAGGAGATAAAGCTGCGAGTGCTTCTGAGCACAAGTGTCTACGTGCAGGGACAGCCTTCCTTGCAGTACCAGGTTGGAGGAACAGATGTATCCACCTGAGACAGACCAGCCCTCAGAGCAGTAGTAAAGAGGTATGTGTGGTGTGCACCTCTGGGTAGTTCATGGGGGTCCTGAGAATTAGTTGCCAAATAAGGACCCCCAGACATCCCAGGATTAGGTTAGTCTGCTCCAAACTGAGGCTTCATTTATTAACAAACTCTTAATTATAGATTAACCAGCTGCCTCCCCCGCCCTCCCCTCTACCCCCAAGTCTTCTGCACAGCTAGCAAAGCTACAGATTAAACTGAGTAGAACATTTACCCAGCTGTCTGGAAAGTCTGTTTCCCAGGGTCCCACACATACAGTGATTACCTCAGTAGACAGAGAGGCCCCGGAGCATGGGATGGGAATTCCCCCAGGCATGTTTAATACTGCTTAGGTACCACAGTGCTCTCTTCGCTTCTTGTCCAATAAGCACCCTGCCACCTCCCTTCAGCCCAGGCAGTAGTGGCCACTCTTGCCTTACCTGGGTCTCCCTCGCCATCCATCAGTTTCCCAATGAGCTGCTCATAGACAGTGCCCACCTTGGTACTGCTGCCACCTGCAGCCACTGTGAGGTGGTAAAGCCATGTATCCTGGAAAAGGGCAGGAGACAATCAGATGCTAATGAGGTAGGAAGAGTGGCTGGCGGCAAGAGTTGGATTTGGGGCAGGAGGTGTTGCTCGGTGACAGAGCACTTGTCTAATGTGTGAGGCTCTGGGTCCGACTCCCGCCACTCCCCTGAAAAAGGAAGTGTGTAATTTTAAAATGGGAGCCGAGGTGTGCACCTGTAATGATGTCACAGCAGGAGCTGGGGGGCTGAGGCAGAGGGATCTCAAGCCCAAGGTCGGCCTGGGCTTATGAGACCCTGTCTTGAGGGGGAAAAGTAGACTTTCACTAGTTTGGCTAGCATGAGTCAAGGTCACCGCTCCAAAGAGAAAGACAGGATCAGGTGATATCAACCCACATTTCCAAGTGTGTGGCACTCTATCATGGCCTATGATGAGGAGATGCTGGTCACTTGGAATGAATCCACAAGATATTCAAAAGTAACAGTCCCATTCAGTGTCCAGGAAAAAATAAACTTGATTAGAAACCTCAGCGGAAAGACAGAGAACCCAGGTCCAAGCTTGGCCACAAAGGTCCAGCTCCTCACTTACCTTCTCATGCTTGGTGCGGATGAGGAGGTAGGTGGGGCTGTGCTCTGGGGGGTGGATCACCAAGGTGCAGTGTGAGGAGAGCAACCGGCCAGTTCCTCCAGCCTCATAGTCTTCGTCTGAGTCACAGGACCGATCTACTTCCTCTATGTGAGCATCCTGCACAGGTAGGCAGCCCAGGGGTCTCTGCGGACATGAGCCTTCCATGAACAGGACAGCAGGTGGACAGGGGAGTCTCCTTTTTATGACTGCTTTGGCTGTGTGGGGCTGGAGACCATAGATGTGGATGGAGGGCAGGATGAGGAGGTGGACGCTGCAGCATGGCAGCCAGGCCAGAAGCAGATACTGTGCTTTGGAAAGGACCAACTGCCTACACTGGCTGTGATGCGGACATCACAAGCTCTGGAGGGAGCGGGACAGCTGACCCTTGTATCTGCTGTAGGGTTTGTTGTGGTAGAAGGCAGAGCTGGGGACTGCCATCAATGGTGTGCACTGTGCACAGTTTGGAGGAGGCGCTGTTAGGGGGCTGATGAAATACCTTGTCCTCGTGGCTCCGGTAGTAGTAGAAGGTTTTCCCAACAAGGGCACACCAGACCAGCTTGGAGTGGCCATGCTTTACCTGTTAAGTGAATGACTTCATTGGAACCAGGGCTCCAAAATAAATCCAGGGCCAGCCAAGACAGGCCACGGGGAAGACTGCCAAAGTCAGGTTTCCTTTCACAGTAAGACTGCCACGGTATGTACTCTGTGGTAACCTGGCCACTCAGGGACCTATGACCTGCCACTGAAAGACTATCCAGGAAATCAGAACATGGATATGGGAAGAACCCACTAGTTGGCATAGGTCAGAGGTTTTTTTTTTTGTTTTTTTTCTTTTTTTTTTTTTTTTTGGTTTTTCGAGTCAGGGTTTCTCTGTGGATCTCGCTCTGTAGACCAGGCTGGCCTCGAACTCACAAAGATCCACCTGCCTCTGCCTCCCGAGTGCTGGGATTTAAGGTGTGCGCCACCACCGCCCGGCAATAGGTCAGAGTTGTAAGGATGCTGCAAGGTAAATAGAGGCCCTGGCAGTCTGGAACCTTAAGTAAGGTACTGTAAATCACAAGGGAACAGCAACTGAACACTCACAGAGATGAAGGATGGGCTGATGGGAAGCAGCAGCTCGGAAGGAAGGAGTCTGAGCCCCGAGTTTGCTGGGCACAGTAACTGTTCCTGACCTAACCCACAATAACTAACCCTGTTAGTATGCTTCCTAGTTAACTTCCCTTTGCTGGACTTAACCAGGGTCTCTGCTTCCTGGTTAAAATGTGTTTAGGCAAACCTGGGATACCAGTCATCGAATGGCAGTCCCACTGGCTTTACCCAAGCCTTTCCTTTGTACTGTTAATCCTAACACAGCTAGTTACACTGTGGGGGGCAGTGCCTAACGTCCTAAACATCAAGTGAAAACATTTCTTTCCCTTCTGTCTTGAGAACAGCCCCCATCTCTGTTTCCAGAACCACCAACATCATTTTGTGGGCTCGAACCATGTTTGAGCCAGCTGGCTAAGCACTGGGGATGAGTTCTTGGAGAAAGAGCCCACCATCTCTGGGCACTCCCATGCCTGGCTTCCATTGCTTCCCTACCAGTTCCACCTTGTACCTTGGTCAGCCAGCCCTTCACGGTAGGCTTGGCGCCCCCTTGATGCAGAGCTGGGGGTCCAGTGACCTGCACCTTCAGCAGGCTCTGGAGGACACGGATCCATTCTTCCAGGAGGCTGGGGGACTCTGCTGTTAGGTAGTAGGTCTTGTTCTCAGAGATGAGCTGTGGGGGTGGAGTGAGGGGGGTGGTGTTGAGAGCCAGTGAAAGACACAAATCCTTCAACCCATTGGGCCCTTCCGAATGGCCACCTACGCTCTCCTTCCTTTCCTTTTTGACTTTCTTCCCTTCACCGCTCACTCTGGCTCTTCTTTCTCATGCCCACAACCTACGGTCATAGCCTACTCCTGGTATAAAGGCATCCATCCATGCTTATGTTTGCCTCATCTCTGCTTCAGTCACAGTCATATCTAAACCCTACACCACACTGTACATCTACAATCCAGCTGCTGCGAGCAGGCTCACCTGGAATGTCTGCGCTCCTTCCCCTCGAACAATTTGGCAGTGGGAGTTCAGATCCACTTGCCCTTGAGGTTTCCGGATGACATCACTCTGTAAAGGAGGAGTAAGGAGGAGAACACTGGAGTCTGAAAGCTTCTCGGATCATCATTTTTTACTCCAAGTTACAGGCACGCAGTGGAAAGTGATTCCCAAGCCTCCCTGGCCAAGGTACAATGAGTGACTTGTTCTGTATTCTTCTTCTAGCCAAACAAAGCCATAGTTAGGAATGTGGGACCCTCTAACGCAGGCCTCAAAAGGTCTCAGAAACGAGAGTGAGCCTCTAAAATAGGATCAGAAGCTACTAGGTTATTAGTGATCTAGAAAGCCACCCCACTCCTTTGACTAAGCTGTGTGGTGAGGAATGCCTACAGTCCCAGCTACTCAGTAGACCATGGCAGAGGCTGAGGCTGGTCCAGGCAACAGAGCAAGACCCATCTCAAAGAGAAAACAAAACAAAACAAAACGTTTCTCTTCAATCCTTATGCCCACAGGTATGGTAAATTAAGTGGCACACAAGTCACCACCATCCTTTCCAGCATCACTACAGACATTACTAATTGATAGTGGCATGTTTCTCAGGGAGGAATTTAGGCCCAGAATCCTTAACACAGAGCTGGAGACAGCTCCTACCAAGCAAAAGACAAATCGGTTTTATCTCTTTAAAACATTACGGTTGGTTCTGCCAACCTAGTTCTCAACAGTTGAGGCTTTCAATTCCAGGCAGTGGAGGAAGAAGAAGAGGAAGCAACGGATTTTTCTGTTAGAACAATCCAGAAAAGGTAAGGGCAGCCTGGGAACATCCTTTTACAAGGCCAGGCATAAGAAGAAATCAGTTTAGAAGGAAGAGGAAATGACCAGCCAACTGACCTAGGACTGCCTTGGTAGCCTTCCCAGGATGTTTCCAGAATAGGTGACCACCCGAGTCCCCTGTGTGGCCCAGCACCTCCAAGGCCAGTCAGGCTGCCAAGTCCTCCACCCGGCAGGCCTGAAGTCACACCGCCCTTCCTCCAGCCCCGTACACAGTGTGGGTCTGGGCTGTGGCCCTGTGGTTATGCCCTGGAGAGGGTCTCACCGGAGACTTGTAGTACAGGATTTGTCCCTGTCTCAGGACAAACCAGCGCCTCTTCCATGTCTTCACCCGGCTGCCCATTTTCAGCAGGTAGCCTGACTTCTCCAGGGCCTCCTGAAGTACAAAACAAGGAAGGGAGAGGGGACAAAAAGGGAGAGTCCCATGAGGCTCCCGAGGGTCAAAGGCAAGCAGGGAAGAGGGGACAAAGAGGAAGAGTCACATGAGGACCCTGAGGGGTGGAGGGCAAGCGGGGAAGGGGGATGAAGGGGAGGTCACATGAGGCTCTGGACACCACTCAGGGCAAATGGTCTAGACCACCACTATGTCAGTTTTTGTTAAGAAAAAACTTATTGACCACCTATGGGTGTCTATTTCCAGACTGTACACTGATGAGATCCAGAGAGAATTGATTAAAGTGTGGCAACCCTACCATGGGAAGGATCCCAATGATGACTGGGGAAGGAACACCTAGCCCCCACCACGAGAAGGTGGTAGATCAGGGCTGCACGCAGGAGAGAAGCTGGCCAGGGAAGGCTTCAGGAAAGAGCGGCATCTAAACTAGCCTATAGACCAGTAGTTCCCAACCCTCCTCAGGCTGCGGCCCTTTAATGCAGTTCCCCATGTTGTGGTGACCATCAACCATACAATTATTTCGTTGCTGCTTCATAACTGTAATTTTGCTACTGTTATGAATTGTAATGGCAATATCCGATATGAAGGATATCTGATACGAGACCCTGATGCGCTAAAGGAAAGGCCAGATTCTTTTACCAAGACCAGCTGAGAAGAGGAAGGCCATTCAAGGCATCAGAGGCGGGAGGAAGCAGGCAGCTCTCCGGGCCACAGGCTTCCCATCCATAAAACCCAGCAGTAGTCATGAGGACCATGAGGCAAATGAGCCAGAAGCACGAGGCAGGCCCTGAGGCAGCACCTGGCCTGCTAACGCTCAACTGTTAGTCATGGCAGCATCTGAGGGTCAGGGTGAGGACTAGACAAGGTGCCAGGCGCAGCCCTCATGGGCTCTGAGAGTTCCCTGGACGTGGACTCTGTCCTTCTTCAAGCGGGTCTGTGCACAGCTCTCTCTAACACCTGAAGGGCCCCCTTCCCTCTCCCATCTCCGGGCCCTTCCTCTCTCTCGCTGCTCCCTGTATGGGTACTGAGGGCCGGGCAGCCTCTGCTCCTACACAGTGCCCCTTCCCCATTCACACCCAGGGCTGTGGGCTCAGCTCACCCCATCAGTGGAGTAGGATGAAGTACGCTGGAGTTTGTGTTCAGGCTCTGAGTAGTCACTGTCCAGTGAGCAGGCATCAGGAGGGATGGCGTAGTCACCCTCGGAACTCAATGAGGACATGGAGACTCCTGGCCACGGGGGAAGGAATCAAGGCTGGGGTCCCACACCCCTCCCCACACCCATGCGGCCAGAAGATGTAAGGCTCCTGGGTCTGGAGCTGAGGGTGAAACAGGTAGGAGCCCTAGCAGAGATCAAGCAGGGAAAGCACCTCTCTTGATGGCCCGGGGGCTGCCCAGTCCACCGGTCTTCCTGTACTCAGAGCAGGGGGCTGACACCCGGAAACTCGCTTGAGAGCTGCAGTCGTCTTCAGACCCAGAGGACTCATCCGCAAAAGGCACACTGCTGAGCTGTGTGGCTTTCTGCAAGACAGTTCGGGCTTCAAAACCAGCCCCCTTCCACACAACAGCTGTTCCTAGTTCAGTATGTCCACGTAGCCTGACCGGGGAAACATGAGGCCCTCACCCAGCTGAGGCACTCACTGCAGGCTAGACAGTAGTCCCAAGCAGTGTGAAGTCCCTTCTGACCTCCATGCTGCCCTCTGGGTTCCCAACTCCCCTACCCCAACTTCTACAGTTCTCCAGAGAGCTCCTGCTTCTTCCACTAGGGGGCCAGAAAGCCACGCCACAGGCCAGGACACGGAGATAGGGAGAGCGACTTTGCAAACACAAGGACAATCCTTTCAATGTTGTAAGAGTGTGGCAGGAGCAGAGCCAAAAGGTGGCTACCACGGTGGGGCACGCCTTTAACCCCAGCACCCAGGAGGAAGGAGCAGGCAGATCTCTGAAGAGTTCGAGGCCAGCCTGGGCTAGATGACAAGTTCCAGGCCAGTCAGGGATACACAGTGAGACCCTGTCTCAAAACAACAAACAAAAAACTATTGTGACAAAGCATTTGAATTACTGTTTTTGTTTGATCTTTTTTTCTTCATTTTTTTTTTTTTGGTAGTTCTAAAGATAGAACACAGAGCCTTACTCTTTCTAGGCAAGTGTGCTATCACAGAGCTACATCTCCAGCCCACAGCCCACAAAGTGCTCTTAGAAAGTAATTTGGCAGAACCTATCAGAATCTAAACATTCATAGAACCTGCCCAGGAATTCCATCTCTAGAACTGTGTCCCCCAGAAATGTAAGTGCGCAGGGTACATACGCCCGATGGTGCTCCTTGCCACATTTACTATAGAAAGAGATGGATACAACCTCCTCTAAGTCGACAGAGGGAGACCCAAGCTAATTAGAGTGCTGTCTACACCAGGGATAACACACAGAAGACACAGAAGGGCAGGCTGACACATGGGGAGGTGAGTAACCAGGTCATAGGCTAATGTGTATAGGATCCCTTTTTGTGAGAGGAAGAGAAATGAGAGAAAGGAGAGCATATGTACAGGTCCACATGCACAGTTGTACAGGTCCACATGCACAGTTGTACAGGTCCACATGCACATGTGTACAGGTCCACATGCACATCTGTACAGGTCCACATGCACATCTGTACAGGTCCACATGCACATCTGTACAGGTCCACATGCACATCTGTACAGGTCCACATGCACATCTGTACAGGTCCACATGCACATCTGTACAGGTCCACATGCACATCTGTACAGGTCCACATGCACATTTGTACAGGTCCACGTGCCCAGTTGTACAGGTCCACATGCACATGTGTACAGGTCCACATGCACATCTGTACAGGTACACATGCACAGTTGTACAGGTCCACATGCACGTTTGTAAACCATCTGCGACTGCATCAGACGGCCTCACGGAGTCAACACCAGCGCATTAACAATAGCTGACTTTGAGGTTAGGAACCGGGAGAAAGCAATGTGGGAGAAATTTTTACTTTTACTTTTGTGTTTTTATTCTCCTAAGTAAAGCATCTAAGATTTAAACATGAATAGCAAGGGCTGGGCGTGTGGCTCAGTGGTACAGCACCTGTCTAGCAAAAGGAGGCCCTGTGTTCTGACTCACGCACTGCAAAACCAAACAAAAACCAGTGGCGAAAGATGAAAATCTCATGTTGCAGTTACATGCTAAACTCTTATAAGAAACTATAAATCATGACCAAAAAAAGGCGGTGCTCGTTACTCCCTCGCTTGTTACCCCCTGCAGTGATCTAATAAACTTGTTTTCTTCCAAAAAGAAACACACACACACACACACACACACACACACACACACACACACGGTGGGCCGAGCAGCCTGACCATGGTTACTGTGTGAAGACACCTGACCCTCCAACTCCAGCGCAGGCACTACCCTGGGACGAGGGGCTTCTCCTGATGGGGACATCCCCTCTTGCGGTGGCAGTTTCTTACCCCCTTCAGTGCTGTGTAGACAGGCACGGTGACATTCTTGTAGACGAGGCCAGAGAAAGCCCCAGGGAGTGCGAGGGCGGGAGGGCCTGAAGCTGAGGGAGAACACAGGGAAGAGGTGAACTCGGAGGCGCAGCTCAGCCAGAGGCTGGGGGAGGCAGAGAACCGGCCAAAGCCTTCCCATCTCCTCTCCCCACTTTGTGTTCCCGTGACTCCCTGGGGATCTGGGTCCCCATGGATAAAGGACCCAAGGGCTACCCTTTCTCCATTTCCTCTCCAGGAAGCTTGCGCCTTGCCCACTCTTGCTGAAGTGAGTTATGAGTGTGTGCCTATCACTGCAGATGCTATGGGTGGTCAGTGACTCTTGAGCCAGGGGGCAGTGCCCATCTGAATCAGGGGCTCAGGGCTCTTCTCCCCCAGTTCAGTCCTGCGCAAGGCAAGCACCGAGAGATGGAAGGCAGGACTTGAGGAGCCTTCCTTGCTGGGTGATAATCTGAACTTATACAACCCCCTTTCTAGTTCCAGGCAGCCCTCCCTCCATGCCTGCTGTACCCCAGCGGATGGGAGCCAGGCCCACCAAAGACATTTTAGGCCCCTGATGCCCCATTCTGCTCACCGCAGCAGGCAGCGTTACTTCGGGACGACACGTCTGACAGCTGCATGCCCGATGTGGCCATCGCATAGATCCGGCTCTCCTGTAATAACAAGTCCCAGGTGGTCAAGGACTGCTCACCTCAGTCCCCCCAAGGCAGTGGAAGGAAAACATGACATAGGGGTAGGCAGACCTGGGGTCACTGCTCAGGACAAGCTGGTCACTGGCTGAGGAGTTTTAAGCAAATTTCTTCGTTTCTGAGCCTCATTTTCCCCAGCTCTAAACTCCTACTGACCTTTTGAGGGACTGATCAATGGAATCAAATGAAGTAGTTAATTAACGTATAATATAAATGTATTTATAAACATGTATAATATAAACATTTCATGCCTGGGACATAATCCATGCCCAGCAGATATTCACTCCCTCAGGCCTCCACGGCAAAGGAGGTTCAAAGAGAGCTGGTCAGTAAACTGTCTCTCCATTTCTTGGATTCTTGCCTATTTTAGCGACGCCTGGGTCCCTGGGTCTCACCCCAGAGGTTGAGTGTTGACAGTGAGGAAGGGAGAGCCCCAGGGAGAGAGATGGACGTTTGTAATTCAGCTGTTTGAGGGCTAGGATGCATAGCTTCCTACAGTAGCAGGGTGCATGTGTTAGCCTTCTAAGGCCAACCACAACAGGGCTCCAGACCCCGAAGGTAAAACACTTTGGCAGAAAATTCTGCCACAAACTATGCATGCCTTTGGGTCTGAAGCGGACTCAAGGGGAGGAGAGTTTTGCTCCCAACAGCCGGGGAGGACTTTCCCAGGCTGCCCCAGAGCTGTTTGCTCTACCAGCCCTACAGTGAATGCAAAGCTCCTCTCAGGCAACTGGTGAGTCACAGGCACTGACCAGGAAAGTCAGCCATGCTGGACCAGAGAAGCAACTAAGGGCCACACTGGAAGGGACTGGGATGAATACTGGGGTGTGGCCCCAGAGCAGCTCAGCTAGAGGTGATGAGGAATGATATGCTGAGGTAACCAGAGTTATGGCAAGACAGGTGGAGGACAACAGAGAGACACTCAGGCAGGGCAGTGCCTGGGGCAGGATGCCTATGCCCAGGCGGAGCAGATACATTAGTGTGAGGAGTAATTGGATGTAGATATCTCTGCCCATACTGATCACGGACTTAACACCGAGGACAGGCTCCCACTTCACAAAGGAAACAAAACTCAGGGTTGAGGGAAGAAGGTCAAAAAAAAAGATAGCTCTGTTGGACAAAGGGCACCGAGTGTCTCCCTCATGAAGTTGTTGAAAGGGCTAGAGAAAGAGAGCTGTACAAACCCGAAATGCAGGCGTACTGATCCACCAATTACTTGGACTGAGAATGCCCTTCTCTGAATTTCAGGCTTTGCTCCTGACCGTTCTTGCCTGGCTGGCCCTGCCTGAGGGAGACACCTAAGCTTCGCTAGGGAGCTTGGGGGAGCTGGCAGTATGTCTTCTTTCCCTCAGGAGCAAGTTACAAAGGGGACTGAAAATAGACAAGTTCTCTCAAACGGCACTGCTGATGATGGGGTTCCTGGATGCCAGCAGGGAGGTCAGTGTCAGGCCTGACGCTGAGCCTTATCGCCTTCACCCTGGAGGGCAGCTGACCACGGGCCACACTTGAAGCATTCTGCTGTCGATGGATTTTTGAGACGCGGTCTCATTGTGCTGTTAGGCTGGCCTAGAACTCCTGGGCTGCTTCTCTTGGCCTCCTGAGTGCCGGGACTTCGGGTTCCCAGCTCATCTGCCTAAACATTTCATTTATCTTTCCTATCCTTTACTCTTTCCCTCTCGTACACACACGTACACACACCTGACATGTCTGGGCCAAACATAAGAACCACTCTTAACCACCACCTGAATAGCTACATTCTGGTAAAATAGCAGACGTGAACGAGTTCTTTTGGATAACACCTACTGAACAAATGCTCCTTTCCACAGCCCTGTCTGAATGCTCCCTTACCCGGGTCTAGCTCCAGGGCTGCAGAAGAGGCCAGCAGTGAACAACAGGACCAGCAGCCACGGTCTAAAGTAGGGTCGGCCCCCAGGGATGCCACACTTCCGTACCTACTGTCCTAACTTCCGACCTTGTTCAGCACTGTGACTCGAGTCTGGTAGGTGCTCTTGAAGCAACCCACTGGCTGGCCTGCAGTCACCGTTAAAGGTTCAGTCAAAAGCCTGGGCTCGGAGCCCCCTTGAACTAGCACTTCAAAAGGAGACCCGGGAGTGTGCTGCTGAAATTTAGGGGCCGCCAACCCACCTGAGAGTATCCTGTTTTCTCTGCTGCCAGGAGCAGATGTCCTTGCACATCTGCAGCATTGGGCTCGATGAAAAGATTGACAATTGTGCCCGTGTCCCCAGGGGCAGTGCCCCTAGAATACAGGGGCTGGGCTTCAAGGCAGCCAGACCTCTACGGGAAGCCTAATTCCTTCACTACCATGACCTGGGGAAGTGGCTGAACTGCAGACAGCAGGTTCCTATCTTTCAAAGGGAGAAACAACACTAATCCCTCTGTGCCAGGCCTCCATGTCATGCTCACCACCGACCTGCAATATCACACCTCCCTGTTTTTATTTTAACCTTTGTCACGGATGTCAGACAAAGACGTAGAACAGTAGAAAGAATGACCTCCGTCCCCATCACTCGTCTTCACCTGTACTAATGTATGTTCGGTCTTACTTTATCTGGATCCCCACCTCCACTCTAGACATCATGTCGTTGTATAGAATGTGACCCATAAGGGAGCTAAGGCTCACAGGCAAAGATAGCGTCGTGATAGACCACTAACCACTCACAAGCACTTACTCAATACCTAGCTTAATTAATGACTTAGTATGTAGGGAGGCTTGTCTGGATGTGTGTCTGTGCACCACTTGTGCATGTGGTACCCGAGGAGGCCAGAAGAGGTCATTTATCTCCTGAAACAGTTGTGAACAGGGACCATGTGAGTGCTGGGACTCGAACCTGGGTCCTCTGGAAGAGCTGAACCAGCCCTCCATCCCACCAGTATACATTTAATCCTCCTAGGAACCCTACTAGTAGGATCAGCAAGATGCCTCAGTGGGTAAAGGTACTTGGCATCGGGCCTGACAACGTGGGTTTGAGTCCCAGAATCTGCACGGTGGAGGGGGAAACTGACTCCTGCACGTTATCCTCTGATCTTCACACGGACGCCATGGCACATGACCCCCCCCCCCACACACACAAATTAAATGTAAATAAGTAAAGAAGCACTTCTAGCGGTCACTATCACCCTCATTTTGGAGACAGGAAACTCAGGCCACGGGCTTAGTAACTTGCCCAGGTTCGCAGGTAGTTCAACAACAGCGGCCTGATGGAGGGAGGGCAGAGCTCTCCACTTCCACACATGTTGATTCAGGATCAAAGCGAACTGAGAAAATCACAAAGCACCCGGCTTGGCACATGGCACATATCACTTCCAATTCTGACTCTGCCCTGCCTAGGTGAGCGGGTCAGGCAGGCCTGTCCACCACCCCCCCCACACACACACACAATGGCTGTGAGGATGAGCCTTATCTCATGGGCCCTGGATATTCGCAGCGAAGACCATGCCTGTGGTTGGCTCTGCCCAACCCTGATGAAGTCACTTACCCAGGATGGAAACCGGTGCAGCGGGGGTGTGGGTGGCTTGTTCTCCAGTTCCGCTTCCTGCAGCTCAGCCCTGGGGGGCTTCGGGCTCTCTCCTCCTTCCTGTTTCCCTGTTGGAGGTGGCTCCTCCATCTCCATCTTCTCTGCTTCTTCCCGGGCTTTAGCTCTGACTTCAGCCTTGGAGAAGCCAGGTGAGTGGAGGGCTGACAGGGCCCCAATCTTCATGCTTACCATATGGTCAAAATGCCTGGGACCCACCTGGGGTTGACTGTGGTGCCTTTTGGCTACTTGGAAGCTGTCCCGGGGGTTGCTGGGAGCCCGTACCTTTGGCAGGGTCAAACTACTCCCAGGGCCACCTCCCCTGGCAGAGATCTTAGTGCCAGGGAATGTCCCTCCCCGAGCAGTGACCAGATCTTCCCCGTAAGAGGCTGACCCATGTTTGGGGCTGCTAGGCTTCACGAACAGCTGGCTGGGTGAACCCTCTCTTTGAGGATGAGATTTAAGGACCTTGGCCTCTGCTATTTCCCCAGGGTAGGCCATGCTGAAGCTCAAATCCTCAAGATTTCTGGCTTCTGACACAGAGTCCTTGTTCTGCCGGGGACCCAGGGCAGGTGCAGGCACAGCCACCTTCAGAATTTGAGTATGGGGATTACTGTCCTGCTCCACAGGCTGGGCTCCGAGCCCTGAAGGGACAGGACTCCCCTCTGGGGTTCCCTCGGGGACCACTAGCAGCTTCTCTGAAGGTGTCATCCGCAGATCTGTGGATGAGACAAAACCAGACGCGCCCATTGAGAAGGTCTTCCCTTCTGTCCCACACCCTACTGTGCCACAAACACCCGTCCACCTACCCTCAAGAGCATCCTGAAGGGCTTCCACCTGCTCCGATAGCTGCTGATTACAGGCCTTCAGGTGCTCATTCTCTGTTTCAAGCTGGACAAAAAGAAAATGAAGGTTTAGGGGGGCGTGTCACTCAGTGGTAGTGTGCATACCTGGGATGCCAGAGGTCCTGGGTTTGATACCTAGCAGTAAGGAAATAGAGATTTAGAATGCCCAACCCCTGCTTATTCATATATTAATCCAAAACAAGCCTATTTTTGAAAAAAAGCGCGTGGTACCATTGGCAGCCCTTTGGTACACTTTCTTTTCTAGTTCATTTTCATATTCTCTCTCTCTCTCTCTCTCTCTCTCTCTCTCTCTGTGTGTGTGTGTGTGTGTGTGTGTGTGTGTGTGTGTGTACATATACAACATGACTTGGATACATTGCAGTTAATTTTTTTTTTTTTTTTTTGGAGGCAGAGTCTCTCTATGTAGCCCACACTGTCCCGGAACTGTTTATGTGTTTTTGTTTTTAATTGTGAAAACTGCATCTCACTTCAGCTTAAGTGACTCTGAAGCTGCTGCTCCTGTGGCCGCCTTGCAAGCTGGAGCAGTGTGTCAGCAGCACCTGACACTCGTGACTTGCCCCTTCCCAGTCACACTGTTTCCCCCTCCCCGCCCAAAAAAAGACAACAGGTCTTCTCAGCTTAGCGGATCCTCCTGCTCTCTGCATTTTCCAGCTGCAGTCCGCGTTCCCGCACATCAGTTTAGCTGGACCCACATTCACTAGGGACCCATGTTAGCTAGGTAGTTACACAGGGTGTG
Organism: Peromyscus californicus insignis; assembly: GCF_007827085.1. Classification (NCBI taxonomy): domain Eukaryota; kingdom Metazoa; phylum Chordata; class Mammalia; order Rodentia; family Cricetidae; genus Peromyscus; species Peromyscus californicus. The sequence goes on from NW_026294447.1 coordinate 76,486,801, forward strand.
TCTACTCAATCCACTTCGTTTCTCTCACTACGCTATCTGTGAGGTCTGTCCTCGTGGTGGCTGTGTTTGCTACTAAATTAATTAAGCCCAGGGCTGGAGAGATGGCTCAGAAGTTAAAAGCGCTACTGCCTGCTCTTCCAGAGGACCTGAGTTCAATTTCCAGCAACTACATGGTGGCTCACAACCATCTATAATGAGACCTGGTGACCTCTTCTGGCATGCAGGTGTACATGCATGCAGAACACTGTATACGTAATAAATAAATAAATCTTTTTTTTCACAGAGATCCACCTGCTTCTGCCTCCCGAGTGCTGGGATTAAAGGTGTGCGTCACCACCGGCCGGCAAATAAATCTTTTTTAAAAATTAATTAATCCCAGCACAATTTTCTTGAACACTTCGAGCAAGGGCCAGATGGGGGTTTGGGACATTAGTTCATTTTGTCCCCAAGAACTCACAGTCCAATGGGACCCTCCGTTTAGAAAGAGCTGTTTGCTTGCTATTAATGCTTTCACAGCTGTAGCCAGTGACAAACTACAAAATACACGGATAGAGCGGAAGAGGGGCTGAGAGAGGAGAGAACCAGAGGTGCTTGGTGTGAACAAAGCTTCTGCCTGGGTGAGAAGCAGCTTTGGAAATAGGTGGTGGTGATGGACACACAATATGCCATACTGTATGTGCTTAGTACTTCAGCACTTGGGTACTTAATGAACAGTTAAAATGGCAACTTTTATGTATACTTTACTACAATTTTTTTTTGAGACAGGGCTTCACTGTATATATAGCCCAGGTTGGCCCCAAACTCACAGAGCTCTACCTCCCAAGTGCTGAGATTAAAGGTGTGTGCCACCACATCAAGCCCGACCACAATTCTTTTAAAAAAGATTTAGTTTTAGTTGGTATTTGTGTGTGCGTGTGTGTGTGTGTGTGTGTGTGTGTGTGTGTGTGTGTGCGTGCACGCGCTTGTGAAGGCCAGGGAGTTAGAACCCGCAGAACTGGAAGTATGAGCAGTTGTGAGCTGCCCAACTTAGATACTGGGATCCAAACTCAGGCCCTCTGCACACACCTTCTTAACCACTGAGCCATTTCTCCAGCCCAGACTTTATAAAAAAAAAAAAAAAAAAAAAATGAGAAAGAATAAATGGCATTGTGATGTGCTCACTAAAAAGAAGTTGAGAGGATTCTCAGGAACTTCCAGATACGAATCCATCTCCTCAGCCTCAAACCCAGCACTAGGCTAGAAGGAGGCTTCGGAAAAGCTGCGCAGGACAAAAGGGAAGGAAGTGATGAGAAGGAGGAAGTGAGGAGAAGGAGGGTAGAGAAAGGGAAAGTGGGACTGGCTGTGTCTGAATTTCCGCTAGGCAGGACTGTGGCTCAGGGCGGTGAGACGGCGGAGGCAGGGCCCTGGGCAGGGCCAGGCTGAGCTGCCAACTCACCTCGGCTAGCTTCACTGTCACCCACTCCTTGATCTTTGCAGCCTTTTCTTGAACAATTCTGGCTTCTTCAGCCCTGGTCTGCTTCTGCAAGGAGAAAGCCTCTGGTGAATCACAGCCGTCAGAAAGGGACGGGGGAGCCAGGAGAAGAAGGAACCTGTGACAGGATGGGATGACAGAGCAGAGAAAATGAACTCTTATAGCTTTTAAAAACATTCTTCCGGGGCCTGATCCTGCACACTGACAATCTCAGCACTTGGGGAGCCGAGGCAAGTGGATCCCAAGTCCAGATGGACCGCACAACAAAATCCTGCAAGAACAGAACTTTAAGTGGGAAGGGCTTTTTCCTACATGTAATACAAATCCCAAAAACCTACTGAGGAAAAAGCTAAATAATAAACCCATACACCATCTCTATGAATTACTGTGTGACAAAAGCAAAATGGTTAAACAAACTAAATTACCAATGGAGGGCCAGCCGTGGTGGTGTACACCTGTACACTCATCTACGCACGAGACTGAGGTGGGAAGGGCAGTTTAGCACAGGTTCAAGACCAGCCTGGGCAAATAGGGAGACCCGTTTTCGAAACAAAAGACCTACTGGAGAAAGATTTGTAACAAAAACAGCACACATACAGATGGCTATTTCCCATGAACTATCCAATAAACATGCAAAACATGCAAAGGATATGAACAGGAAGTCAACAAAAAAAGACCCACGAGGTTGTGAAGCGCAGTCATAAATATACAGACATACGGGACCTCATTTCCTCTATCAGACTAGTTTGATATTACCCTCAAATGTCAAGACTACTGGGAGCAACTCTCACACAAACTCACAAGGCCTCTGTGGACACGATTAGACAACATCCACCAATGTTTCAAACACACATACCCTTGGTCTCACAGAGCCACTGCATCAGATGCACTCACCGCAATACTTACCATTTGAGAAAGCAACACAACACAGGAACCCCAAACCTAAACTGGCCTGAGTGCCTACAGACAAGAGTTACTCAAGTAAGCACGGCACAACCACAGAATGAGAGTCACTGATGAGCTTTGATACACAAGAGACCAGTGAGAAGTGGAAACAGAGCCCTGGGGAGAGGGAACTGCTGCTTATCATTTTAGACCCTTCTGGAGGTTCTGCTCTTTACTATAGCGTACATTATGCTTACAATTAAAAAAAAAAAAAGAGCTGACTGATCACAGAAGTAGAATTTCTCAAAATAATCAATAGTTGAAAAGTTATTCATCTAGCCAGGCCTTGAATTCCAGCACCAGGGAGACAGAGGCAGGCAGATGCCTGAGTTTTGAGGCTAGCCTGGTCTAGTTCTAGGACAGCCATCGCCATATAGTAAACTTCTGTCTCAAGAAAGAAAAAGTTTACATCTAAAGGCAGTGAACAGACGCTTACCATGCATTAAGAGTGTAAGTCTGAGTATCAGTACTGGTGGAGGAGGCTTAAAAAGAACTGTAGAATAAAATGAAATATGAGTTTTGATTCTACGTGAAACTTTCTTACTGTAAAATATTAGGCACTGAATCTAATCTCTCTGGCCTTGAATCTGCACCTCTAAATGAGAGATAAGATAGCCCCTCTTGCTGGGCCATTCTGCGGGTGAAATAAGAGTCCAGAGTTCGGAGCTTATAGCACAGTTATCAGTCAGCTTAGGATGAGAACTATTTCCGAACCTCAAAAGCATGGAGCAAGTGGTGACCCCAAGTTGTTCAGAGATGAGCAAAAATGACTCTTGTTAAACTTCTAGGAAATACTGCTTGACAGTTCTCAGACGACAGACAGACTCCAAAGCAGAAGCCTGTGGAAAGGAGCTGGGAATGTAAAGACCTCAGGACCGTATTTCAGACCTGGAAAGACCATAAGGTTACCTAGTTCAAAACTGGTAAACAATGGCCCTGAGGCCAAACTCAGTCTTCCCTGTTTGTCTCCCACATATTTTTATAAATAAAGCTTTATTGGAACACAGCCATACCCACTCATTTACCGATTATCAATGTTGATTTTACCCTGTGACAACACAACTGGGCTGCAGCACTGACTATGTGGCCTGCAAAGCCCAAACCAACTGAATTCCTCAGCCCTGTACAAAACGCCAGCGGACTCCTGACATCCTCTCAGTACAGTCATGGGAACTGAGGCCCAGGGATGAAATGCAACAGCCCATCTTCAACCAGCCATGACCCAAAGAACAGCATTCTTTCTCATCTGGTCTTCACCTACTGATTATAACTACAAACGATATTTTTTCTAACCTGGGATCAGATCAAGTCATTCTGTCCCACCAACCACTTCTTCCAACTCTGAACGACTCAAAGGGAAAAATATCTCTAAAAATCAGTGGATAAAATTCTATCTTCCTGGACACAAGGTGTCCAACTGCATAAAAGGCACATCCAGAAGGAAATGTTCAGTGGATGCTGACAGTTATGATGCACCCACAATGACTGGAAGGAACTGTGGGGTCAGCTGAAACCTTTACAGAGAATGCACACGGCGAGAAGTCAAAGTCTCCTGACCCCAACACTGGCCTTGTGATTGGGGATGGATGGGACGATGGCACCAGGGGAAAGCTGGACAGATGAGGCCAGTGAGAAGGGAGATGGAACCACGATGGGGAAGACACGGTGGTGTGTGTCTACAACCCAGCACCTGGAAGGTGGAGGCAGGAAGAGAAGGAGGTCAAAGCCATCCTGGGCTGCATGCTGGTGGTGACAGGACTATGAAGAGGAGGAAGTCTGGGCACAGGAAGCAGCAGAAGGCCAGGGGGGTTCTCAAGTCCCTAGGAGCAAGAATGCTCACTTGCTGCAGTCCCGGGCAGTGGTCTATCAGGCTTCTATTTCAGGCTCCCATGAACTCGTGAGAAGTCTCCATTTTCAGTGGCAACTCTATTCTCTGCCTGCTCAGCTTCACTGAGAAACTTCGGCCAACCAGCCGAGCAAGGCTGACCATCCAGTCCTATGCCGTTTCAGTCACACTACAGCCAAGTATCAAGTAGCACATGCTGGCCTGGCACAAGGCCACCCCAGAGAAGGAAAAGATCTCCTTACCAAGCCCCGACCACGTGTCTGATATTATACACAGATACCTAGGGGTAATTATACCTCAAACCTCAGAGGTTTCATAACCTCTATTGTATGAAGCTGTAAAGTGAGAATCAGTGAGTCAGGCAATTTCCCCAGAGAGCAGCAGGCAGCAAAGGTGGCATTCCCTACCCCCACCCCCAGATCAGTATGCCTCCAGGGCATACTGCATTCCCCTAGCTTCTAATGAACAGATGTGAAGAAGACACTAACGATCAGCATACACAAGTACAGTTTCATGAAAAATGAGTTCCCCATCACTCAGGGTTCAAGCACAGGGGCTAGAGACACCGAGGCCAACTGAAACAGATGCTGAGTGGGGAATCAGGCTCTGCCTCACATTAGCCCCTACCTGCTTCTCCAGCTGTGCCTCCAGCTGGCTGATGAGCTCATCTTTGCTTTGCATGGCTTTCAGCAATTCTTGGTACCTTTGGTGCAAGCTACCTGGGGAATCCACACTCTTCAGACTGGACAGTTTTATCTTCTCTTCCATCACACCCACCTGAAAAGTGCCGACAAATCCTCATAAGGTCTCAGATCACTCATGTAGCGTGTGCAGTGGCCAATACAATATGGAATGGGCTAACCCCTTGATGGTTCAGAATATGCCTCCTAGGCAGAGCCCTTACCCAGGGCAATCTGGACCAGTTAATGAAGTGACCATTGATGCTTTTATCTGAGCAAAAGAAGGAACTGACAACAGAGGGATTCATCTTGGCTACTCTGAGAAGACCAGCTACATCTTGGGCCACAGTCTTTGTGTGATGGGGAGGAGGGGTGATGTTAGGAAGGAGCTGAGCAGTTGGGTTCGGGAGGACATCTGCTCCCACCCCACTGGAGCAAAGATGCTACTCAGAGCACACCCATGTACGGTGATATTTTGTTGTACTCTAATAAAATTTGCCTGAAGACCAGAGGACAGAGCCAGCCACTAGATTAAACACAGAAGTCAGGCAGTGGTGGCACACACACATTTAACCCTAGCACTCGGAAGGCAGAGATCCATCTGGATCTCTGTGAGTTCAAAGCCACCCTGGACTACAGGAGATTAATCAGGTCTAAAAGAAACAGAGCCAGGCGGTGGTGGCACATACCTTTAATCCCAGCACTTGAGATCTCATGCCTTTGCTATCAGTGTTTGGGAAGCACACACGCCATTAATCCCAGCACTAGGAAGGCTGAGACAGGAAGTGATATGGCTGGGCGGAGAAAGGAGTATAAGGCGGAGGAGACAGGAGCTCAAGCCTCTCGGCTGAGGACTCAGGGGCGTTCAGTCAGGGGGTTCATGGAGTTGTCGAGGTGAGAAGTAGCTGTGGCTTGTTCCTTTGTCTCCCTGATCTTCCAGCATTTACCCCAATATCTGGCTCTGGGTTTTTATTATAAGACCATTTAGGATTGGTGCAACATCCATGGGCTTCCCTATATTTCCTAACCCTCTTAGAGTTAGTCAGGGCCATGCCGTTCATCTAACCAAAGGGCTGTAAGTAGAAAGAACACATCATTTCTGGGCTGAAGTGTTTACAGTTTTGTTGTTTTTAAGATAAGTCTTTCTCTATAGCCCTGAATGACTTGAACTAGCTATACTGGTCTCAAGTATTTAAAATCTGGTACCAATTTCTATCCAATGGTAACCAAGAAGGCCGTGTGTTCCAGGCAGGAGCGTCCAAACACTGACATGGTAACATGACAGTGTCACCCACAAATCTGTTGTGCTCTCCTGGGATGCATGTGGCCCCTATAGGTTGTAATGCCTGTGTAACCAGCTAAAGGACAATGGACCCTCTTCCGGCCTGGATTCCTGAACCACAGTGGAAGCTGACCCCATGGTTAATCCTGGTGGAAGTGTACCAGGCATGAGGACTAAACACAGTAAAACACAGAGTGCAGGTTCTGTTTGTTCCTGCAGCCCAGCCCAGCACAGCCAATCTGGACTAATACACCCATTCACCACGCCAAGCCTACCCAAAGACCCCTGCATTGGCACAGAAAGCTCCTTGTACCTTAATGTGTTCGGGCTGCAGGTTCTTCCTGAAGAGTATGCCCACATGACCGTGGGAAGGGAAGACCATTTCCCCTAGCCCTCTCCCTCCACTCCCCATGCCCTTACCTGAGTCTCCGCATTCTCAGCTCTCTGCTCGGCCTCCAGCAGCCTCTGCTCCAGCTCCTGCATCTGTTCAGAGAGGGAGGGAGATATTCACGCCAGGTGCTGCTGATGAAGGTGGCATCAGGGCACTCAAGTGCACAGACACCACTGAAGGCCACACTTCAACCGCCTGTCTAAATGGCTCCCAGATGGGCTGGAGCACTGGCTCAGCGGTTAATAGCACTGGCTGTTCTTCCAGAGGTTCTGAGTTCAATTCCCAGCAACCACATGGTGGCTCACAACCATCTGTAATGAGATCTGGCGCCCTCTTCTGGCATGCAGCCAGAACACTGTATACATAATAAATAAATAAATCTTAAAACAAACAAACAAACAAACAAAAAAACCAACCAAAAAAAAAACAAAAAACAAAAAACTAAATGGCTCCCGGAGATCAGGGTAAAGATTTTCATGGCAATTCTCAGCTCCCTGATCCCAAGTTTACAAAGGAGATGAGCTGTCTACTGCTGTTATCACTACAGGATAGAAAGCCCCCTTGCATAGGATGGCAGGTCACGGTCATTCTTCCTGAACACCCTTGCCCCAACCCTGCCTCAGTCTCCTCTCCGGTGCCTCTTTCCACTCTACATTTTTGGGTGATGGGTAGGGCCACACTGTCATCTGCCCATGTACCCAGCATGGAGCATGCTCCTCCACACACCCACCTTCTGCTACTGGTAAGGGGATGCTTCTTCCACCCTAAGTGTCCTACCAGACGGAGGAAAATGGCATCCATGAGTATCCTCTTGATTGATTTCATTAATTTTCTTTCGTTTTTCGAGATAGGGTTTCTCTGTGTAGTTTTGCGCCTTTCCTGGAACTGACTTTGTAGACCAGGCTGGCCTCGAACTCACAGAGATCCGCCTGGCTCTGCCTCCCGAGTGCTGGGATTAAAGGCGTGCGCCACCACCGCCCGGCTGATTTCATTAATTTTTTTTTTTGAGTTCATTTTTTTTTTTATTTTGCAATACAATTCAGTTCTACATATCAGCCACGGATTCCCTTGTTCTCCCCCCTCCCGCCCCACTCACCTTCCCCCCAGCCCACCCCCATTCCCACCTCCTCCAGGGCAAAGCCTTCCCCGCAGACTGAGATCAACCTGGTAGACTCAGTCCAGGCAGGTCCAGTCCCCTCCTCCCAGGCCGAGCCAAACAATCCTGCATAGGCCCCAGGTTTCAAACAGCCAACTCATGCAATGATCACAGGACCCGGTCCCACTGCCTGGATGCCTCCCAAACAGATCAAGCCAATCAACTGTCTCACCCATTCAGAGGGCCTGATCCAGTGGGGACCCCTCAGCCATTGGTTCATAGTTCATGTGTTTCCATTCATTTGGCTATTTGTCCCTGTGCTTTATCCAACCTTGGTCTCAACAATTCTCGCTCATATAAACCCTCCTTATTCTCGCTAATTGGACTCCCGGAGCTCCACCCGGGGCCTAACCATGGATCTCTGCATCCAGATCCCTCAGTCATTGGATGGGGTTTCTAGCACGACAATTAGGGTGTTTGGCCATCCCATCACCAGAGTAGGTCAGTTCGGGCTGTCTCTCGATGATTTCATTAATTTTATAGAAATAGAAAAAGGCCAGGCATGGTGGCACAGGCCTTTAATCCCAGCACCTGGGAGGCAGAGGCAGGTGGATTTCTGTGAGTTTAAGGCTAGTCTAGTCTGCACGTCATGTTCCATGCCAGCTAAGGCTATACATTAGGATCCTGGGGGAATGGGGTAAGAAACAGAAAAAGATACTCAAGTATTTGTATGTTTGTGTATGTGCTGGGGATCAAATGAAACCCAGGGCCATGATGACCCCGCAACCCCTATACTTAAAAGAATTTTAGCAGCCGGGCGGTGGTGGCACATGCCTTTGATCTCAGCACTCAGAAGGCAGAGCCAGACGGATCTCTGTGAGTTCGAGGCCAACCTGGGCTACAGAGCGAGATCCAGGACAGGCTCCAAAGCTACACAGAGAAACCCTGTCTCAGAAAAAAAAAAAAAAAGAATTCTCACTAAGTAGGAGGTAAAAGTGTTTGCTGTGTAAGCCTGACACCATGAATTCCACCTCTGGAAACAGATGTGGTGGTTCGCAGCTGTTATCCCAGACTGAGTGCAGTGGGAGGCAGAGACAGAACTGGCAGGGAATGAGCCGGCTAGTGCAGTGATGGCAGCAAGAGGAGGGCAAGGACCAGCTCCTTAAAGTGTACACACACACACACACACACACACACACACACACACTCACATACACACACACACAGACACACACACACGTACACACACATGCACATATACACATATACACACGTACACACAGACACACACACGCGCACACACGCACACGCACACACGTACACACATGTACACATGTACACACACGCACATACACACATATACACATATACACATACACACACACACACACACGTGCACACACGCTAATAAAATGAAGCTTTAAAATTCTATCTTGTACAGAGCATAGCAGTGTACAATTGCAATAACAGTCCTGAGAGATGGAGACAGAAAGATACACACACACACACACACACACACACACACGATAAGCACATAGAAAATTCCTGACAGCTTGGGCTACACAAGACCATGTCCTAATAAATAAGTAAGTAAATAAATAAACTAAAACAAACACTAAGAACATATATCCTGGGTCAGCCAGATGACGCAGCAGACGAAGGGCACTTGCTGTGCCTGGTGATCTGAGTTCAATCTCAGAACCCATAAAGGTAGGAGTTGGCTCCACCAAGGTGACCTTTACCCTCCACATGGGCCATGACATGTGCATCTACACAAACACATCATGCATGCACATTTTAAAAAATTAATGAAAATAAAAACCATCTACCTACCTGCCTGCTTTGCTGGCTAGAAATATAGTACCATGGTAAAGCACTTGCCTAGCTCTGGAAGCACACATTCCCAGAGCCATAAAAGACAGGGGCCAGGGAGACAAAGTTTTTATGTCTGAGGTCACCTTTTTCCCGTTCTTTCCTTTTCTTTTCTCTTTTTCCCTCTGGGGAAAGGGTCTCTCCACATAACCCTGGCTGTCCTGGAACTCTTTGCAGACCAGGTTGACCTCAAACTTAGAGATCTGGCTGCTTCTGCCTCCTGAGTGCTGGGGTTAAAGGCATGCACCACTATACCTGGCTAATTCTGGAATCTTATTCTGGGGCTCATCAGGGACCAGATCTAAGCTGCAGCCTAAGGAACTGGTCATGGCCTACAGGGCATTCCTTTGCAGCCCTGCAAGCTCATAGCTTAGCAAGTGGAGTACAGGTTCTCCCTCAGCTGACACACCCCTATGTGCTGCATAAACCACTTACACAAAGCACACGTTTTTATGACTGACTCATGTCAAGGGTCCTGTGCCTTCCCTGAGATAGTGCCAGCCACTCCCCCTCCCTCCGCCCCAGGGCAACACACCCACATTATTCATTCATTGAAGCATACTTCACCCTTGTCCTAATGCGGCCCGACAGAATCAGTGTCCCCTGCTTTCCAAGCTTCAGCCCTCACCTCACTGTTCACTGAGGATTTGACTTCTCCAGATAGATATTCAACCTTCTCTCCCTTGGTCTAGACCCTGGCTTGCTACTTATCAGACAGACAGTAAGCAATTCCCTGTATCTTCTCATGGGCCCACCTCAGCTACAATTCCACTTTCCTTGAGCAAAGATGTAAAGGGAAGAGAAGGAGCCCTGCTAGCAAGGGACAGGGGAAGTTACACCAGAGCCACAGGTCATGCTTGAGGACCTGAGGGTCTTTTTCTGAGGCTGTCCTTCCCTGGTCCGTTTGTCCATCTTTTCTAGGGTCAAGAAGACATGGCTAGGGCTGGTGAGATGGCTCAGAGGTTAAGAGCACTGACTGCTCTTCCAGAGGTCCTGAGTTCAATTCCCACATGGTGGTTCACAACCATCTATAATGAGATCTGGTGCCCTCTTCTGGCCTGCAGTCATACATGTTGTATACCTAATAAATAAATAAATCTTTTAAAAAAAAAAAAAAGAAGAAGAAGAAGACATGGCTACTTTCCGTATCCACTGCATCTGAGGAGCAGCCGGCAGGATGTTCCTCCAATGGTCCCAGGAAAACTCAAAGACTTACGCCCCACAGGTCTCCCATCACGTGGAGAGGACCGAGGGTTCGTCCACTTTTTCCTCTTCCCACCCTCTACTGAATTGAGTCATCATGACCAAACCTTTCAACTCAAGCTAGGAGAGAGGGCTGGTTGTGCCACTCAGGCATCAGTTAGAGCCTGGTGGACTTTCTCAAACCAGAGAAAGTCCTAGGTCCTAGGCCAGTCCTGGGGTTCCCTGACCTTCAGGCGGTCTCACACAGCACAGACCAATACTACAGTCATAGAAATGGCTGTCCGGCCCATAAAATTCTCCTAGGTGGCTGGAGAGAAGGGCTGGCTGATGGAGAGTGGTACTGACCAACTCAGTATTAAATAACTCTCCCTTCAGCACTGGGCAGGTTAAATCTCTGCAACTCGGAGACCTGGAATCAAGAGACTGAGGCCAGGGAGCTGCACAGAGGTGTAAGCCTCACCATGTTGTTGTGGAATATTAGTCTAAAATGTCATGCATTCACTTATGCTGTGGAATATTTGTTTAATGATGCAAAGATGTGTTACATTCTTTTATGTTGCATTTGTTTAACTCTGAAGCTGTGTTACTGGGCCTGTCAAACACACCTGAGTGGTCTCATAAAGAGCTGAATGGCGAATAGCTAGGCAGGAGAAAGGATAGGCGGGGCTGCCAGACAGAGAGAATAAATAGAAGGAGAAAAGAGGGGGGCTTCCAGGGGTCAATGACCCAGCTACACAACCAGTAACAGAGTAAGAAGGAAAGAAAGGTATATAAAATAGAGAAAGATAAAAGTCCAGAGGCAAAAGGTGGATGGGATCATTTAAGTTAAGAAAAGCTGGCTAGAAACAAGCCAAGCTAAGGCCAGGCATTCGTAAGTAAGAATAAGTCTCCGTGTGTCTATCTGGGAGCTAGACAGTGGGCCCTCAAAGATCAAAGAGTTAAAGAAACCAACTACACCATGTCATGGCTGTTGGATGGAAATGAAGACCTTCCTGCTGCCCTGGTCCTTCTAACAGAGTTCCTGTTTGCTTTGGCTCCCCAGTGTTGAGGATTTTGCCTTCCTGAAAGACTCGAATTGATGCAAAGACTGGGAATATTTTAGAATACATTGAAATACTGAATGATGGGAAGGTCTCCTCAACAGGTTCCCCAGACGGTTAAACTGTAGTCCTGCTCTGGGGCTCAGAAGCCACAGGCTTTTCATGGGAAGTGATACTTCACATTTATGACCCTCCACGACTGTCTGACACTTTCTAATTCTGTCCCACGGCAAAACTTGTCTAACCTCCTGACAGAGCGTTTTCACTTGGGGCAAGAGTGGCCATCCGGAGTCAGGCACCTCCTGTCGGCCATGGGCAAGCCCCACAGCTGCCGACGGTCCTTTGCTGCCAACCCTCCCTGTCATTATTTTTCTGGACACTTGGCACTCAAGAGAAATTTGCATTCACTTCTGTGCCTCTTTTGCGGGGAGAAGGGGTTCCTAAAACTCGTTTCTGAACATTGAAACATTTTAAATATCTAGAACTTCCAGGTTTTTTTTTTCATTTTCTTTAAAGATTTGCTTTTTATGTGTATGTGTGAGTGCCTAAATACATGTGTGTGTGTACCACGTGGGTGCCTGGTGCCTGTGGAAGCCACCAGAGGGTGTCAGATCCCCCGGAGCTGGAGTTACAGGCAGTTAGTTACAAGCTGCCAGATAAGTATACTAGGAACTGAATTCAGGTCCTCTGCAAAAGTAGCAAGTGCTCTTAACCCTGGAACCACCTCTCCAGCCTCCCCTTTTTAAAAAGAACCTTTGAGGGATGGAGAGATGGCTCAGCAGTTAAGAGCATTCGCTGCTCTTGCAGAGGACCTGGGTGTGATTCCCAGCACCCATATGGTGGTTCATAATTGTAACTCCAGGTCCAGGGGATTCAATTCCCACTTCTAACCTCTGCAGGCACATACATACATGTAGGCAAAACACTCATACACATTTAAAAAAAATTTAAAAGAACTTTTATTTTTGTTTGGTTTGTGAGATGGGGAGTCTACCTATGTAGCCCAGGCTGTCCTCAAGCTCACAATCCTCCTGCTCCAGACTCCTGAGTGCTGAGATTAAAGGCATGCACCACCACACTGAGAAGTGTTTTAAGGAGAAAAGCATGATGCCTATCCATGCATCTTTTATTGTAGTCATCAATTATGAACATTGGCCTTGAATGTAGAGACAATTTTAAATATTTCTGCTTTTAGGAAAACAGATTTTCTCCATTGCTTCTGGAGTGCTCACAGGTGTGATCAGGCTGACACGTCACTTTTCTCTGCCTACTTTCCCATGAGCTGCAGCAGATGTGGCTTCTCCACGCTTACTTAAGAGGCACACCTGGAGCCGTGAGGGCCGGCTCTGCGGGCAGGCCACCCTTTCTTTGGGCTCTGTTCTTGCTCTCAAGGGTTCCCTAAGACCAAGTCCTCAGCTCTCCTCTCAGTGTGGGTCTGCAATGCCGTGCCAGCCAAGGAGGTGTCAGGTTGACGCAGCTGTTGGGGCTCGACTTTCACCAGCTGCAGTTAAGGTTCATAAGCTCCCAAGAACTTGGCTGTAGCAACCTGATGAAAAGCACTTGGCACCAATCTGGTATTCGACTCTCCATGTCCACAGCGACTTGTGACACGTGGCAACACTGTGCAATGCCAGCCCCATGGCAGCAGGATGTCTTCTGCACTCAAGCACAGCACTGCCATGCCCTTTAGGGTTACCTGAGCTACGAACTACGTCATCCTGGGTCTCAACCGTCCCCTTGAAAAGGGGACTCAAGCCAGGTGTGATGGTGCCTGCCTATCATCCCAGCACTTGGGAAGTGGTGGCAGAAGAATCAGGAGTTCAAGGTTATCCTTGGCTACTTAGATGTTTAAAGCCAGCCTGTGCTCTGTGAGACTGTCTAAAAACAAAAAACCCGCAAAAGCTGAAGGTATAACTCAAGAGAAATGAAGCACTGCTTATTACCACATATAAAGCCCTGGGCTTGGTTCCCAGCATCCCAAACATGGGTGTCCAACATTCTTTACCACCTTCTACCCACTGGACAAAACAGCAGAGGTGAAAGCCAAGGTCTTGGAGCCTAGCTGATGCCCTCAGTGTGGCTTTAGGACACAATTCATCCGTCTCCTGAGCACAGTGATCCCAGGTGGGCACCAGCACCTGACTAGAATACTTCCCATTTCTCACACATCAGTACTACAATATGTATTTCGTATATGTCACCTATGACTAGTGTGTCTAGATTTACTTCTCCCATTGCATTTTGTCCCTTCTAGAAGTCCTCTCCCCTTTTGTTTGCTTTTTGAGACGAGGTCTCACGTCGTCCAACCTTGACCTGATCCTTCTGCTTCCGCCTCCCGAGGCCTGGGATTACAGGCATGCACTACCACCATACCTGGCTTAGATTGCCCTTCTCTGTACTTCCTTTCCTATTTGCAGTCTGTACTCAACGGGACTTTCTTTAATTCCCTTTCCTCACGGGAGCAACCTGAAAGTTAATGCACACCCCAGTTTTATGCATGATCACATCTATTATTCTAGACTCAAAGGCAGCTGGTAACCGAGGAGGTAACTTGGGGGGCACAGTGCTTGCCTGGCATGCCTGAGTTCCCGGGTTCTATCCCTGGTACCACAAAATGAGAGGGAGGGGGAGGGAGGGAAACAGCTGGTTGTTGTGTGATGGGTTCTCTCCTCTAGAAAATAAAAAACCCAACTTTTAGCTGAGCACATGCTATTGGGAATAAAGACATTTCCCAGCCTTCTGTGATGCTGAGTATAACCACTAAGATATGGCCAGTGGGATCTGGGCAGAAGGAACACATGCAACCTCCGGATCATACACGGAAAAGGAGAGTGGGGCCACAGGCACCAGGGCGAACCCTCTTTAAGCTCAGGGCTGGACTGCTTCTGTATGGAAAGTTAAACATGGCAGACACAAGAGCTGGATTGCTTCTGTCTGGGGAGTTACACATGGCAGACTTAAGAGCTGTGTGGTCTAAGCCGCTGTGCGGGTTCTTTCTTACAGCAACCACACTATTAAGCAGCTAAAACAGAAGACAGTGATGTTTAAATTTTTTATCCTGTTCTCATTCCTCTGCCTTCTGAATCTGGGGCTTCACCTCTCTTATCGAGTTTGGAATGTTTTGGGGCACCGTCTTCTCAAACAATCCCTCTCCGTCATGCTCTTCTCCATGGCCATTATAGAGTGTGATCTGGAACATACAGATTCTCATTGTCCTGGCATCCATATCTCGTTGTATCTTTATTTGTCTGGGTTGCCTTCTTAGTGGTTTCCTCTGGTGTCTCTGCCTGTTCATATCTTCTGGGCAAAGCACCTGCCTTCCATGCATAAGGCCCTAGGTTTGATCCCTAGTAATAGAGAGAGTCCATCTTGTGGTGCCAACCTGATGTTTAGTCTATCCACTGAAAAACTAATTTCAGTGAGAACACTTTCTCAGAGGTCTAGCGGTTTTCAAGTCTGCCTGGTCCTTTTGGATGCTGTGTTGTTCTTGTCTCAAGCTTTTGAATTCTTTATTCCGTCATCAGTAATTTTTAAATGAACTAATTTATAGTCTCTTGTCCATGGGTCTATCATGAGAAGTCCAATCATTTCTTGTGTATGTGAATTCCTACTAACTACAGATCACCCCTTCCCCCTGGGCACTAGTCATTTTTGGGTAATAATTCCGTCTTCACTAAGGCTCATTTTGATTCCTGGGGCTCCTGAGTGACCTGGATTGAAGTCTTGTTCCTCCAAAGAGATTTGGAATCTGTTCCTAGAGTTTCTCCTGTGTCACCCTTGACCCAGAACTCGGGTTCTTAAATCACACGGCTATATAAACCCAGCAGTACACCATTGTTCTTCCCAGAACCCTCAGTCTGAGAAGCCGTGGCCATCTCTCGGTGCTGGTGGGTGATTTTCTTATCTTCACCTGCCTTGTAATATATTTATAAATATATAAATAGTCCAGATTACAGAGGAGACTCAAGTTTTAGCTCAAGTAGCCAAACCTCATCTGACTCCAAAGATGTCAAAACTCAAACCGTATGTGACTAAGGGGAGGCTGGCCACGTACCCCGTCTCACTCAGGTCCTAAAACTGAGCACTCCTGTGTTGTCCCTCTCTAGTTGACTCCTCGGGGAGCCTCTTGCTTTTCTCAGTGTTTACCTCACACTTCGCAGTGCGTTTTCTCCATCGTCAGCGTCAGCGTTCCTAAGTGCTTCCTTCAGTCTTTGTTGTTTGAGGCTGCTTTGTTGTCCTGTTTCCAGAGGTCATCTCCCTGAGATGTGTCTCAGCCACTTGGCTGAGTGAGTATCTTTTCGGTCTGAGCATCCTCCCCTACCCCCCAATACCACGGTCTAAGGCAAGGTCCTCAAACGTCATAGTGACAACCATTTTCTAGCAGCCTGTTAACCACAGATTATTAACAGCACCTCAGAGACTTAGAACAAGAGGACTAGAGTGACCTCAGAACAGACACTCTAGCAAGCAGCTCCCCAATATGATTCTGGCAAAGTGGTTCTGACCCACACCATCCTTAGGCCTGCTACCCTTTCCCTCAGGTTCCTGAAGTCTTACCACTCCACTGGCAGCACCCGGCTGGCACCCACAGGAACCCTGTGCTGTCTGAACTAAGAAAGCAATGCCAATAGACCCAAGGTTCAAGAGTTCAAGTCCAATCTCATCCAAGGCCACGCCTCAGCCATGGGAATGCCCAAGTGACACCTGACTGCCTCCCCAAACCCCAGGGTGTAGGGCTATCAGAAGGGCAGGTCATGTGTTCCATTCTTTCTAGCTTTACTAATCATGGCTTGGACCTTTAAAAGGGTGAGCTACACTTTACCTTTGTACTAAGAAAGGGTTAGCTAAGCACACTGATACTGTAATCAGAACTGCCAAGACAATCACCTGTCGTGTTCCCCCACAAACACATTTTAACTGCAGGTTTCCACTCTCTCAACAGGCTGTACCTCTGAGAGCTAGCCACTTGAACGTATCTTCCAGAGAAGTGAGAGGAAAGAGGTGAGTTTTGCAGACCGGCCCACCTAAGCTTAAACAGATAACACCTGTTCCCATTACTTAGCGTCCGCACCCTTACGTAAGCCATCAGATACCAGTCTCAAAATATCCGAGAGGTATACATCATGTCCTGGCCTAAGAGGCGGAAGTTCACAGAGCCAGGCAGGGCTGACTCCAAAGCTTGTTCGCTGTCCCTAGAAAATCAGGCACTTGCTGAGGCTCATCTGCTTATATAGGGAATGGGCAGAAGGTTGGAGATTTTCAACGTTCTCCTAAAAAAAAATCCATCCAGCCCACAATGAGAATGAAATCAATGTTAACAGCAGTAGCAATAGTAAAATAAATAATGGTGAAGTGACCCAGAGGGACTCAAAGTGACAGAGGACTAAGATGATTGTATCATGTTTTAAGCTTTAATTGTTTGTCTCTGACAGGATCTCACTCTGTAGCCCAGGTGGGCCTCAAATTCCTTAGAAGCTGGGAGTGGCCTTAACTCAGAGAGCCCTGCCTGCCTCTGCCTCCTGAGTGCTGGGATTAAGGCCGTGCTACACCGTACCCAGCTGTGAGGCACCTGAGGTGGGCTTCAGCCCTGATGTGAGGGAACTGGAGGCTCTGTCTCCAGGGACTCACCTTATCAGCCAGCAGCTCCCTTATCTTACTGGCCTGAAGGCGGAAGCGGAAAAGCTGTGTCTCCAGGGAAAGGCAGCGCTTCTGCCAGTCTATGCCGGCCACCTCCACCTTGACTTCGGCCATGATGGAATCCAAGTCTTCCTGGGAGCACACTGAGAAAGGGAAAGGCAAGAGGGTGAGGGGTGGGAGGGAAGGAGGAAGAGGAGAGGACCGGGGGGGGCAGAGAAATCAGGGTGGGGGAAAGAGGCGGGTCCACCTCTCCGATGGTGTTCCCTCTTCTCTCAGCCCAGGGTGTCTGTCCAGCTGCAGGACCAGGCAGCTGAGCACCTTCAGGACAACCCCACGACATCTTAAGGAGAGTCGGGTTTCTTTCTCCTTTTGTGACAGTTTGAATACATTTTAGTGAGTGGTCCCTATGAAGAGTTTCTCTTGGGCTTTAAATCCTCTTAATTAGCATACAAAGCATTTAAAATTTCTTAATTAGCATACAAAGCATTTGAATCCTCTTAATGTGCACACAAAGCATTGTGGTATTTTCAAATAAAAACTGTTTTTGTCGATTCTCCTTCTCCGACCCACTGCCCCCACTTGGAGCCACAGGAACCAGCTTCACTTTCAGGTCACGTGATTCTGTTCCCCACCCCACCCCACCCCACCCTCCTCAACACCTTTCTCCCCTTTCTTGTTCCCTTTCTCGGTTCACAACTGTTGCTGGACCGCCTTCCCTGGGGAGATGTAAACAAACACCAATTCCCTCCTTAGAGGGATAATTCCACCGAAGTCCAGCTTGGGAAACCAATGAACTTATCAGGCTTACACAGGGCACGAGTAAATGGGTACTTCCAGGCATGTGGGTGAGCACACAGCAGTCTCACCCCAGCGTGCATGCCAACTTCCCCGTAGCTGCATAGATGGCGTCTCCTCACTCCAGTGAGCACTCCTGTCTACACCCTAGCACCACGAGACCTTGTGAAACAGGGCATAATTACAGACAACTGGCCAGGAGGTGAGAAGGGAGCTTCAGGAATCTCCTCAGGGGAGGGCCCAATGACCCTCCCCAACCCCTCCTTCTATGTGGGAATGTCAGCAGTCTACAAGCCCGGTGGGTGGGGGGTCACTTGCAAACAGTCACAGCTGTTGTGATGAAATTATGGCTGTTAAACTTTGGATGATAGCGCTCTACAATAATAGCATATACCCACACTTGCTCAAAACCTGCACGTGCACACACACTGAAAGCTAAGGTCCACTTGTGAGAAGACAGTTTTTCTGAGTCTAGGTCACCTTGCTTAATATAATAATATCCAGATTTATCAATATTTCTACAAATTTCATAATTGCATTTTTATTTATAGCTGAACAAAACTCCATTTGGCATATGCCACATTTTCATTGTCCACTCATCTGTTGAATGGAGCATGAATTTCAAAACGTCTTATTAATAAGAACAAACCTGGAGCCAGGTACTGGGGTCAAGGCTGGAAGATCAGAGAAGCAGATCAAGCCACAGCTTCCTCACCTTGTAATTCCTCAGATGATCCTGTTTCCTCAGACTGGAAGCTTCTGTGTCCTCATCCAAATGGATCTCAGCTGAACTGCTGCTCAAAAGCCTGAAAGCTTAACCAGCTCTAGTTCCTGGTTTTCACGCCTTATATACCTTTCTGCTTTCTGCCATCACTTCCTGGGATTAAAGGCATAAGTCACCATGCCTGGCTGTTTCCAGTATGGCTTTGAACTCACAGAGATCCAGATGGATCTCTGCCTCTGGAATGTTAGGATTAAAGGTGTGTGCTACCACTGCCTAAGCTCTATGTTTAATATTATGGCTGTTCTGTTCTCTGACCCCCAGATAAGTTTATTGGGGTGCACAATATATCAACCACAGCTGAACGTTTATGTTGGTTCCATTTCCTTTGTATTATGAACAGTACAATGAGAAACATGGATGAGCAAGTATCCCATGAAGTCTTTTGGGAATGCACCCAGGAGTAGTATAGCTAGGTCATTTAGAAGTTCTATTTTTAACTTTTTTTATTACATTTTAAAAATCAACCAGCCTGTAATTCATGGTATTCATATACTTCTGGGTGTGCAGCCATTCATGGTATTCATATACTTCTGGGTGTGCAGCCATCCACTGGAACATGATGCACCAACCAGGAAAACCGTCCATAGCTCCTCAGTTAGGGGTGGAAGTCCATGAACTCCTTCCGTGTTTCTAATCTCTTGAGAAACTTCCATGGTGATTTCTACATTGCATTAGTTTACATTTACATTCCTATTAGCAGTGACTAATGAATGGTCCCTCTTGCCCCACATCCTCAGCAGCATTTTCTGTCACCTGCTTTCTTGAGAGCTAGTCCAGCTGTAGCAAGAAGTGAAACATAGGGCTCCCTTGTTTTTCATTTAATCATCTACTCAACGGCCATACTGTCAGATACTATTCTAGCTCTGCAGTTGACCAAGTCCCTGCCGTGAAATTTTCCACTATAACATATGCACAGTTGACAGAGGAGCAGGGAAGGGAATGAGCAGAGGGGTGGGAGCCTCGGTGTTGAGGGAACCTTAAAGGAAAACAGATTCACCCAAGGTCACACCGCTAATTGGAGGCAGAGCTCTGGCTCCCACTTCAGTCCTGACTCTGTGTATCTCTGTGGCTGTTAAGTGGGCTGAGAGTGGACAAGAAATACGCTCTGGGTTTCCCTGACACTTTTCTGTTTAGCTGGGATCTTGCCAACTGTCATCAGTTCATCCTGACTGGGGACAAACTCTGGTTCTCTCCTCCCCTCTCATCCAAGTCGTAAGATGCAAGCCAGGAGACTTCTAGATGCTTGGCTCCAGCCTCTGGCGAAAGTCACCTTTCATAACCCCAGCCAGGGGAATTTAGCCAGATGCCTCCTACCTGTAGTTTAGACAAGAAAAACTGGGTCAAGGATGAGGAAAGAAGCAGGCATGAGTGTGTCTGAGCTTGGGGACAAGAGGCACAGGGTGAATAGGAGAGAAAAGCTGGAAGGTTCGATCAGCATCGAGACTTGTAATCTCCCAAGCCACTGTTGGTACTCTCAGCAGCAAGCATAAATAAATAAGGCCTGGCCCAAACCATGATATATGGTCACCTGCATACCAAATCACTATAAGAAATGACTGTTAACAGTTCTAGGTTGATAGTATTCTTTAATGTCTCTTGTTAAGTGTTACATAGGATTTTCAGTGAAAATGGTAAAATACCCTCTGGCCACACAGTGGGTCAAGGAAGATTTGTCAACATAGTGACAGTTGGGGGCTGGAGAGATGGCTCAGCAGTTAAGAACACTGGCTGCTCTTCCAGAAAGCCCGATTTAATTCCCAGCACCCATATGGTGACTCCGAACCATATATAATTCCTGTCCCAGGAGATCCAACTCCTTCTGGCCTCTGCTGACACCTGAGCTTGGAGACAGAGGCACAGGGTGAACAGGATGGTGGACACGCATGTGGTATAAACACACATGCAGGGAAAACACACAAATACATAAAAAAAAATTGTGACAATTGTGACCGGAACAAGGAACACACACACACACACACACACACACACACACACACACACACACACACACACGTAAAAACATGGATGAGTTTAGAGAGAATAAAGGGAAGAGGGAAATGATATAATCTCAAAATATGTTTTAAATAATTTTTAAAAAACAGTAGCAAGTGTGTGCGTATGTGTTTGTGTCTGTTGCTGGGAATCGAACCTAGGGACTCACGCTTGCTAAGTGCCCTCCCTCCCCTCAGCTACACCTGAGCCCTAACTGCTGATGATTTGGGAAGCTGGGTGGTCAGTCTATGAGGTCTGTTACACTGGTCTTTCTACTTCTGCTTGGCAATTTCTACAATGTGTTGTGTTTTGAAATCCTCTTCTCTGATTCTTCAGGAGCCATGTGGCCTTTCCCAGAAACGTCCTGTGTTGTTGCCAGATATTACCTGGGAGCAAGAGTGAGTCACCTGCGTGGCTGATCACCAGTGCTGTTTCTCCCTTTCACTCTTGACGTTGATTAGTTGGTTTTTCTCCCATTATGTTTTTTTGTTTGTTTGTTGTTTTGCTTTGTTTTTGAGACACAGTTTCTCTGTGTAGCCCTGGCTGACCTGGAACCCACAGAGATCTACCTGCCTCTGCCTGCCTCTCCCATTAGGCTTTACAAACAGCTGTCACCTCTTGAGACCTTATTGTATAGCAGACACATGCCATCTCTTTAACCCCCAGGTCAACTTAGAAGCCACAGGAAGACTCTACTGTCCACACACAGAAAGTCACCTGGAACAGGGTCTGAGTAACTTCTACAGACCGTTCCATAGCTGGTCAGCAGTGGGGCTGACTGGGGTTCTGGTTCTGAATCCCATTCACCACCACCACCACCACCACCACCACCACCACCACCACCACCACCCCAAAAATGGAGAGAGGTTGATGGTAAGGACACTAGCAGTACACCCGCTTGCCTAGCACACTTGAGGCCCTGGGACTGAGTGGGGCAGTGGTGGCCGGAGTGGGGGTGGCGGGCATTCTATTCCTGACTCCACAAAAAGTAAGATAAACTGTGAAGAACAAGAGAAGTTCTTTCAAAAGCCTTAGCACTAAGATAAACCTATAGCCCAGATTTCCCAAGCCATCCGAGACTCAGCTATTCTGCTACCACAAACCTTCACAAGCACAAGATACCGGCCATGTGAGTAGGCCTGGGGAGAAGGGCTGAACAATTTCACCACTGATAGGTCTAGTGTCTGATTCTTTTGGCTCTGGGGTCCTCTGCACACTGGGTCCATGACCTAAGCCCAGAAGTGTCATCCTGGACAATAGGGACATTGTGACCTCCCAGCCATTCCCACTTCAAAAGACTGGGACCAACTGGAACAAGCAGGAAGACAAAGGACCGAAACAAAACACGGCCTTATCTGAGCTGAGATCGTTGCTGTGAAGACAAACAGAGCCTAGGAGGACTAGGAGAAGCTGGGAGGCTTCGTGTTTGAATCACCGTGTCCTTCAGGAAAATTTTATTTTTCATCCTGTAAACAGGAAAAGTGGCAGATCTGAGGCTAGGACTTGGGGAGTCTCGTCCTCTAGTCCGAGCTAAGAACCAAAGTACCCAAGAAAAACCCAGGGATTGGGAGCAGGAGACAGGAAATTTGGTGACTTGAGTTTGATTTAAATACTTAAGTCCTTTTTTTTTTTGATTGTCCAAACTGCTGCAGAGATGCTGTGGGGATGGGGAAATGCCAGATTATCAGTCTCCTAGAATTCTGGAAATGACATGTATCTAGTCTCTGCCTGGCCCTGACAGCTGAGGTTACCCTTAGACTCCAGGAGTGCTCTCTCCATGTCAGCAGCTTCATGACTTGATAGTTCTGGACTATCAGGGAGAAGGTTAATCCTTCTCCCTGCCTTAGCGAGGCTGACAAGTCCTAAGAAGGCTGGGGCTCGTGCTAGGCTTGCCTTGGCATGTGAGGGGATTTAAGGGTTTGGAATCAGATCTAGAGTAAGGTATCTACTGCCAAGTCAAAGGCCCGGGGGCTCTTCAGGCTAAAGCAGGTGGTAGGACCAACAGCTATAAAAGGAGGGATGTTAAGGGAAGGTGCTAATAAACTGAACTTGGCCTGCTAAGTGTCCTTGCACTTGTTCCACCCAAAAAGATGTTCGAGGATAAGCAGACGCACCACAAGAAGTAAGGAGACGAGCACAATAAATTCCCATGCGTCCCACCAGCAACAACAACCACCTCATCACCCCATGGCCACTCTTCTAAAATCTGTTCTCTTGCTTTTACTGGAGCCCAGAAGGCTGAGTTCCTGACAGATGGGCCAGATGATTGCCAGAGCCCTACCTGCTGTTCCGAAGCTCAGCAATCCCAGCCTTAGAGGCCCACAGGGGCATGCTAGAGGCAAGGGCTGCGGGTAGAAGAGGTTGTGGGGAAAAAGACCCAAGAACAGTTTGGTGACTTTGGACTCGGCCTGTAACCGGGAAAACATAAACTTGCCCTGGGATCTTCGGAGGCAAACTTGCGGATTTAGTCAGAAATACACAAGATGCTGAGATTTATTTAATTTAATTCAGCCAATTTTTGGTAATTCCTATTTGCAATACTGAAACGGTAATGCTGTTAAAGATCTCCGATCTTGCAAGCCTTCAAGTCTGGTCACTGCAGACCCAGGAAAACAATGCTTCCAATAACATTACCAGAAAGAAGGTAAGGAGAGCCAAGAAGAAAGAAAGAAAGAAAAAAAGAAAGAAAGAAGGAAGGAAGGAAGGGAGAGGAAGGGAGGGAGAGAGAGAGAGAGAGAGAGGGAGGGAGGAAGGAAGAGAAAGAAAGAAAAGGTAGAAAGAAAAGGATGATATAGCTTCTCCCTTCCAGAATGTGAGGACGTGGAGGGCCTATGTGACTTCAGTTTCTAAGGATGGACTGTCACCTACTATGAGTGAGTGCTGCTCTTTTGAAAGCCAACTGTGGGAAAGGAAGGTCTCCATGCCTCCTTCCGATGCACCTGGGAGGAGATGGTGAGCAGACAAGAGGATCCCTCTGATCTCAGCACTGCCCTCGGAGCAAACCAACAGTAAACACTCCACCTCTACTGGGTGTGGAAACACTCCACCTCTACTGGGTGTGGAAACACTCCACCTCTACTGGGTGTGAGCATCACCCTTCAGACAGCATTGAGGAGATAAAGGGAGAGCATGCCCTAGCCCTTGAGAACCTAAATATCAAAAAGAGAAACAGCATAGCACTCAAGATCCCAAGCTGAGGTCAAACCACATGGGTCAGAATACTGGCTCAGACACTGAATAATCCACCTGCTTAACTTCTCTGGTCCTCCGTTCCACTTTGAAATCGACAGCAATATTTGAAAACGAGAACAGTGATATCAGTCGAGACCTATGAAGCTGTCAACCTTTAACTATCTTTTTGACCATCAAAACAGCAATTTCAGGCTGGGCGGGGGGTAGTTCAGACCTGTAATCCCAGCACTCAGGAGGCTGAGGCAGGCAAACAGCCTCAAATTCCAGGACAGCCTGTGCTGGGGGGTGAGACTTTGTCTTAAACAAAGGTAATTTCATCCGGGTGTGGTGTCCTGTAATCTCAGGGCGTGAGAGCTGGAGGCAGTAGTAGACTAGTTCTAGGATAGCCCAGGCTCAGACGGTGAGGCCAGGGTGGGGGTGGGGGGTGCAGGGTGGGCAGCAATTCCAGGGCTGTGTGTACTTATGTGTGAGGGCCTGGGTTCAATCTATACCTGAGACAGCGGAAAAGAAGGGAGGAAGGGGTGGGGGGGAGACACTGAACAGAACTTCCTTGAAAATTGAAAAGAGTATTACCTAAGTCTGACCCCTGTTGTGTATATAAGCACCCAATACCTGACAGCTGATGTTGCGGCCTACAAAGAAAGCTGCAGTTCCCCGGGCATGTGAGGGTATGTGGTTCATGAACATGCTCTCTGCCATCCCCACATGGTCATTCTTAACAATTACATTGTCTTATTTTTCAATATTAAAAAAGAGAATGTAAGTGCACAGTAAGGCTCCTTCCCACCCCTCATACTTAGGCAGTAATTATTTTTCTAGAGCTACCCAGAGTACAGGCATTCATATACATGCTACACACACACACACACACACACACACACACACACACACACACACAGTCATAGCATGTATACATATAGTGTGTGTGTAGGTTCATGTATGTGCTGGTATCCTCAGAGGCCAGAAGGGGGCGCCAGATGGAAGGGAGTTGGAGTTACCATGGTTGTGGATGCTGGGAAACAAACTCAATCCTCTGCAAGAGCAGCAAGTCCTCTTAATTTCTACAGTCTGATACACGATCTTCAGGGTGCTTAACGGAAGAACTTTGAGCTCTTCCTCTCAGCACACATCCTTACCGTGTTCCCTAACCCCCAGGCTTTTCAAGAACCTTAATGCATTCTATTGTGAGGCCATTACATGATCTTACTTAAGAATCCCTTGTTGATGGACATTTGTTTCCAACCTTTTGCTAAAATAAACAATACTACAATGAATATTCAATGAAGGTGCCTAATTTTAAATGTATCAGTGTATATATGAAGGATAGTCCTAGCAATGGGATCATAGGATTAAGTAATGTACATTGTAAAGTGCTCTCCCCTGAGGCTCTCCTAATTCATACTTCGGCCAACAGTTAAGTGCCTATTCTCCAAATCAGACTTCAGCTTTTGGTTTTTCTCTCAGGGTCTTATTCTGTAGGTCTGTAGCCTAAGCTAGCCTGGAACTTGCTACATGGTAGACTTGTTTTTAAGCAGTGATCCCCCTTCCTGACCGTTCCAAGTACTGAGATTATAGGGGATGGGCCACCATGCCAGGCCACAATATCAGTTTGGAACCAGCTATCGGTAGAGGGCAAGACAGGGTTAGACAGCTTATTGGTCCACCCAGAGACTGCAGGGTGGTGGCTCAGCAGCAGCCTGCAGGGAGGGAGAGAATCCCTGCATATCTTAACATCCCTTAACTAAGGTCCACACGCATAACGCATTCTCCACCCTCTGAGGAGCACAGATTTCATACAGATGCACAGCCTTGTAGAGATAAAGAGAAAAATAGAGGGATGAGTAATGTCAGCACTAGAAAGGCAGAGCTGGAAAGAAAGAGAGAGGGAGGGGGGGAGAGAGAGAGAGAGAGAGGAAGAGAGAGAGAGAGAGAGAGAAAAGAAGAAGAAGAAGAAGAAGAAGAAGAAGAAGAAGAAGAAGAAGAAGAAGAAGAAGAAGAAGAAGAAAAGAAAAGAAAAGAAAAGAGGAGGGACGAGGAAGAGACAAACAGAGATAAAGAAATAAAAAAGACGAAAAGAAAAAAATACACCATGAATGAGAGAAACACACTTCTCTCCTATTGCTGGTGACTTTTTCAGCCAGAAGGGTAGCACATTATTTTAGGCTAATAGTTAATTTTCCTAAGTTTGGGACCAAAGAGTGAACAGTATCACAGCCCAGCTCTGAGTAGGTCCCCTAAGCAGCTAGGGGAGGGCAACGGACAATATCCCATTTGGAATCTAGACGGCTTAGATTTGAGTCTTGTCTCTACGTGACCTTTACAGTCTTTCACTATAACCTTGGGCAAGACACAGTTTTTCTGAGTCCTAGTTTCCTCCTCTACAGTGAAGGGTAAAGAAACGGATGAACTGAGTGACGGCTCCTTGCACCACACAGTGTCTGACACAGAAGACAGTCTAGAAAGTCTGGTGCTGAGGAATTGATAGCTATTCCATTGGGGAGTGGGGGCTGAAATTCAAATCAGGATCTTTCGAGCGTTCTCCTGGAACTGAGACTTTGTCAGTGTCAGGAAGTTTTATGAGGTGGATTCACAGTAGAAGCTGATGGAGACAAAATCCTGACAGGGAGGAAGTATGTGGAAGGAGCAACAGGGAGAACATTCTATTTCCACAGGAGGGTCTCCGCTGCCTCTGCCAGCCCTCCGTGGGAGACGTATTCCTAAGACTGCTAGGACACAAAGCCCCTGATGTCGCTCGGCGCCCAACCTGTGCTCTTTTCTGCTTGGCCGACGTGTCACTAGGGGAGTCCAGCCTGGTGCCTAAGACTCCTAGGAGAGACACCCAGAAATCACATCAGAAACAACCGAGGACGAGGTGCTGAGCGTGGAGCGGAAGGGTTGAGAGCGGCGAGCCCCGGGGGGTGGAAGGAAGCCCGCGCGTACGTCCCGGGGGCCCTTCCCAGGAGCAACTGGATCAAGCCGGTCCCAGATGGCAGGACCTCCCGCGGGGAGGCTCGTCACCGCCTCCCAGTGCGGGTGTCCCGGAGCTCCGGGTGGCCTGCGCCTGTCCCGCGGCTCCCAGGTAGGGAGGCACCTGCTCCGGAGTCGCCCTCCCCGCCGCCGCGAGCAGTCAGCCCAGTCCGCCCCGGGGCCGAACGCCCACTCCGGGCGGCACACCCCCCCACCGGCCCTCCCGGCCCGCCCCGATCCCCGGGGCCGCTCACCTGAGCGAGCTGCCGGGAGTCCCGCCGCGACCCCGGCCACCACGCGCGCCTCTGCCCCGCAGCGGCTCCAGCCGGCTCCCCGGTGGCCGCCGGGTCTCCGCTCCCCGGCCGCAGGGGTCGCGGTGGGCGTGGCGGGCCGAGGTCGGACCAAAGGAAGGTCCCCGGGAGCTCCGCACAAAGCCCGGCTGCAGCGCCGCGCCCGCTCTGTCCGCACCGCGCTCGGCGGGCAGCTCGCGGCCAGGCACAGGAAATGACCTCAGCAGCCGCAGCCTCCCACCGCGGGGCGCGGCCGGGGCGGCCGGGAGAAGGCTGCGTGCCGCCACCCCCCCCCCCACCCCCAAAACAGCTGGGACCCTCGCGGGATGCTCACAAGACCCGACCCTGCCCCTGGAAGGAGGTCCCAGCGAGTGGCTAACCACCTGTAAGAAAGTACCGCCTGGTTGTTGGGCGCAGTCCGTAGAGCTGGTTTGTAGTTTGGAGGAGGACGGAGGGAGCGTGTCCCTACAGCTCGCAGGAGAACTTGTTGGCTTGTGTATGTATTATCTGTTTTAAAGGCGACGGCCAGGGAGGCAGAAAGGCAAGCAGCCCTTGTTGCAATACCTTAACTCACACATCCAGAGGGTATGGGACACTTGATGCAAGTGAAGGAGCCTAGCAAAAGAGCTGGGAAGGATCTGCTTTGGAATACTTCTTTTGACTGGGTTCTGTTCCCAGCACCGGTAAAGAAAAGACACAGACCTGGCTTTCCCAATTCCATAGACTGAACAGAAACAAAACACCCCCAGAGCCTGATTCTCCAAGTGGGTGCTGAAATAGTCGCTCCAGGCCCCACAAAGAAAAGTCCCTGACCCCACCCCAGGTTTAAATCTGAATCTGGGGATGGGAGGGGAGCCGGGGAATTGCCCTCCTCAGGCATTCTCGTGCACAATTTTGAAAGCTCAGGCACTGAGGAACGCAGTTAAACTGGGTGGGCGCAAGTGGCTTTATAGGCAAGACCTCCGGGTTTTGTAAAGGGCAGACTCATCCATTCACTTTGAAGAAGCAATCGTGAGTGTAAGGTGAATTTCAATACAGAGAGCTAGCAGTAGAAACCAGATCTTTCTCCCGTCGGGTCCTTTGTCTGGCAGATCAGCCCTACCCGAATACAACTACTGTCATTATGTATCTATTGTGTTATATACACATATTCATTTATATGTTCATGTGCATTTGTCTATATCCATGTATATGTGTTTACAGTCTACTTTTAACACTTATTAAGCAGCTCTTCTTTTCACCTCTCCCCATTCTCTTTTTTATTAATTAATTTTTTTCATTTATTTTACATCCCAACCACAGTTTCCCCTCCCTCCTCTCCTCCCTCCCCACCCCCTGCCCCCACCTCTGGTCTATCCCCCTCCTGTCCTCTCTTTCTCTCTTTTGACACAGGATCACACTATGTAGCCCTGGCTGGTCTGGAACTCACCCTGTAAACCAGCCTGGCCTTGAACTCATGGAGGTCTGCCGGCCTCTGCTTCCAGAATGCTGGGACTGAAAAAACGTGGGCCACCCCATCCAACTTCCTTTTTACTCCTGTCCTTATCGTTGTTGACACAAAGCGTGATATGTTAATGCGCTTATCTTTGTAATGACGAACATTCAAACTTTCGATTGCTTGATGTTACAAGTGACCGACACTGAAAGCTGGAGCTGAGAGGTGGGAAGAATGTCACCTTGGCCTCAATGATCCCTTAGGGCACCCTTGAAAGATGAGGATGAAATCCAGTCTGAAC
The DNA here is from genome assembly GCF_007827085.1 of Peromyscus californicus insignis. Lineage (NCBI taxonomy): Eukaryota > Metazoa > Chordata > Mammalia > Rodentia > Cricetidae > Peromyscus > Peromyscus californicus. The sequence continues at coordinate 76,516,020 of NW_026294447.1, forward strand.
CAATTTGGCCCCTTGGTAATGGCGGAATTCTGGTACTAGCAGCAATGGAACATGAGCGGAGGCCACGTGTAGTTTTACACATTCCTACAGGTGAGATATTTAAAATGTCGGAGACCAAATTAGCTAAATGTTGGAGTATCGGCAAGCAGGCACAAAATAGCCACCTACCTTACTTCAAGGCAGGCTGACAGTCAGCCTGCTCTGATTCGTTCAAGGGCAGCAGGGCCCAGATAATCGTCCTGGCTGATTCGGTGTCATGAAAACCACTTATTTTACGAAGGAAAGATTATTTCTAGTATCTCTCAAGCACATTAAGGCCTTGGGGATAGGTTTTGATGGCCTTTGAAGTGCTTATGTAACCAAGCTCTGGAGTGCAGGTTTGAGATTAGAGCACTTCAGATGCTACCCCCACTTCTAGGGGTAGAGAAGGAGTCTGTTCTCGTATACACACGCTACAAGGCTGAGGTGGGAATGTTGACTAAATCCATACAGAGTCAGTGTAATAGTATCTGACTCTGGGCTTAGTTTCCTGGACAGCACTGTGGCAAAGAAGAGAGACATCAGTTCAAGTCCATACTTTGTCACTTTGGTGGCCATGTGATCTTGCTAGATTTTCTCTGTTAATTCTTCTTTTGTAAAGTGTTGTTAGAAGTAAATTCTTTAGAAAGAATTAATTGAGGGGCTGGAGAGATGGCTTCGAGGTTAAGAGCGCTTGCACTCCTTCCAGAGGACCTGAGTTCAATTCTCATCACCCACATTCTCTAGTGGCTCACAACCGCCTGTAACCCCTGCTTCCAGGAATGCAACACCCTTTTCTGACCTCCTTGGGCACCCATACACATGGCATACACACACACACACACACACACACACACACACACACACACACACACACAGCCATAAATAAAAATGAAAAGAAAATCTGAAAGAACTGAATGAGATAATATGATATTTGACATTTAGCAGGTGACCTATGCATGGTAACGTCTGTTATTCAATCTTTGAACAATATTTTCTGGAGGTCAGATGTTTACCAGACACTCTACTGGGTCTGGGGTGGGAGGGTGTAAAGATGGTCAAGACAAGCAAACTGCTCTTAAAGAACAGGACTGCAATCCCTGTCTCTCCTGGATGGAGAAACAGAACTCTAGAATTACAGAGTGATCAACAAGTCACCTCCTCATGAGACTGCCTGTCTTCTCTGATCAGGGTTCCAGGCTGCGAAGACCACACCCCTTGTTTCACTAAAACCTCCGCAAATCAAAGTAGCCCTCCTTCTGCCTGCTTCTTTTAGAAGAAGAATAGAGAGGGGCGTGCAGAGGAGAAAGGGGAGAGGAACCCAGACTTCTAAGAATGGGGAAGTAGGGATAGTCCTGATCTGACCTCCACCTCATAGCCAGGGGTAGAGCATGGCAACCCTTAGGGAAGTCAGGAGGTCATTTACTGCTGAACCTTTGGGAGCAGCTAGGGGAATGAATTATGGGTTGAGCCAGAGAAGTCTGAGGTCACCATCATAAGGGGGGTTAGAAGGGCAGTGATTGGGCATGAAGAGAAGTGTCAGACTGAAGACCTGGGGGTGCGGGGGAGTATGAATAAATGTTGAAGGCAGATGAGCAAAAGGTATCCTAACTTCCAATATTCCCTTTTCTTCCATCTACTCGTTCAGCTCTTCACCAACACATACAACTTAACTACTTGCTATTTTCCAAGCATTATGCTAAGAAGACACATGTCACCCAGTGAACTCTGGGTATAGACTTTAGAGCTCCGTATGCTGGCCCTAGACTCTTGGCTATTCCCAGCAGGGTACACAGGATGGACCTGGCCTCATAACTAGCTACACATGACCTGTGGAGCCTGGCAGAGGATGGGGAAGGCAGGGCTTTTCCTCTGTAGAACAGGAATCAGTTGCTTCCTAAAATGGTATTTAAAAGGCAGAGATCAAAGGCCTGTCCTCGAGTCTGGCATATTATAAGCATGTACGAACTGTTAGTGAATTTAGTGAATGAAAAGCAAGCCTGAAGGAATGAAGGCAGAAAGGACTAGCATGATGCCTAAAGGTAATGAGAAAGAATGTGATGGGAAGGGAATCTGGTCAAGGAAGACCCCAATGAGTGAATAGACAGAGTCCCAATCCTACTTCACATTATAACATCCCAAGAGCGCTGATTAAAACCATAGATTCCAGGTCCCAACCCTGACCTTTTGAATCAGCAGGCCTGGGGGTGTGTAGGATGCTGTGTTTTCTCTTTCTTAGGACCTGTCTGGTATCTGTATTGACTAGTAAGGCATACATCATATTCTGACATTTCTGTGATTGCCTCAGAGAATAGCAACTCCAGAGGGAAACACAGGGTAGAACGGATATAATTACAACATTATGTCAATGCAAAATGATCTGCTGAGCGCAGCTGTGGACAAGAAGGAGCCAGGCAGGGGCAGCCCAGTGGACTGAGAACAGAAGAAAGGGAGAAGGGAAGCTGAGTTGTGGGCTAGCGCTCAGAAAATGAGGGTCAGGAGAATCTGGCTGGTTCTAGATCATTGTAGAGCTTGCATCACGGTTTTATGTGGTCTTGTTTCTCTATCAGTGTTCATCAATAATGAAAACAGTGGCTGTTCATATCCATTGGGGGAGGGATGAGCTGGCAGGGACCAGTTCTAAGTGGATGTCAGGTTCTCCAGCAGAGAAGCCCGTCTGGGGAGAGACCCTAGGGATCTAAAAGAAGCCAAGAAAACTCAAGTCAATGACAGAGCTGGCCGTGGTCTTTGGCTCCTTTTCAGTGGTAAATATATGGCAGCATCGAGTATATGAGTTTCCAGAGGGCACCATGTAATCTCTGGAATCCCACTTCCAGAATCTAAATTGCTGCCTTAGCACTTAGCTTAGTTCTTGGCACTTAAAAAAATGCTCACCAGATGCTGACCCCTCTTATCTGTTCAGCTGATGACAGACACAAGCTGAAGAAGTCATCTTTCTCTCTCTCACCCCCTACCTCACCAACTCAACTCCACGTCAGCCTCCACAAGCTCATCTGGGATAACAGTGCAAGAGGTCTGGGGAAGGAGGGTTCTGATTTCACATGTTCAAGTCATGTTCGCTGCACATCCACTCTGGGCCAGGAGAAGGAGAGTGTGGAGCACAGCCCAGTCCCAGGCAGCTGGCCTTGCAGGATCTCACCATGCTCTCTGGCCTGCCCTCCCCTGAACCCCTGTTTTCTCCAACAGGAAGAGCCCTATGATCTGGGGTGGGGACTTACACAACACACAGGGCTGTGTGTACCAGTTCCTGCTCAGACTCTCTGTTGTGACCTGTGGCTAGCCCCTCCAAGTCCCCATGCCTCTGTTCACCTGTGAAACCAAAGCAAGGCTTTGATGGCTCCTGTCCTAATTGAGATGGACACTTCAGGAGGGCCAGGGTCTGGGAGGGACACAAAACACCCTGCTTACTAGTGTGAGAATTACCAGATGGGAATCAAAGCCATGTCACTAAACATACCTTGGACACAGCCAGGGCACCGAGAACAAGGGAGACTCGCTCTGATTTTCTCATTGAGAAACATGTATTTACTGCATGTTCCTCCAGGTTTCTGCTAAGTGATTTTTTTTTTCAGAGCTGAGGACCGAACACAGGGCCTTGCGCTTGCCTAGCAAGCGCTCTACCACTGAGCTGAATCCCCAACCCCTATCTGCTAAGTGTTTTATAAGGCCTTTGATTAAGAACATCAGGAAGGAAAACAAGGAAAAACATTCTGAGGAGTGATCTTAGTTCTCACAGTTCTCTAGGCCTGAAGCCGCTTTTATCTCCATTTTATGAGTAAGCTGAACTAAGGGGGCAGATATGCAGCCAAACCAGGCCTCAAGCCCTGCTCTGCCTGACCCATTCCAAGGAACGTGCCTTTAGTCACTCTCGGGGCCTACCTCAGGGGTTGACAGGTCTGGTCACGCTGGTTTAGTCAGAAGCCAACAGGGCGGCTATCTCCTTCATCAGGTCACGACTTAAGCCGCCACATTCTCCACTCATCAGCCTCAAGCCTTCCTGGACCCTCGGCCTGCTGCTCCTGGTGATCACCTCAGATCTAGTCTGTCTTCCCTCTTCTGAGCATGACCCAGAGGGAAATGAGAGGCTATCTCCCAGTGCCATCTAGTGGCCACCGTGGCCTGTGTGATCTCCCAAAGGCCCCAGAGCTCCAACACTCTGACTCCTAGCCCTGCCAAGGGCCAGATCAGTTCCCTTTTGATGTGACCATGGTGTACTTACATCACCTTCAAACACAGACGGGAGTGGAGCTTTAGGCGCTGCTTAAAATGCAGGTGTTTTATTTTTTTAAAAAAAAAGTCTCATGTGGCCCATTTGGGCTCAAATGACTTTGAACTTTTGATTATCCAGTGTATACCTCCTGAGTGCTTCCTCGGTTTATGTGGTACTAGAGATTGAATCCAGGGCTTCGTGCATGCCGGGAAGGCACTTTACCTACCGAGCCACATCCTTAACTGGAAGTGAAGACTTTTAAAAAACTCTCTCTATTGTCCCTACTCTCCCTACTCCTCTACCTTTTTTTTTTTTTTTTTTTTGGTTTTTTGAGACAGGGTTTACTCCGTGTAGTTTTGATTACCTGTCCTGGAACTCACTCTGTAGACCAGGCTGGCCTCGAACTCACAGAGATCCGCCTGCCTCTGCCTCCCGAGTGCTGGGATCAAAGGCGTCTGCCATCGCCGCCCGGCTCTGCCGATCTGGGGATTGAACTACGCCTCCATGCTCCCACCATGACACGGACTGAACCTCTGAAACCGTAAGCAAGCCACCTCAATTAAATGTTTTTCGTATAAGAGTTGCTGTAGTCATGGTGTCTCTTCACAGCAATGAAAACCCTAAGAAATACACATAACACAAAATTGAAGATAAATCTTTAAATTTTTTTAAAAAATTGAACATGGAGTGTCTAGATGCCTAGGCTCTGAGTTTCTTAGTTCAAGTCCAGAAGAGACATACCACTGCTTCCCTTTTGAGGCAGCACGGCCATCAGGTAGATAGCAGACAGACCCCCACACTTACAGAAGGAGGTTGTAGGTGGAGCAGAACAGGCAGCTCCCTAGGCCGGCACTGTTCTTGGGGTGACCCAAGTCAGCCGCTTCTTTCAAGTCCTCCTCAATGCACCATGTTCCACTGGGGAATGCTCAGGTGCCTTCCAGGGTGTTCTGATCCTGAAAACAGGTTTCCTGGACATAAGAGTGCATACTTTTGTGGACCCAGGGTCTCCAGGACAAAGGACACTCGTGTGAAAACTGTGATTCACTGGAGAAGCAAAATTTTCAGTGTTGAAATAAACCCATTGCAATACTGAAAATAAGTTTACCTAAACGTATTTGCTACGCATGCCCATCAAATGGTAATGGACATGCGCAGGAATGTATCTAAGACCAGAGCTTCTGTAAAAGGAAGATGACAATTTTTTCTAGGGTCTTTATCTTAAACCTCTGCTTTCACTGACATGTTATTTTGTGATCATTGTGCCCTTTCTTGAGCCAGATCCATTGACTATTTCCCATACATCATGTGTTTAGATACTTTCTGTTGCTGTGATATCACATCATGAACCAAGACAACTTATAGAAGAAAGCATTTAATTGGGTTTACAGTTTCAGAGGGTTCGAGTCCGTGGCGGCAGAGCAAAAGCATGGTAGCAGGGACAGCTGAGAACTCGCAGCTTGAAACTGCAGGCAGGAGGCAGAGAACACACTGAGACTGGCAGGAGTCTTTTGAAAACTCAAAGCCTGCCACCAGTGTGACACGCCTTCCCCAACAGGGCCACACCTCCTAATCCTTCCCAATCAGTTCCACCTACTGGGGACCAAGTATTCAAGCATGTGAGCCTATGGGGGCCGTTCTCATTCAAACCACCATATCATGTTAAGAGAAGACGGAGGGATCTCCTTAGTATTTATAACAGCAATAAGAGCAAAATGAAGGGAAGGGGAAGGATGCAAACCTTCAATTGTAGCCTAGTAAATAAATATTATTATGGTGATTCAACTAGAAAATAAAGACCATATAGTATTAAAATTTAAGGTAAAAGATTATATTTATTGATATGGGAAGATTCATTACTCAATGCCATGTGAAACAACTTCTTTAAAAGTATGTAGAATAAAAAAAAGAGAGAGAAAAGGCCTAGAAGAATGGCTGAGCAGTTTGGAGTGTTTATTGCTCTTGTGGAGGACCTGGGTTCAATTCCCAGCACCCATACGGTGGCTATAAGCATTGCAACTCCAATTCCGGGGAACCCAGCACCCTTTTCTGACCTCCCAAGGCACCAGGCATGCATGAGGTGCATAGATATACATGCAGGCAAAACATTCATACACAAAAAATAAAGTAAATAAATGTAAAATAAATGGAGTTGGGGAGGGGAATGAATATGATCAAAGTGCATTGTAATAAATTCCCAAAGAATTAAGTAAAATATTTAAAAATAAATAAAAGTATATAGAATATGATTTATAAGCATATATGGAAGACCCCCCCCCCCAAACACACATACCCATAATGTTATGATGGCTTTTCTTTGGATAAAGAAAGTTCAATATAAGCCCCCCGGTGGTGGCACTCAGGAGGCAGAGGCAGGTAAATCTCTTGAGTTTGAGGCCAGACTGGTCTACATTGGGAGTTCCAGGAGGGCCAAAGCTACACAGAGAAACCCCATCTGGAAAACAACAACAAAAAATTCAATATATATATTTTTTTTAGTTTATGTTTTGTTCTTTTCTACATTATATAAACATTTTACAAGAAGCATGAATCATTTTTCTAATAAAAGCTACTAAAATGTTTAAGAAGTATTGATCTCGTGAGTAAGGGAGAAAGCTGAGATTCAGGGAAGTTGACAACCAACTCAATAAAGCCACAGCCTCCCTGTCCAAGAGCAAATGCGGCCCCATCCTTCAGGTTTAGCGCCAGCCCTTTACGTCCTGTCTCCAGCTGAATGAGATACTGGAGAGGAATATGGCAACAGGGACCCGGGGGAGTTAGGAATCAATTTTAGGTCAGAGGGGACTCACATGCCTCTAATATTGTGTGGATCCCCTATTATCTCTTCAAAGCAATTAAACTATGACCACAACAGCATTACCGGGTTCCTATTATACACTGTGTTCTTGTGGTCTGGCCGCTGCCCAAGGACTAAAGAAGCAGCAGACACAAGTCTGGGGACAGAGTTAAGCTGGCCTTTTCTTTCTAATCCGAGTCCATCTCACGTCTCACCAGGGAAATGCTCTTTTCAGCCCCTTTCTGCACTTGAGAAAAGAAGGAAGCCAGTGCTGGTTGGGTGTGGCCCAGAGGCCTAGCTTACAGAGGTTCTGGGGAATAGCACAGCCAGTGGTTTCTAAGGAGGAAGTCTTGAATCTGTCTCCCTTGTCTGCCTCTTGTCACCCTTTATAACCACCCATATTTGTCCTTACTCCTCACCACCTCCAGCCCCCTGATTCCCTCGTGGTCCTTCCTTTGATCTTAGTGCCAGAGTGTCATCAAGCTCAATCCAGCAGTTAGGGTAGGGGTTGGAGCCCACAAGGTCTAGTGTGTTTCTAGAACATGAATTTAGATTGAAATGGTGAAAAATAAAGGATGTAATGAAATATTAACAGTCTCTCATACATCCTGGAGAACACCAGGTGGTCCTCGCGAGCCATTGAACAAGCCATTGGTTCTGTTTGGTTATTTCGAGGCAGTCTCGTGTAACTCAAGCCGACTCTAGCTGGGTGTGTCTCCAGAGCTGATTTTGAATTTCTTTAAAAAAATTGTTTTGCTTTAAGTGATTTTGTGTATGTGTTGTACGCATGAGTGTACACTTTTGTATGTGTGAGTGCGGGTGCACGCATGCTGTGGAGCATGTGTGTAGGTCAGAGGGCAGGCTTTGGGTTTGAGAGAGGAGCTCTTGGCTGCTCCATACATTGGAGCAGCTAGCTGTCACACTCCTGGAGGTTCTCCTGTCTCTACTTCCTGTTTCTGGTGGGGCCTCTGGGGTTACAGACGGCAGTTACAGGGACCCAAACTCAGGTGGTTAGGCTTATATGCAACAGGGTGGTGTTTTTGTGTTTTGTTTTGTTTTTGGTGCTTTTCTTCTTCTTCTTCTTCTTCTTCTTCTTCTTCTTCTTCTTCTTCTTCTTCTTCTTCTTCTTCTTCTTCTTCTTCTTCTTCTTCTTCTTCTTCTTCCCTGAGCTGTCTCCCCAGTTCTGGCCTAGAACTCCTCATCCCCCTGCCTCCACCTCCCAAGTGCTAGGATTACAAGCAAGCACCACTACACCAATTTTGTTTTTTTGAGATAGGACCTCACTCTGCATACAAGGACGGCCTCAAACCAAGGTGATCTTTTGCCCCTACTCCCCGAAAAGCTGGGGTTACAGGAGGGTACCCCACCGGGTAACAGTTTCCTTTTTTGGCTAGCCTCTAAACACACATCCATTACAAAAGACACACCCCATTGCGCTCTATCTCTGAGTCACTGGAAACCCTGAGTTTTCCCCTCCCTAATCCCAGCCCTCCCCCTAGTCTCCCAGGGGGAAGTCACAGATCTGTATATTTGACCGTCACTGCTCAGGCCTATAAAGAAGGGGGAAATATCCTACCAAAGACCTTACTGTGCTTTCCCCAAACCTGTATTTTGTAAAGAGTATATCTGACCTTGACCTAAGATGTGAGCCAGAAAGAGGAACAGTAGTGTTTTGAGGGAAAGGAGGTGCCTTGATGTGTAAACGCTGGTCACTTCGGAGCTCTAACTAGAGAGTTTACTCTGCAAACAAAGTGTATTAAAAGAATAAGGCCTGGCTGTGGAATCAGCCCTGCGATAGAACACGAATAACCACAGGCTCTTCACTGCACAGAAGGAGAGAATTGGAAGCATTCTCTTGGAGTTGGGGTAAGTTACAAACCATCTTGTGCAGAATGCATAGGTGTAAATCTTTGTTACCTGTGGGATCTCAATCTTTAGCAAAATGTATAGTACATCAATGGACGTGAATAGAAGTTTCTAGAACCCAGTCCCCCAAACAGCACAGTCTTAAGCAAGAGAGGACAGTGAATGCATATTTATTAATCAATTAGCATCTGAAGCTAATGGGATGTCTCAGGCGAACTAGTTTCCCAGGCAAGATAGACTCTGTGGGATCATCAGCTTCCCAGAATTATGCGGCTTTTCCTAAGGTGACTGAGTTCTCCACGGGCCAAGATGAGGAGGGTGGCAAGCATGGAGCCGGGTTTTACCTTACTTGCTGTGATGCAATCCACACATCTTGGTGCCCCAGGCTAGTCTGCTCTCAACCAGCTCCTGGGGAAGGAATCTCAGGACTCAGATCTGCAAAAAAATATTTTCCCATTCTACCTCATCCCAGGACCTAGTAGAGCTGGTGGTGATCTGGGCTTGGATGAGATGTTGTGATAGAAATTCTTAGCCTATTAATGTTGCCAAGTCCCAAGATACCTTTCTGTAATCGCTATGTCTGGCTGAAATTTCCCTTTGAACTGATACGGTAAAGTTGGGACAAGCACACAATGTCCCCTGGGGGGCGGGGTGTAGAATGGCTGAGACAGCGGCATAAAAGCTTTTAGTTGAGAAGCCTTCTCACAGCCATGCTCTCCTTAACAATACTCCTTTGTCCCTCCTCAGACTGACTGAGCTCCCTGTATCCTGGCAAAGGGAGGCACAGAGGGGAGGGAAGTGATCAGCTTAGAGTTGGGTTTTTAATCTCCAGGGCGGAGATTCTGCTCAACGTGGCCAGCGTCTGGATTGGCTGGATCAGAAAGGACCGCAGGGTGGAAGTACATGTGTGTGTGTGTGTGTGTGTGTGTGTGTGTGTGTGTGTGTGTGTGTGTGGTGTGTAATGGAGCTCTCCCCATGATTCCTACGTGTTCTAGTCAACTCTCTTCCCAGTTAAACCCACACTTAGATGTCTGAAGTGATGTGGTTTCGATGTGTGTTCCTATTCTCGTTTTACATTTTCCCCTTTTATATCATATTTTATTTATTGATTTGAGGCCAGGTTTTACTCAAGGCTGGCCTCAAACTTGCTATATAGCCAAGGACAACTTGAATTTTTCTTCCTGCTCCCCTGTTGTAGAATACTGTTTTAAGGTGTGTTACTTTTTGCTTATGTTGCATTTGCTTAACTCTGTGAAGCTGTGTTACTTTGCCTGTCTAAAACACCTGACGGTCTAAGAAAGAACTGGCCAATAGCAAGGCAGGAGAAAGGATGAGCAGGGCTGGCAGACAGAGAGAATATAGAGAGGGAGAAATCTGGGAGGAGAGAAAGAAGAGCAAGAGGCATCAAGGAGGAGTACATCAGGGGCCAGCCACCCAGCCACCCAGCCACCCAGCCACCCAGCCACCCAGCCACCCAGCCACCCAGCCAGCCACAGTGTAAGAAAGAAAGACAGATATACAGAAACAGAAAAAAGGAAAAAGCCCAGAGGCAAAAGATAAATGGGATAATTTAAGAAGAACTGGCAAGAAACAAGCCAAGCTAAGGTCGGCATTTATAATTAAGAATAAGCCTCCATGTGTGATTTATTTGAGAGCTGAGTGGTGGGCTCCGCCAAAGAATAAAAGAGTAAAAACAAAACAAGACGAAATCAAAACCAACAACACCTCCACCTCCCAGAGTGCCGGGATTTCACAGGCTAAGGTTACAGGCATGTCCCACCACTCCCAGTTTCTGTGGTGCTGGGGATCAAACCCAGGACTTGGTGCATGCCAGGCCAGCACCCCACACACTGAGCTACACCTCTAGCCCTTGGCTTTCATTTCTTTAGCTTTGACCTTGTACTCCCTTAATTTTACTGCTACCCTTTTGAACCTGCACTAATTTTCAGGGTTGTGACTAATGTTTTGTTGTTATTTTTTTTTAACTTTCATTTTATTTATTCTTTGTGTCTTTCACATCATGCATCTCAATCCCATTCTTTCCCCCATCCCTTCACATCTGCCCTCTGACCTTGCAACCTCCCCTCAAAATAATAAAATAAAATAAAATTCAGGAGGGAATAAAAAGGAAAACGAAATCTTATCAGGGAAGCTGTAGTGTGACACAGTGTGTCATCCAGTTAACCCTTTTGTCCACATATCTTTACTTGCAAGTGTTCATTGCAAAGAGTTATTGGTCTGTTTCGAGGCCTCTGGTTTCTGCTGGGCCCTCACTGGGACTCCTTTTGGATATCCTGCTGTTGCCCTGTGTCGTGGAGATCCTGCAGCTTTGGGTCTGCAGGACCAGTCCCTTCACATGCTCCAGCAGATCACAGATGGGGTGGATGATGAGGTGGACCAATTTATAACTGTGATTCTGGGCCTGGGTAGTTGCAGGATTGGTCAGCCTGTCAGCTCTCCCCTGTCCTCACCACCAGAGTGAGCTCTGCAGCATTGCCCTGGCTAGTTCACCCTTTGCAGAGATGAGCCAGGGGTTGGGGGTGGGGGTGGGGGGGCAGTTCTCCTGTTTTCCCATCTTCAAGGTAGGCTCTCCCACACCTACACTATCAGGGCCAGCTCTACTGTGTTGCCCAGTCGAGGTTCAGGGGCCACTCTCCCATTTGCTGCAGCTGGTAAGGGGAAGGGTCAGTTCCCTCACCCACCACAGGTGGTAGGGGCAAGGGGTGAAGGGCATCTTTCCCTCACCCTCACCACCACATTGCAGATAAGGGGGGTTTTGGTCAGCTGTCCCACTCTGACACCCTGAGGGACAGCTCATTCTCACCTCTGCCAACAGGGTCAGCTCTACTGTGCTGCCCAGGTGAGGGGAAGAGCCATTTTCCTGAGTGCTACAGCTAGGGGGAGGGTCAGCTCCCTTGTTTGTCACAGGCAGTGAGGGGTGAGGGGGGGAGCATCCTTCCCCCACCCACACCTCTGCATGACAAAGGAGCAGTGAGGACAGCTCACAACTTCAGGCCTGGCTCACTCATACCTCCGCCAACAGGGTCAGCTCTACCGTGCTGCCCAGGCAAGGTGCAGGGCCTGTTCTCCCAAGTGCTGCAGCTGATGAGGGGCAGGGGCAGCTCTCCTGCTCTTGTGACCTCAGGGGCAGCTTTCCCACTTGCCTCAGGCATAGAGAGGCAGGAGGAGAGGAGAGCATCTCTCCCCCACCCATGCCACCATAGGCAGATGAGGGGCGGGGCCAGATCTCTCATGCTCACATTCTCAGGCCATCCCACCCCCACCCTCATCAACAGGGTCAGTACCGATGTGCTGCCCAGATGATGTGCAGGGCTCGAATTCCTGAGTGTTGCAGCTGGTGAAGGGGAGGATCTGCTCCATCACTAGCTGGAGGCAGCAGGGGTGAGGTGGGAGGGCATCTTTCCCTCGCTCCCACCACAACACTGCAGATGAGGGAGGTGATACCAGCCAGGTCCCTCTCACACCCTTAGGGCTGGCTCACCACGCCCCTGTCTACAGGGTCAACTCTACCGTGGTACTCAGGCAAGGCGAGGGCCCATTCTCCTGAGAGCTGAAGCTGGCGAGGGGTTGGGTCAGGTCCCGCCCCCACTTGCTGCAGGTGGAGAGGACGAGGGAGGCATCTTTCCCTCATCACGTGGCAGGCACAACCTGCTCTCCCATTCGCACAGCCTCAGGGCCAGGCGTAGGACCCTCTGTCCTGAGTGCTTCAGCTGGTGAGGGACAGGACCAGCTCTCCTAAATGTTGCAGCCAGTGAGGGGGCGGGGCCAACTCTGTACAGCCCTATCCTCTTGGCCTTTGGTGGTATCAGGAGCCAAGAACATCAGTACAGACCAAGGCTACATCAGGGCCATAAATCCAGACGTGGGCCTTGGCATCAGCCCAGGCTCAGACATCATCATGGCCCTGGGTGGCAGTCAAGTCACACATGTCAACCCAATCCTCATCACTTTCACCTCTTCAGATATGCCTCTGTCCTCAGGACAAGAACCCATTCTCCCCACCCCCAACCCCGCCACCGCCACCCCCATATCACACCAGACATTTTGCTCACCATAATTGTGCCTGTCTGCTCCCTCCTCGGAGCCCTGATTAATGTTTTCATGCTTTATGGATAATTCACATTAGCAGAGAACCATAGGTTTTTTATTTTCAGGCTCAAGGGGCACAGTTCTTATCCGCTGCATTGTCTTTCTATTAATAGAAAGGAAGGAAGGAAAGGAGAGAGGGAGGGAGGGAGGGAAGAAGGAAGGAAGGAAGGAAGGAAGGAAGGAAGGAAGGAAGGAAGGAAGGAAGGAAGGAAGGAAGGAAGAGGACATGACTTCTAAACATCTGAAGTAGCCAGGGGTGAGGGTATACCTGTAATCAACCCCAGTACTCTGGAGGCTGAGGTAGGGAGGTTGTGAGTTTGAGGACAGCCTGGGTACGTAGTGAGATGTTGTCCAAGGGTTGAGGGAGGAATATACCCCCAAAGTATATTATTTTGATATAATGCATTATTTTGAAAGATGCATTATTTTTGAGCTCTGTGAAAGTGTGCATTCCTGTCCCTACAGTCACCTCGATCATGTCCCCAAAGCCTAACACTTCTTTTTTTTTGCTTTTTTTTTTTTTTTGCCTAACACTTTTTATCTGACCATGGATTTCTCTTTTCAATCCTCTGATACTTTATAAACATTCGATGACTCCCTGACTGACATTTTGCATTGGCTTCTCCTGTAGAAATCCACTCATACCTGAGCATAAGGAGGGCGAAACCCACACATCTGTCTTTGGAATGTAATTTATGAACTTCCCTAATAAAAATGATGAGCTCTGGCTGGTAGCTGGGTGCCACCCAGCTCTACGCCGACTTCCACAAGATGAACGATATTGGTCATCAACGACGTCAGAGCCTCCTGCTGCCTGCTTGAGACTTAACTTGTTCTCCCTTTTCCTCTTGTAACTGAGAGCCACATGGAGAACAGGGATGAGAGGCCACTACACACCTGGTAGAAAGGCCCCAATCAAGAGCACTCAAAACTCCTAATGCTACTGGGAGTGTGAAGGAAAAGTCTCATTCATTTTTAGTAGGAATACAGAACGGTATGGCCAGTTTAGAGGGCGGTTTGGAGACTTCTCAGACCACACATACTCTCACTGTGTGATCCAGCCCTTCAGAGCCTTGGTCTTCACCCACAGCAGCTGAAAAAAGTATGCCCATACCCAAACCCACACATCATTTCTATTGCCTTTGTTCTTATGTATTTATTCAGTTTGAGGGTCTCACTCTGTCACTCTGGTTGGTCTGAACTTGCTATGTAGACCAGGCTAGACTAACTCACAGAGATCCTCCTGTTTCTGTCTTCCAAGTGCTAGGATCAAAGACAGGTGCCACCATGCCTGACCCTATGTTTGACTTTTTTTGTATTACATTTAATTATTTATTTATTATTTATTATTTATTGGGGGGCACATATGTGGAGGTCAGAGGACAACTTGTGTGAATGAATTCTTTTCCTGCACCCTGTGGATCCCCCATGTAACAGGCACGTCTGCCTGCTGAGCCATCTCACTGACACACACACACCCCCCCCCCCACCCCCCGTTTTCCCTCTGGAGTACTGGGACCTGTACCACCACACTCAGATTGTTGTCACGGTGTTGCGGATTAGGCTTGCTCATTTGAAGCACATGCCTACAGCCCCAGCCCTAAGAACCTTGTTCCTAATAACCCAAAGGTGGAAACCACAAGGATGCCCTTTTAGTAGGAGAGTGGAAAAGCAAACTGTGTATACACTGGCAATAGGATATTATCTAGTATTTAAGAATACAGTATCAGGAATGATATGTAATACCTAATATTTACTTTAAAAACTATATAGGGGGAGTTTGTGGGTGTATAAATGAAGTAAGATTTGCCACAATGAAGCTAGGGTATGGAATATTTAAATTCCTATGCCAAAAAATGTGCTACCAAACCATAGGACAATATGGAGAAGATGTAATTTACATATTACTAAATGGAAGAAACCTATTTGAAAAGACTACATAAAGTATGGTTCCAAATATATGAAATTATGGAGAAGGCAAGACTTTAGAGGCAGTGAAAAGATTCGTGGTCACCAGGGGCCTAGTGGCAAAGGCAAGCACAGAGGACTTCTGTGGCGGTGAAAATATTCTGTATCATAAGCTACGCTGCTAGGCACACATCCTTATCCGAACCCCTGAAATGTGTAAGTGACCCCTCATGTGAACTATGGACTTTAGTAATAAAAATGAGCTGAGGTAGTGTCTTAGTGTTCTATTGCTGTGAAGAGACACCACGACCAAGGCAGTCTATAAAAGAAAACATTTAGTTGGGGGCTTGCTTACAGCTTAAGGTGAGTCCATGATCATCATGGAGGCAAACAGCGTCAGGCAGTCACTGCTCTGAAGCAGTAGCTGAGAGCTTCATCCTGATCTGTAGGCAGGAAGCAGAGAGAGGCTTTTAAACTTCACCCCCCAGTGACCCACCTCCTTCAATAAGCCACGCCTCCTCATCCTTCCTAAAACAGTCCACCGACTGAGAAACGAAACTTAAATACATGAACCTATGGGGGCTGTTCTTATTCAAACCACCACAGGCAGATTGTGGTAGATGTGCCATCCTGGTGGAAAGATGTGGCTGTGGGTGGTGTTAGGCTTGGGTTGTCTTGGGATATATAGAAAAACCTCTGTAACGTCTGCTCTGTTTTGCTGTAAACCAGAAAACACTTCCAAAACGTAAACTTTAAGGCTGGGAGTACAGTTCCATGGCACCATGCTTGTGTAGCATGTGGGAGGCCCTAAGTTCAATCCCCAGTACAGAGGGTTGTGGGAGAGCTCAGAGTGGTTGTGCACACCCGTAATCCTAGGTACTCAAGGCACCAAGGCAGGAGGATTACTTGAGTTCTGGAGAAGTCAGACTAGGCAATGCAAGACTCTCACGTAAAACCAAACAACAATGATAAAAATTGAATTGCGTTCCTAGCCACTGTGCCAGAGCTACCTTTAGCTCTCTCCAAGCTGCAGCCGAAGGAGAAGTGGATAAGTTAGGGGGTCCCTCCTACATTGCCTCATACAGAGCATCCAGGAAGCAACTGACTACAAAAACCGTATGTAAGAGTGCGCCCTCTACTGGAGGGGTGAAGAATCATGACAGGCCTGGTATGGTGGAGCGGGGAGAAATTAGAATGGAGTCACAGACTCTTCCTGCAGGGCCTGGTATGAGAAAGTCCTCTAATCGTCAAACCAGATCTGGGCATCCAGAACACAGCCCTCAGTGCTTTGCAGAAGGCAAAAGAGACCTCTCTGGCGAGGCTTTTTGAAGACACCAACCTGTGTGCTATCCAAGCCAAACATGTAGCCACAGTACCAGAAGACATCCCTCCCTAAGGCTAGGTCCATTGTGAGGGGGGGAAAGAAAATCTCATTTTGAAAACAAGTTTTCCCTTTTCCTCCTGTTACTGGTAGTTATGAACATTAGGTTTTCTTCTTAAACTTTCAGTCAAAAGGTACCTAAGTATATGATTGTAAAGGGAAAAAGAGGAGACAGAAATCATCTATTGGTAGTTTCTTCCCCCCTCATTCATTTTTGTGTAAATGTTTAATATAAATGCAGGATGTAAAAATGTTAATGCAAGTCAATGTTTCTGTGAGCAAGGTTCCAGAAATTTTTTTTTTTTTTTGGTTTTTCGAGACAGGGTTTCTCTGTGTAGCTTTGCACCTTTCCTGGAACTCACTTGGTAGCCCAGGCTGGCCTTGAACTCACAGAGATCCGCCTGCCTCTGCCTCCCAAGTGCTGGGATTAAAGGCGTGTGCCACCACTGCCCAGCAAGGTTCCAGAATTTTAATAAACCTGATAAAATTTTCTAGACAATGCCAGTATTTGGATTTGTAAAAAAACAAAAACAAAATAAAATTTCTTATTGATGGCAACTAAATGGTATTTGTAGCAGATTCCATCTGTCCACTAT
The DNA here is from genome assembly GCF_007827085.1 of Peromyscus californicus insignis. Lineage (NCBI taxonomy): Eukaryota > Metazoa > Chordata > Mammalia > Rodentia > Cricetidae > Peromyscus > Peromyscus californicus. The sequence continues at coordinate 76,532,924 of NW_026294447.1, forward strand.
ACTTTTCTGAGTTGTCCTACAGGCAAGCACTGATTTTCTAAATTGTATGTGCATGTGCTGTGTGTGTGTGCTGTGTGTGTGTGTGTGTGTGTGTGTGTGTGTGTGTGTGTGTGTGTGTGTGTGTGCTGTGTGTGTATGGGTGCTCCTGCCACTGAGTGTGTATGGAGGTTGAAGGACAACTGGCGGGAGTCTGTTTCCTCCTACTACGTGGGTCTCAGGAGTCAAGCTGGAGCCCTCAAGCCTGGTGGCAAATGCCTTTGCCCACTGCGCCATCTCTCCAGCCCTCAAGTACACGTTTTGCTTTTTGTTTTCTTTTTATTGTCAGTCTTCTGTGCCGCCCCTGTAATTTTGCTACTAAGATACAGTAAACTACAGAATTAATTAAATTAATAAGACAGAGATAAAGTAGAAATGAAGGAAGGTGGGAAAGAAAGAAAGAGATAAAAGAAACGGGCACGAACTGCCGGGCGGCAGCGGCGCTCGCCTTTAATCTCAGCACTCGGGAGAGAGAGGCTGGGGGGTCTCTGAGTTCGAGGCCAGCCTGGGCTACAGCGTGAGTTCCAGGACAGTCAGAGCTACACAGAGAAACCCTGTGTCAGAAAACAACAAGAAGACAGCATTAATTTAGAGGGCACCAGGTCAGAAGTAACTCAGAAATAAAGCTGCTTGCTTGCCCTCTCAAGGACGTTGGCCATCTGGAATCCGCTCAGCAGCTAGCTGCCTTTCCCTTCATGTTGGTAACAGACTTCCGACTTCCGTTTCGCCGCTCACCTCTCACCTACAATGGCTGATACCCCGGAGGACCCTGCTGGGACTTTCCATGGCCAAGAGGAAAAGTGTGTCTGACCTAACACAGGAAAACTGTGAACAGAAACAATAAAAGGTTGGGATCTAGTGTTTCTGGTGGCAGAAGCCTTGAGGAGACAGATCTCAGTTACTTCTCATGGGCTTCACTCCCCAAATTGACCTAGTCTGAACTGCATGCACACAAGTGACTTTGCTTTTTTTTTTGAGGCGGTATCACTCATTGACCAGGAGCTCATCAAGCGGGCTAGGCTACCTGTCCAGTGATTCCCATCGATCCACCTGGCTACATGTCCCAGCATAGCAATGATAAACCCATGACATCATGCCCAGTGCTTGTTTTTTCTTCTTTTCTTTCTGTGTGTGTGTGTGTGTGTGTGTGTGTGTGTGTGTGTGTGTGTACACGATGAGGGCTCGAACGCAGCTTTTCATGTTTGCCAGGCAATCATTTTACCAACTGAACATTCTCTCTGGCTCCTCATCAGAATTCTTGCAAACTTTAAAAACAAAAAACAAAACAAAACCATAAACCCAGACATGGTGGCACATGCCGTTAATCCCAGCACTTGGAAAGCAGAGGCAGGAGGATGTCTGTGAGTCTTACTTAGGCCAGCCTGGTCTACACGATGATTTCTAAACCAGGCAGGGCTACAAAGTGAGACCCTGCCTCAAACAAATAAAAATTAAAAAAAAAAATGATGTGCCGGGCGGTGGTGGCGCACGCCTTTAATCCCAGCACTTGGGAGGCAGAGCCAGGCGGATCTCTGTGAGTTCAAGGCCAGCCTGGTCTCCAAAGCGAGTTCCAGGAAAGGCGCAAAGCTACACAGAGAAACCCTGTCTCGAAAAACCAAAAAAAAAAAAAAAAAAAAAAAAAAAAAAAAAAAAAGATGTGTACACATTGGCATGTGTGCTAAGACATACATGTAGAGGTCAAAGGTCAATTCTGTGGACTTAGTTTTCTCCTTTTACCTTTACGTGGGTTCCAGGGATCAAGCTCAGGTCCTCAGGCTTTCATGGCAGGCCTTTGCCCACCGAGACATTGTGGCAAGCTTGTTTTTTTTGTTTTTTTTTTTTTTTTAAATCAATAATCCCTTCTATCTGTCAACCTCCTGATCACCTATGTATCATCCTAATATTTATTATTTTTGGATTTATGATATCTATAAACTGCACATGGTGGCATACATCTGTCATCCTAACACTCTAGAGTTGGAGGTAGAAGATCAGAATTTCAAGGTTGTCTCCAGCTACACAGCAAGCTGCAGGCCAACCTGACCTATGGGAGACCCTAGTCAAAGAACCTTAAATGATACAGAGTCATAGTCCTTAGCCTCTTTGGGTATCCTTTCTTTCCTTTTTGAAGAAAAGTTTGTTAGTTGGAAGTGGTGGCTCATGCCTATAATCTCAGCTTGTGGGAAGTTGAGGCAAGAGGTATGCCATGAGTTCAAAGCCAGACTAGGCAATAGAGTGAGACTCTATCGTAGAAAGAGTTCCTTTTTGGGGGGCCCAGGGCGTTGCACAGACTCCCATTTTTAAATGCCAGCATGTTATCTTGACTCTCACCAAGAGCAATATATTCCTCTCTCTCTCTCTCTCTCTCTCTCTCTCTCTCTCTCTCTCTCTCTCCCTCCCCTAACTTGTTTTCCCATAAAGCCCATCCGAATATGACGTTCTTTCTGCTCTGCCTCACTTCTTTCTTATCGCAGCATCTTCAACAGACTGCATGTGGTCCTTTCCCGGTCTCCAGTTTCTGTGCCCAGACTCTTTCTTATCTGGCTACAGGCCAGTCTCGGCAGAAATTATTCTCTTGAGCCATATCTTTCCTGACTCATGGTCAAAGGGCAACCCCAGGGAACTAGCCCTCTCTAACAAGCATAAAGAAATCTTTCTGAATCCCCTCAAAAGTCACCAAGAACATTCCTTATGCCGGAGACGAGAGTAAGTCCTTTGTGGATGGTTTGCTTTATAAGAAGAGCAGAAGTCCCATGTCCTTCAGAAAATATGCCCAAGAACTTAGTTTGCACAATACATTTTAAAGGCTACATAGATACTGTCTCAGTTAGGATTACTGTTGGTGCGATGAAACACCATGACCAAAAAGCAACTTGGGGAGGAAAGGGTTGATTTGGATTACACTTCCGTAGTGATGTGCATCAGCAAAGGAAGTCAGGACAGGAACATAAACAGGGCAGGAACCTGGAGGCAGGAGCTGATGCAGAGGCCGTGGAGGGGTGCTGCTTACTGACTTGCTTCCCCTGACTTGCTCAGACTCTCTTATAGAACCCAGGACCACCAGTCCAGGGATAGCACCACCCACAATGGGCTGAGCCCTCCCTCACCAATCGCTAATTAAGAAAATGCCTTACAGCTGGATCTTACGGGGGCATTTTTCTCAGTTGAGGTTCCTTCCTTTCAGATAACTTTAGCTTGGGTGTCAAGTTGACATTAAGACTAGCCAGCACAGACACCTGAGGCATTTTTATTCTTGCATCATGGGGGTAGAGAGGAGGTGTGGAGGTAACTTTTGACTGTGGCAGGGACTTTCCAGGACGGTGTTATTGGTGCTATTAGGTACTTTGTTTCTGGCACCACACAAGCCACCTTTTTACATATCCTCTTACTCGCACGACATCCTAGAGTGGGTACCGTCGCCCTGTTCACTCTGCAGAGGAGGAAACAGGCTGAGAGAGACGAGCTGCTTAAGATACCAACTAGGATGTGGAGTCTGAATTCAAATCCAGGCCTGCAGGGCTGCAAAAAATCCTAATTAAGACCCCTCCCCCATTTTTATGTGTGTGTGCGTGTGGTGTGCATGTATGCATGCATTTTTGTGCGTAAACCTGTGTGCCTGTGCATGCGGAGGTCCTAGGCTGATTTCAGGATCCATTCTCTTCCACTTCATTCATTGAGGCAAGGTCTTTCAATCAAACTTAGAGCTACTGATATGGCTAGTCTTGCCTGCCAGCTTATGGTAAAGATCCTGTCTTTGACTTCTTGGGCTGGAATGACAGGCAAGTTCTCATGCCCATCCAATGTTTGTGTGTCTGGGGATCCAAACTCTGGTCCTCAGGCTTGCATGGCAAGTACAGTCATATCCCTGGACCCAAGGTGTGTGTGTGTGTGTGTGTGTGTGTGTGTATAGATAATGCCTATCATTCCTACTTGTGTGTATGTATATATGTACACACACACACACACACACACACACACACACACACACACACACACACATATAGGACAGAACTGTGAGTGCAAAATATATGCCTATATGGCCCACCACACTGCTCCATTGGCTTTTGAAGACAAGGAAGGAAAAGGGACTGGCATTCTCGGGCCGTATGAGTGTGGGTTCTTGGTCTCTCTCAGGGCCCCTCTACCTTTAATGCATACTTGAGTCATACAGCCATGATTTTATGGTGCTTACCTTCAGCTGGGGCCGCTCTCCCAGCTCCTCGCCACGACACTGCCCGAAGGTCTCAGCAGCATTCTTTGGGTGGAAAGCCTGGGGACCCACTCACTGCTGTGGACGCTGTTTATCGGTTCCCTGCTGCAGCAGACTGCTCTGTCCTGGGTATGACTGCTTTTATTTCTCATGTCGGTGCTGGTGGAAAAGACCTTGGTTAGGGCGCTGTAAGCCCCGAGTTTGAGTTATATTCTCCTCTTACCGGCAGTATAACCTTGACAAAGTTACACAGATTTTATTTCCCCATTTATGTAATGAGAGATAGAAATAGCTGCCCTGCCCAAGGAGAGGTCAGCTGTGTAAATGGTCATTAAGAGGAAACGATCCCTTTTAAAGAAGGGAGGAAAATCCCATGGGAATGGTGACCCAAGATGGCACAGCGCTCAGCCCGTGTCTCTGTCCCTGACTCTTCCTGTGCGTTTTTGCCACTGGCATCTTGTTCCAGACGAAGGATGGAAATATTAATATTACATGAAAATGTTTTCTTTGACCTCAAAGTTTATTTTTTGCATCCACTTTTGTAAAGAAAAGAAAAATGCATTTTGTGGGCCCTTAAAAATATTGCTGGCACTAGGTACCTCCTGTGCTTCCTGGACCTGATACCTAAGTTGCCGGGAATTCAGAATGCGGCCAGTTAGCTCTTCACACCTCCCTCTGTGCAGTGCTGCCCTCCAGAGCCCAGCAGAGAGCCACACTGCTGCCAAACACAGAGAGACCTAGGAGGCTTTGGTCCACGGCAAGAGGGGCAGAGGATGCCCACCCACCCCCATCAGCTCAACCTTGCTGCTAGGTTTTCTGAGGTCACTCTGGCCAAATGTCTGTCAGGGGGACAGTCTTAGGTCTTTCTGACAAGGTCCAGGGTCTAGCCCGCATGAGTGCTTGTAATCCTTCTCCCTGCCTTACTCACAACAGAAAACGATTCCTGTTACTGAAAGGCTACTATATGGCTAAGGACTCCACGTGCATTATGTCATTGAATTATTGCATCATAGTTGTAAGGTAGGTAGGTGATGGTGTCTCTGCTACACAGAGGATAATGAAGGTCAAAAGTTCTTATCAGTGGCATCGCATGGCTATGTACTTCCTCTACTGGTTTGAGGAGCCCAAGATAATGCCTATCATTCCTACTTGAACTCCAATGCTTCCTCCATGGTATGAGATGGAATCCAGGTCCTTGCACGTACTAGGCAAATACTCTACTACAGAGCTGCATCCTCAGTCCCAGTGCAGTTTCTTACAGAAGAATAGATTGTCCAGGTCAAGAACAGAGTATGTATGGCGATGGGCTTAAAGCCCCTGGTCTGCACTGCCCACTCCAGTTTAGAGATGTTGTTCATCTTTGAATACCCTGGCTAGGGGCATAGACTGATGGAAGCTCTATGGTCTCATCAGGCAATCAGGCAGAGACATGGCATCCAATTAGGTTCAGAAATTAGAAAGCAGCCTGGCTTCTTGTCTTGAGTGGGGCAAGTCTTGGTTGGCTTGGACTTCTGAGACCTCTTTGGTTATCCCGCACATTATAAAAAAGGGGTAAATGGAGCTGGAGAGATGGCTCTGCAATTAAGAACATTTGTTACTCTTGCAGAGGACCCAGGTTAGGTTCCCAGCACCCACATGGTGGCTCACAACACTATGTAACTCAGTGCCAGGGGTCCCAATGCTCTTTTCTGGCCTCCGAGAGCACTAGGCACGAATGTGGCACACATTCATGCAGGCAAGCGCTCAAATGCATAACTGTTTGTTTGTTTTTCAAGGCAGGGTTTCTCTGTGTATTCTTGGCTGTCCTGGAACTCACTCTGTAGACCGGGCTGGCCTTGAACCCATAGAGATCTGCTTGCTTCTGCATGTCAAGTGCTGGGATTAAAGGCCTGTGCCCACCACTGCCCGGATAATTTTTTTTTTTTTTAAGGAAGTGAGTGATACAATTTCTTTGGTCATTGGGATGGATATTCTTGGTTGTCAAGTTAACAGCATCTAGAGTTAACTAAAAACTCAAGCAGCTGGGCACACCTGTGAGGGATTTTTCTTGATTGGATCATTTGAGGTGAGAAGACCCTTTCTAAATCTGGGCCACACCTTCTCATGGCAGCCCATATAAAGGACATGGAAGAAAGAAGCTTTTTGCTTTTTGCCTGTTTGCGCCCCCATTCTCACTGTCAATTTCATCTACTCTGCTGCTGAGGCATTCCTTCACTGCTACTGGAACCTACTTCTGTGGGATTCCAATGTATACGAAAGGCCAAGTGAGACATCCAGCTTCCTGGACTGAACAACTGTTGGATTCTCAGACCCGTCTGTTGGACGAGAGCCATTTCTGGACTAGCTGGACCACAGCTTGTGAACCACTCCAATAAATCCCATATTTTTTTTCTATCAGTTCTGTTCCTCTAGAGAACCCTAACTAATATAGTTGTGCCTCTCTCTCCCTAAATGTTCCTGTCCCCTCTAGGTCCATTTGTGTGCGCAGGGGCATGTGCAAGGCCCACACCTACGCGCAAATGAATGCCCACTGGAAGTTGAATCTTAGGCCTCCAGGAGGCTCTTCTATTGAGCTACAGTCTCAGCCTAGAGAAGCAACCGTCAAACCCTCCGTTCAGGCCTAGGCACTCATAGGCTATGGGAGAATTGTGGAAGACTGCTCCCTCTGGGTATTTTAAAAAGGACATCCCTCCACTTCCATGTTAACCTGTAATCCTAGCATCGGGCAGGTGGAGGTTAGGACAGGGAGTTCAAGATCAGAGCTGGCTAAAAAAAAGAAAACAAAACCTCCCCATGTGGCATTATAGACTTTCAAGATCATTGGTTCCCCTTGGCTGAAGTGCCAGGACTCAGGGTTGGTGTGGAACGGGAAATTCATTCCGGTTTCCTGCAGGACCCACGACTAGTTGAGAGGCCTATCTGACTTTGGCTTCACGGAGCTGACGTTCTGTATTCTGAATCGCCAGGGATTTTACCGTGACATCTCTTGTTTTGCCCCTCCTAAGAGGACCTCAGAAAGAACATATTCCATTTAATCTTTAGGAACCAAATCGTGGACCTTGGAGGTTCAGGCCTTGATTGAGGCAAACTCTAGTTTTTCACACGCTTCAGTTTCTGCATCTTAGAAATGAGAATAATAACAACGATGATGATGACGATTAAAAACCAAACAATCCGATCTGGTCTGGCTGCTTCAATGATTAACTTGCATGGAACATAATATGGGCACACAGTGGGTATGCAACACCGTGTGAAGTGTGGACCTCTGGCAACCTGAGCCTTCATGATAAGCAGAGGGAATGTTGTGCAAGCGACTCCCTACAACTCCTGCAAATCGGGAGGTGACCCTCACCCCACACCTGGAATGCAGAAGTGGCCTGGGCAGGGAGGGACAAGGAATCTTCACCGCAGCCACCTGAGTCACCTGGGCTGCGAGGTGGGGGAGTCCTGGCAGGGCAGACTGGAGGCTGAGGATGGGTGGCGGGAGGCGGCTGGGTCGGCGCGGGCAGCGGGCCCGGCGGACACTCGGGCGCCGAAGGAGTTAAACAGGGCCGGGGGCAGAGCGCCTGTCAGACGCGAGCATGTGCAGTTTGCGCCGCATCCGTACTATGGGTGAGTGCCGCCGTCGCCGCCTGGGGCTGGGTTCCGTGGGGCAGCAGCCGCTGCAGCTCCCCGGGCCCCCGCGCCGCCCCGGCGGCCGCGGACACTCTATGCGGGAATAGTCGCGGGAGGGCGGGCGGGCGGGCGGGCGGCGTGGGGGAGGCTTGGCGGGTCACCCGGCGCGGGGGGAGCCCGAGCGCCGGGCGTGGGGGCGGGGAGCAGGCGGCGCAGGAGAGCGCCCCGAGTCCCGGCGCGGGAGGAGGAGCGGGAGCCAGCCCGAGAGACCGCGCTCCTGGCCGCACCTGCGTCGGGCAGACGGTCGCCCGGCCCTGCCCTGCCCTTGCCCTACCCTCGTCCCCGGCCCCGCACCGGTAGGTGCCCGCGATGTCCGCAGAGAGGCCTTTCCGCCGCGGAGAGAGGTGCCTGAGCGGGGCGGGCAGCGCCGAGCGCGGGGGCGCGGGTGATGGGGCGGTGATGGAGAAGACCCGGCGACCCCGTGTAGGGACACTACCGGATCCCGCTTCTTCTTTGCTTTCGGTTTCGAAGCGGCTGCTGGGGCTGGAGAGAGAGCCGCAGATTAGATGGTGTGTCTGAGCTTGGATTCCCTGCGGGGGATGGGCGCACAGGGGGGCGTGTTGGCGAAAGGGGTGCACACTGGCAACTTTCCCTGCCTGAAACAAAGGGGTGCCGGGTTGAGGCGAGGGTGAAAGATCCGGCTGAGGATCTCAGACCTCTGAAGGTTGACACCTCCCCCCAACCAGTGGAGTGCACCCCGAGGCCCTCTGGAAAGGACAGAGGGGGGCGCCAGACTGGATGGAAGCTGGAGAGCCAGGTCTTGGGAGTGGGAACCACAGACTCTCCTGACTTTGCTGGTCAAAAGGACCCTATTGCCTTCTCTTCTGTGTGCATGAAAGAACTGGGTGATGGTGGGTTGCACTTTTGGCATTCTTTTTCAGGTGGGTGCCTAGGTCAGTGTCCAGCCAGTTCTTCATCTGCATTCATCATCTCTGTTTCCTGGTGGCAAATGGAGGGCTGGGATGGGGAGCCACTTAGCCCTGTTTCTGGCAAGGCCAGGGATGTATTGGAGTCTTTCCCAAGTGTCTTCTTTTCTCCCTTTCTATGACCAGTCAGAAACTGACCCGGTTCCCTTCTTTCGCTCACTGCTCACCGTTTCTCCTTTCTTCCCTGGGGTTTCTCAGGAGGTGGATGTATGATCGCCTCAGGCACAGTTTGGTGTCAGGCTGTTCTGACACTGGTTAGACTTTCACTGGAGGACTCTTGGAAGCTGCATACCAGTGTAACCTTGGGGCTTTGCTCATCCATTATCCCTGCACCCCTATAACAAACGATCTTCCGACTAAGGTCCCCAGGAAGCCTAAATCTCCACCCCCATCCCCACCGCGTACCAGGAAGAAGGGTCAAAGAGAGGGCTGGTGGACCTGACTTAAGAATGGTATAGGATCTTTCTCTCTGGAAGACAAATGGGCAGTGTTCCAAGATCCCAATCCTCAATCTTTGTCTCCAGGAACCGGGTTCCTCCAGTTTGCAGAGCGCTTGCATGTGACCATTGGCTCTTGTCCTATGGCAGCACCGCCTTCCAAGAGCTCAGGTCCTTTACCTGGTTGGAAGGCAGAGCAACATCTGCTTCTTTCTGTCTATGGTCTGACTGGAGACAGGCAGTGCTGTAAGCTCTGGACTTCTGGTTGATGCTCCTGTGTCTCTGTGGGTGAGCTAATGACACATGGGGTTGGACCAGGGGTGGGTCTGCCAGGACAACCAGGTTTAGAGACATGGAGGAGTGGGCTGAGATGAAGCATTCTTTGCCCTTTTTGAGACGCTGTGTTCTGAAGCAGAGACAGAGGGGCAATGGAACGCTGGTCTTCGGAGAGAAATGACAAGTTGATTTAGTGTTGACTTCCGGCCACTTCAAGATAGGGTCAAGGAGGATTCCAGGACTTGTAAGGGTTTGCAGGAAAAAAAAAAAAAGGAAGTGCCCCTGAGTATTCGATCTGTGGTCCTGGAACTAAAGTGGCCAAGGTTAGGTCAGGTGGCGAACTCAGATGGCACAGACAGCCCCACTTCTGTAGAGCTCCACCCTCCAGCTAGGCAGGGTTGATTGTTGCTCAGTTCAGGTTGGGTTTGTCCCAAGCTGTTGATTCAGAGCTGAGGACAGTGGTGCTGGCCTGACCTCCCCAGCAGAAAGGGTGCAAGAAGGCTTTTCTATGGGCAGACTGTTCCCCAGGTCCCACACTGGGAGGTAAGAAGATGGAGCTCCTTGGACTCCCTCTTTGAAAGTGATGAGACATGACTTCCTACATGTATAAACTGATTTAAGAGCTGGAGGTTCTTGAACGGAGGGTATTAGAAGAGTCTTATACTACGCTTATTTTCTCTGAGTCCGAATTGCATCTTGTTTCTAAAGGGAAAAGTGTCGTTTTACAGGGAAGGGCGGAATTACAGCGTTTGCGATAGGGGAAGGTCGGTGTCGGTTTTAAAAGTGTCGTTTTTTTTTTTTTTTTTTATCAGAAAAGTTGCTCTAGCACACAGGCAGTGGGGTGGCTTTTCTGTCTGCGTCTGTTCATGGGACATCGTGGAGCTTTCCGACAAGAGGACAAACCAGGACGTTAGTGACAGTTGCCCTCAGAGCTCTGAGGAGGGTCTCTGCTGTGTGTGTGTGGGGAGGGGCTCTGGTATCACAGGGAGAGAGCTGGCTCAGGGCAGTAAAGTGAGGCAGCGTGGGCTTAGCCGAAGCCATATCAGATCTGGCTGTCCTTGAGAGAGAGAAAGGATAGCTAACCCTCCCGCTGCTGCCCGACTGCTCTCAAATTTGTGTCCATTTAGTTAGTCCCCTCCTCCCCGTCCACCCTGTAATTGCAAACAAGGTGTTTTGGAGTTTAGTGGGTTTTTTTTTTTTTTTTTTTTTGGTTTGGTTTTGTTTTTTAATTCAAGAACATTCCTTTTAAAGTGTGAATAATTTCAGCCTTGGCACATTCTCGGCTCCTTTTGTTCATACCTGGCCCGGGGGTCGGGGGGGGGGTTTCGGAAAGGGATTAAGATCATCTAAAACTGGCTATACTTTTGGCTTCTTCCCCCAGGCCTCCTGAGGAACCAGAGTGTTTGTTACCGAAAAGTAAAGTGTAAGCCAGTTTGAGGGGAAGGGACAGGAGCCGGTGTTTTTGGTTATGGTTCTTAAGTCACACTCGATACACTGGCTGTGTCTACTAACATTCTTTTCTTGGGATTTGAGAAGGTTTAGAATCAATTATCTTATGATTCGTGGGTTATACTTTTCCAAGATGCATGAAGAGAATTTTGGAGCTGTAGGTTTGGTTCAAGATGTGCATTTGGGTTGAGCATAGTGGTAAAAGCCTGTAACCCCAGCCCTTAGGAGGTAAAGGCAGGAGAATTTGAGGCCACCCTGGTCTACACACCGAGTTCCAGACCAACCAGGGTTATATAATGATACGTTGGCTGGGAAAAATAACACACCTGCCTTATGAGGATCAAGCTCTGGGATGCTCTATGCTGCTGTCATTTATGGAAAAGGAGATGGTTTCTCCCTCGGCATACTTATCCACCATAAAACTGAGGCTGAGTGAGTGACCCTGCTCATTTTCAGACTTACATGGAAAGCCTGCTTGCTTCTCTTCACTCACACGAATTAGGCTGCAGGAGTGGGCTCCTGTACGTCTCCACACGAAGGTTCTACTTAACGTTCATTTTGACACCAGTTCCCCTACCTATAAATTTAGTGGGGTTGAAATTGTAGGGTGCTATTGGCCCGGTGTGCCTTCAAAGAATGGTCTCAGAGGAAACTTTCCATCCCTTTTTTTTTTTTTTTTTTTTTTTTTTTTTAAAAAAAAAACCATTTATTTGTTATGTATACAGTGTTCTGCCTGCATGTCAGAAGAGGGCACCAGATCTCATTACAGACGGTTGTGAGCCACCATGTGGTTGCTGGGAATTGAACTCAGGACCTCTGGAAGAGCAGTCAGTGCTCTTAACCTCTGAGCCATCTCTCCAGCCCTCCATCCCTTTTTATTGCTGACAGTTTGTGATGGGGTTGGACATAGTCAAGTCTAGCAATCTAAAGAATAAACACAGTTATTGCCACTTGCACTTCCGAACTTCTAGCCCCCACCATCTCCTTCTCTGATGGCTCCCGGGGACTTTGAGACCTTGTCTCTGGCATTTTGGTGTTGTAGAAAAGACATTAATAGTATGGCAGTCTACATGGGCAGGACTTGGGTCTTAAAATTGTTCTTTCTTCTGGAATCTTGGCAGCATACAAAATTTCACTGGCCATGTGATAATTGATAGGAGATCTAATTGATAAGGGGGCATAATTGGTGAGAACATTTCTGTCACACCTCTCCTCTCCAGAGGCCTCCCACATTCAGGACATACTGGGCCATCCCTTCTGACTACTTTTGTAGTTGGGCTCGGATGATGAATGACTTCTAGTTGGCCTGTCCATTCATTTCCGTTTTTAAGAGGTGCCTCTGCCACATGAGCTTCAGAACTGGTCCATCTTCACAGGAGAGGTTTTGATACCAGCCCTGGTCTAGAGATGCCAGCCAAGAGATTGAAGGGCCACAGAGAGAGGGTTCTTCTCTGAACTTCTGAGGAAGCAGTTCATGCTTTGAGATAAACGTCCACATAGGGCTTCAGTCAGTGCAGCAAGAAGCCTGACTTCTAGGTAATAATGGCCATTCTATGGACCACCGGCAAGGGATCTGTTTTGTTATCATTTAAAAATTTTGAGGATTTTATACATGATTACCGTATCCACATCATTTCCCTTCCTCTTCCCTTCCAGCTACTCCTGTGCCCCCATTCTCTCTCATGACTTCTTTAACTATTACTGTGACGTATATAACCTACCAAGTCTATACAGTGTTGCTCACTGTAGATGTGGCTAGGGCTGACCACTTAGGTTTGGATAAATCCAGGGCCTCCTCTCTAAAGAAAACTGATTCTCCCTCTCTCCGAAGCCGATGATTGCCTGTAGGTAGGACCTTAGGAAATTTCCCTTGCCCATGTTGGTATGCTAAATGGTGTTGCCATTATGCAGGTTTTGTATAGGCAACCATGTTGTTGAGATTTCATGGGTGCAGTGTCTCTGTCATGTCTGGAAGATGCTATCTAGTGGCAGGCATTCTGGTATTCTAGTTCTTAAAAATCTGTTCACACCCGATTCAGTGATTTGCTCTGACCCTTAGGTCTAGGGCTTGTGTTGCGGATGCATCAGTAGGGGATGAGGACCATTCCAGTCATCTGCTGTCTACATTGACACTTGTGGATCTCTGTAATGGCCTCCACCTGTTGAAGCTTTTTTTTTTTCCCAATGAGGGTGAGAGCTCTGCTTCTCTGTGGGTAGAAGGCTCAGCATTTAGATTACTGTTAGGAATCATACTGGTTTAGGAAACTGGCCGTGGCAGGTTCTTCTCTAGGACCTGTGACCTCTCCAGCTTTGAGTAATTGGCTCGTTTGCAGTACCTGGCATAACTTCCTTCCTGTTAAGCAGGCCTTTAAGTCCAATTAGATAGCTGTTGGTTACCCCCAAGATAGAAGTGCAGCAGCTATTGCAGCATTGGGCATGTCTTGCCAGGCCAGTCATTGCTGTGGTTCCCAGCCCTTACAGCTGGGTCGGACTATTGATTGCTTCTCTCCGTTGGCAGCTTGCATGACACCAATACTATGAGAGTTAGTCCTCAGGGAGGATCGTAGATCGGTTTCTAGCACATGCACAATCCCCATCGTCTGTCTAGAGGTGTTCTTAGCTAGTCTCCATCTTAGTTCTTAGTCTTGAGAATCTCCCTTCTTGTTGTTCCCAATTCTCTCTCTCTCTCTCTCTCTCTCTCTCTCTCTCTCTCTCTCTCTCTCTCTCTCTCTCACACACACACACACACACACACACACACACACACACACACACACACAGAGAGAGAGAGAGAGAGAGAGAGAGAGAGAGAGAGAGAGAGAGAGAGAGAGAGAGAGGAATAGGAACCTGGACATTGGCCACACTTTTATCTACATCATAATACAGATATGGACAATAAATATTGCTATCATTGGGCAGCATAAGCAGCCACTCCAGAGTTTTCTCTGGTATTGAGCAGGACTTTTTTTTTTTTTTTTGGCTTGCCCAGAGCAATGAGGCGACCTTCTTATACTGACCTAATATAGGCCCCTTCAAACTTCCCTATGCCTGCACAGTTCCTGGCATGTGAGAGCACTTATTAAATCACCAGCTGTGATAGTTGGATGTCCTCAGACATCTAGGCTTCTGGGTCACTGGACAATGACCTTGTTCTAAGGAAGTAATGACTGCCAAACACCTCCAAAATCAGGAAATCTGGGAATACTCCCCAACTCACTTGCTCGGTTGACCTTGGGTGACCCATGTCAGGGCTCTGAGACTCCTCCATTCCACAAATGGAATTTCAACTGGCTTCAGCAGTCAGAGCATTAACAGTTGGCAGTCACTGTGTATTGAATACTTACTGTATGCCAGGCATTGGACTAAGTACTTTTCATATGCTCTCCTCTCACGTCAGTGAGAAAGCTACTATTGATTATCCCCATTTTACAGCTGGGAAGACTGAGCTTCTTCAAGAGTGATTGCACCTTCTCACACAGCTAGAAAGTGTCCGGACTGGGACTTGAACTGAGACCTGTTCTGCTGCAGCTTGTGAGCGTTGAGTGGGTGGAGTGGTAGAGCAAAGGCTGGTGAGTGACTGAAAGTGGAGCCAGTGTGAGCACACAGCAGCGAGAGGAAGATGGAAGTACAGATTCACGAGAACTAGCATCCTCGTGAGTGTTCAGGAGAGGGTGAGGTCTGTACCCTGCAGCAGAGAGGTAGACCAGATGGTCTGGAAGTTACGGTAAAGGGAACAGGCTTTCTGCTCGGCATAGCACTGTATCTTATAAAACCCCGTTGGATTCTGATACTAACATTTTCCTCTTGCTTAACAGGCTCTTCTTGGGCATCATTTTCCTCTCTGTTGTCCTCCTGTCTGTCATAGCGGCTCATCTTAGCAAATTCTTGACTCTAGGCTTTGCCCACCCAGCCCCTCCCTTGTCCATCACTATCCATCTGGGGAATTCGGTTATGACTTGAATCTCAGATATACTTTGCAAAGTACAGAAAACATTAGACTAGGGGTTCAATCCCCAGCATTGAAAAAAAAATCAGTTTACTTTGTGTCCATACATTATACCAGATTACCCTATATCCATCAAGCTATCTTATTCTGAGAAAGGATTTAGAGATAACCAGCTATTTCAGTGGTAACTGTCTTCATTCCTAGACAATTTGACTTTATGTCTCATATCATTTGGGGGTGATTATGGAGAGGAATGAGGGCTATGGAGGTGGCCTGGGAGAGATGGGCTGACCATATTTGAGTTGCTGAAATGCTATTTGATAGAATCACATGTTGTTGGTTGTTTTTGTTCTTTTGGGGGGCCCACCACCCAGCTCCCAAATAAATCACACACAGAAGCTTATTCTTTTTTTTTTTTTTTTTTTTTTTTTTTTTTGGTTTTTCGAGACAGGGTTTCTCTGTGTAGCTTTGCGCCTCTCCTGGAACTCACTTGGTAGCCCAGGCTGGCCTCGAACTCACAGAGATCCGCCTGGCTCTGCCTCCCGAGTGCTGGGATTAAAGGCGTGCGCCACCGCCGCCCGGCCAGAAGCTTATTCTTAATTATAAATGCCTTGCCTTAGCTTGGCTTATTTCTTGCCAGCTTTTCTTAACTTAAAATTATCCCATCACCTAGGCTTTCTCCTTTCTTATTTCTGTATGTCTTACTTTCACTCTTACTCTGTGGCTGGCTGGGTGGCTGGGTGGCTAGCCCCTTCCTTCCTTGATCCTTGATCTCTCTTGCTCCTTCTTTTCCTCCCAGATTTCTCCTTCTAGTTATTCTCTCTGCCTGCCAGCCCCACCTATTCTTTCTCCTGCCTTGCTATTGGCCATTCAGTTCTTTATTAGACCAATCAGGTGTTTTAGACAGGCCCAGTAACACAGCTTCACAGAGTCAAACAAATGCAACATAAAAGAATGTAACACCTCTTTGCATCCTTAAACAAATGTTCCACAGCATAAACAAATGTAACACATCTTAAAATAATATTGTACAACAATCACCTGGTGGGGACAGGGAGACGAGTTCTGGTCTCAGTTTGGTGAGTCTGTACATGGGATGTGAATTCTCTGGCTTTTGGTTTCCTTGTGTATAAAATAGGAAATGCCGACCAGGCTGTCTCTAACTTCCCTTCTAGGAAGTGTGCTGGATGATCCGGTGGGCTGGGAGTAATTCTGGCCTTTCTGGGGGAGAACTCAGCTCATCTGCAACTGAAGGAAGTTGGAGCTGGGGAAGCCGGGGCGGAGTGGAAGGAGAGCGGAGCGAAGCCATACTGGAGGTTAAGGGACAGGCCAGAGCGGGAGTAAGAACTTCCTAGTGGAGGGGTATCTGGACGGGTATTCACCTTTGTCCTACTGAGGCAGCAGAAAGGTGGTGTTTGTGTGCCTTTCCTCCCCTACTCCCCACAGCACGGTGAGTGCCCCTTTGCCTCCTCTTAATCCTCAAGCATCCCCTCTCACCATTCCAGGACAGTCTCCAGGGACTGTCTACAGCTGTGTGTGTGTGTGTGTGTGTGTGTGTGTGTGTGTGTGTGTGTGTGTGTGGATGCTTCACATTCTGCATTTGGGTTTGGCCGAGTCATCTGTCCCCCTCCCCTGCTGCTTCCTATGTCTCCAGGACTTCAGGACCTGGCTGGAAACGTTCTGGGTAACACAGTGTTTGTGAGGCCCCACCTCTTCGGCTGCCCTGTCTCCGCCTGAAGGAGCAAGACCAAACCATGAACTCAGCCTGACCTCTTCGCCCACAGAATTGAGCCATCTGAGTCTCCTTTGCACAGGGCCATGTATTTAAGGGTCTAGCCACTCTCTCATTGTCCTTTTACGTCCTCTGCTTTTATTTTATTGTATTTGAGGTGGAGGAGCAGGTGAGATCCCACCGAACCCACCAAACCGATCATTTCTGTCCCTGCTTCCTCGACTTCTCCCTCCTTGCTCCCCATTTCCATATGCCATTTATTTCTAATAGTGATCACCCTACCTCTGAAGGTATGAGAGGCTTTTTTAAAGTTTTAAATTGAGTTTTGCCTGTGTGTATGTCTGTGCCACCTGTATGTAGTACCCATAAAGGCCAGAAGAGGGCAGTGGATCTCCCTAGAACTAGGGTTACAGAAGGTTATAACCTGCCATGCGGATTCTGGAACTCTAACCTGGGTCCTCTGGAAGAGCAGCCAGTGCTCTTAAGCACTTGGCTACCCCTCCAGCTCCACGGGAGGCCATTTTAACTACAAGGATGAACATTTCATTCTAATAGCTATCCATGAAATAGTTCTGTGTCCCATGATGCCGTTAGGTTTACTCAGTGAGCCTAGTTCTTTCCCTGCCCGGGAATGAACAGTCAATCAGGCTTTCTAAGTTTCTGGTTATTTGTAGGCAGTCGAAGGTCCTGCGGTCACATTTGAGTCACACACCTCGCCTCAGTTCAGTACTGCATATCTCCATGTCTTTGTCACCCAACTGCAAAGGACAGGGAACTGTTCAGTGACCAGCACCATTGTTTTCTGGGCCCTGCATGTATTTAATGCTGATTCTTTCTCTTGTGCCCACGCTCATGGGTTTCTCAGAGAGCACTCTTTGCCCAGCTGCTGAGATATTCACAATGGAAAATTTATCACTGGACATGGTGACTCACGCTTACGATCCCAGCATCAGGGAGGTTGAATCAAGAGGTTTTACCAAAAGTTCAAGACCAGTGAAGGCTGCATAGTGAGTTCCAGGATAGCCTGGGCTAGAAAGTGATACCTTGTCTCAAAACAAACAAACAAATAAAAAAGAGCAAATTATCCTTCATTCCATATTGGTGCTCTTGCCTTGGGGTCCCCAAAGCCAGTGATTCACCTCCAGTCTCTTTCCACTAAGTCTCTTTAGTCTGCTCAAATAGGTTCTCTGGATGAGACCTGTACTCACCCACTCATGTCAGTCCTAGAAACCAGTCCTATATCCTTTGGAGCAGTGAACCTGGAGTACAGGCTTACTCCCAGCTCAGCATCCCTCCATCTTCCAGCAGCTGATGGCCAATCTGGCTCACCATCTGCATATCCCTACCCTGTCTTCTCACTTGCAGGGAACAGACACCAAGTTTCCCGAGTGAGCAAATTCTCTGTGGTGGGAGGGTGAGGCCATAGCCCAGGAGCAGCACCTTCCACATTCCTCTGCACAGATGCTCTCCAGTATCTGCCTATTCTGACCGTTTGTACCCTCGGTGTGACGGGGGAGCTTGCACACTTTATTTTTTAAACGTTCATCCTTAACTGGTGTCACAATGGAGAACACCATACCTTTTGTATCTTAGTGTCTTAGTTAATATTTCTGACTTAACATCTTGTTATGTGTATTTCTTTAAAACCATAACTGTCAGGCCTGGAGAGATAGATGACTCAGTAGTTAAGGGCACACTGCTCTTCTAGACGACCCAAGCTCTGTTCTCAACAACTACCTACAACTCCAGCTCCAGGGGATCCAATGCCTCTGATTTCCATGAGCACTGTAACTCATTTATGTATACCCACACACAGGCACATATACATACATATAATTAAAAAAATATTCTGGGCGGTGGTGGTACACACCTTTAATCCCAGCACTCAGGACGTAGAGTCAGGAAAATTTTTGAGTTCAAGGCCAGCCTGGTCTACAGAGCAAGTTCCAGGATGGGCAGGGATATACAAAAAAGCCCTGTCTCAAACAACCAAAAAGCAAATAGACAACAACAATAACAACAATGAAATCGTAACTGTCCAGTTGGGTGTGGTAGTATGTACTCAGCACTCGGGAAACTGAAGCAGGAAAAAGGATCGTGTATTTGAGGCTGGGAAGATGACCCCATTGGTAAAGTGTTTGCCATGCATGAGGACCTGAGTTTGGATCCCTAAGCCTGTGTAAAAGTGAGACACCACAGCACACATCTACGATCCCAGCACTAGGAAGGCAGAGCCGGTGGATCCCTGGAGCTTGCTGGTCAACCAGCCTACCTGAATCAGTGCATGGCAAGCTCAGTAAGAGATTCCGTCTCAAAAATAAGGTGGAGGAAGACTAATGTCAACCTACGGCCTCTACACAGATGTGTTTGCACACATGCATGCTCACACACACTCACATGCACACACATGAATACACATACACAGAGTTGATCTAATAGGTTAATGAGAACAGCTAACATTCACTGAGTTCTTACATAGTCATCTCTCTATATCCAAAGGTTATGCATCTATGGATTCAACCACTTGCTAATCAAAACTATTCAGAAAAAAAAAATATTGTTTATACTGAACATGTATAGACTCTTCTGGTCCTTATTTTCCAAACAATACAACGCAGCAACTGTTTATGTAGTATTTATTACGTATGATAAGCACCCTAGAGGTGATTTAAAACATGTGGAGGATGTGCCTAGGTTATACACATTTTGTATAGGGGAATCTGCATTTCTGCAGATTTTGGTACCTGTGGATGTTTCCTAGAAGCGGTCGCCTTTGGACACAAAGAGGGCCACTGTAGTGCTAAGTGTCGGTTTTCGTACGGTGTACATGCACTCTCCATCTCTATTTTACAGACGAGTAAGTGAGGCAAAGGGAGGTTAAAGCAATCTGTCTAAGGTCACATAGTTGGGATTTAAATGGAGGAGATCTATCCCCCGAGCGCGCACTTTTAAACCACAACGCTCTGCTGTTTCCTGTAAGGGCGGGGCCATGAAGATGACACACGTATGATTGACAGATGCTGGTTTCGGAGGTGCCTGTAGGTTCCTCACTCTGCACGGGGGCTCTCCCCACATTGGTTTTTCTCTTTCCCCACTTCCCCATTCCAGCAACTCCGTCTGTATCTTTTATTAGAGTCGAATCCACCTGCCTAAATGACCCGTCATGCACCTGCCCTCACTGCCTCCCACGGATGTGTTGGCTGCAGGGCCCTCATCTGTCTGTCTGTCTGTCTGTCTGTCTGTCTACATTAGAACTCATCTGAGCCGCAGAGGTATATTTGGCCCGAAGCACTTCTGCTTGTATCTTTCAACTTCTCTTGTCTTTTCATCGCGAAGTTATTGCATGCTCTTATGCCAAGGGCAGTGAACAGGAAGTTGGCAATCCTAGCTTCTCATCTCTCAGTGCCACCAGTTGCCTGTCACTAACCTAGGCAAAGCCCTGGCTTCTCTACGCCTTTGCTCCATCACCTTTAAGCTGTGGGTGTGGATTAGGTCCCTTGACCTATGATTTTATTTACCCTTTAAAAATGGTGTGTTTGTGTCTGCCCGAATGTATGTGTGTGCACCACGTAGATGGAGCCTGTGGAGGTCAGAAGAGGGTGTCGAATTCTCTGGAACTGGAGTTACAGGTGGTTGGGAGCCGCTGCATATTATTTAACCTTTCATTTTTTTTTTTTTTTTTTTTTTTTTTGGGTTTTTCGAGACAGGGTTTCTCTGTAGTTTTGCGCCTTTCCTGGAACTCACTCTGTAGACCAGGCTGGCCTCGAACTCACAGAGATCCGCCTGGCTCTGCCTCCCGAATGCTGGGATTAAAGGCGTGCGCCACCACCGCCCGGCTAACCTTTTCATTTTCTATTAACCTTTAGGATCCTGAGGGTACGAGACTCTGCACAAGGTTCACATGCAGAAGATACGTATAATATTAGTTGGGAAAATAATTCCTGCAATGTCTGTTCTAGACTTGACCGATTTTTAGAAATCACATTCTCCAGGTGATCATGGTTTTAGGTGAGGGCTCCGTGGATTTAGTCACTTTTCAGAGTGAATTTAAAACAAACACTCCAGGTCCATTCCGCTGCCCTTCCCCTTTCAGAGACCTAATTAATTCTCATAGTGCCACAGGTCTCTTTAATGACAATGAAATGTGAACATTCCTAAACTGGGAGTTAACTATGACAGTAGGACCTGACCTGGACTAAGAAAGTCATCGATGGCTAGCTGCTCTCCCAGCAGAGTGTGTGTGTTCATAGCTGTCACGGCAAGGATGTTAGTATGTTTATCTAAAGGAAGATTCCCTAACCCCTGCCATGGGCATTGTGCCATTTACAATATGTGCTCAGAACTTTTTCAAAAATCTAAAACGTTCTGACTTCCAAGGCTGTGGGATATTTTGTTTCCCAGCAGAGCTGCTGTTGGTTCTGACGGTGGGGCAGGTCCTTGAACTCTTCAAATGTTACAGAACTTCAGAGAAGTCTCTACTTCATTGACTTCTCCTGATCCCAGCCCTGGTTCCCTTGAAGCTGCTGCCGTTGACCATGGTTTACTGAGTTTTTAAAATGTTGCATTAAAGTACTATTTATGGTAGCTGGAAAAATGGTTTACCAGATTCAGATCCCAGCACACATGTTAGGTGGCTCACCTTGACCTGTAACTCCAGCTCCAGGGGATCCCTTGCTCTCTTCCAGCTTCTGGAAGATGCATATGTACACATAAATTACACACACACACACACACACACACACACACACACACACACACACACACACAATCTTCATTCCTAAGTTGCTTTAAATTTTGGAAATTAAGCAAGTGGTATTAGTTCATTTTTGAGCTGAGGTTTGCTATGTAGCTCCAGCTCCAGCTCCAGCTGGCCTTGAACTTGAAACCTTCCTGCCTCAGCCTCCCGAGTGTTGTGATTACCACCAAGCACTACAGTACTAAGCTGCCAGTGCCTTTCTTGCTTCACCTGGTCCTGCCCTACAGGTTGGTCCCTGAAGGACTCTTGGACCTCTAAGACTGAGGCTCCAAGATGAACTGGGGCACATCTGCTAGAGGCTATGCCCTGTTCCCTACTTGGCATATTAGCTCACATGAACAGGCTTAATGTTTTCTGGAAGCATCTCCTGTACTTGGGTGTTTCTTTGGAGCCCCAAGACCTCTTTTTTTTTTTTTTTTTTAAATTTTCCGGAGCTGAGGACTGAACCCAGGGCCTTGTGCTTGCTAGGCAAGTGCTCTACCACTGAGCTAAATCCCCAACCCCATGATGCAACTTCTTATTGATCATCAGTTTGCTTATTGATCACTACAGTTGTGTTGACTGGGCATTTTGTTATTCATTTACTTAGATTAGCTGTTTGAGATAAGGTCTCACTGTGTAGTCTAGGCTGGCCTAAAACCCATGGTGCTGTGATTGCCTTCCTCCTCCTCCCAAGTACTGGGAACTGCAAGCATAAGCCACCACTCCTGCCTGATCAAACATCTGAAAATTAAAAAGGAGATTCAAATGCTCATGGGAAACACAAAAACAACACAGACGTGCAAAAATGATAGAATGTAAGATATCATTGTGTCCTCTTTCTCCTCTGCCTCTTGTTCATCTTTTTGCTAGGAAACTGGGAGGAATTAGGATGCAAAGTTGCACATTGACGGGCCATAAGCCCTGATTCCGGACCTTCTGTAAGGCAGGTCCTTTCCTCTCCTTTCCACTTGGCCCCTACATATCCCTCGGGTTATGAGAGTCTATCCTTTCTCACTCACAGGGCATACACCCTTCGACTTGTCCCTGTTGAGACCTGATGGCTAGGCCTGTGGAAGGTCTGGCCATGTCCCCTGACTATTAATTAATCCGCCCCTCTCTAGAGGCTGAGCTGCAGGCATTTCTAGCTCTGCCATTTTAACCCATCGGGAGCTTTCTGGGCTGCCCCCTTCTCTGTCCCTATTCCTGTCCACAATTCCTCACGGTATGGCATTTTCCATAAATATCCCTAAGCATCCTCTTGCATACTGTGTACTCATCTTCTTGTCCATTAAGACATGAAGATATCCACAGACTCAGCTTGGCACCTGTTTCTTGGACTTCCTCTAAGCACATCTCTGCCTCCAGATACTGAACATCTGTCATCTCCCTGCCCTCTCCAGAGCACTTGTGAGATTTCTATTGTTACACTGAGCTGGAAAATGCTGAGATGCAGCATAACTTGAATTAGTTAGATAAATGACTTTTCCCAAAGGTGCTCAATGGAGGACTGGCCATATCATCCATATATTGATCATTTGGGAGCTCCAGGCTGTATCAGGGAAAGACCAGCATCTTTACTCTGAGGGGCAGATCACTTGAA
The DNA here is from genome assembly GCF_007827085.1 of Peromyscus californicus insignis. Lineage (NCBI taxonomy): Eukaryota > Metazoa > Chordata > Mammalia > Rodentia > Cricetidae > Peromyscus > Peromyscus californicus. The sequence goes on from NW_026294447.1 coordinate 76,555,949, forward strand.
TCGACTCTAATGCTGTCCACCTTCTTGTACCCCTGGCATTTCAGTTTCCTTTACTTTTAAAGACACAGCCTACAATGATACACCCTTTTAGCCAGCTAATTTGTTAGTGCCTCTGAATTACTCTGAATAAACTTCACATAATCTGAATAAAATTCACAGACACTAGGAGGTGTGTGGGGAGGCTGGGGGGAGTGGGAGGAGGGATGAGAGGGGGAATCTGTGGTTGGTATGTAAAATGAATAAAAAAATTCTTAAATAAAAGAGTCACAGACACTGACACCTACCTATATATACACAAACTTTTGTCTATTTTCTCAGTGAGATCAAACTCAGGGCTGTACATGAAAAGCTAGTGTAAACCACTGAGTTACAGCCCCAGCCCTTGTTTATTATTATTGGTTCTCTCCTCTCTCCCTCTCTCTCTCTCTCTCCCCCCCCCTCTTTCTCTCCCCCCACCCCGTGTGGGGGAGGGGGGTACTGGAGCTTGTCCCAGTACTTTGCCACTGAGTCATAGCCCAAGCCCTTTTGTATATTTCTTTTAAAGCAGGGTCTCACTGAGTTGCCCAGGCTTGTCTTAAACACACTTTGTAGCCCAGGAAAGTCTTAAACTTCTATCCTTCCTGCCTCAGCCTCCCAAGTATCTGGGATTACAGGCGTGAGCCACCACACCAGGCCTTTGGAGTTTTTGTTTTGTTTTGTTTTTAAGAGATAGTCTTGATCATCTCAGGCTAGCCTCGAACTGTTGCCCAGGCTGACCTCAAACTCTCCCACATCTCTAGCTTTTGCCTCCCAAGTGCTGAGATTACAGGCAGGTACAACCATACGTCCTGCCTCTATATTAAGTTTTTAAAGTCAGTATAAAAGGTCAACTCTAATCTTAAAGAGAAATAAAGGAAGAAATTGATTGTCCTGTAATATCATGATATTTAGTGTGCAATTGCTTTGACATAATCACCTGGAAGTCAGAGGCTGAAATCTTTACATAGTAACCACTGAGAATGGGATGATCAGACATGAGATACAGGTGTGTGTTGTGGGTGACTCAACATACCCGGAAAGCTGCTACTGCGGACTGATGTCATTCTCCAAGATGATGAACATTTCTTGGTAGCGTTCCAAAGAATATAAAGTAGGATATCCTTTCAATTTACATGTTAGTGGCATTCCTGGCCAATGCAGCATTCAGCAAAGCCACACTATGGTTGGGTGTGGTGGCGTGCGCCAGTGGTCCCAGCACTTAATAGGCTGTTAGCAAGAGGACTTTTATTGGAGGCCAGCCTGGGATACGTACTGAGACTCTGTGTCAACCAAACCAAAATAAAATAACAAAAACCATGCAAAAGGGACGGGGAATCTGTCTCAATGGCCTGTTGCTTGCCTAGCATAAGGCAGCCCTGGGTTCAATTCCCAACACCTCAAAACAAATATAATTACAATCATAATTTAGAGTGTTCTCTTCCTTAGAACACTCTAAAGTTGTGTAGGAATTGCAGAATCTTGGCAAATGGGTTCCCACTTCTCAGAACCTGTAGCACCTACTGTGGTGTTGATACATGTCCTCTAACTCTCCTTCCTGGGGAGGAAGAGCCAAGGACCAGGCACTGGCTACTTGGGTTCTAGGTTTAGCTTATAGTATCACAGTATTTGTATGACCTTACATAGGTTACACTTAATTCTATAGGTCTGGGTGTCTTCTCTGTCAAGAAGATTTGAGCAATATGCATGTGGGAAAGATAGGGTGGTAAGTACCTCTTAGCCTGTGAGAAAGCCTGGGTTCATCTCCAGTACTACTGCTACTACTACCACTACTACTATTACTATTACTACTACTAACAACAACAACAACATTAATAATAATGAATTAAGATAAAAAATAAAGTGACACATGTGTCCTGCCTACTCTGGGATTAAAGCTTACTATGCTTTCTTTATAGATGCTCAGGCCAGTCCAGGACATCTGTGTGAGCCCCACAAGGTACATCCCATTCATGGACCCTCCCTCACTGTGATTTCTTTCTAATACTCAAACACCCTAAACTTCTCTTGTCTTCAAAGGGAGGGGAAGGGGAGAAAAGGAAAGGAGGAGAAAGGGGAGGGGAGATGGGGACACAGGAAGGGAGGGGAGAGAAGGAAGAAGCGGGGGTGCCTTCTCTTGTCTACCTCAGCAGCTTTTCCTTCATGAGCTGATTTCTCAAGTCCTCAGCACATTCCTGTGCCGGTCCAGCGGCCATTTCCGCAGCCATACCTTCCTAAACAGTCTCCAGTCTTTGCTGAATTTTTTGTCATCCCCTGGACAACTTCCCTCTGCAGCTGGCCGCGGCCTCTGGCAGTCTCCCGCCTCCACCCCCCCAGGGTCCCGGTGTCCTTTTCTTGAGTATGCTCCTGCTTTCCTGTGTCTTCCTCTGGCTCCTTCCCAGGGCCTCATCCTCTGCTAGCCTCAGATGTCACCCTCCTCCTGAGCATGCTCCTCCTCTGCTGTGCTCCATCCTGTTCAGGTCCCAAGGCCGTGTCCAGCCTCAAGCTGGCTCCCCTATTGGCGTCTCCAACACAAAGAGCATCTGAAACACAGCTGCGGTGGGTCCCCAGAGCTGCACCTCTCCCTGGATCCCCTTCTTTCAGAATGACACCACCATAGCCAGGGGCAGAAGTCGGGGTGCCATCTTCAGCTCCTCCTAGCTAAGCACTCATAAGTCCTGTCTGTCATCTTTCATTATGGCTCCGCACTAACACGGGTTGGGTTTCTTAATAGTCTGAACTAGCGTGTTGGTTGCTCAATCCTCATTAGCATTTGGGATCACAATTCCTAATTTCACGACTAGGCTGGATTAAGATTTTTGGAGGCCTTCAGAATGGATATCTGGTCTCTCGTTATGCTGGGGATGAAAATTGGGCTTCAAACACGCTGGACAGATGTTCTGCCACCGAGCCCACCCCAATCCCATTCATTAATTTTCTCTGGTGCCTTAAGCATGTATGAGTGTTCCTGATAAAGTGTCAAGACATTGGCCTGGGCTAGAACCTCTGAGTCCATGGTCTTTGCATATACACACCTGGTGGAACAGATAGGTACGGAGTGGTTGTTTAGTAAACATACCGATGAATACATGGGTAATAAGATGAACTTAAAAAATCCCATTATTACAATGGAAAGCACTGTAATAAGGGAACATGTTTTTGGTTTTCTGGGGTTTGATATATTGCACCCTCGTGGAAATCTGTGGGAGTTCAGCTCTGACCTGTTGCCACCTTTCGAAGGGTTCTTGGGTGGAGGGGAGAGGAATGAGGAAATATTAGGTAGAAAGATAGAAAGAGACACAGGATAGCTTTGGGAGGACCCTGAGTCAATACCCAGTCACCCAGAGCTTTATTCAAAAGGGCTTTTTATAATATGCCAAGGGGAGAGGCAAAAGACCTCCCCCTTGCAAGATCAAAGCACACCGTACAGCCGAATGTAGACCCTGGTAAATACGCCCCTGGCCAAATCATCCTATTATGCAGCCCTGCTGGGTAAAGCAAGTTCCAATTCTCTGACCCTGAGTAAGGTCTCACTAGATAACCTCTGTGGGCCACCACACACCCTCAGCCCTCTAAAATTTTGTTTTAAAAACGGCCAGTTTTTAAAACTGAAGAGATGGCTCAGTAGTTAAGAGCACTGGCTGCTCTCCCAGAGGTCCTGAGTTCAATTCCCAGCAACCACGTGGTGGCTCACAACCATCTATAATGGGATACGATGTCCTCTTCTGGCACGCAGGCATCCATGCAGACACAGCACTCATACATACACAAAGAAAAACAAAAAGAGCCAGCTTCCCTGTTGTGCTCCAGCATTCCTGCTCAGCCTGTTTATCATTCATCGGTCTGCACATTTGAGATGCATCTAAGGATTTCTGCATCACTAAGTAAATGCATCTGTGCAATGGGTAGTTTGCTCCATCTCCTGTTGCACTCCCATGAACCTCTGTAAAGACTCCACCATCTGGCCTTGTGTTTATTAAAGTGGCCCACACAGAGCTAGGCAGTGAACCTGAGGAGGGGATGGTACCTGCGGTGTGTGGGCGGGTTATTTAAGAATTCGGTGGAGGGGATGGTAGAGGGTGTTGGAAATGGAGCATCACCCTAGAAAGCCCAAGTGAGACCTCCAAAGGGAGAAGAAACATGGCCTAGAGGCAAGTGTGAATGAGACTAGCAAGTTTTTGAAACGTCAAAAGCTCTGGTTTTAACCAGTAGCCTGACTCACTTTTAGGGGTGGATGGACCAAACAGCTGTCAGAATACATTGATTACACATAGAGATAGCCCCAAGAGTTTAACCCCGTCTTCCGGCTTTCGAATACACACCACCTGATCCTAGGAAGAGGAAGGAAGAGAATGAGGGAGAAGCAAGGGGAGGGGAGGAGAGAACCGCTCTCCAGGGACACTTTGGCAGATGATTGGCATCCCAGGGTGGAGTTCTTGTGTCTGGAGAGCCTGTCTCTTGTTCTTCCTTCTCTCTGGTTTGTTCTCACATCTGTTCCGCTCGGATCCCCAACCAGCCAGCGTGTGTCTACGGGTATTTCTAATTAGCCCACCGGGTCACAGGTATTTCTGATTAGCCCAGTGGGTCAGAGTTCAAAAAGAGCCTGACTGGGCTGAGCCTGGACCCACTGAGTCACGGCTTCTCCACGCCTGTTTTCCTCATCCTTCTCCCATCAGTGGAAGCTGATTTGTCCCTCATGCAGATGGCATAGAAGAACATGGCTGCTGATGTTACTCAGCTTTATTGCACACAGTGGGATATTAAAGGAGCCCCGGAGCCCTCTCTTTAGCTCTCTACCGCCTACCAAGACAAGACTTGAACCTACTGAAAGGTAAGAGGCCTGGGAATTGTCAATATTGTGAGCTCACCGCACAGTTCGACCAGCGCTATCCTGGGACCCTGGAGAATTAGGAGACTTTAGGAGTTTGGGGACTGGACTGTGGTGGACTCTTTCCACAGAGAGGGATTTTTTTTTCTTTTTGTTTGGGATAGTAATCTTTGAGTGTGCAGGGAAGGACAAGTAGGTGAAAAAAGACAAGAGACAGGGACATTCCAGATGGAGTGAGGGGTGGGAATTCTGAGCAGAGACCCGAGAGGCTAGAATATATGTTGAAGGGACAGCCCTGGTGAGGCCTGGTTGGTGTAAGACAGGGCCTAAAGCTTTCAATTTGTTCAGCAAAATCCTATTAAGTACTTGCATCATGCTAGCTATTCTGAAAAGTAGCTTCTGGGGCCAGCTAAATGGCTCAGTGGGTAGAGGCACTTGCCACCAAGCTTGATGACCTGAGTTCAATCCCAAGGAGCACATGGTGGAGAAGAGAACCGACTCTTATCTATCATATTTTCAATCATTTCATCCTGTTGTCTTCGTTGGTTCATTTTTGCGTGACTACTGTGTGTCCATTTCTTTCAAGTTTTCTGGTCGCTTCTCTAGGAGCGTCAGTTCTGAGCAGTGGTGCCAGCCACCACGGTGCCGTGTTATTTCCAAGAGGACAGGATACGCCTGCTAGGTAGCGTCGGGGTCTAGATGTCTCCTGGCCTCTCTACCCCAGTGTCCATCTCTGCTCCCCCACTCAAGCGTCCCACATGTGCTCACTTTAAATATGGACCCTGGAAAGTGCCCCTCTAGCAGAGCAGAGAATCTGTAGCCGTGCTCACGTGTGTTGCCATCGTAACCCTAACATCTGGAGGAAGTTTCCTCTAGAGACTCTGGGTCTCTTTGTATGGAGGAGAGACAGTCATAGTCTCTAACTCACAGGATTTTTGTAAGCGCTGAGTGAGATAATACACAGCAAATCCTTGGAACGATGCCCTCACACGCGCTTTTGAATGTCAGCTACGGTTATTGCTATTTCATTGTTTTACTGGGAGGGGGCGGTTCTCCTCAACGTATTCTTGCCTGCCTTCTGTCTTCAGGAAGTCCTTGTGATTCCTTCTTGTTTTCTGGTGCTTTACTGGCTTAACTGTTCCTAAAAAAAATGTCTTTTCTGTCGTGCCCAGGGCCATGAGGAGGTCGATGCATACCCTTGGCCTCCAGCCCTCCCCCTGGTTGCTTTCTCCCTGTGCGCATGTGCATTGCTATTATCTGTAACAGACACATGGAGGTATCACACAGTGTCACAAACATCCACTCACCCAGCAGCCTGGCCCAGGGCAGGACTTGCCACTCGGTCTGAGTCACCCAATGCTGCTGTGCCATGGGCAGGACTAGGTGATGAGTTCTATTTTTCAGCCTCCTCGGGCTGGCTTGAGGCTGCCTTAATGAATGTAATGGGTCCTCTGTTTCCTTTGTCAAAAGGAATGTTAATTATTTTCAGCAGTCTAATTATGTGGCTAATGAGAGGCTGACTGAGATAACATTGCCTTTAATTACTCTTGCCTAACTGCTGTTTGGAGCCATAATTTGAGCATGTTGCAAGGCTGGGCGCTTGCTCAGTAGATGGAGCTGTCCAGCAAGAGGCCGAGGGAGGGGCCGGGATTGCTGAGCTCATGGCTCTTGATGAAGGTGCCTGAGGTGGCTGGTGTCTGCTTTGCCACGTGTCTGACGACCTTTCCTGCGTGCTGTCACTTAAAGGACATGGGCCAGATGGAATCAGGTGGAAAGCACTCAAGGTTCCACAGATGAACCATCAGTTTTCTGTCCATGCCCGTCACCCCAGAATACCTGCCCTTCAGGCTGCTTTTGGCCCAAGTTCCTCCTTCTCGGAGGACACACACCTGCCTTCCCTCCAGGTTGACAGATGGCTACTCTGTGCCAAGTGCTGTCTAGAATTTGGGAATGCAAAGATAAGGGACCTGTGGGCCAGAGAGCTTCCTAAAATAAATTTGCATTACAGCCTTTTCCTCTTTAACCTGGAGTAATGTCATGCGCCCTGTCTTCTGACCCCTGTCACCATCACAGATTTATCTTTCATGCTGCGGCCTTCCTGTGGTTGTGGTGTGGTGCCTTCCAAGCCTTGCTTGGCAGACCCTTGGGAGGCGGCTCTTCTGGTCCTATAGGTGATCTCCAGTAGCTCACACGAGATTGTCTTCCATGAGGAACTGTTGTCAATTATAAATGGCCCATTGCTATAGGCAAACCGAGTCCTCCTAGGATTTCCCCTTATTCTCACTCTTCCATGAGTGATGTGTGTGTGTGTGAGTGTGGGGTAGGTACCAGTAGAGACTTCTGCCCTCCAAGGTTTTAGCTGTAGACTTAAGCGAATCTTTTAACCTCTTTGAGCTCCATCCTCCCAAATCAATTGGGGTCTATGCATGTCTCATAGACTTGTGTAGAGTCAGATGAGATGGCCTGTTGGACACTGTCTGGTATGGAAGAGCAGCAATAAATGATTTTCAACACTCGAGACAGTACCTGTAGTCTGAGCTATAGGCAGAGACCCAAGGCCTGGCCTCATTCATCAATAGCCATGACTGTCTTCTGGTCTCTTGAATAGAAATCACTCTTCAGAGCTGGGTGGTGGTGGTGGTGGTGGTGGTGGTGCACACCTTTAGTCCCAGCACTCAGGAGGCGGGGTCAGGTGGACCTCTGTGAGTTCAAGGCCAGCCTACAGAGTGAGTTCCAGGACAGCCAAGACTACACAGGAAAAAAAAAAAAACTGTCAAAAAAATAAACAGACAAAAAGAAGTCTCTCTCCAGACAGTAGATGGTGACTTTTATGAAAGGTTAACCTTCCCTTCATTTCAGATGGTAGCTTTGGCCACCTAGACCTGTTTCTGATTTGGTGAGAGAATGCAGATACCTGTTCAGAAGACCAAGAATCCCAGAACGAAGGGAGTGGAACTCAATGTTAGCAGATCTAGAGCAGTGCTATCCAGTGACATTTCCGGCGACATCGGAAATATTCCATATCTGCTGTCCAATAAGGCAGACAAGGGCCACATATAGCTTTGAATACTTGCATTGTACCTAGTTCATCTGAGAGCTTTATTTTTCATTTTCATTCACTTTTACTTATTAACACTTAAATAATCTCCTATGTGTAGTGACTGTCCAATCAGACAGTATATTTTTGGAATTTTCAGGAAAAAAATATGAATTTGTGCATTACCTGTTCTTGGCTGATGCCTCATCTCTGATCCCCATGAGTGCTGTTTCCAGGGCATGGTCAAGGTTTGCTAGGTTGCTGGCAAAGGGAAGCTAAATTTTCCCCTCTACCAATTGAAGTCTAGACGATGACCAGAAGGGAGATTTGGAATGTCTGAAGTGACAGCTGTTCTGCTCAAACTGACTCACCATGTTTGGGGTCTGACCTCTCTCCCATTCTCCATGTTTCCCTTTCTGTCGCAAGGAGCAGAGCCACCGCTGTTGGAGCAGTATAGGTAGACATGTGGAGGTGTGATCCTCACGCCTGTCTGAGGATTTTCTTGATTGTCTAGGTGGACATGTGGAGGTGTGATCCTCATGCCTGTCTGAGGATTTTCTTGATTGACAGTGACAGAAAACTAATATTAGCTTGGATAAAAAGGAACATTCAATAGCCAGGTGGTGGTGGCTCACACCTTTAATTCCAGCACTTGGAAGGCAGAGGCAGGTAGGTCTCA